>NC_050480.2:13941093-14595260 GCF_012460135.2 Molothrus ater
GAAAAATGTCCGCAAAAGCCCACCCCCACAGGGGCGAATACAGTTTTATAGGTTTGGGAAATTTGCATATTTGACAAAAATCACCAATTAGGAACACAAGTGGTGATGTAATTTCCCCTGCCAGTCCAAGTCCCTTCTAAATCCTCCCCCCTCAGATAGACCTAAATATTCTTGATGAAAATGTATCTCAAAAAGCTGGTTTTTCGCCTTGGTTGCTAAGGAGAACCAAGACAGGATAGAGGCTTTGGAATGTTTTGTCTTTCTGCATATCAGGGTAGGGAAAAGTACTAGGAAATCTAGCTATGAGTGCAATAATAGCCTAAAAAGCTACAAATATATGTGTGAAGAATACAGAGAATATATTAAAAAAAAGACAAAAATCATTAGGCATCACCCTGAGCCGTCACTTCTCTGCGCTGAATTCAATCCCTGCCAGGGAGGCCTTTAGCAACGAGGCTGCAGAAGGAGAAGTGGTGAAGTTAATTTAGTTTTCTGCACTACATCTCTGCAGCAGTGCAAAAATGCAGTGCTGCATTTCCACCTAAGACTACTTCTTTGGTAGATACGGTGCCAACTGTGAAGCAGATAGAGAAGAGCAAAAAACTTCATGATATATAGATTTATAACTAATAACCAGTAAGATCATAAACATTAAGCTATTAAAATACAACTACTGGCCAGCCATCCATAGGAAGATGTGTTGGCGTACAGATAAGAAGAACTAAGGTACAAAGACCTTATTTCAGAGCCAGTTAAAAAGTAGCTCAGCTATGACCAGTGTTGAGACGAAGCTGGTGAATCCTTTGTCTTCCTGCCAGATGGCCTCTGAGAGACTCTGGATAAGAGAATTTAGGAGTTAGAAACAGGTGTTACTGGGAGTCTCCTGTGGTCATGCAGGAAACTGAGGAATGCACTTCTCTTTAATGACCTTTCATCAACAGACTCACAAATGCAAGCCTCTCACATGCCGATCCTTAAAATTTGGGGGCAAAATCACAATCCAGCTTTCCAGATATTCCATTCCTGCTTGTCTTGGTTTCAAAAGACAGGTGTCTGCTAAGGAAGGCAGGAGCCTCCCCTAAAATGGAAAATGTAAAGCTCCTCCCTCCAAATTGCTATAAATTTTAAATTAAGGGGCTCTCAGGCAAAACATATGGGAGCAGGAATAACAGTTCTTTACTAGGGAAGAAAATAAAAAGATAAAATAAACAATGCAGTAAACTAAAACAACACTGACAGAGTCAGAACATAACCTGACACCCTGTTGGTCAGGGTGTTGGTAGCAGTCCAACTGGAATTGTGGCTGCAGTCCTCCTGGAGTGTCAGGTGTGGTTCTGTTGGAGCAGTGATCCTGTAGAAAGGTGTAGTCTTCCTCTGAAGATCCAGTGGAAGAGGCATCTGTTCCTCTGGAAAATCCAGTGGGGAAAGCCATGCTGTGTTCCGGAATCTCAGGATTATATCTGAGTAGAATGCTTGGCTCTCCCCTCTCTGCGGAACATCTCACAATGGGATGCTATACTTCTTATCAGCCATGCAGTGACATTCAATAGCCTGTTATCAGCAGATGTCTCCCCGGAGGGAGAGTGGTTGTGGAAGAGATAAAGAAAACTGTCCACTTAACAGAAGACAACTGCCATACAGATGGCAAATAGAATACAATTTGCTTGACAATCCAGGACACTGCTCCTTCCCACATCCTGTAGGAGTGACAGTGTAGGCATAGAATTTCAGCCCTACTGTATCTATTTGGCAGTGGAAAGCCAAGTTTCAAACCTAATTAGCAACTTCAAACTCCTCTCGCCAAGGAATCTGCTATGCAGAAGAGATGGAAATTTCAATGAGAGCTTGTCTGAAGTGCAGATCTTTGATTTTATTTTCAGGTAATATGGAACAACACTCAAAGCTAAACTCCAAACATGCTGTTTTGTCCTTTCAATTTGAGCAAGGCTATAACATCTGTATTATAAGTTTAGGGTGTAAAAACAGAACACTGAAATAATCTATCACCAGTTATTTCTTTCAATAAAGATTGTATTTCTAATTGTTTCCTACCATTTTAAAGCAATTGGTCCTTCACTGAACTTCAACAAATGAGAGCTTTGAAAACACAGCTATTAAGAGAGATTAATAACAGCTTCTCATCTCTTATCCAGGAGCCCAAGATATTCTCCCATTATTGCTATTCCTCTCAACATGCAGAATTAAAGAAAATGACATGAGGACATGGAAGCCATTAGCAGTTCCCAATTGTAAAGATATGGCAAGACAGGCACTAACATTTTGTTTCAAAGCATAGCCCATTTAGTCCAATGAAATTATTTTAGCCTCTAAACTCATAAATCCACTTAAAACTAGAGGTCACTAAGCATATAAGCTGCCATGCAGCACTAGTACTGTCAGGTGCCTTCTGACACTTGTAAAGCTCAGTGTTAACAGATCTGCTCTCTAGTGCTTATGTCTGGTTTCAATGCTCTCTTTTGAAATAGGAGCCTCCTCGAGCCAGGTCTCATAAGCTCTTGGAGGTCTATTTCACACCCAAGATAGTTCAGCTACCTTTGGAGGCAGGATAAAATCAGCAGGATTGCTTCTGTTGCAGCGTTGGAAACAAAAAAAGTTTTAATAAAAGGCAAAATAACAAACTCTTTACAGATAAAAACTGATCCAGGTGCAAGAGGCCCTCCTGCCCCTGGCAAAACACCTCACAAAAGAGATTAGTTTCATTGTTCTCTTCTTTTTCTAGTAAATTGCCCAGGTGGAACTTTTTGGCTCCTGTCCAATTAGCTATCCTTAAGTTTTAGGTGAAGGCCCCCAGGCCTATGAGATGCCTTTTTCACCTAATCGAGGAGAGAAACTTCTGGGCTTATTTCCTTTTTAAGGGGACAAGGGATAGTTTTTTCACTCTGTAACAGGGAGCACATTCCTACACTCTTTCATGAGTATTTATTACTAACAAATATATTCCCTCTATACTGCTTGTGTAGCTACAGTATTTTGCGTAATCAAAGAGTTAGAATTTCCAAGTAAGATTCCTTCAGAGCCAGGTCACAATAGTGCTAACACAACATAATTGCCCTGAATAGATACAACTTCTTGCTGAATGTATAGAGCTTCCTTTTATTGAGGAAGATAGACAGTGAGCAGTTATCAAACACCTGTATCAGATATTCCCATGTGAGATAAATACTGAGACTTAAATGGAGCCAGCTATCTGTTTTGGAGGCTACTTGATGTTTACACTATAAAGGAGAATGTTCAAATTATCTCTCTTTGGTAACATAACTGCTTGTTATAAATCAAGACAAGGTTGTCACCTCTTTTGGATCAAGGTTAATCTACTCATAGTCATTAAATTCACACAGATGCATTACCAAGGATCTATTTTACAGCTTCTTACTCTAATAATTTGAAGCATTACCAGCTGAACATGACATTTTCTATCACAGATGCAGAAAAGCCAGAAAGGATTTTTACTGTTATGTCTAGCTTCCAGCCTATGCATTGAGGTTCAGGAACAAGATCAGTAAGAAATTTTAGCAATACAGGAAGGCAAAGCTATAAAAACATGGGAAACCAAGGAAGATTGTCCCACTGTTGGGTTTTCTCCCCTGGCAGATGATGGAGAATATTTCTGCACAGCAATGGTGTTAACGTAGCACCTCCAAAAGCCTAGGTAGAAGGTGACCAAGCTAAGCCTCACCACCCCCAAAGGCTAGAAATTATTGCATGATGAAACCCAGCCCATATTCTCCTTGCTAAAAAGCTAAAGTTTTATTCCATTTAATAGATTTTCTTGCATTAAGTGACACATCTCTAATAAAAAGATACCATGTTTTAGTGTGAAAATCCTGAACCTCAAGGGAAAACCAGAGCCCTGTTCCACTGTTCATATTTTCAGGAATCCCTTACAAAAAAAGTAGCAGTAATAAAACCCATATGTTTTGGTAAGAGTGGACAGATTTGACTTTGCAAACTGAACAAATCAACACAGTTTTACACCACTTGAAGATTTATCCCTCTTTCTCTACCTTGCATGCTGCAAACAGCTGGGCACTGCAAATCTCTGAGAGCTCAAATGTCTAAGCAAGAGTAATGATAAACACAAGGTAAATGCAGACTTGAAAACTGTTTCCTCCATGATCAAATAGGACTGCTTTCAGGCATATGAAACCCAGGGTAAGAGCATTTAACGACCCACTAGCATTTGCTGCCAAAACCATCTGGATTTGAAATGTTAGCCTCAGCTTTGATTGACTATCATGTAATCTATGAGAGCAGCTGTTCTAAGACACTAAATAAATAGAAAGAAAAGTGTTTCCTCTGATTAAGTTTTGAAAAAAACTTGACATACACTTTTGCAAACAGTTGAGAGGTAACAAATACAGAGATCTGTCTATCAGGAGATGAGCCACTGCTTTTTTTACAGCAGGAATAAACACTAAATTTTAGACTAATTATCCTACTTTATTGTTACCAGAGGTGTTACAGGTGCTTGACTAAACTCAAAGCAGTGGCACGTTTACTATACACAGTGCATTACTGAATGGAAAGCCGAAGTCAGAGGCTGAGTAGTTTATTTGTACATGTAACGAAACTCACAAGATCCTCCAAGATCCATCCTGCATGAAATGGCTGTACTGATTACATGAACATTCCCTGAGAGCACTTGTGTGGATGCAGAATGAACAGACAGGCAATGAAATCACAGCACCGGGCCCTTGGAAACTGAAATGTGCCTTTCACAAACAATCCACTAAATCAGATTTAAAAGAGGTTATAAAGGGGATTTCAGAGAATTAGAAGTTCAGTGAGTTCATCCATTGACACGTGCTTTCCAAAGTGGCATTTTCACAGATTAAAGCAGTGTCATCCTCAGTATATAACAAGAGGTGTGATTACTTGGCAGCAAATTACACATTTTTGTTAAGGAAGATGACTGAGGCTTTTTATGAAGACTGGCATAGGCACCACACAGGGATGAAGGTTAAGTTTCTTAGATTCACAGTGAAAAACAATAGCACAATCAAACATTCCACATAATGCCTCATTTCACACAGCCAAAGGACCCAGAATTTCCTCACAGGGATCTTGTGAACACAAACCCTCAGGAGAGATGAGGGAGAGCAAGTGCTGATCCTGGGAAAGCATGTGGGAGAACACATGGTCTCAGCACAGCTGGGAGCTCCAGAAAGGCTTCTCTTCCCAAGGAGGTTCTGCCCTTGCTTCTTTCCTTCTGACAGAAGACACTAAATGGACATGATTTGGAACTGCGCTTTCAGCCAGACTCCAACAAATTACAGCCTATGTGAAAGAACTGAAACTATATGGAAATATGTAACCCACATACCCGGCTTCCTTTTTGTAGTAGCTTTTCTGACATAATGGACACTTCCCTGATAAGAAGTCCTGCTCTTTTCAAACTAGAGAAGATTGGCATGGGTTTCAAAGGACTTGCTGGGGCAATTTTTCCACAATTTCTCAATGCAAAATTTCCCCTGCACACTTTCTCTGCCAGTTGTGTGTTCATGGCACAGTCTTAACTGGCTCATACTTTGGTGAAAGGACAACGGCAACAAAAAATATCCATCATTTAATGCAAATGGTCACAGAGGTGACCAAGGCCATCAGATCTGTCCAGGTACTGTGGCAATGTCTGTTCTTGTACAGACTGAATCTCAAAAAATCGGTGGTGCTTCCACCCACAACTCTGCTGAGTGACTAGTTTGGCTGTGCTATGGGAATAAATGCCAAGTTCAAAAGAGGTTCATGGAGATTTCCTTTCCAGTGGCATTTCTCTTAAAAATAAAGGGAGTATCTACTCAAATTCTATTCCCAGGCCAGAAAATGAGCAGTGTCTAAGTGCAAATAGAGGTAAAGGCACCTGGAACATCCGTCTGGAACTCCTCAGCATCAAGTCAGTCAATATGACAGAGCTCTTGCTGTCTGACAGTGTGTTAAGAACAGCCATATTCTCTTTCAAGATTTATCTTTAGAAGGATCCAAGTGTAGCCTGAAGTGAACTGCAGCACAAGTGTACTGATGAAGCTGAGGCAGGGATGAGAGCAGCAAGCTTTTCAGCCAGGAGGAAAAGACACACACATCTGCACAGCCAGATGCCAGTAAGAGCACCACAGTCACAATCAGGACACATGGTCATCACAAGCCAGCCAGATGTCTAAGCAGTATGGAAAGCACTTCATGAAATCATGTTATCAAAAGAGCACAAATCTTATTTTCTGTTTATCCTCATGAACTGGTTTGATGGCAAACCAGCAGGAGGAATTAACTCTGCACAAATATATTGTGAGAGATGCCAAGTCAGAACTAAAATTTAATAGGAAAATTACAATAAAGGCAATAGCACAGAAACAGTGGCTTATACCAACAAAATCAGAATATGACCCAACACCCTGTTGGTCACGGTGGTCGCAGCAGTCCTGTTGGAGTGATGGATGTGGTCCTGTTGAAGTGGTGATTCTGTAGAAAGGTCTGGTCCTTCTCTGGAGGTGCAGTGGCGGTTATTGAGAGCTCTTCTCCTCCAGTGGTGGTATTGTGGTGTCCCAAGCCCCAGATTATATACAGGTAGGAATGTTTGATTCCTCTCCCAGGGCAGGGCATCTCACAATGGGATGATACAATTTTGTGAGAAATTCTGGGAAGCCTTGATGGCCCATTAGCAGAGATGGTCCCCCCAGGTTGGCTGCTGCTTGCCCAGAGGGAGTTATCAGGGCTGAGTCATACAAAAAGTAAAGAATACTGGTCCACAGCTCATGTAGGTAGCAATAGAATATGTACTTTTAGTTACATTGTAACCCAAGACACCTCATTTGCTTTGACCTTCATGAAGCTTTCTGAGCTGGCATTTATGCATACCCTAACCTCTTTTAGTAGTAAGAGAATTTTAACCCTTCTTTCTGAAATAGGCAAAGGAAGGTCAGATCTTCAGTACAGTGAATGCTCCCCTTATTTCCATATGTCTATACCAACTATTTCAATCAGCCAAGCCCTCCTACAACATTCGTAATCACTGCTGCATGTTCAGAGTCAAAGCGTATTGATGCCAGAATCTGAAGGTAATTTAGGTTGGAGAGAAGCAAAGTATTTTAAAAGACCAAAATAATGATGAGGGGTTAAATACCATTATCTATCAGTATTATCTTAATTTTATGGAGTCCACACATGGGCACTGTAAGAATTCCTTGCAATATTGCAATACACCTACTACTAACAAATCACACTTTAATATTAGTGATGGTTAAACAACTTTCTGTCTACCTGCTCCCAACAAAAGCAGATGACTGAATTTCTTCCATGTATTCATATTTTTTGGCTGCCTGGCTCCAATGAAGCCTTTTACAATCACCTATAATTTTGCTTGTTTGGCAGTCCAGAGGACAGATGTGTGCTAATGTCTACAAATACATTGATGCGTGAAGGTATGGTTGTTACATCTTTGAAATGGGTCCTAATGTCTCTGCTGACTTTGGGCAGCAGGTTTGTTAGAGAGCCCAGATATCTTGGCTCCTGAAACAGGTAGGGGGGTCTGCACAAGGCTAAACTTTGGGATAAAACAGTAGGTTCAGGGGGGATATGTGATAGGTGGTTCGGGAGTTTAGGATAGAAGGAGGCTGCGCCCTCCCAAACCCTGAGAGAGAAAAGTCCGTGGGCATTGGCCTGGTGGACTCTCCCTTTATTCGAATAAAGGACTCCTCTGTCTCCTTTTTAGACATATATCTCTGGTGTTTGTGGATTTTCCTGACAATTACAGAAGCTGCCATACTGTTTTTGGGTTTTTTAATTGACTGAATGGCTGCTGAAAACATTTTTAGCTTAAGTTCTTTACCTGATAAAAAGCATAAGATGAAACTCTGAAATGCACAGCTTGCTTTTTTTTCTCCCCCCTAAATAAAAATAATTTTCTGTCAATACTTTTTCCCCAAAAGAAAAGAAAACCCAACAAAGAATTAAGGTCTTGTGATAAATGAGTAATGAAATAGTTGATTCTCATAATTAAAGGGCAAATATTATCTATATGCTAAGAGAAGTTTTATAGATTTATAGTTATGTTTCCCCCTTTTGCATTGTTCTCATGGGATGGCTGGGGAATCTAGGGCATTTGGGAGGGTTGGCTCATTACTATGGCAACACCTGACCTCCAATCAAGATGTCAGGAAGTGATCGCCACCACTGGACAGCAAAGAAGGAGTCGATGGACAGAACCTTAGGAGGGGCCAAAGAGTTAAAAGGTGGAATATCCATTGTGGGGATGAGCACATGGTGGGAAAAATCCTTTGTTCCCAGCAACATAATATTTTCTTTATTCAGTCTTCTATTGTATTTTTGATGAGGTTTTAATAAACCTTTTAAATTTTTTGAAAGGGAGTATCATTTCTCACAGTCTGAAATATGAAAGCACAGCAACACATTTTGGAAAGGCATTTTTCTTACCGTGAGTAAATTAATATGAAGTGTTGTTTTGGAGTGACTGTATTCCATGATTCCGTGTATTCTTGGATAGTGTATTCCATAACCATCTGCTTTGTGCCCAAAAAATGTTTGTTGTATCTTTAAGGCCAGGGACCACTGTGTGTGGGGCCAGGGAGTGCCTTTTGAAGCATCACTGCCCCAGGTATTTAATGTCTCTGGGCAACGTATGTTTTGCTTGACTGAAAAGTTTTTTTTTTGGCCCAAGCTTTTCCTTGCCTTGATGCACAGAGGCTGCAGTGGCGAGCCTTAAACTGCCCTGAGGTGAACAGAGCAGCTGCTGTGTAGGAGACTTGGGACTCTGTCCAGGCAGGAGCAAAGCGGCACCTCTCTGGTCCAAAGCCCTGCAAGCGGGCCAAGAAAACACACTGAGCCTTCAGCCCAGCTATTTCTGTGGAGCCTTGCCATGGGGAAGAGATCAACACTGGGCTTACATCTGCTTTGTCATAGCCCCTGGTTGGTTTTTTCCTTTCCTTGAGAGAAAGGCCCCATCTTGTACCATGTGTTGTGAGCAGGTATTTCTCTGGCCTTTTGGGTCTTTTTCCCAAGTGTTCACATGTGGGGTAAGGTCTGACAGCTTAATATCTAATGGTTATTTGCCTTTTTTTTTTCTCTTGGCTTGTGAGCATTCTGTTTCGTAATAAAGCATTGGGGTTTTTTCATTGTCATTTGTTGGTATTCTTTTCCTATTGGTGGAAAGGGATTATTAGAACCCTGTAGAGGAGATGACACTCATTCCAATGTTCTCATTTAAATTGTCTCTCAAACTCAGACAAGTGTAAAATTCAGAACAGAATTTGGCCCCACTAGCTCCTGTTTGCTCAGTTTTCTCCTCAGAACAGCTGTAGCTCTCCTGTCAGCCAAATTCCTATAGCTCTTTTGCAGACAAGTAATTTAATTTCTATAGTATTTTTTAAAGCTTCATGTGAAGCTTTAAAAAGATTAATCAGGGGTTTGGCGGGGGGGTGGGGGGAGATTATCTTATGTGTGGGCAATACAGTTGAACCATATTCTTCTAGATCAGTATGTCCTTGTGCCACGTTTTCAGCCCTGACTTTTAATTCACTTCGTTGTTGTCTTCTCCAATAATTGTTCTAGAATTATGTTGTCAAATCACTGGCATTTACGTCAGAGAATCTCATCAACTTGTCATGCTACCAGGGGTTGAACAATGTTTCCTCTAAAAGTATCCTGTCATTTCTTCACAGCTCATTTAGGCTCATTGCAGAAGTCACTCATAGTTCCCTTAAGAAATTTCTTTCAAGAGCTATTTCAATAGAAAAATATCATTTAAAGCTTTGAAGGGCCATGAAGAACTTAAAGAAAACAGCTTATGCAGATTTCCTTCCACAGTCTTTCAAAAGAAAAAGCAGTTACTTCTGCATATTGTGGGAACTGAGCTCAATCTCAAGGACAGAATACTGTGTTATTATCCCAGGCAAAATAATTTTAGAGGGAAAAATACCTGAAACATTTAGAATCATACAAGCAATTTCCTGAGTTGGAAGGATCCACAGGGATTTTCAAAGTCCCCGATCCTGGCTCTGCACTTCAGTCCCAACAATCCAACCCTGTGCCTGAGAGTGGTGTTCCAAATGCTCCTTGAACTCTGTCAGTCTTGGTGCTGTGACCACTTCCCTGGGGAACCTGTTGCAGTGTGTTCTGAACATACCTAAAGAATAAGGAGTGGCTCTGGTTTTAAGACCTGTTATCGGTAGAGCTAAGGGTTCTCAATATTTTCTTGTCATCTCCTGCTGCCTTGCCAGCTGTACCTGCAGACTTTCCGATGGCTGATACAAATACAGCTGAGGAGGTGCTTCCATTCCAGAGAGCAGACTTGGCACACTTCCATCTGCCTGGTGTTAAATTTACTGACGTAAATCTCTTTAGTCAAGTGTACAGTGGCTGGAGGATGCTGTGTCTTACTGTAAAAAAATGCACACCCTGAAGACAACAGACAAAGTCTTCTGGGTAGCACTGGTTCTTTGAGTTTCAGAGCGTGTTTTGGAATTGCCCTTTCTTAGCAGGGGACACAAGCAGATTCCTTGTATCCCAAAGGTATACGTAAATCTCTTTAGTCAAGTGTGCAGTGGCTGGAGGATGCTGTGTCTTACTGTAAAAAAATGCACACCCTGAAGACAACAGACAAAGTCTTCTGGGTAGCACTGGTTCTTTGAGTTTCAGAGCGTGTTTTGGAATTGCCCTTTCTTAGCAGGGGACACAAGCAGATTCCTTGTATCCCAAAGGTAGCCTTTCACACCAACATGTTGGTATCTTTCTCACTAAGTGGGCTAAAATAAATTTACACATGTGTTAGCTTTCTGTGGGCTTTAGCAAATAACCTCTTAATCAGCCAAACAGAACAAAACCCAAGCAAAAAATGTTCCTTTGCCCAAGAAACCAATGCAGAAAGCTCAAAAAAATCCATTTGCCCTGGCAGAAAGAGCATTGTGTAATGTCTGTGAGTACTAGGAAGTGGGTGACTTTTCATCATTACCTTTCTTTAAAGGCTGTCTCAGGTTCAACAGGGGCTACAGATCGTGGAGATGCAGCTGGCTCCACAAGCTGCAAAAGAAAATAGTAAAATGGTAAAAATCTCCAGTGGAGTAAAGTAATGGATCAGCTATTAGATAGAAAAGAATCTGACACGATTTCAGATTGCATTTGCATGAGAAGTGAGAAAAAAACCTTCTGAATAGTAGTCAAATATCCTCATAAATCAAATATACTCATATAGCAAATATATGGGTCAGTCATCCTTTTGTCTTCCAAGTGAACTCCCTACAGCAAAATTACCTAAATTAAGGTACACTAAATTAGAGTACTGGGAAACCATATTTTTTTTAATCTGGTGTCTGTACAAGTGCATTTCCTGATGACTAATGACAACAAATCAGTTAATAAAGAATTTCATTTTAAAAAGCCAGTTGGGCTCTGATTAAGTATTTCTTCTGGGAGAATTTTGGTCTTAAAATTCCAAGCTCATTTAAATACAAGTTTGCTCAGAATAGTGGGAAAGAGCAGGCCATCCTACTGCATCCCATGGCCTGGGAGCTAACTACCAGTCTGGAAGGGATAATCTCCCTTGCCTCCTTCTGCAGTCATGTGGACAGAAACACCCCCAAGGTGTCTCTCACAGCAGTTCAATTATGCTCTAGTTCACAAACAGCATAAGATCCACTATCCTGGCCTTTGGGCATTATATGCCATGGGATGACTTTTTCCAAGGGAGGGGAGGGGAGGGGAGGGGAGGGGAGGGGAGGGGAGGGGAGGGGAGGGGAGGGGAGGGGAGGGGAGGGGAAGGGGAGATACAAATGACCTCTGAACAGCTAAATTTCTTCCTAAAAAAATCTGGAGATTGTATTCTAGCCGATTGATCCATTATCCTGCTTTTGGCTGGGATAGAGCTCATTTTCATCTTAGCACCTGGTACACGGCTCTGTTTTGGATTGGGATGAGAATAATGTTGATAACACACTGTTTTGGTTGTTGCTGAGCATTGCTTGCACTAAGTCAAGGACTTCTCAGTGTCTCCTGCTCAGCCAGTGAGGAGCAGCACAAGTGAGGGAGCATGGCCAGGACAGCTGACCAGAACTGGCCAAAGGGATATTCCATACCACAGAGCTTCATGTCCAGTACATAAACTGGGGGCAGTTGGATGAGAGGGGCTGACCACTGCCCAATGACTGGATGGGCTTTGGTCAGCAAGTGGTGAGTAGCTGTATTTCTTGGTATTTAGTTATCTATTCTTGTTGTTGTTGTTATTATATTTAAGTTTGCTTCCATTATTAAACTGTTCTTAAAAAAACCCACTAGAGTTTTTTAAATTTTCTTTCTGATTCTTCTCCCCATCCATCTGGGAGGGGGCAGGCAGTAAGTGAGTGTCTGCATGGGGCTTTATTGCCAGCTGGAGTTAAACCACGACATCCCCAATGCTGAGAGATGTGACTTTGGGCTGAACAGCTCATTCCTCCTGAGCTAGTTTTGTAGCACTGTGCCATAGCCCCTGGGTTTTTTTTAAGATCACAATTAATGGGGTCTGATTTCAAAAGGGCAATTCCCTGCTGATTTTGGTCTCTACCAAATAGAAACAATTTATAAATAAGTCCCTTAGAAAAGGCTGGGACTTACCATGCATTTTATTCCTCAGGAGCTTTCAATTCAGGAATTGAGGGATACCCATTCCCACACAGCTCTAGCCATGCCACATTCTCCTATTGCCTCTAATTTGTCCAGAGCATTTCTAAATATTCTGGGGAAAATACCACCACTGTTTTGAACAAGGAGGTGCTAATTCATTGTTATTCCAGTAAGCAAGGCATTCAAACTTTGTACATTATCACCTAAAATGCCTTTTATTACAGCTAATATGACAAAAAGGAGAGCATGGATAATCTTACCTGACTCAGGCGGAACCTCTGAGCTGCACCTTATTCAACAGGTCTCCAAGCACATCATCCTGACGGACATCCATAGGAAGGTTTGCCCACTTTAGTGTTTTGAGCTTTAACAGGATTTTCTCAAATCCTACTCATCAATCCTACTACTGAACAAAAAGGATTTTTTACACAAGAACGTGTGGCTACACTTTTAAAGACAAGAAACATGGGAGTATAATTGCCTGACAACTGTGACCACCAGCAGAGAGAAGGGAGGATTTTCCTCCTCACCACTAACAAATGGTAAAGTGGTTCCCTTTGCAATGTGGGGCCTTGGTCATTCCTGCCCCAAAGTATTACATCAGTCTATGTGTCACACCAAAAGGCAGGTGCTGAGCCCTTGGCTCTAACATTCATGCCCCTGAGCTGTACGCTCAGACAAACCAGTATCTGTCTTCTTTTGACCATAAATAACCCATATTCCACAGAGCCCTGAACAAGAGCCTGTTCTACCACTCTGCCAGCGACATGGTCAGCAGTCAGCCCTGGAGTGCCTGGGCGGACACAGACTGCATCACAAAACATGGATGGACATCTTCTGGCATGGATTTTCCTAATCTCCACCTAGTCTGGGGAGCATGGGCATGCCTTTTATCTCCTGTCCCTTCTACAATGCTTCTCTCAGACTTCAAAAATATGAGGAGAAGGAAGCTGATGAAGCCCTGCACTTTTGACACCATATCAGAAGTACCACAAGGCCTTTTTTATGTTAGAAATTAGGTGACACCATCTTTTCATGACTCATCCTGACACCAAGATTGTGTTTTTGTGCTCTGGGTAGCTTCAAATGAAACCACCATTAAGCATAATTCTGTTGAATTAGAATTCAAGAAAATCTTGGAACCATTCTGCCTGCCATGGTGAAATACCAAATTGTCAGTGACAAATAGCATTGGCAAATCCACCACAATATTCCAAAGAGGAGACGTGAAGGAGCAGGATTCTGTCCACAGCAAATACACAGAAAGTAATGATCACTGAATACAAAGAGCAGAATAAAGATGCTGCAGTGATGATAATCACTTTGTTAACAGAGAACAGCAATGGCAAAGTGCTGATAATTGAGCTTAAATTTGAGATTGTAGCTGGAATGAATAACACTTAATTTTTTAATTAATGCAGCATCCAATTTTTCCTACCTAGACCACCAAAGGAATTGGCAGGTTTTTGGAAGGATCTATCTCCTACTGAGACACTTCAATTAAAAAGCTGGTTCATTTCCAAAAACATTCCACAGCTCCAAGCACCCACTAAAAGAGAAGAGAAACCAAGTGTGTCTCTGAGTAAGATCCAAAGTCAATAAAGACTGAAAATCCAAAGGAATGACAAGCCCGAATGAGATATAGGACATATTTAGTTCCTTTTGGATATTTCTAAATTCAAAGGCTTTATAAACCTGTATAAACCTTGAAGAAGAGGCCAAATGCACACTTCAGATATGGATCAGATATAGTAAAATAAGGAATTTAAAATAGGACCACTAGAATTCTATCTGGAGCAGCTAAGAAACATTTAAGAGTTTCATACAGAAGATATAAGCTCTACATTAAAAAACTTACCTGCCATTAGGCCAGGACAGCATTTTTCAAAGATTATTTGTTGTCTTAGTTTGAAAGACAGGTGTCGGCTAAGGAAGATAGGAGCCTCATTTGGAATGGAAGATATGGCCCCCTTCCCTCCAAATTATTATAATTCTGAAATTAAGGGGCGTTCAGGCAAAGATATGAGAAAATGAAAACAAGTTCTCTACCAGTATGTATAACAAGGCAAACAAACAACAACAGTAGCTGTGGCAGCAGAACCACAAACCCTGTCCCAGCTTTCTCTGGGCTGCAGGCACTTTCCCCTTTTGTGCAGTTCCACTCACAGCCGGCAGGGGCGCTGGTGGCTCCCGGCCAGGCAGGGCGGGTGCGATGATTCCTCTGCGCCTGCAGGGGGCGCTGTGACACGAGTTTCGGTCGTGTCTCTGCGCGCAGTGATGATGATGGCCGCAGCCGGCAGGAACGGATGGAGAAAAGGCTTCCTTTACGAACTCACAGGGGGAGCCGATCCTGATGCCCCCTTGGGATAGCAAAAGGAGCTGTAGCAGGAACCTTGGAGTAGCAAGCTGAGAAGGCAGGGATGAGCAAAGTCCCAGAGTGGTCGGTGAGATATATCAGAGAGGTCCTGGCAGGGCAGGAGGTGAGTGGTTACAGTGCAGCAAAAAAACCTCAGAGAAGTGGCAGAGAAACAGTGGGGTCTGGGCAGTGGCTGCCTGGCTCCCAAACAGGGCCAGCAGAGACTCGTGTGGAGGGTGAAGGGGCTTGGAGATCCCAGGATGTCCCCTAAGGCACCCAGGGAGATGGTGACAGGTCCTTTGTTTAGTGAGGTCAGGTGTTAATAAGGTCCTAGTGCATCGGCCGCTCTTATGAGCAGAGCTCTACTCATGGTAGAAGGCAGCAGAAGACAGAACCCCACAGTGGTGGTGAGTTCTTCCTACAGCGACTGCAGCCTCCTTCCCCTCTGAATGCTGAGAGACCAAGAAGGAATGCCCCCTAGCACCTGCGCCAGCCCCCTTTTCCCCACCCAAATTCTTTGGTATCTCTGCCCCTCCAAGAGAAACCCTCAGACAAGAGGAGTGCAGCCAGTGCCCTCTTCCTCTGAGGTTGGCAACTGCTTTTATCTCTCTTAAGTTCCTGGTTATTATTGTCTCCTAGCAATACATATGGGGGAAAATTCCCTGAGAGAAAGAAGCAAGAGTGTTATAAGTGATCAAATCAGAAACCAAATTTATAAGAAAATTTAGCAATTATTTATTAGATCATTAACAAAATAGAATTCTGAGAAAAAAACCACCACAGCCAAGGCAGCGTCAACCCCGGGTGTCGGTTCTGGGTGAACCTGGATCCAACCGACAGTGTCAGCATCTCCCCAGTGGTTCACCCCGACTGCTTCATGCAGCAAGTTTACATACAGTTTATTCTGCCTGAGGCAGAAATGACCGAATGTTCCTTTGTGTCCCTTCACATGTAGAACTGGGGCCATACATGTGCAGGAATAGACAAAAGTGAGTCCAGGTGTCTAGATGGTTGTCTGAACACTTCGGAAGAGGAACAGTCTGTATTCACATGTAGCAGAGTGGTGCAGGTGCTTGAGTGTGGTAGATGCAATCTCCCAGGTGCAGGTCCCTCGTGAGTGTCTCTGACATTCCAGGGAAGTCAGCAATCATGGCCCGAGAAGGTTTCATTCATACATTAACAGACTTGATATTATCCTAAAGTTGTCCGGGAACTAATTCAATAAACATAAGTCTCTGCTCCCAGCCGGGTGGTCAAAGACATAGCTTGGATTTTACAATATTTTGTACATAAATAGCATGAATTATCTCTACCATATACTACAAGAGGAAGAATCCCAAACCCCAACATTTGTGTATATGTAACACAGCCCAGGAACAGCAGTACAGATTAGACAATAATCCTGAGATTTCTTAACATTTGCCTTGCAGAGGCTGCCTGCTCAAGAGAAGGGTTTGTGCTAACAGACATTTGTTCTAAGGCAGGAAGATTAAAAAAAAAAATAAACACACAAAGCCTAAAAAATACTTTCAAAACCCTCAAAGGAATAGTTAATAATTAAACAAAAAGTGGAATGTTTAAAGACTGAAATATTTTTCTTGTGGTCACTCATGTCATATACTGTGGCATCGAGACTCATGCACAGTCCCTGGGCTGGTCCTTGTTTCCTACCCTGTCCCAAATACTGTTTGCTTCTCTAGTGAGGGTGACAAGCAATAGTCAGAACATCAGCTTCTTAGAGCTATTTCTACATATTTCATACACTGTTGTTGAGGGCAGGAGGTGCTTCTCGCAAAATTCCATGCTAAGCTGAAATGAGCAAAATAAACACAATTTTCCTACACAATCACAAAAGCCTGAACAAAGATGAAGAAAGCAGGAAATAGATACTGTCAGAAAATTATAAAGTAGGGGAAAAAAACCCAGAGAAGTGAAAACAAAGAAGCTTCTACTTGAAAAAGAGCTGCTGATTGCCCCTGTGTCACCTTGCACATGAAGTGAGCCCTGAGCAGACTAGCTAAATCTTGTGTCATTCGGCTGTGAGAGCCACCTGAATGGCCTTGTCCACAGAACCTCTGCTGCTCTGAAAGGAGAAGACCTTTTGGATGAAAGTGCCACTTCTGCTGTTCCTGCAGTGCTGACAACCATCCTGGTAGTGTGTCATTGTGGTGTTGACAGCCTGCTTTATGGTTCCTTCACATGCTTTATGCCTTTTCCCAAGCCACAAAGTGATATACACTCACTAAGGAAGCAGAAGTGATAAAAGGAAACTAACATGGTGACATAATCCAGTAAAAAAGTCCAAATTCTTCTTTACTCACTCCTTTCCAGGACATTTCCGCATCCCAAGTTACCATTGGAACAGCTGAGTAGGGTAGGATTCCTTCGGTGTGCCAAGTATTTTTGCCAAACTGTATCCAAAAGTCACTTTCCTCTTGTGCCACAAGGCACATTTCCATATATTAAAAAAAATATATATATATACCTGACATTCTCCAGGCAAATGTAGGGTTCATTAACATCAGTTGCAGACTCTCAGACTGAGTAAAGCCTCTGGGCCAAATGGTGGGAATACTGAGCAAAAATACACATGGTTGTAATCCATGTGTGCCTGCATCATCTGTTTGCTTGTTTTCCCAGAAAATCACAAGTGTGATGCTTTGTCTCACTTCACTGCCTGATTTAAATTAGTAACCTTTGGAAAACCCCAGCTATGCTTTATGCAAAGCTTAGGTAAGATTAATTACTTCACTCAGAGTCCAATTTATTTAGCAATTAGGAAAAATTAGACAGTACCTGAGTTTGCTGTTTTGAAGTGAAGGGCCTGAGTCCTCAGGTCTGCTCCCAGGCTAAATGCTGGATTTAGTACTTTATGATTTCAAAGTCTCCAAACAAGTACTTTGCACTGCAATTGTTTTTGCATCATTCAGCCTCCAAATAACCTCCCTATTCAACCTGTGAGCATACTAATGATCAAAACAAATAAACAGGAAAGTGAATCTTTGTCGTGATTTGATGCTGGCCCAATTCCAGACACCCATGAAAATCACTCACTCAGCCTCCCCTGCCTCAGCTGGGTAGAGGAAAGAGAAAAGTTTAATGAAGGCTTCATGAATTGAGATAAGGACTGGGAGAAAACACTCCAAGGGCAAAACAGGATCAGCCTAGAGGTACAAAGTGAATTTATTACTTACAAAATCAGAGGAAGATAATGAGGAGTAAAATAAGCCCTTAAAACCATATTTTCTTTCCCCAAACCCTCACTTCTTCCCACTGACAATGCAGGGAGAAACGGCAGTTTCCAGTTTGGTAAGTTTGTCACCCAAGATTTTCTTCTGCTGCTCCAGGAGAGGAGTCCTTCCCTGAGACTCTGAGGTCCCTCCCACAGGAGACACATCTCCACAAACCTCTCTGATATGGGCCCAATCTCACAAGCAGCAGTCCTCCCAAAACTGCTGCAACATGGTTCTCCTCCCATGGGGTGCAGTACTCCAAGCACAGGCTGCTCCAACCAGGGAGCAGGGCCCTCTCCCTCCACTGGGTCTCCCACTGGATCACAGCCTCTTCCAGTCACCCACCTGTTCTCGCATGGGCACCTCCCCCATGCATTGTGGGTGGATTTTTGCATCCCCCATGGATCCTCATGGGCTGTGGGCAGATCTCTGCATCCCCCATGGAACCCCATGGGCTGTGGGTGGATCTCTGCATCCCCCATGGATCCCCATGGGCTGTGGGTGGATCTTTGCATTCCCCATAGATCCCCATGGGCTGTGGGTGGATCTTTGCATTCCCCATAGATCCCCACAGGCTGTGGGTGGATCTCTGCATCTCCTGCAGATCCCCATGGATCCCCATGGGCTGTGGGTGAATCTCTGCATCCCCCAGGGATCCCTGCGGGCTGCAGGGGCACAGCTGTCTCACCATGGCTTTCACCATGTTTCACCAGGTCTCACCACAGCCTGCAGAGGAATCTTGGGTCTGGCACCTGGAGCAGCACCTCCTCCCCCTCCTTCTCCACTGACCTTGGTGTCTCCATGTTGTTTCCTTCACATATTCTCAGAGGAAGATCCTCCTCTTCTTTGGCTAGGAAAAAAAAAAAACCAAAAACTATGTCCCCTGTTGCTTTGATTTTCTTAAATGTGTTATCACAGAGCCGTTACAATCATTTCTATTTGGCCCAGCCTTGGACAGCAGCATGTCCATCTTCAGAGCCATCAGGGATTGGCTCTGCTGGACATGGTGGAAGCTTCCAGCAGCTTCTCACAGAAGCTATCTCTGTGCCCCCCCCCCCCCGCTACCAAAAACTAGACCATACAAAACCAACACAGTATTTTCCATTCTAGTTTTCAGTAGCAACTTTTCTTTCTCAGCCTGAATGTATCACACTGGTAACACTGGTCCCAGGAAATGCCTTGTGATACTGTGTTGATTTTGTGACACCATTGGGAAATCATCAATTAATGTTATTAAGGAGAAACCTGGTCCTCTGCAGAAATCGTATACCCAAATCATATGCATACACTTGCTGCATTTACCCCATGGCTTTAGACCCCTTAGACTACCACACTACCCCTTGTTGCAGTGGGGCAGGGTGCTGGGACAGTCATTGAGGCTCTAGACTCACCCCTGAACTTCCACCCTGCCCAAGAACAGTTCCCAGCACCACTGGTTTTGTTCTCTATTCAGTGACTCCCAGTCAACAGCTACAAAGCACTGCCTTGCACAGCACATGTAAATCACATTGGTTCACAGTGCTACTGGTGTTCTCTGAGAAACAATTTGACACATATAGCACAATTCCTTGGAGCACAGGAGATGAACTATTGCTGTACAGAAGCTCTCACTGAGCACGCAGTGCACATCTGGAGTTATCAGGGTTCTGATGTGAACTTGCTTTGAGTCAATTGGGAGAGAGTTCTGCAGCAGATGAGGTTTTGGCCTAAAGGAATATAAATATCTGGATATCATATTGCTTGATTAGCTCACTAGATAACTTCATGTGAAATAGCTGAACAAAGTCTTAAAGAGATCATGAACATTCTGAATGCAAAGCTCCCTTTAGCGTATCAGCTTTTCTTCAGGGGCATTTATGGTTTATGTGGCCCATTTTAGGGATCATTTTAACGCGGCTCTGATGTACACAGTTTCCTTTGCCTCTTTCTCCATACTTACTATATTTACATTTTTTGTGACAGAATTTAACAGGTGCACTGGATCTGATTTCCTCATTGTTCATCTGGTTGCACCCTTTTAGGACATTAAAAATCCCTTAGTGTATTTTCAAATATTAAACTGGCTGTTCAAAACAAAACCAAGCAAAGTATTTGTTGTGAAATTCTTAATGCTCTCTGCTATCTGCAGACATTGGGGACTTTCCAATATTTTTCAAGTTTTCTGAAAGGAATGCCACAGTAGTGGCTCTTTTACCCCAGACATGTTTTATATTCACAGGTTTCTTTCCTTAACCTTCTTTTTCCAGAGCTAAGTGTCCACTAGCTCACAAGAGCCTTGTGAATGTGCATCGGGACACACAGTCTAAGTTTTCTGCAAACCTCCTACACCCTTCATGACCTTTGACAGCCTCTGATGGTCTCATCTGCTGGGGACTGTGTAATGTGTCCCCAAGGTGTCTATGCACCTTGGAAAATGTCAGCTAAGTGAACAAGTTTGGAGGTGAAGACGACTGGTGATGTGCCACACATTTCCTTTCCTTCTGGAGAACTAGAAAGCAAAAGAACTGCTCCCTCAAGTGTGCGTGATTTAGAGCAGTGAGGAGACAGCGTTAGCAAAGGACACCAAGTCTTTAAGGATTCACTGCCACTTTTCTGCTCTGAGTAATTCCCTGAGAGGGCAAGGAAAGCTGTCAGGGGTCCTCTGATTTACAGCTATTCACTGTGTGTCTCTCCTGCTGGAGCTACTGCAGCTGCACTCCAAAAGACAATAGCCAGAGACACACAGAGAAAGGCTCCCAGGAAAGCACATCACCCTCCTTTCTCCCCCTACTTTCCAGGGGGAGGTTTGTATTTTGTTTCTGTGGGACATCATGTGCAGGCTGCTACTGCTTAGCACAGGCAAAACCCAAAGAGCAAGGGCAGACCAGGGTTTATATGTCCCATGCTCAGGCTTGCTAACAAAGACACTCTGCCAATTCCATTCCTGCATTTCAGGGGGTTTAAGGCAGAGGAACCCCAAAAGGGCTGTGGTCTATTGTCTTCAGATCGTGCTGCCTCTTTAAAATCAGAAATGCACGGACAGCTCCAAGGTGCCTCCCACTGAGCAAAGGCTTTGGATGCAGGCACAGAGGCAGAGGAGCCATCCTCCCCTGAGCACAGGGCTAACCTAATGGGAGAGAAAGCAGCACTCAGTGGAGTCCTTGCGCTACTTCCAGTGATCCTTTCTCTCCTCCAGTAACAGCAGCACATGCAGAGGAGAAACCTGGCGGCGCTCTCACCAGAGAAGAAACCTGGCTCTCTCTCAGGATGCCTGAGACCTCCAAGATGATGAGCACAACTGCAGGTACACTTTGCTGATAGTGTTATGTCAGTTTGTAGATGGTTGTGTTGTCTGTATTTATTTTACAGATCTTTTGGTATTTAGCAGTGGAATCTGACACAGATACTGCCCCTTCCTTTGGCCAACAGATTTTGCATCCGAGAGTTTATTTAGCACTTCTCTTAAATGAATGTTTACCTTTCCAGGCAGCTGTGGAGGTGTCTCCTGAAGCAGTCCCTTGTCAGAACTGTTTCATTTCAGGCTTTGGCTTTTTGTTATTCTGTTCTGCAATGCTCAGTTTAAAAAACAATGTGGTGACCAAAGCTGTAAAACAGAGTTTCTGACAGATATTTGTTAAGTGTCAGTACATCAGGGTCTGAGCGTGGTTCCAGGGAAAGAAGGGAGCAGCAGCTCCACTATGCAGATTACTCTTTGTAGCCGTGACTTGCTTCGTTCAGTAGCATTTCACACCCCGAGGACTTACTGCTTCAGGGCAGAAAAAGCAGTAATGCTCCCTGATCCTCTGCTTGGATGAGGTGAGACTGTCCTGACAGCTAAGAGTCTGGTGTGAAGATTCCTAGATGGACCATGGGAAGATACAAGAAGATGCCCTCTCAGCATTTTGATGCAGAGAGGCAAAAATAAGGAGTAGATGAAATGGTTTTTTTCCCATCTGTGTGGGAAAAAAAAAAAAAAAAATTTTTATATTTGGTACAACTGGCAGTACAAAGAGGGGAGCCTGTTCCTCCCCAGCATCAAAAATGCAAGGTACTCTGTCTTGCTTACAGAAGATTTTATCTTTCACCTTTCACTCTCTGTGGAAACACTTTCCCTGTGAATGGCAGATTTGCCTTCACAGCTAAGCTCTACAAGTTCATGGGACAAAATTATTGTCTTTGCAAATTGGCAGAGTTCTGCCAAACCTGTTTGACAGAAGTGATAATGGATTATGCTGGTGGAAAAATTTTGTCCTGTACTCAATTAATGGTTGCCAAAAGGGAAGTGCTGGATTTAGTATTTTCTTGGGCCTTTGCAACTCTTACTTCAACTCTTACTCTACTTAAGAAATGTATTTAGAAGCAAGAGCATCAGTTCTCTTCTCATTGTCCTCTACCACATCCCTGTGAAACAATGAGAATAAAGCATAAACTTTGTCCAAAAGGCACATAAAATGCTTTACAGCACACTGAGTTGTCACTTTAGTGTCTTTTACCTTGCACGATGATGACAGCACCATGGGCTTGCGGGCTGGTAGAGTTTTAAACTCGATTTTACATTCCTCCTAGACTGTCATTTCACTGCCAGGTGAAAATTTCATTGTTGGTAAATAAAACTGTAACTGCTGTAACAAACAGTGCATGAAGCAACTAGAAGCATTTATTTTGTGAGAAGCATCCCTTCACAGGGTATTTCTTCCTTCTGTGCACATGCCGCAACAGATCTGTGGGGCAATGAGGTGGCTATTGCTTTCCTTCAAGATGAGTACTTTTGCTGTAATTTCCTTTCAGGAAACATTTTCCTCTTTTTGTTCCCACAGAAGGAGATAAATGAGGCTGTTGTCCTATAATCTTCTGGGACAAAGACAAGGTTACTCACTGCTCAAAAGGAAGCTTTGGGTGAGGTCTCTCACCTGCCACTCTTGTGCCCTGCCACACTGGGCTAACACAACACTGAGTGCCAGCCAAGCTGCACATGCCAAAAGAAGACAGACATGGCCATGGAGCAAACTGAACGCAACCTAAATGCTACTGCGCACCTCAATTTTGCTTCAATCTACAACATCCATAATGGGGATTTCACCTCTTTGAGAAACTTCTCTTTCCCTTTCAATTTCACTTACAGTGATTATGACCTGCCACTGGACAGTGAAGAAGACATAACCAAAACCCACACCTTCTTCACAGCCAAAATTGTGATTGGGGTTGCTCTGGTTGGCATCATGCTGGTTTGTGGCATTGGCAACTTCATCTTCATTGCTGCTCTTGCCCGCTACAAGAAGCTGCGAAACCTCACCAACCTGCTGATTGCCAACCTGGCCATCTCAGACTTCATCGTGGCTATTGTGTGCTGCCCCTTTGAGATGGACTACTATGTGGTGCAGCAGCTGTCCTGGGAGCACGGCCATGTCCTCTGCGCCTCAGTCAACTACCTACGAACTGTCTCCCTCTATGTTTCGACCAATGCTCTCCTGGCTATAGCTGTTGACAGGTAAGTGGGATGCTATGACTGCACAAAGATGTAGCCACAGCTTCCAAAGTTCTAAACCATGTCCTCAAGTGTCACATCCACATTTTTTGTGAACTATTCCGTGGGTAGAATGTTTTGATGCCTGACCACTCATTCAGTGAATAATTTTTTTCTAATTGTGCTGCAGTCCTGAGAGACTGCCTGCCTTTTACTCCAGGAATTTTAACAATTTAATTTAATTGTATCCTTTCTCAAGACTCTTCTCAGCCTCGTGCACCACGGAGTCTGACAGACCAAGACACTGAGCATCAGTCTGGTGCTGACCTAAGTCTGACATGACTGACTCACAGCCAGAGGCTGGCTCAGTAAACTCTTTACAGAAAGGCCATCATAACAAGATCTCTTTCATGTTCAAACACAATACAAATCTCTGTAGACCCTATGCACATACATATGTGATTCCCACTTCCTCTTCTTTTCCCCAATTTCTCTCATGTGCCATTTCAAACTTTAGTGTAGTGTTGCAGTTTTCAGTCCCTGATGCAAAAGTCAGCTCAGGAGTAGTTAGCCCTGCTGAGGGCTGTACAGATACAGCTTGTGTATGGCTGATTCAGCTGTTCCTGGTGTGCATGGAAGTCTGTGAAGAGACTCTGGAGAAGTTCAGAGGTGTTTTCCTTGGTGTGGGCAAAGGGACGATCAGCTCCTACAAAACAAATCCTTAACAAGCATCTAACAGAATAGGCTTTCAACAGCAGCTGAGGACTCAGGGTAAAGCTTCTAAACACTATCATGTATGCATTACCATTTTCTATCAGTTTTTCAGCTTTAACAAGGTTTTCTTGGAAAGCTCTGCCAGTGCATCCCAGGCTGATGAACTAACGGGTCATGGCGCCCTTATGTCTGCTAAGAAATCAGATTTATAGCATATCTTCCCACACATCTTTAAAAACAGGCCTGATTAACAAGATTAATCACTGAAGCTTGATGTAAGAACACCATGTTTTGGTTTCATGGCTTTTCTTTTTTATTTTTCTTTTTTTTTTTTTGCAAGCTATTGGTTTGGTAAACAGAGAGAAACCCCATTGTTTAACAATCACCTATTTCATGTTATGTCATGTGGATTGTTGACTTCAGTCTCTAAAAGGATCAGACTCCTAACAAAAGTCTTCCCATGTTTAGATCATTTAAAAGGAATCGGCTGTGTAAAGTGAGTAAGCCTGTCCCACTGCGGACTTTCTTTAGGGAGGGCTCTCTTTCTTCTTCATCCATGTCTATTCACATGAAAAAATAGAAATTTCACATTTTTAAGGCCACACCTACACTACAAAAATGCAACATTTGAAGAAGAAGAGTGCGTGGTAAGGGTCTAATATCCACACTGCAAATATTTAGCTGGGTCCCCTGGACCAAACACCCATTGGCATTTGGTGTGTTTTATGTACACTTTAGGAGCACAGCTTCCAGGACAGTTTCATCTGAATTCAGTTTGTGAACTGCAGAACCGCTGCACAGTAACAGCCGTGGTAAGCAAGGACAATCAGAAAATCCACCACAAAAGCTTCCTCCAGAATCTATTGGACAGATCAGTCCCATCCAGTCAAATGTTCTGCTGAGCAGATATGCACATTTATGAATACATACACATACATTATGCCACAACTTACTTCCCTGGAACCTGATCTAAAAATGTTAACCTTCTGCTTCACAAGGACGCTGACTCATTTTGCTGTCCCCTGACATTTACCCTGCACTATTAAGAGCCATGAACAATTTATCTGCTTCCAATAACTGGCTGATGAAAAGTGCTGCTGACTTTCCATTTTACTTCAGAATAAATATATCTTAGGGATGCTATTCTATATACTGAATGTATATAGAGGTAATAGACTCCAAAGGAATGAGAAATTCCACTTTTTGAAACAATACTTTGGGTTAAATACAGTTGTACTGGGATCTCTGATAAAAATCTCCCCCTAGCAGGAATACTACAACCTTGCAGCTTTACAGCAGTGCAAATATCTAACTCAAGTTTTCTGCTTTGCCGTATTACTTAATACTGCCTATTTAAGATGAATAAGCAATAGTCACCTCCAGAATACACTTAAAAAGTATTTGCATGGGCAGAAAATAGATACACATTCTATTGGTGGCTTAAAATCATGTTCACCTGTAACCATACATTAGCATCACCTTCAGGTCTTTGCAACCCACAGAATAACCACAGAAATAAGAAAAACATTGTGATTTATATTTCACCTCTTTGTAAAAAGAGCTATTTAAGTAGCTCTCGGCCTAGGGAAAACATTTTCCTGATTCTACATGTTTGTGTTTTCTTCCCTGGACCTGACTAGATGTGTAATACTGCATTTTTCTAACTCTTACTCCTGTTTAAAAGGAAAAGTTGTGATACAAAATTGTAACTCAGCTCCAGGCTGCTACTTCACAACATGTTCTTACAGATGATTATGTCCTTACAGACAAGTATGTTCAGGCTCTCCCCTCAGGAATAACAGCAATTTCCTCCTGCCCAATTCTGTTTGCTTGTATTCTGAAGTGTGTTCTGACCAGTGTTTTCAGACTTCATTTTGAATATATTTTTCTGTTCTAGGTATTTGGCCATTGTTCACCCACTGAAACCACGCATGAATTATCAAACAGCAACCTTCCTCATTGCCTTGGTCTGGGTCATCTCCATACTTGTAGCTATTCCATCTGCATACTTTGCTACTGAAACTGTGTTGTTTATAGTTAAAAACCAGAAGAAATTTTTTTGTGGCCAAATTTGGCCAGTTGACCAGCAGATGTACTATAAATCATACTTTCTCTTCATCTTTGGCATTGAATTTGTAGCACCTGTGATTACAATGACCTTGTGTTACGCCAGGATCTCTCAGGAGCTTTGGTTTAAAACTGTCCCAGGATTTCAGACGAAACAAATCAGAAAGAGGCTTCAGTGCAGAAGGAAAACTGTTATGGTACTAATATGCATTCTGACTGCCTATGTTCTCTGCTGGGCACCTTTCTATGGCTTCACAATTGTCCGGGACTTCTTCCCCACCCTTTTGGTGAAAGAGAAGCATTATCTTACTGCCTTTTACATAGTCAGGTGCATCACCATGAGTAACAGCATGATAAACACCATATGTTTCATAACCGTGAAAAACAAAACTATGAAGTACTTCAAGAAGATCATGCTACTCAGATGGAGGTCAACGTATAAGGGAAGCAAATCTAGCATAGATTTGGACCTGAGAACAAGTGCAATCACAGAGGAAGTAGACTGCATAAAACTACAATAAATTTTCTGAGGTTCTAATCTCACCTTTTTTGGAGAGGGGGCAAAGAGGAAATAATACCTTGTCAGAAGCTTCTTCCTTGACTGTGGGAATACCCTCTCACTGGTGAGAGCCCTCAAAAAAGCAGCCTACTTTGCATTCCCACCAGAATTCTTTTCACTGGTCTGCTGGATAATCCTTACACTTGAAAAGATGCTGTGCTTCAGTTCATACATCTGTCAATTTGGGATGTAGACACTAATTTTATAGTTGTTTAATAAGAACAAAGAAGTCTATGAATACATTAGAGTGTACTACAATGATGGAAAAGTTGAGTGCTGACCCTAGCAGTGATGCTTCTTTGTTTCCTAAGAGAAACCTCTTAACACCTTTGAGCTTATGACTTGTACCTTTAAGCTATTTGGTGTCCTTTTCTTTCTGCTCAGAAGAGAAAGGATGCCAAGAAAGCCCATTTTGCTTCCAGTCACTTTTTAACCTCTCCGTTTACCTTTCCTGATGAAGCTTCTTGAAGTCTACAGACCACCAGCTTTCTATTGTCATTGGACAATACGCACAGCATGCTCTTATGAAAGGCACATGCTCTGAAAGCTAAAATCTGCTTCACAGTCAAGTGAAAACCTCAAGTTTCTTCCTGTTACACCTTGTTTAAGAATGCTTTATCAATATTCCACTCTTTATTTTTATGGAGAGTTTTAACTCTGTTATGCATTTGGAAATGCCACAGATATATATGAAAAGGATCTACTCCCTCACCTCCAGGCACCCTGTGGCCAGCTTCTGCTGCCTTGAGATGCTGAGCTCCTCACAGAATCAATCACAGAACTGTAGGACTTGGGAATAACATCTCCACATTGTCTAGCCCATCCTTCTGCACATGTTAGCCAGGATTGTGTCCAGCTAGGCTTTGACTGACTCCAGGGAATGCTGACAGTCTCTGTGGATCACCAGTGTCAGTGCTCAACAGCTCTCACTCAGTGAAAAAGTGTTTTCTTACATTCAGATGGAGTTTCATGTGTTTTACCTTGCTTGTCAGTGGGATCCATATAAACCTACAGCATGGTGGTGGGTAAAATCCAACCAGACATCTTACCAAGTCTGTGTGCACCTTCACGATAAAGGATAAGCAACACCAAAATATCAAGGAGATCCCGAGATGATCCATCCATCTTTCTGGGAGCAAGACAGGCTTAGGCTTCAGCAACCCAGCCTCTGGTTGAGTTGAGAAGCTTATTGTCTGCTCAGATATGACTCAACTCCAGATGAATTCTGCTTTTCCTTCTGCAGTGCCTCTTTTACTGTTCTGATTTAGTGCAACTCCAGTTTGGATGTTTCTAAAATGATAATTGTGACAAAGCAGGTGACAGTAATACATACTCATTTCAACTACACATAAGATATAACAGACTTCTGTGTATAGTAATAAAATCTTTTCTGTTGTGATGACAAATGCGTATGTGGTTGTGCTTACTTTTGGAGTCAATGGTTTTGGTAAATAACTTGTCTATTTGAGAATTTAAAGTGAGCAGCAAATAAAATATGACCTCAGTATAAGCATTCTGAATTATTTTTTGTCTTCTCTTAGCCATCACTTTCTTACCCAACTGAGTAATGTGAATGATCCCATTGCTGCTGAAGAAAAATTGACCAATTAAAGGGCAAAAGGATATTCAAATCCATTAAAATGGTCAAAGCTGCTCTTAAATATATGCTCTTAAATATACATCGTTTGCTGTTAGGCAAAATAATGACTGAAATCATCCTTCAAAATGTCAGTTTTAAACAGGGGTAAATACTAAATTCATTTGTTTTCCAGCCTGCCACAGAAATTTAAAGGACCGGAGAGTTTAAGTATTTCACTATCAAAAGGCTTAATCTTGTAATCTCACCTGAAATCTCATGGTTTCTTCTGAAACCTGCCCTAGTTGTAAGGGATTAGCTAACATTACTGCCTGTTATTAGAGTGTGTGATACTCCTTCCACCTGTTTTCCCTGCATGGTTTTGGTGCAACAAATTCAACTGACAATTTCCACACTAGGGAAATCTATCTAAGGCCGAGTTAATAAAAAAACCCAATTCCCATCAAGAAATATAGTATTGAACAAAATCTGGGGCAAATAATTGCTTTAAGACACAGGAAATCACTCTGAGAGCTCCAAGAGAGCTCTTGTGGTCTGGCCTAACTACTGTTCTCATTCCTGTGAATTAGGATATTAATGCAGCATCCTCCACAGCCCCTGCTGAGGATTTAGGTTTTGGGACTGCTGCATTTTTGACATTTTGAAGTCCTCCAAGCAGCAAAGCACTGTTGCTGCCTGAACCTCTGGATAGTGCAGAAGTCATGCTTTGCCCTCAACTGCATTTGTTGTGAGCTGCATCCACAGAGAGAGGGGTACTCCCATTGAGGAAGGATGACAGTTCTGTTCCCTGATCCAAAACCAAAGCAGTCACATTATCCTTAGCCTGTGTTGGCACCAACTCCAAACAGCCCAAAACAGGGCACTTTCAGAGACAGTATTTGCTCCCAAACTGAGCTCCAGCAAGAAGAGGCCCAATGCTTTGCAGGGGGACCAAAAGTCACTTAAAAACTATTGCGAATACTCCTGAAGTGTGCAGGCAGTGGGAACAGGCTGTGACTCAAGTGGCACCCTCAGGCAAGGGGGGAGCAGGCAGGGAAGGGTCTGAGAGAGAGGACCAGACCCCACATTCCCTAGGGCTTATGTGAGCTGTGCAGGGAAGAAAAGAACAAAAAGACTTTTTTTGTACCCTCACAACTTACTAAAGGACAACATTTAGAGAGGGAATTGAATATGGACTGCACCTATTTGGAGCTCTGCTTGTAAACAGAGAAAAACAAGCACAAGCTGGGAAGAAGGCAGCATCTGTCTCAGAGGAGAAAGTTGTGCCTTTCCAGCACAACTCCTGCCTACTGGAAGCTGCCTACTGGAAGCTGTAGGGGAACAGCTGCAATAAGGGCTCCACATGGCAAGAATTGTGCCATGTGTCATGGATGAGGAGTGGGTGGGACCTGAGATCCTTTGGCAGCGTTTAGATCTCCATGCAGTGAATCAACCAGATACATGTCTCGGTTATGCTAGCTCAAATTTTTGCTGCCAAATGCAAAACTGGTGCTACCACACCAGATCACTGCTCAGCTGTCCTCCTGCAGCACAGCTCCAAAACCATAGCCTCACTTCCTTCTACAGCAGTTTCTCCAGAAATAACTTGAGAGTAAAATGCAGTCTCTGCTCCTTCATGCTGAAAAACATAAAGCCGGGTGCACCTGGAAGCTAAAACAGTGACCTGAAAGAGAGCATTAGGAGAAGAAAAAGCAGTTATTCTCAGCAACAGGAACCGAGAAAACAAAGGCTATGTCATTAAAGCAATTGTCCGTCTACAAAAGGGGGATGACCTGCAAGATCCCAGGCCAGCATACATCAAAGTAGCCAGCACAGAAAATTTCCCTAGAGACTGACTGACTCATTCATGAGTTAAGACTTTGCTGTGATCCTTCTTCTTTGAGCCCTTGCCGTGGCAACAGCACCCTCCAGCTGCTGCCTCTGCAGCACAGTGTCACCACAAACTGCATCAGCTCACATCAAACACCATGGGAATGGTGTCAAGTAGGTATTCCCAGGATTCCTGTGACTTCAACAAGTAGCAACAGATGCTTCAGCTTTTGACAGCTGGGTACCCAGGCACTTATCCAATGCTTGTAGTGTCTGCATTCTCCCTCTCCCTGTGTTGGCTGTGACAGATGCTGGATGCTTGGGCTGTCCCCTTTCTAAGTATTCTGCACCACCAGTGCAGAAAAGCACACACCATTGAGCAGAAAAAAGCAGAATTGAGGCAAGATCGACACTTGTCCCTCAGACTCACCGAGATCTTGCTCTCTCATACACTCTGTTAGGATCCTGTCCTATTGGCTGCACTATAACCCACATTGCCAGGATAAGCCCTAACTCACAGACCCAATTATGTTGGAAAAGACCTCTGAGATCCTTGAGTCCAGCCTTTGGCCAAACACCACCATATCAACTAGACCATGGCACTGAGTGCCAGTCTTTCCTGAAACACCTCCAGACACAGTGACTCCACCACCTCTATTCTAATGTCTAACCCTTTTTTTGAAGGAAATTCCTCCTAATGTCCAACCAGAACCTCCCCTGGTGCAGCTTAAGACTATGTCCTCTTTTCCTGTTTCCTGGGAGAAGAGACTAACCCCCACGTGGCTACAACCTCCTTTCAGGTAGTTGTAAAGACTGATAACGTCATCCCTGAGTCCCATCTTCTCCAGGCCAAACACACCCAACTCCCTCAGCTGTTCCTCAAAACCACTGACAAGGCAGGAATTCCTGCAGCTTCAAAACTGACCTTCGTAAAACCAGCTAGAACAAAAGAATGTGGAACAAATCCCAGTATAAAAGTCACCAAATACTCATGGATAGTAAGAAACATAACTGAGCATAAAGTCACTCAATGTCGCTCAAAGGGATCCTCAGGCTTGACAAGGAAAAGGGCTCCTGTGGGGCTGCAGGCTAAAGGGCTCCTGAGAAATGGCACCATGAAGGTTGACAAGGGAAAGAGGCTCCTATGAGTGGCAAAGAACTGGCTCCTGCAGGGTAATAATGAGCACAAGACAATAAAACCCTACAATGCATACAGAGCAGAATACAATACAATACTGTACCATATGCTACAATAGCTATACAAGAAACCATGATATAATGCAGTACATACTCTGCAATACATTCAAAATATGTAAACTACAATAAACATGAATGACAGCACACAACACATCTAGGACCATAATGAAAGGAATGAGAGGGATGTGTCTTTACGAACAAACCGTGGGTCTGCTTGCAGATAAAGCCAGATACTGATAGATGAAAGAAACAATGGAAGGAACCATAAATTCCAAGGAATCCCCCTAACTGACATAGACTCAGTTGCTCATCCAAGATTGTGCTAAATTCCTGGACTTAGAGAAAAAGAACAGCAATACAAAGAAAAACGGGGGAACGGGGTGGGAGGGTACACATTAGAAGGGGTTCTGTATTAGGCTATTCAGGAAGTCTGTACCTCTCAAGTACCTCAGCCAAGGGGAAGAGGAAAATGAAGCAGGGAAATGAGGATAAAGAGAAGCTCCATCCTCCAGCAATTTGAGAGACCTCATGGGAAATGTCCCATGGCCTCTCCCTTTATTTGAATAAAGTTGAAGGACTCTGTCTCCTTTTAGAATATAAACCTCTGGCATTGTGGATTAATTTTCCTAACAAAAAAATACAGTAAATACCACATGGTACAGTACATACTGTAATGCACAACCCACTTCTCAGCCTTTGAAGCAACCTGCAACTCACACTAGGCCCTCTGTGGCCAAGATACATGGTGGCCCCTTCAAATGACCTGGAGAGCTCCTGTTTCACTCAGGATCAGCATCTGTGCTTTTCTGGTCACTCTCACCTCACCCTCCCTGTGTGCCCAACAAACAAGAGACACACAAGCAGCACAAATCCCATGGCAGCTTTTCCCCAATGCCAGGTGCCACCACAAGGCCCTGACATGGCACTGTACCTAAGAGGCAGACAGGAATCCCTTTGCCCTACTGAGTAAATTCACCTCGTGGGAATGCCCTCCCTTTTGGCAGAGGGAAGGGACCTGAAAGGAACCAATTTGACTTTTTTTTGTCTCAACATATGTTATACACAGGGTGAAAAATTACTATAGGGGCTGTTAGACATGCTGGGAACCTTAACATGGACCATGTGATAAGGAGGCAAAAAATGGAGGTGTCAGGAAAATTAATCCATGAGAAATTTATGTCTTATGGCGGGATGCCCCTGTGTCCTGGCAGTGATGCTGTCCCTGTCTTCTATTTCTTCCTCTGTCTCTCTTTCTCCCTCTCTGCTCTCTTTTCTATCCCACACTAGTTGAGTCCATATTCTTTCTTTACCAAGAAACAGTTCTCAGATATAATATCGCCACATCGGTGCTTTATTTTTATCTGAGAAATGTGTCAAAAAGAATGCTTCCCCTTTCAGCAGAATCTGTAAGGACCAAGATGACCCTCCAAGAATGAAAGTTTCCAAGTGCCAAGGGGGTGTGTATAATGAGGTTTTTTGAGGTAGAAATGGGCAGCAGCTGAGGTTCACAAGGTCCATCCCCAGTGCCTAACCTCTGAACTGCTGGGACTTGAGGCTGCTCAGCCCCATCTTGCATCCCATAGCCTGGAGCACACCTCTCCTGTGCCCCAGAGGAAAGTGGCTTCTTCCTCTGCCAACACCTCAACATAAGGCTGGCTCCCCCTCCTCCTCTTCTCCAGGGAGCGCTGCTCCAGCCTGTGGCAGCTGGATGCACCTGCTTGTAGACGTGCCTCCTGGGCAGGACTGAGACAGTTCCGCTGTGACACAGCCCAGCTCAAGCCAGGTCTGTGCTCTCCTGCCTCCTGGCCATCAGGGCAGCTTCCCCTGAGGCCAGCAGCTTCCTTCACAGGGCAATTTCCCTGCCCAAGACAGCCCCAGTGTGATGGGAGCAGGAGATCTGAGGGCTGCTGAGAGCTGAGTCTGCACACAGCTCAACACAGCAGTGGCAAGGCCTGGGCAATGCTTGGTTTGATTCCCCCTTGGCAGTTTTTCCTGTAAGAGGAGCCTCTTCACAACAAGACAAACACACAAGCTCAGTCAAAAACCAGGGCATTAGAGTTGTAGAGGGCACATCCACAAAGTCCTCCTGAAAAGTCCCGTAAAACCAGCTGGTGTGTATGTGGATGCCTACTTGAAGCTATACTAGAATGCTTCTCTTGCTGAACTTCAGGACTTTGACCAAAAAAGGTGCCAAATTCACAGGGCTCCAGTCATCTGTCCCAAAATATAGCAAAACCTTTTAACTTGCTTTCCAGGAAGCTCAGGGGAGTGATGAACACACTGAAGGCAAGATCTTCCAACGTCTTTAGAAATCAGAGAAACAGTTACATGCTTTTCCCACTGTATGTTACAAGTTTAACTGTGCAAAAATACAGTCATCAAGACTTTGCTGAAAACTAGAAACAGTTCCAGTGATGTCATAATCAGAGCAAATAATACTTGTTGTTGAGCCAGTCAAATGCTTCAATACACTGAGATCCTGCTCTCAAGTGATTTAGACAACCTGTATTTAACTACTGTACCTTAAGAGAATCAACAAAACAACATCTGGAAAAGATGGAGGCAGAATAACAAAGTTTAAAACTGCACTAACTCAACAATAAAAATGGCTTAGGCTTTCCTACCAATATTTCTTTCAAGCACAGGAAGATGAAGTTTTAACAACCTTTAAAACTGTATTTCAAAATACAAGATACCAATGGCATTGCAAAAAAAAAAAAAAAAAAAAAAAGGAGAGAAAAAAGAAAAAACCAAAAATTTAAGAGCTCTATCCTCTGGGTCCACAACTTAAAAAAACAAAAAACCAAACACCACACCACCCTCAAAATAATACATACGGATAAGAAAGGCATTGCAGAATCCCCTCACCCCTATTATTATCTTCCTGTACTGCCTACATCATGGAGAAAAAAATTTTCAAACCAATTCCTCTCCTCTGTGCAACCATGTTTTAACACAACCGCACTGGACATTTATAAGGCTGTTCTCAGCAGCTATTTCTTGATCCTAACAAATCTACATGTTTCTTGCACAAGTGTGTCAACATCTTCATTATCCTTTTCTTCTGAACTTGGTTCCCAGTCTGAGACTTCATCAGTAGGTTCGCACTCCTCCTCCTCATCTATAAAGTGGTCATTGAGGTCATATTCATTGGCTTCACCATCATTGACACCATCCTTCTTCACAGCCCTTTTTCCTGTAGGGACAAAAATGTCATGTATTCATGACCAATAAATGTAGAGTTCAAGATCACTCCCAGAGCCCAGATAGTAAAGCATCTCTCCTCACAAGAGAGAATGACCTAAATTTTCTGCCTCCATCCACCCATCCATCCATCCATCCATCCATCCATCCATCCATCCATCCATCCATCCCATCCCATCCCATCCATCCATCCTTTGTATTCTTAGTCTTTGGAAGCTAAAAGCTTCGTTCACATGAGAGAATAAAATCTTTTAGATCACTCACCTCCTATGTTCTCCACTTGCCTTCATGCTGGATAGTCTGTGTTTCCCTTCTGAAAGTCATTTCGTTCAGAAATGCATTTTGGCAGATGTATTTCAACCTTTCTCTCAATATCTGTGACACCTCTTATCTTAAATTTCCAAAATTTCTAACTAGCTATGGCCTGTTAATATTCCAATCATGTCTTATTCTACCTTTAAGTCATATCTCTGAGTAAAATCATGTTCATTCCTCAGCTTCCCTCCCAGTTTTGCATTCTTACCTTATCTAGAAATAACCACGCAATGGTAATCAGTCTAGCTAACTTATCTGTTGAGCAGTTGTCACCAGCTTTCATATGGAACTATGAATATGAGGGTTTTTTTCTTTAACTACAGACCACCCCCAAATCCTAACTCTTTAAATTAACCATAAACAATTTTCAGCAAACTCTTGAAACCTCCAGGCATAAACACCACCACCAGTACCTCACATAGCCAGACTACAGCCTCTTTCAGTCAAACTCTTCTGTGACTGGGAACACTCCTGTTCCAGAATTACCTTCCTTATTATGCATTATTGTTTAAGAGACTTCACAGGAAATTAATCATGCCATAATTGGGAGGGCATATTCATTTCAGGATGTTTCCTCCCAGTTTGTCTCAAACCAAGACACTGTGTTAGCCCATAACCAGCAGAATTTCTCAGCAGAATGACAGACTATAGTCCTTGCAGAATTGGAGGGGAGGGGTCAAAATGAAGATGCTGAATAAAGTAAGAACAAAATCCCCCTTCTCAGACTAAGGTTATGAGAATAATAAGCCCAAGAGCTGTTTATCAAAGAAAAGCCCTTTGCCACTTTCACAGCACTGTGAGTGGTATTTTACAACAGAAGCAGGAATGCTGGCAAAATACTGATAACTTTCATATTCTTCTTAAAAATGTAAGAAGTGCATACTCTGTTCTCCCTCCTCATATATCAACACTTTGATTTCAGCAGTGAGTGATGCACTTCCTTTTATGCCTTTCCTCTCCATTTCTTTCTGCTGTAGTTTAATTTAGCCCTGCAGCCCCTAAGGCTGACGATTAAGCTTAATTCGGCCTTTTCTCTAGTAGTCTATCTATAAAGATGATCTTGAAACTTTCTATGGAAGTATCTCCTTGATGTGGGAAAAAAAGCTTGCTGACTGCTCCTTCCAAAACATTCTATTTTGAAGTGAGCTTATCAGCTTTCTAGAAAACCTATACAAAAGTATGTAGGAGAATCCATGGCTACAGGGTGTTATTCATCTCAGTAGCAACAACCTAAAGAAGTCGTTTGGTAGTGACAATTTAACAACAGCATAACTCTGACATTTTTTTTTAATCCTTCCCTACAATTATTCCTCAATAATTTGCCTCAGCTTATTTTTCAGACATTCTCTACAGGCAATTCTGGCAGCAATTAGACTTGAAAGCTAAACATGTTAACTGTCATGTAGAGGGTTCCCCTCTTCTCTTGGCTGGTGGAATTTAAATACACTTGTAGGGAATTTAATCCTGCTGTGTCTAATGGTGCAGTTGTGCCAAATATGACAAAATAAAGGTTAATGGAGCTCTTACTGTCTATCTGACCCTGCAGGATGTGGTATAATGGCCTCAGGTGTGAACTTGCTGAGCACCACCTTTTATAAGCTTTGCCCTCCACAGAGCTAAGTAAACCAGTCAACAAAACATTACAATTTTTTTAATAGTAAATATAAACAGAACTTAATAAATTAATTCCCTTCTTTCCTGTGTGTGCAGAATATCAACTCTTCCACAGTTTGTTCTTAGTAAGAAGAGTTGAATTTGACAGACTGAATTTCACTTCTGTGTGCAAGTTTTACATGCTACAAGAGCAGCACTTCTTCCTTCAGAGTCACCCCTGCCTGACCATTAGCTGCACACACAAGGGGTAGCGTACACCCTACTATTGGGATAAGGAACGTGCTCTTATGAGAGGCAGAGCTGCAATTTAAAACCTTCAAGAATAGATTTGGACTTTTAGATATGCACACAGCCCAGCCTGCTTCATATTAAAATCTTCAACACTCAGTGCATGCCTCAACACTCTGCAACACAAATTTCTACCACGGACCTCTGATCACGACAGGGGCTGGTACTTGTATCACAGGATACACTAAAACACACAGGTAACAAACATGCCTCAAAATATGCTGGTGCACAGATATAAGCATAGCAAATATTGGTGATAGTCAAAGTGCACACAAACTGGATAAGAAAATGATATGGCAAAGAAATTTCTCAGTGGAAAGTTTAAAACAACCTCCTGCATTCATACAGAACAGAAATAGAGGTCAAAACACTTTGCCTAGAAAGCTAACTACAACTATTTGCACTTTTATTTACTTTCTGTAGAAAGCAAATCTATTTTGAAGATTTCTTTAGGAAATTCCCAGCCTCTCCTTGGTGATCTCAAAGAAGGCAAGCCACTTCCCACTCCCACTCAAAATGAAACAGTTCTACACCCTCCTGCCTTACTCTGGTCACTGAAAGCGAAGACTGCACAGCATCAGACTTTCAGACTGCTCTTCAAAGCTCACTTTTAATTTTAGAAAACATAGGAAGCTTCACATTTGGAAGACGAGACAAAAAAGAATCCTGGAAGCAGACCTAAGCATGTGTCCTGGGTTGTAAGATATGTGAGTATTCTATTCCTATCTGTTAGAGGTGGGACAGTTATCTTCTGTTATTTGGGCAGTTTTCTTTATCTGTTCCACAACCATTCCTCTCTCCAGGAAATATCTTCTGTTAGTGGGCCATTGAGTGTCACCACATGACTGATAAAATTACATCATCCTATTGTGAGAAGCTCCTCCGGGGGGGGAGGAGCCAAACATTCCTACCTGGACATAATTTGAGATTTGGAACACCGTAGGCAGCCCTTTCCCACTGGATTCCCAGAGGAGCAGCTTTCTTCTCCACTAGATTCCCAGAGGAAGACAAAGCCCATCTACACCACCACTGGGTCCTCAGAGGAAAACTACACCTTTCTACAGGATCACTGCTTCAACAGAACCACACCTGTCACTCCAGGAGGACTACAGCCACCATTTCAATTGTACTGCTGCCACCCTCACCAACAGGGTGTCAGGTTGCATTCTGACTCTGTCAGTGGGGGTTTTTTTTGTTTGTTTGTTTGTACTATTGCATTTGTATTTTTAGTTTTCCTAGTAAAAAACTGTTATTCCTATCCCCATGTCTTTGCCTGAGAGCCTTTTAATTTCAAAATTATATTTCGGAAGGAGCAGGTTTACATTTTCCATTTCAAGGGAGGCTCCTGCCTTCTTTAGAAGACACCTGTCTTTTCAAACCAAGACAACATGTTTAAAACTTGAGTCTATGTGCCCCCAACATACATAAACTTCTATACTTTGATCCTAACAAGCCCTGAAATTTCAGTACCTCACTGTAAGAGTAAGCAAGTTCATCAGCACATGCACAGATTATCACCTGGAAGTTAGTTAAAGGTCAGAGGGAGTATCTCCATGTTGCAGGAGCAATCACTCCTTATAAGGCAACCTTAACTAGCTGCGCATGAAATACTGGATTCCTTTAATCCTATTATGGCTGCTGTGTAAGGAGTGAAGATGGAAGACACCATTTAGCCATGTGTGTCTCTCCTTAAAATATGTTTGTTTTCTTGTCTGCTTCTAGGAAAATACAGGTGTGATTATCCAGGAAGACTGGCACAAATACAACTGAAGGACTATTACTTGTAAGAAAACAAGGATTTTACTAAAATAATGACTATTTTCTCCTCAGCTAAGTATTATCAAGCATCTCCAGCACTATTAAATGCCAAAAGAGCCACAGCAGACCAATGGTGTCCCAGGTTGATGTGCCCACTCATAACTACAGAATACACTCACCATTGCTTGAAGCTCGTTGTCGTGTTCCTCTTCCAGTTACTAAAGAAAGGGAAGTTGTCAGTCAGGACAGAGGGAACCCTGCCATAAGGGTTATTCTTAGAGCTGCTACAACAGGAAACTGACCTATTAAACAAATGCTGAAATGGTTGTGCTGTACTTACAGGTATAAAAGCTACTCTGATGCCTCAAAAATACCATTTTTGTCTTGAATCATTCCCAAGAGATTACCCAGATAAACTGTTCTTAAAATTATTACCCTTGCCATCGGTAGACAAATGTCATCAAATCTGACTGGGAGTTTTTAAGCAGGAAATTGGAATATTTTAGGGCATTTAAATATTTTACACTACTGTTTCCATAAATGCTATTCTAACTTAATAATGTCATAGCCCTGAATCTTCAAAGCAAAATGCATTATCATGACAGATCCCTAAGTGTTCTGCTCTAAACTACTGTTTCTAGCATTGGGATTTCACGTGGAAAAGCTCCAATCCAATAATCAAGAGAAAGCACCACAAAAAAATAAAACCAAGAAGTATCTCTTTCAATTCTTTAAGAGCAAACAAAATGTAAACAGCACATTCCCCTGTGTTTCTTCACCAAATCAAGTTACTGGAATATGAAAAGACTACAAAGTGTTAGATTAGGAACTCAAATTCAGTTTTAGTTATCTTCCCTCCAGGCCTCAAGAGAACATACATGCAAAAATTAATTCTCACAGTAAGAAAATCACTGGTGAAAAAAACCCAGCACGAAAAGATGACAGATATGGTTGCAGTATTTTGTTTAGAGCATCAGAATATTTTAACATTTTATCTTACCTGAGAATTTCTGATTTAAAAAATCCTAGAAAAAAAAATCCTAATACAGAGGGAGCTATAAATGCAATTTTATTTCCTAAAGGGAGATTAAAGCATTTTAATGAGATAGACATGATTGTCCTTGTGGGTCCCTTCCAATTCAGAATTTTCTGTCATTCTGTAATATTGAATAAATTGGCCTACCTGGAGGTGCACTGTGCTTGTATTCCAGTTTGTGCTGGGGGTTCTTCCTGCAAAGAACAGTAAAAGCTTGATTCCATCACATTTCACAAGTGCAGAATTCCCTGGTATTTTATGGATAATTTTCAAGGCACAGCATTTAGATCAGTCAGGTAATAGCCAACAGATAAGGACAAAAAAATTAACACAAAACCCCTTCAAATTATATCTGTTGCTTCATCAAAAGAATGATCAATTTTTCATGGGTGCCTCCTTTCCTCTATCCCCAAATAATGAAACACAGATTAAGAAATTACTAACTCATGCAACACAGAGGTTGTCTCATCTGGAAGGAGAGCCAGTTTGGGGTTTAGATAAAGCATCCGTTGTACTCCTGAGAAGCATGTTGGCAATTTCATTACTGATACAAGTCTGTATCGCTCAGCCTGAGATAGAAAATTCATCTCATACATGTTTTTAAGAGAGCCACTTTTTCTGCATTAGCTGAGTATCACCAAGGCTTTTTCCTAAGAGCTGCCCTCATTTTGTTACATTTCATGGAGATCATGCTTTTTAGGACAACCACACTTTCCAGGAGAAAGTGTTTATGGGCAGAAACAATCTTTAACAGCAGCCACCAGTTTCAATATGCTCCCATAGAAATCCTATTGCCTCAAAATATATCTTCTTGTCCATTGTGATAATTATGCAGTCTGCTAAATATGTAAACCCAAGATACTGAAAAACAATGGAATACAACAATATTTTGAAGAAAATCAACAGTGCTTAAAAGAAACATCAGTCAGCCATAAACTGGATTTTATTGCTGTTACCTCAATTATGCTTTGTAATAAATCAAGTACTGACTAAAATAGTTTTTTTGCAAAATCACAACAAATACATTACCAAAATTTAAATAAAAGTTACAGATCAAGAACAACATGTAACAATAAATTGCTTATATAAAAGAACAATTTACTGAATGTTGAAAAGAGATACAGTGTTGATCTCCAGGTCACTGAATAGGCTCTTTGAGCAGTCAAGTTTTCAGCTCTGAGAACTGACATAATTACCAAAATAGTGATTTTTACTGTGTCAGTGTTAAAAATATGCACAGACTTGGGTGCTTTAAGGGTAGAAGTCTGACTGCAGTAAATTTCGGAAGGCTACAGCCAATGTATACATCAAGAATTAGTCATTATTCTACTGTCCTTCTGCAACTGCAGAGGAGAACATTCTTAACCTGACACAAGAAGAGCCACTGTGCACATGTTTCTCACCTATAACAAGCTGTTCCATATGGACACTCAGGCCGGCTGTCATCATCATCCTGAGCCACCATCTTCATGTTGTGATAGTCATCATCATTAGGATGACTGAATTGCTGGAAGTGAATGGGATTCTTCCTGCAAAAGACAAATATGCACTGAAACTGACTATTCCATTTCAACACAAGAGAGGACATGTAAAACATGTTACTGAATCATTGACAGCTCATTTTTCTGTGGTTACATGAAGAGGAGCTTTAAATGTTTAACTTGATGCAGACTGTATGACCTACTTTCAGGACAACAGATGAAATTTTGTCTTAGCACCTGCTGCAACAGAAGTTAAACCAGGAATTTTCCTATTTCCCATCAGCTTTAAGTTTCAGACCTCCAACACATGTACAAAAGGCTTTATTTGAATTACAAACTAGCATGCTGACATGAAGTTGTACCATAAGACATTAACAACTTCATGTGTAGCTGAGTCACACCAATGTTAGTGAGGACAGCACAAGACCATCATCCACAACTTCTTGCTCTACAACACTTTAATCTGAGGTGAACAAGTAGGGAACATAAATTTATGCATCACTGAAAGAACATTTCTACCACTTCTAGGCAAGAGCTTTGTACACACACCACTCAAGACTAGGCAGTCATAAACATCACTTAAAGAAGAGTTTCTTCCTTCTAGAACTGTTGTAAGTGGAATTAAGAAGAACACAGAAAATCAAGTTCCCACTTCAGGAGAAATTCATGTGACAGATCAAAACAGGCTAAAAAAATTACATCAAAATTAACATAATAGTAGCAAAAGCAAATCTATTTTTTCCCTATAGTTTCCTGTAGGCTTTTTTTCCAAGTGTAATACTGAGAAGCAAGAAATGTGAGATGTTTAAATAAATTATTTTCCAAAAGACATCTGCAAAATACTTTACTGATTACCTCAATCATTCCCAGAGTACATAATCTCTAGTGTGTTTGTGCAAATTATAAAAGTGAGCTGCCTGCCTCAAGCAGGAAGAATAGCAACTTTCAGCTACAGAGTAGTTACTGCTTTAGCTTGGACTTGCTACAGCTGCATTTAGAAGCAGGTATGGAACACACCAAGGATGTGTGCAGCCACTTCCATACACAGCAACTTCCTCACTGATCAGAGAAACTCCTTTAAACTCACAAGTACCTGTTCTGAACTTCACAGAGGAAAGTCAATATTCATTTCAGCATTTCAACTACCACTATAACAAAAGAGAATTTGTTACAGCTTTCACAAAAGGATGACTTAAACACTGTGAGCTCTGCTGGCCATTCAGGCTTCCTTTTAGCATTTGAGAAATACCAGCTATTTAGTATTAATTCTTTAAATCTCCATTTGCTAGGTATGTTTCACTGAGGAAACTCCACAAGCAAGCTACAGATAAACTCTTCCATAAGCCACTTACCAAAGATCCAGTATGCCTTGGATCTAGTTACATAGGTGATAGGCTTCTTGTCCTGGTCTTTTGTTGCTTCTACAAACTGTAGGACAATTGAATAACGTTTCACTAGAAACTATTGCAGGGTTGCAGTCTTTTATTCTATAACAAATTCTCATAAAACATCACTTCTTGAGGCAAATTCAGACTGGCTGCCTACTTGTTTCCCCATTAAAATAAATGGGATGAAACCAAATCATTTAGAGGCCGTTTGCCACTTTGTTTTCTTAATGCACAGAACTAACATACTTGCAGTAATAGCAAGAATTCTCAGTCACATGAAATACAATTTATCTTCTGAAAGAGATACAGCAGCAACTGATATTCCTTGATTTAATTTTAATTCTTACTCCTACATCAAGATACATAAAGCATCAAGGTTGCCATGTGTCACAGTTTGACACTGGCACGATGCCAGTGGCCCATGAAAATATATGTTCCCTGGTGTCTGCTGTGAGATGTGACCAGGAATAGAGCAAAGCAGGCTCCAACTTAAAAGGGAGCCCCTTTTAAGGATGCTTTGCCCAGTTCCAAAAAAAAGCACAGTCCTCTCACTTTTGGGACACCAGTCTCCCCCAAATTTCACCCCCTGGGGCTGAGGGGTCTCGAGAACAGAGGTCTTCTTCTTCCCTGAGGACAGAGGGCACCACCATCCTCTTCACCCGTCGTCTCTGTTCACGCACTCCTTCACATAACATCACTGCACTCTCTTGGCTCCAAGCCATTGCCTCCCCCTAAATGCAGTCTCTGTGTCACAGGAAAAAATGGTTCTGTCCATGGCTATACAAGAAAAGTCCAGCCAAAGGCCACTCCATCATCCATGCCATCAAGATTCTTCTCAACTTCTCTCATGGCCCATTTCCTCTTATCTCATTTCTATCCCTCTTCTCATTCAACTCCAAGAGGATCAGCATTTGTAAGGTTTCCATCATCCAAAAAAAGCATTAAAAAAATCTCAGGCTCTGCCTGTCCAGAACTCCCACGGCTGCCCTGCTGGCACCTTCTTGCCGCAACTCCCCCTTCTCCTTCTCAGCCGGCCCGCTATGAAATTCCAAGTTGGCCCAGGCATAGATACCAGCTCGCTCTCTCTCTCTCTCTCTCTCTCCTGCGGGGAGGGTGGCTGCCCGATGTCTCTTGGTGCTCCCTCCACCCTTCCATCCTCAGGGCCTGGCCTACCTCGCTTGGCCACATGTCTTCCCCTCCCCCGCCAGCTGCAGCAGCTGGGCAGAGGAGAGGCCTGAACCTTTCCCTGACCAGAACCAAGAGAAAGTTTTCCTGGGAGTTCTCTGCTTTTAACCCCCTGTATCCTCAGAGGCATAACCGTGTCCTCAGTGGCCACACAAGGTGCCAATATTCAAATCTGAGTACCTATTGGTTTACCACAGCATCCCAAAAAAACTCACTTCCTTTTCAAACCACGACACTGTTTCAGACATGAGAGTTCAGGTCTACTATACCTCTTCTATGGTGGCCCTTAAAAAGGGTGGTGGTGGTAGATTTATTTTAATTCCCTACTCTGCTAACTTCAGAAAAGCAAGAAGCAGACAAAAACATGTGACAGCATTCAGAGGGTGAGTTCCTCGATAACAAATAAAGGCAGCTACAACATACACAGAGCACTTTGTCTCCTGATGATAACAGCAACTCCTTTGAATTTGGCCACCTCAGAAAGTGACACTGAATGAAGGTGACAAGAAGACTCCTTGGTGCAAGAGGTGTGCAAGTTTAACTCTTTCAAAAGCAGTGTTTTCAAATTCATAAATGAAGAAACAAAACTATGGGTTATAAATTTACTTGCTAAATGTTCGCTACAGGCTAATAGAAATGTAGTCAAATAACTAGATCTAACATTTAATCTTTGCTCTAACACACTTTTGCCACCACACTGAAACAACTACTTAGGGGCCTTGAACTAAAAGCAAATACAAAGATAGACTACAAAGCACATTTCTTTTGCTGCAAGCAAACAAGTTGAGTTTCATAATATTTCCTGAAGATCAAAGCTAACATTTTGATTCTACCTATTTACAAAATTCTCCCTATTTTTTCTCCCTATCTGACAAAGACTGCTATTTGTAATTTCAGAACATTCTTTTCTTTTTATAAAGCAATACTTTCCAAAAGTACTGCTGCCAAATGTCTCACAATCAAGAGACCCAGGAAGAAACGTGCACATATAGACTCCTACTCCCTACTACCAGTACCTAAGATTTGCCTTCCTAAAGATAAGAATATTTCTTCAAAGCAGAGCATTGAATCTCCTTAATACCCACACAGGGCAAAACCTGTCTCAGCAATATTCAAAGTAGCTGGAGCAAACCAGAGGCTGCATTTGCACCACTGCATCAACAGAACTGTCTAATAAGACATACTTTTGTCATAATCATTAAGGGGAAAAAATGAGATATGTCAAAGTTACATGAAAATCAACATGTGATGTGCTCATGAACACAACAGCTTTACAATTTTGATATTCAGTTATCTCAGCATCAGGCTCACCAAACATACAGGAAGCCAGTCACTTGTGCTTGTTTAGTTCCTAACCAAACTCACTGCTTTTATTATTGTTGAAGCCCCTTGGGGGAAGATAAAAAAAGTCACAGGATCTGCTGTTTCCTGGATTAGCCTTTTGAATTTACAAAAAAATTACATTATAGGGATTATCTAGAGCTCAAAACCTTCTCCTAAATGTAGTTCACAGGTCAGTGGGCATTTTCTAGACTCAAGAGCACCTCTAGATTTCAGCCTTCCATTTAATGTAACATGACAGAACACCACAGATCTTTTCTGGGCAGAAAGAACTAGCAGGAAGCCAGGCACCCAGCACTGGTATGGAACTTGGAACTTTTGGAACTTCTCTGGTATGACAAATCTTCTACCATGTCCATCTTGAAAGGATATGAGTGAAAAGAAGAGGAAAAGCCCCTGTTATTCCTCACTTGCAGTATTTCTAAAGACTGTCCAGATAAGAGTTAACCTCAAATTCTAAGTATGCTTTGTTCTGGTTTTAGGGGTGACTGAAAGCTTTTTAAAAATTGCAGAAACATCAAGTTATAATAAGATAAATTCTTGATTATTTATGGATGACAAAGAGTAAGTATTTTAAACATTCAGATCACAAAGCAGGCAGTAACTTCAATAAATACAGTAATCTTTCATATAAGTCTCATCTGCTAAAAAAACAAACCTACAGGGTCAGTGTTGGGCATTTGAACCTTTTACACCTCTTCTCCCTACTAGAACCTCATACCATACACACAGGTCTTTTATTTCTTTTCCCTTTATAATGGACCTTTATATTTTATTTCCTGCAACACTTCATCTTTTAGTTTGCTCAAATACTTCATCCCTTGTTTGGGTTGTATTAGGAGTTAGCAAGACATCCCAGCTCCTCCTTTTATCCTTCTAAAATTAGTGTTCTGCTATTTATTTCTCATCAGATCCCTGTTCAACAAAAGATTTTTTTCCAAATCAAAGCTTATAACAACTTTACAGTTTTCTCTTCCATAGCTAATACGTTATTTCTGAATAACAGGCTAGACCAAGCTAGTATTGATTTTGCTTTACCTGTAACAGCCACTTCCATACTTGCAAGGTGTCCTCTTATGGCGCATTAGTTTGGAGCTTTCTGAAGCATATGCACTTCTAGCTGAATCAGAAATCTCAGGGTTGTAGTCCAGATTTGCATCAGGCTCAAGAATCCTTTCCTGAGCACCAAGATATTGGGAAGTCCTGCCCCAGTGAGCTTGTCGGCTTGTAGAGCCAGCAATGCGCTCTTTGTTTTCTGTTTCCTCAATTCTGTTGTCTTTAATGGAGATCTGACCTTCTCTTTTAGACCATTTGCTATGCAGCTGCCTATCATTTTTTTCCAGAGAATTTCCAGGGTTTGTTGTTTCAGTCTTGCCACTTGCTTCCATATCTCTCATGGTAGTTTCAAGAGGAAATCCAGATGTATTCTGTGGAACAAGGTTACATTTTGAAGAACCTGAAAATTTACACTCCTCAGAATGAAAAGCTTTGAAGTAAAACTGTGCCTCATCATCCCTGCTTTCAAAATCAGTCACAGAAGAGCCTGATTTAGAAAGGATCTTGAAAGTTCATCTGCTCTAGACTTAAAAAATCTTCTACTCCACTTCCTAAACTCAAGTTCACTGCTAAACACAGCTGCTGAATGAAAACCTCAAGTTCAGAAAACACAAAGAGAAAAACTTATCTTAAAAGAAAAACTTAAAAGAAAAACTTATCTAACAGCTTCCTTCCTCAGCTTCAGTTCCCTCACATGACCTGTTCTCTCATCACCTCAGTTTGTGAACAGTCCAAGAACTAATTTAAATTGACTTACAATTTAAACTACTGCTCCTGAAAAATTAATGGGGATTATACAGGTGAAGATGTAGTAGACTGTAGAAGAATGTAATTCGGACAGACTCCTACCCATGAATCAATGTAAATTATTAAGGAATCACTTACTAATTTAATGAGTTTCTTAATAATTTAAGCACCCAGATACATGGAGTATATTTGTATTTATCTATATAGAAGATATATGGGAACTCAGGACACATACCCTGAGGTTAATCCCACACTGATACATCTTAAATGCTTCAGCTCATGACTCTAAATCACAACAGTCTGTCATAGACACCATTAAGCAAATATTTCAGTTTTGACACTAACTGCATTTTAAATTTTGGAAAAAAAATGTACATTTAAAATAAGAAATGTGTTCCTTAAAAAAAGAATCTGAGATACACAACTGAGGAAAAAACACTGTCCTGACAATTGAGACATCACCTGGAAGCATATTACATTCAAGGCTGAACTACTTTGATACATCATAGAACTATTCAAATGTCTGTGCTTTCTAAAGATTATTATCTATGTTTCCCCTCCAGTAAATTTATACTTAATTTACACAGGTGTGTTTTGCAGAGCTTGAAAATCAACCAGTGATTTCCTACTGGATTTTGTTCCTTTCCAAGCAAGTCCCATGAAATGTTATCCAAAACCAACTACATTTGAGCAGCAACTTGATTAAGAAAGGGAAAGTCAGGATTAACATCAGATGATCCTGACAGAAGCACATTTAGTGACTCAACTAGGAGACAAAGACAACTCTTAAAATACAGCTCAGCAATCAACTGCAATTAAGGAAATAAGCCTTTCTTTGCAAAAGAAAGCATAAATTACTATTATTTGCCAACACCACTTTTGAGTTCTCTACCATGTATTTCCACCCCTTGCCTGTACTGTACATAAGGAGACAGAAGCTCACACTAATTCCCTGGTTACACACCAGGCTGTGATCCAGGGAAACCAAAAGCCACCAGCACTCAGCACTGGGACAGCCTCTGGTGGCTGCTGCCAGCCACAACAATTCAGATATTTTTGCTTTCTTCCCTACAGAACATTTTCTCAATCGCCCTAAACACGACAGCAGGACCACGATTTAGGCTCTGCTATCCAAATTACAGTCTTTCAGAGCTCTCTATGGTTACTACTCTTGCTTGCCCTAATACATCAGTTTCTCTGCAAAGTCCTGAAAGCAATTTCTTAAACTGTACTTGAAATTAAAATGATTTATGAAATTATTAGGTGAAAACAAGTAAGGCTTCCTACGTACAAATTGCAAAATTGAATAATTAATTACATAGTCACTCATTTTATAACCAGGAAAAGAGAAAATAGCAGCTGTTATTAATGGACATAGTGGACCACTGTTATACCAAAACTACTACTACTTGCTCTCCATGCACATTTTGTTTCGATTAACCTTAAAACCAAAACCCCAATAATTTTCAGTGTCAGAAGCATTTTAAGTATTTTATCAGATCCTGGAACACACCCAGGCAATTTTAATGCCAGTCATTAAAAACACCTTCCAGAGTGGTTCACTTAAAGAAAACAAGTCAGTGAAATTCTGTTTGCTCTCACCAGAATATGCTTTCTTTGACTTTAGCAATGATCCTTCTCACCACTTGCAGGATGTTGTTAGCAAGGATTTAACTGCCTATAAATGCAGCTGTACTGTGAGGTCACAGAGAGACTTGACCTGCTGGACCAAAGGGTCTGTTCACTCATTGCCACAAATAGTTTTAGGTTTCAGGTTACTTTGTTTTCCTTTTTTTGACTCAGATTTTGAGATGGTGGCATAAGCACACTCCATGCTACCTTCCTTTGAAACAGCAGTTGCTGAGCCACACACCATCCTCATCTGACCATAAACCTACCAGAATGGCAATAGCTTGGGCAAAGCCCAGTGTTGCATTGCATCAGTTTCACACCATCATCTATCCCCAGAGGTTCTCAGAAAAAGAAGCCACATGCACCAGCCACTCCTAGGAGCAGTGCTCTGGCCCATGTGCTCCTGCTTCTTGCTGTGAAGTTCTCAGTCTGGTACTTCCATGGGACATTTGGGGCCCATGTCCCAGATCCTTTGAAGGAAATGCAGAAAACCAAATCTCTGAGGCTTCCATGAGTCTTGCTACAGAGCTATCCAAAAGACTGGTATTTCAAAACAACAAATCATGATCAGAACACAGAGAACAAAAAGCTATGTTGTAGACCTAACCTTCAACATGACAATGCCAACTACATTCTCATTTTTTGCAATATCATGGTTGCGCCCTGAGCCAAAAAGTTACCTGAGATAAAGGAACAGGGATTGCAAGGCAGCTCCTTTTCCCTTGATCTTGCTCTCCACCTTCAAAATCCTCTATAGTTTCTTCAGAAGGTAATCTTTTTTTCTGCTGTACATGTAATTCTGATTTTAATGACTCTGTAAGATCTTCTCCCCTTCCTTGGCCTTTTTTCTTTCTACTACCTTAAAAAAAAGGGTACTTTTGGAATGCAATTTTTTAGTGAAATCCTGACACTAGAAATTATTAAAGCAGAACACTGGGCACACGGCATGAGAAATGGCAGCAGTTGTGAAAAAGACTTTTTAAACAGTTCCAATGTTTGCATGTATCCCCAGTTCCCCCAATATCAGGGCTTGAGATACTCACCCACACAGCTCCTAATCTCAACACTGACAAAATCAAAACATTCAGTCTTTGAAATAAACATTATATTCACACATATAGCAAATGTTATAGTACTGGCAGAGAAACAAACAAATAGACAAACAAACCCCACCCCCCCCAAAAATACAAAACAAAAGCACAAACATAAGAAAACTATTACACCAGTACAGGACTCAACACCATGCAATTTTTATATAAATATGGCAGGAAGGAACAGTCTAGATTTAGAAGGGAGATGAAAGAAAAAATACGGAAACACAGATTTTCTTTGTCATCTTATAATTTTTTTCCAAACTAGCTTTTGTGGAAAAGAATAGGTAGTGTGGTGGATGGCACATGATTGAGGTTTTTAAAGCCACAGTTGCCCTCATCAGTGCACACAGACACCTGTATTTACAACAGGAGGGAAGAAGCAACTGGCCAGACACTGCATTTAACATACTCCTGTGGGCTTGCTTGGATATTTAGAGCCAAATCCATAACAGCATCTCAGTAGAAAGAGCAGCTGAAAAGAGTCACTAGAGTAGAGCTGCTGCACATGGGAGCAGACACACACTCACCAGTCACAGTTCATATACTTGGACTGATCAGCAAAGGAAACTCAAGTTTGCCCCCAAACCACTTCACATCTCCCCACAGAAGGGCAAACAGGGTGGGGTGTGCTGTGTTCAGCACAGGGAGTGACAGAAATACTTTCTCCCCCTCACTTCTTTGGCCCTCCTGTTCCATCAATAGAAGTCACAAGGGCAATAAATGCCATGTAGAAAGTTTGTCTAATGGCATTTTAACAGCTCCCAGGACCAAAGGCAGACATGTTATAAAGTCTTCTTGAGCTTGTGCCAATGCATAGGCACCTCGTGTGTCCCACTGACAGTGACTGAAAACAGCCTTCTGCTGCTGTCACTGCTGCTAGGCAGCAGCAGCACATAACACATCCAGCAATTTCTTTTCCCACAAGAACAGGAGGAAATGCAACACTATTTTAGCCTTCTGTTGGTAAGAATCTATCAGACTGTAATGAACTGCTCCTCCTAGGAATTAACTTTGGACTAAATAACCAAGTTTGATTCAGTTACGATTAAAAAACTAACATGCAACACCACCCAAACCCTTCTGCCTTTAAAACCTGTGAAATTAAGAATCTAAATTTAGAAGGGCAAAACATCAGTGACTTAAGTGTGGAGAACTCTAGGAATTAAAGAGACAGAAACTACTTAGAATTTACATACAAAATAGGAAAGTTTATAGCAAAGGGCTCCTGAACGTCCAACGCTCAGCTGTACAGAGTTTATTATCTAGCATCAAAAACAAAAAGAACAGAAAGAAAATTAACTGATGAAAAAGAGCTCTATCACACCCATAAGACTGATGACAAAGGAGACAACAGAAGTCAGTCTTTGTCAGCTGGCCCCACACAGAGCATGGAAAGAGAAGTAGCAAATTAATACTTCCTACCACCACCATTATAATTTTTAAAAGTATATCAAAGCACAGAAATGCATATTGGAATGCAATCATTATCACACTGCAAACCTACCTCCTGTCGTAACAGGCTTGGAAACCCTCTGCACCAGAAGATCTCTTTCCAGCATCCAAGATGGAAGCACTCTCTTTCTTTGAATAGATTTTGACTCTTTGCTTTCATTATTGTCAGAAAGAGGAACCTGAAAGAACATTTACTGTTTAGTTCCTTTATCCAGGCACAGAAGAGTGGGGGGAAACTAGACCATAGTTTGTACTCAGTTATGCCCTTCAAAAGCAGTCTGGGTAACCACCTACTTCTTGTATGGGGACCATTGCTCAAATATTTTAATTTTTTTTGCAGTTTCCACCCACTCAGAAAAACAACATTTATAGGAACCTTCATGCAGTAAAAACAAAACAAAATAAAACAGAACTTCTTAGATCTTTGGAATAAATATCTAAAAGGCTACAAACTGAAAGATTCATAGAAGAGCTTTACGACCACCTTGCTCTAGAGTTTCCCTACATAGATATAACAGAAAGAGCAAGTTTAACAAAAGTCAAATTAACATTAACAAATATGTCCAAGAAAAAAAAAAAACAAACCCTTGCAAACATAAAAGTCTTTCTTAAATTCCTACAATTTATTTCCCCAGAAAGTAACCAGACTCTAAATCTCTGTAAAAACAATGCAAAAACACCAAAGTCACATTAATTATTTACCGAAAACAACACTATCATTTTGAATTTCCTGAGCCAGTCCACCCCAGGGATCTCAACTACAGCAAAGGCTGACATTTCATTTGTATAGAGAACATAACACCTCCTTAACTTTCAACACATGCTTACAAATATTAAACTTCATTAAAAACTTAAACACCCACCAAAAATCTGGAAGTAGCATCATTATTCCTTGTTTTTGTGGCTCCCTGTACCTCAGAGCAGGAACATGCTGGTTCCGTTAACAATGGAATACAGGACATCTCAACAGCATGAACAGTTGGTGCTTTTTCATCAGCCTCCTGATTTTTTTCTGACAAAACAAAATCAATTTTATCTACTCACACACTACAAATATAAACATGCACTTTTGACTCAAACACAAAAGTTGGTCTGAATGCTTGCCATTAACAAATGCAGTTTGAAACTGATCGTCAACATCATCTTAACATCAGCTTACAGAGGGAATAAATGCACCTTCCTTTTTACCTCATACCTAAAGGGTTTTGAACAATAGACTCTCTAATAACTGCTGACCATGACTGTGCTGTTTTGGGGCTTAAGTACATAATTTACACTGGTTGCTGCCATGACAAAACTTTGAGAAAGCTGAAACTCCATCTTAGAATTTGCTTTATGGTAAATCTGCACAACTCCTCAAAATCTGATCCTACTTTAAAAGTCAGGCAACAATTTTAAGATGCAGTTTTCAGGATCAGATGCCAAATGAATCAAGCACTTCCCAGCAAGTTCTCACTACAGGCTATAAGCCTGCAGCACCGAAGTGACACTAGATACGCAGGTGCTAGATTCAAAAGCCACAGTCCAGAGTCACTACATCTAAAAAGCTTTTTAGGTTATGAAAGCACACCCAAACTGTAACTGTTTTTCCTTCAACACATTGTCTTTTCACTACTCAATTCACCAGCACAAATAATCAGGGAAAAACAAGTCCAAGAGCTGGAGTATTCCCTGCACAGAATCACTGGGGAGTCTCTGCCAACCCTTCCAGAACTTTCTGCACTGCAGAGATAGCACACTGACCAGCTGAAGTTTCTCTCTGTCACCCTGGGAAGAGAAACACCAAAGGCTAAGCTCTGCACTCACCCCTTCAGCTCTTCAGGGGCTCACAAAATCCCAGGATGGGGGAGGTTCAGTGGGACCACGGGAGGTCATCTAGCTCCAGCTCCCTGCTCAAGAAGGGTCATCCTAGAACACATGGCACAGGATGGCATCCAAATGGTTCTGGAATATCCCCACTGAGGGACACTCCTCAACCACTCTCGGCAACCTACTCCATGTGCAGCCATGGCACAGTAAAGAAGTTCTTCCTTATAGTCAGGGGGAACTTCTATGCATCAGTTTCTGCCCATTGCCTCCTGTCCTATAATTCTGCACCAGTGGGCACAGGCTGGTCCATCCTTTCGGCACTCTTCTTTTAGATACTTATACTCATGAATGAGGTCTCCTCTCAGCCGTCTCTTCTCGAAGCTGATCAGACCCAGCTCCCCCAGCCTTTCCTCCTACGAGAGATGCTCCACTCTCCCGCTGGAGCCGAGCTTTCCCCGCCCCTTCCACCCACGGCAGAGCCGTCGCGGGGCTACAACGCTCCTCCTTGAACCGCAAGGCTGCGGACACGAACCAACCCGGCCCTGGGAGCGGGGGCCGCTCCCTCGGGCCCGCGGCTGTGCGAGGCTGGGCCGGCCTCACCTCGAGGTTGCCGGAGCCGCCGGGACAGGGACGGAGGTGGTGCCGAGCCCGGCAGGAACCGCCGCTGCCTGATGACGCGCGGCCGCCCCGTGACGCGCAACTTCCCTGGGCCGCGCGGCGGCGCCTCCTCCGCGGTCCCGAAACTGCGGAGCTTGGCCCCGAAACCAGTGCCCCACGCGCACACCCGCAGCGGGCGGGCGACAGGGACATGGCGGCAGGCAGGCACCCAGCCCAGAGCGCTGCCGGCGGCGGCCGCCCGCACACAGAGAGGCCGCAGTGACGCCTCCCAACCCCGAGGCCGCGGGGATGGACGCGGAGCGCGCTGCCGGCCGGGACAGCGCCGAGGGAGGAAGAGGAGGACTGGGTGACTTCGTGTCTGCCCTTCCTCCCGAGATCATCTCCCGGATTTTCAGTGGGCTGGATGTCGAGAGTTTGTGCCACGCGTCCGTGACGTGCAAGGGCTGGCACCGCGTCATCGACAGCAACGAGCGGCTGTGGCGGCACCACTGCCTGGCCGTGCGCGCCGTCTGCCAGCGGGAAATCGACTGCGACCGAGGGAATGGCTATTCCTGGAAGGTAAATCCACCTCCAGCGGCTGAACAGCGGCAGTGACATAAACGAGAATGCTGGGGGCCAATAGAAAAATGTAAGGAAATGACATCTGTCACACCCATCCCATGGTTGTGAGGGGGGACGACTGCGGTGACAGCGTGGCAGACGGACATCTGGTAAAATACACTGGGAGATAAAGCAAAGCTGTCCCTTTTCCTACCCAAGACACAACCTGTCCGGCTCGGCATTAGTCCTCCTGCTGCCCCGCACAGCCTCAGCGCTGACCTTCGTCATACACAAGCCCTAACACGAGACAAAACCCACGTTCCCGCCGATAGGGACTAGATAACAGAACTCCGATAGGTGATGTGTGCGCTCTGGTTGTATTTTGTGGGAATAGATCTGCTGGTTAGGAATGTCTTCCTGAAAAATCATGCTGGATAGTGTTGTCTCAATACACCTCAAGTGACACACATTCAGGAGGAAAAAAAATGGGGAATAAAAAAGGAAATGAGCAGGAGCTTTTATAAACTGTTTAGAAACTCTCCCCACACACAGACTGCTCTGAGGAGTTTTAGCAGGTTTAGCTCCAGAACCTGCAGAATGATCTCTCACTGTTGAACTCAGCCTGGAAGTTGAGATAGATCAGGACCCGATCAGGTAGACCAGATAGGTGGTTCCACAGATTACTCTGGGCCAGCTATAGGGTAGTCTCCCACCTTATTTTAGCTGGTGTATTTAAGAGCACTGGAGGGGTGAAAAGAGAGAAGCAGCAGCAAAAGAAACAAAAGCAGCCGCTGGACTCTGACATTTCAGTAAAGTTTCTGCAGTGTGAGGCACAGCCGTGAGCAGATAGTGGTTACCCTTTCAGTGTGTAGATCTTGCTACTCTTGCACAGCAATTTCCAAAGCTCCCGGGACTGATTATCTGTTTTATCTGGAAGGGATTTGAAATAGAAGCTACAAACACACCAAGTCTTCATTTTCTTGCCCTTAAAGGCTAGTAGAAGAGAAGAACCCAGACAGCCTCCGAACAAAAGAAAGGTCACAGCCTAAATAGAAAGTGGAAGGTGCCTTTTTTAAGCCGTAAGACAAATTCCTGGTTTGGGTTTTTCATCTTGACCACCAAAGAATTGAGGCAGGAACAGAAAAGGTCTGCTTCTTGGCAGCATTGCCCTTTCCTGGATTTAATGTCTAGATATCCAAAGGCACATTCCAAATCCCTTTTCTAGCACTACTCTTCTAGTGTAAACTTGTTATATTGAATGCAATTTAAATTGGTTCCTTTCCGAGATCTGACTATATGTTTTTCCACCAGATTACATTGTTGAGAAACTACTGGAAAAGCAAAGTGAAGCAACAATGGCTTAGTGGGAAATACAGCAACATTCCTTCACAATTCAGTTTGCCAGAGAAAAGCATGTATCCAATGGATGTCGACACGTGGGGAGAAATCTTGGAAGCAGAACTTGAGAGATGATAAACCAGTGCTGATTCTTGCAGCTGAGATAGCTTTTGCCAATAGCAGACACACTGTTCAGCAGTTGTGAAACTGGTTTTGAACTGATTATGAATTTATGATGAAAACTTCTCCAAAAAAACGTTATGGATGTCTTTTTTTAATTTGCATTTTACTGTATTAATTTTATGTAAAATTCTAAAAACAACTAAATATTCAGCTGTAATTTATATTTATACTTGTAATGTTCTACTGCACTGTCAAAAATATGCCGATTATAATTTCAGTTTGCACTTTTTGTTTTGGAAGAGATAATTTTTATATTAAAACAACCAAACAAAAAAAAAAAAAAACCCCAAAAAAAACAAAACAAAAAAAACCCAACCAAAAAAAAACACGGAAAAAAACCCTAACCAACCCCCAAAAAACCCCAAGGTGTGTTTGACCTTTCAACATGAAGTGTATCGTATTAGCAGCACATAAGAGCCCACAAAGGAAGGCTGGGGATGGGACAAATCCAGACACCAGAAAGAATCCTCTGGGCAGCAACACTCCGTTCCCCTCCGAGCCGAAAGTGAGAGAGAGAGAGCGACCCAGCCCCTCACCCCCTCGCTGTACCTCTGCCCTTTCCAAGGAAAAAAAACCCCTCACCTATGAGACTGCAGCCAGCTGCTCCCCCTCCCTCTTGGCTACATGTTTTGTCTCTCTTAAATACCATCGTTATCATTTCTTAGGCAACAGATGGGAAAAAATTCCCTGAGGAAAAAAGGAGAAGGAAAAAAAAAAGAAAAATCCTAACCTCCAACAAGTGTAACTCAGAGTAAAGAGCATTCCTAAATATAGAGGATGTAGCAGAAAAATCAATGAATTGCAAACACTGCTTCCACTGTTGTTAGCTGTTCTGCTCCAAGATTGTATCTAGTTAGCTCAAATTAAAAAAAAAAAAAAAACCCACAAAAAGGCATACCCAAGCACATTGAGGGTACTGCTTCACTCCCTGCTCACAGCACATTTTACCCTGACTTAAGACAGCTAGAAGTGCAAAAAGTGCATCTAAGTTAATCAAGATGAAAACAATACTAGCAGTACATTCTCATCACCTCAAATTTGCCCAGTTTTTTTAATCATAGCAGAGGGAAACTGCTCAATAATGGATCTAGTTCCTCACTTTTCTCATCCAGCCTTCACTGTTACCTCTAGTCTGTAACTCCCTGACATTTATCCCCTATTCCTGCTCCTTTCATGCCCTTATGCTGTAAGTTCTCATGTATTTGTCTCAGGATACAGTTTGTAAATAGAATAATATTCAGGTATGAATCCTAAAACAGTTACTTCACTGTGCACTTGGCTGTAGCTTTTCCCCACTCTCGAATGAGCATTAAGAATCCCCAGTATCTGTTGTGTCTCTGCCTCTATTCAGATCAGATAGCTGTGCCTCTTTAAAAACAAGGAATTAAACATGCAGCTATGCAATACACAAGGCCTGCATCTCTAAAGCTAGAGTAACAGTGGTGTATATTTCTTGTGAAAAATCTATTAGTGAGAAAAAATACATTTAAGTACAAATCCACATAAAAACAAAGTCTTCTTCCTCTACCTACTCTGACTCCTTCCTTTAAGGGTTTTAATTCGGCCTGGAGATTTCATTACATCAGTTCTGGTCATCTATTCTACTCGTCTCTGCCCCTGCACCATCTACTCAGCCTCCCATCTCTGCTGCAGGATGGATGTGTTCCTTTCCCTTTAAGGACATCCCAGCAGCATCCAGTGGTGCACTCCTTGCACCATCTGGTTTGGGCTCATCTCTTGCCCCTTCTGTCTGCCAACAGAAGCCACTGAAATGCCAGAATTCGGAAGATTGTACCAATGCCTAAATTAGCATTCGTATGTGGGTGTCCTTCCCCAGAGAGCATGCTCAGCAGCTAAAACCACACATGTAAAGCCCACACCACCTGGGGCACACATTAGCTGCCCTCACACCTTGGCTGGTGAAGACCTTTTTCTGCTCCAGTGCTTGCCTCTTACCCACACGTTTTTGCTGAAGTGCAAAGTTCTACTTTTGCAAACCCCACTGACCTTCCATTGTCATGCCATTTTTATGCCTCTGACACTTGGAAGGTGTCAGCTGCAGAAAGGTGCCGAAGGTGTCCATCACCTAGGCTTTCCATTAGCCACCTGTGATGCCTCAGGTTTTAGCTTTTATATTTTTCCAATTCTATACTGCTTTAGAGTGTACTTCTGAGCTTCATATTAGGGGATAGTAGGCTCTCTTCACAGAGTAGGTAGACAAAACAATTCCTTCTCCAGATGAAGACCAAGGACACATGATCCAAATTTCAGGCCCAAAAGCATAAACAGCAGTGGACTGAAGAGAGAAAAATAAGGATGGGACTTCATAACCTAAAGCTATAATTGGACAATTAGCTCCAATATGCTAAGGACCAGAGCTTATAAAAGTGTGAGACCCCCTGACTGGTCGTCCATTTTGTGACCATTTTGAGTTCATCTTGGGTGTAGTTCTGGCTGGGCTCTTGTGCTGCCCAAGGTGTATCCATTGAGGCCTTCTAATAAATATGTACTTTATTCTTTAGCTCCATCTAGTCTCTGTTCTAGGTCAGCCTTCACAAGGCTGGCCTTCCTGCAATTCATCATCCTACCCACCTGGTTTTCCCTGGATACAGAGCCCTTTGGAGAAAGCACGTGAAGTTTTTGTGTGCAGAGCTGCTTGCACATGTTTTCTGCCCACACAACTCAACTACGCAACAAGGCCTTAAACCAGCCAGGCTTCTGTGAGGAAAAAAGTCTTCTCTCCTGCATGAAACCCTCTGAGGTGCTGCACAGCTAGATATCAAAAAGACCAGCACTGAAGCTCAACTGTAGGGCCCCCCAGGTCAACTTTTCATTTCTGCATCTCCAAAACCACCTGTGGTGTTTTTAATAACACCTGTTGGCATTAGAACCTTCTTTGCAACTACTCATTGTTGCAGTGCTCCATTTTTGAAATGACTAGCTGACAGCGTGGCTTTATTTCATCATGGTGCAGGATGTGGCTTTGGGCCATCACCATTAACTGACTAAATGAAAAAGTATGCATGAGATATTTAATCACCACAGACTTTTAATCAGACCACTCAAATTTCAAGGCTAATTTTGTCAAGTGTTTCTGCCAATAGGCAGACACGTGCAGATAGTCATGTCTTTATCCTGATCATCTTTGGAAGGTACCCAGTGACAAAGTTATCCCAACTGAAGGCAGAACAGTTGAGTTCAGGACTGGGATCAATTGTTTCAGTCCACCAGAGCTGACAGGATACAGCTAGGAGGGCTTAGGTGGTGGCGGTGTTATTTTTTTATTTTCCCTCCAAATGAACTTGAGATGAGGTATATTGGGCTCCCAAGAGCACGTTGACACTTGACAGCTGTTTTTCACCATATTGCTTGTTTAGAAAAGTCCATCTCCAAAACCACAGAAGAAATAACCTGCTGCATTTAACACCTTAAGTCAGCAGCAGCTTCTGATCAGCACAATGCTAAGAATTGAGTGTAGGGGACCGGGAGGGGTTGAGACCTCAGTATGAAGGGCTAGACCCACTTCTGCCATTCTGGTAAACCAAAAAACCCAAGCTACAACCGTGGATTGAAAGGGAAGGAGTGAGGTGATGGGCTGCAGACTCAGAGATCCTGGATAACCTACCAAGATGAAACCTAAGAGGATAACTCTATGTACTGGCACAGTTTGATGCAGTCTCCCCCAGCTCACATTTAAAAAATGTTGTTAAAGCTGCATTTTTAAAAACTTTAAAAACCTTAAGGGGCAAAGGAGTTGCTTTTTGTCAATCCAGGGGTGCTGACTGCATGAGCTGTTTTGTTGCTGAGATACCAGAGCTATGCACAAAGGCTTCTCCAGATGCCACAGGACACCAGTGGCCATGAGGTAATGTATCACTCATAGCACCAAATATTTTTAAACATTTCCATGGTCTCAGAATGCCAAAACCAAAAGATGCTCTCAGCTACCTATTGGAAGATTCAGCTTGAAGACTTGAACTGAAGGTGTAGGTTGAGCAAGCTGGGAGCAGAGAGAAAACTTCAGTCAAACAAACCAGCCACCTTAAGCCTTTAATCCTGTATGGGGAAAAGGAAAAGTCGAGAAAGACAAAGTGGTTTTTTTGCAGCAGCAGTATCTAGCAACTAATAAATGAAATATTACAATACCCCATAAGAGCTTTACTTGTCTGTTCCATTGAAGGAATATTTTCAATAGTTTCCACTACTTTTCCATCCCATTGCTAAAGAACACATTGCTACTGAACAAATATATGTGGGATATCCTAACACCTAGGTTTCACCAGGTACGCTATATAGACATTTAACAGCATAGCCAATGACAAAAACGTGCCAAAAGTCACCCACTATGGCTGACCAGAATAAATTGGCTTTTCTAATGCACCTTTATTTTTGAACACCACTGGTCTCTAGACAGTTTGTTTCACTAAATTACACTTCTCTTTAAAGTAATTTTAACATGCAGCTCATCAACGTGTGTACTTAGAGATAACAACACCAGGGACCTGCTCAAACAGGGACCCAATACTCATAAAGGAGTTACATGTGTATGTACAGCCCACAAGTATGAGGAGAAGAGAGGAAGTTTTTACTGTTTTAAGGGGGTGATTAAAGAACACATGTTATGTTGTAGCAATTCTGAAATGACACTAGGCATTTATGTTTTCTCATCCAAGATCCACTCTATGATGCCTAAAAGCAGAAACACAAGCTACCTTTTAGCATGTCTAAGTCAAAATACCTATAAGAAGAAGGATATGGGGGAGGGCAGAAGAGAAGAAAGGGAAAAATGAAGATGTAACTTGGGAAATAAACTGTTTCCTTAAGTAAAAGATATTAATTGAGAAAAACCCAAACCAACAAGCCAATCTTATTTTATCACTTGTACACCAGAATCATTAAAGACTTCCTTGTAGCAAAAAGCTACATAAGAGTGTTAAAAGCCTGATCTAAATAACTCTTCCTATTATTCAAAAATGTCTCACACATGTGCAATCATTTTGTTACTGTACTATAACCATCATGTACTTGGGAAACACAGCAACTTAAGCTTTCAAAAGCAAGATACCTACATACACATATAGCAGAAGCAATAGAGGACAAAAGAGATGGTTTCTTGATTTTCTTTTGATATACTTCGGAGATTAAGAAAGGATTTTCAGACTTTTCCTTATGATATGGAAGCAGGTACATGAAAAGACATACACTGATTTATGATTATGATTTATACATGATCATACACTGATTTACATAATTGATACTCTATTAGTCTGCAATAGGCTGTTCTAGTATATTTGATAGAGAGAGAGGCTAATGGCAATACTCTGAGAGTTCTCAATGTCCTTTTTATATCAGAGTTTGAGAATGTAGGAAGATTAGGATGTCTAGTTGTTTGGGATTTTTTAATTGAACTAGTCAGTCCCCAGGTCTTTTTCCTCTCCCTTGATCCCGTTTATTAATATTCAAAATTGTGGTGAAAAACGTACTGAAGGCAAATTTTAAACAACACTAACATCATGTCTCTCCCTTTCAAGTGCTAGAAGCAAAGTTCCATTAGTTTTATTTTATTTATTATTTTATTTCCTTTTGATTATTTTCCTCCCGCCTGCTCAGTCATCTTTTAATGAGTTGAAGAAAAGGAGGGAAAGACATTGTCATCTTAAAACAAAGGCAGAGTCCATGCAGGAAAGCAAAGAGGTTTAATGAAGCCCAAAAAATTTAACATGGCCAATGAAGCATGAAAAGCAGCATTTTATTCACTTTTCTTACAGTCTAAGTCTCCCTTTTACTGCACTGGAAGGAAAAAAAGATTAAGCAATCTACAAGAACCAGAAACAAAGTGTGGAAAGCCGCAGTTTTCGTTCTAAATGCAAAGCAGGAAGTGCTATGTTCTAATCAAAGCCCTCCTCCCAAGCTTATTTTGAAGCAAAAAAAAGAAGTTCTATTTCAAGAAGTCTGATGAGTAACAACAAAAGAAGAACTTTGTTTTCAGTCAGAGTTCACTTTGAGCATAGAAAAATCTCTATACATCACCAAGAAGATCACCGCTCACAAAAAAAATTACTTACACTTTTCAAAACACAAACTGAAGGCATCCACAGAAATACCAACAACCTGCAGAGGACTCTTATCTACTCATTTCCTTTTTCAAGTTCCTCCTACAGTCTCCTACAGTTTTAAAAGGTACAAACTGAAAAAGAACAACTGAAAAACCCAACCCATTCCCACCCCACTGCCCTCCTCCCAAAAAGTCCCACCCTACTTAAATGTTTCTGGCCCCCGACCAAAAAGATTATTTAGGGAATTTTTTCTGGATTTCAGTGTTGCCCAAGCTTGAACTCAGAACAAATGGAGAAACACTTCAAAAAGAGAAAAGCACTTATCAAGAGCCCTGTGAAGCAAGTAGTTTGAACTTAAAATAACTTCTCAAATATTTGAGAACAAATTAGGGGGGAAAAATAGGTGTTTAATGTTTGTAGTAAAGTGAACTCTAAGCCAAAGACAGAAGAGGTACTACTACATTGAAGAGTCATAGGTAATATTGCGAGAAGAAATAAAAATAAAAACTTTTCTAAAAGAGAGGTTTGACAGTAAAAGTTAGATACCTCAGAGGTCTTAATGAGTTTTTTGTCTTTATGAAACAACTTTGATTAAATATTACTAAGTAAACTGTTCTATTACTAAAACACCTTTTCAGTAGACATTTCACACTTTCTGTTAACTGTTCTTTCAAATAAAAAGCAAAGACAGCACACTGCAAAAAAAGCACCAAAAAAAACTACACTTATCAACAAATTATATCACCTTACCCTTCAGAAGAAAGCTGTGGGGCAGAGAAAGTAAACAGCTCTTTGAAAAAAATGCTAGAGACATACTGAGTCCAAACTACATCCATATGTGTTGTCTGTTGGATTATAAGAAGTACTAACACTGACTCAAACTAAAAGCTTGTTGGGCTGAAGTTATTATTTTTTCAGCATCTGTGTTTGTGGTTTGCTTCATACCATTTTCTTTTAAACTTCATTTTAAAATGGAAGTAGGAGCGCTGTGTCTGTGTGGGTGTTTTTATGAGTGCATGGTTAGGCAACATTACCAAAAATCTGACTCTGACTGTAGTAAGCACGTAGGCAGTGTTCCAGGGGAGAGAAAATTGCTCAGTGCAGGTTGTGGCAAGACAAATATGAACTTAAGAGGATATTTATATAAGATTATATTATACAAGTCTTTCAGACTGAAGATAATAAATACAATCCTTATCTACAATGGGTTCTTTATTTTGTTGTCCTTTAGACTAGGTCTTTCTTATAGTAAAAAATAAACCAATGTTAATGTAGTAATTGCTGAGGGTGTGGTAGAAGTGTGATTTAAATATTTAGAGGGTGAAAGTTAGAGGAAGCATGACACATGTAGGTCTGCTCTTCTGTTTCCTCCTTTTTGTTTGGTAGTTCCTTGCACAAAGCTGTCTCTCTCTTCTTTGTGCCGGTAATTATGATCTGTGCCTCTTCCATGCCTTCTGAGTTACTGAGCTGGCCTTCTCATCTCTGATAGACATGTAGCTGCTTTTTAGTTCTAAATTCCCTTGGACAAGATCTCACTGCTGCCAAGAAGCAGAGGCACCTACAAACCATTGAACTGTGTCTTCTGAAGCACCAGCTATGAGATCACAGACCCCATCAATATAGGATGGTACAAATAAGAGCTCTCCCATAAATACACTGACTATCATTCTCTGCCTAAGAAAACACCATTTATAGGTGGACAGCCATACCTTGGACTGAGCACAAGTTAAAATGATAAGGTCATGGACTGGTAAAACATTTTAGTTTTATTAAATTTTGGCAGTCATGTCTCTCCTTTGGTAAGCTGGACAAGTTCCTGTGATGTGGTTGTGTGGCGTGTTTTTGTCTCTTTTCCTGTGCCCTTGGGTATTTTTGGGTTAGTGAGCTCTGAAAGCAAAATAAGCAGCAACAAGCAGCAATTATCAAGAAAGCAGGCTGAGCAAAAAGTGGGTCTTTTTACCATGAGTCTTCCTTCCTCAGAATGACACATCAGACTTCAACGATCCCGATAGCTTGCATGAGAGACAGGAAATGCCTGCCAGAAACTGATTTCTGCTGGCCAACTGAAGTGGACATGATGATGCAGTGTCTCAGCCTGCTGCTCCTGCAAGATTGTGTTTTCTTTGGGATAAGAAATGCAAGGCAAGAGGGCTTCAGGCTCATTAGCTCAGCTACAGGTACAATTAAGCACAACTGGAGAGAAGCTTTAGCTCTGCATTTATTTTTATATGGAAGAGATCCCAATAAGAATTCTTAAGTATAAGGTACCTTATTAGATCTATGAACAGAGTTTTAAAGATTTTGAAGTCTCCTTCACTCAAACATCAGTCTGTACCAGGAACAGACTACATGCACCATCTGACATTAACTTGATTTTCAACTCCTCCTTAGATTTTAAGACTTAGAAATTTGTTTGATATACAGTCAGACAAAAATGCAAGGATTAATCAGGTGAACTGATTATCAAATAAAAATATTTATTTGAGTTACAAGCACAAGGTTTCTCTTATATTGCTAAGGCACAGAATCAAGGACTGAGTATGTTGCTGGAGGTTAAAAAAGGAAAACCTAATTGAAACCACTTCAATCAATAGTTCAAATAACCAACCCATGCATCCTTGCCCTTTTCCTGCAAGATTCTTAATTCAAATAGAGTGCTGTACCTAACAACCCAGCATCTGCTTTGTAGACCTAAATAAAAGGAAACAATGGTCCCGGGGCAGATTCTTGTGGAGAAGTTTGGCAATGTTTAAAATTGGGTGATACGGAGTTTGGAGTGAGATTCCTTTGTGTTTGAAATACTGTGGGAAGAGACTTTTCCTCATATTGTTGTCATGGAGTTATACTTGGTTCCATAGCATATAACTCCATGGAGTTATACTATGGTGTTTCCATAGCTATACATTCTTCCCTCCCTTAATGCTTACAGATTGGAAAGGAGTGGATCAGGTTTCCAAATGAGTTGACTTCTTTTCCTTATATCTATGGCATTATTTGTATAAGTGAACAAGCAGCAACAAGATGTGGTAAAGAAGAAAGTGTAAAACTTGTCTGGAGAAGACAATGAAAATCCTGAAACACATCACGGGCTGAAGAGAGTGATTAATTGAGGTACTCTCTGTCAGTGACATGACTGTGTTCCCTGTTAAGGGTGAGATTCGCAGAATCAGCTGTGGTAACAGGTACAACCTTGTCAAGGTCAACTGATTACTCTAAGCAACACACTAATATGGCATATTCTATGTTATAATTTAGTAAAATATTACCATAACACAAGTGGAAAAAATGTTAGTTTGTTAGTGCCCACTATAAAATTGAAACTTCTACCCAGTCCTCAACTCCAAGTTACAAGCCCTTTGGGATGATACTGCTTTCTCTTAGGGAAATGCTAAATTTTGCTTTGAGTAACTAATTTAATTTGTCTGTCTTGTTGGAAGATCGTCCTCATTTACCAGTCCTAGAAACTGACTGGATTGCTTTGATCCATTCTGTACGCTCTGTGGATGAGGCTGCTTGCAAGTAATAGTGGATTTCATTTGCTGTGATGATTTCAAAGAGGATGTTGTCAGCATCATACTTCTTGGCTACAGGGAAAAAATAAGAAAGTCAGGTATGAGAGAAAAAAGTCTTGTACTTTGAATATTTCCTCCTTTACACACTGTAAGGGGATCTCCTTTTTTTTTACAGCTGAGCCTGATCAGGCCTTCACAAACATTGGGTCCAAGACATGAGTCTCTCTCTCTCAGCGAAACCACTCATGAATTCTGCACATTTCACTTTCAGGAGTCACAGGTTTGTTGGTCTCAAATCATGAATGGATCTGCAATCCTGCAGACAGATCCTATTCCCCAAACCATCCCATGCCTTGCCAGCTACAAAAATAAGATGTTTGAGTTTGTCATATCTGTTTCTTTTCTGAGATGCCAACAAACTCTCTTGCTGGATATGATAGCCAGCCTCTCATGTGGAGAGAGGACAATGCATGAAATTAATGTTTCTTGGTCCTTGCAGCAGCACCTTTTCTGTTCCCACAACTTCTAGCTTTGGGAAGGAAGAGAAGATGGACAGTAACAATTTTTTGGCATAACAATTTCTAACATGAAGCTTCCATCCCAAATTCATTAACTAAAGAGATCAAACTCAGTTTACTTTGCCTAAAGGCCAGTTCTCCTAACACAGGGTGTGTGTCATCCTTTTGATCAGTCTTCCCCAAAGTGCTGACAATATACAAGATTCCCTATTGCTACTTTTACCACAGTGCCCTTCCCCAGTAATTCAGACAGAAAGAGAGAGATCAGTTATTAGAATTACTGAATTATTGTACATAGATTGCTTTGGAATAAAAAACACTTGTGATTTTAGGCAGATTGAAAGGAGGGGTTTGTACCAAAAATGTATTAGAGAGCTCATTCAATATGGTTCCTTACTGTCTGGCATATCTTCCACTGCTGTCACCACGCAGCCCCTCAAGTGAATTGCTCCCAGTGGTTCTTCTCCCTGGGGAGGACATGAAATCAAAATGAAATGCAACACTTCTGAAGCCAGTAGCATGCTAACATATGGCTACGTTTCCAGAATGGAGACAAAACCATTTGATTACTTAGTATGTCTCACCTGAGAGAACAGAAAATTTTCAGTTGGTGTCAACATGGAGGGTTAGGGGTGTGGTTAAATACCCTAAATAAATAGGGAATCTCTTGTGATTTAGAATTCAGGATCTGCAGAGTATGTAGTATGGGAATGGGCCCATTAGAAATACACAAGAAATAGGATGCCATGTCTCAGCCTAGCACGGCAAATACCTCAAATATAAACTGCAAAATTACTGCATTGTGTTCATTTGCACTTAGGACCTAATTTGTTTTGATCAAGTGAGAGTACACATTAATTCCAATTAATCACAAATAAGAGGTGAAATACAGACTAGTGTTACTTATTCCCAGGTCTGGGTGGCACTTGCCACCCTGACTTTACAGCCCCAGAAACTATCCTTCACTCTCCTTTTCCAGAGGATGGCTAGGCCATGGAAGAACAGTCCCACTGTCCTGCCTGATCTTCCCTGTCACATTCTCATGCAAATACTACTTTCAAGTACTTCTACAGTGCACTGGATTCAAAACAAACAGGGAAATAAACCGAATCTCTCTTACTCCAGCAGGATCATAATAGTGAAGATATGCAGGATCATCTCTTAAAATGAACTTTCTCACTTTCCAGTTCTTCCTCCGATGTCCCTAGGAAAATTCAAAACCAGGAGTGTCACAGAGCTGCTTGGCCTGCATGCAAATCTTACCCACGTGTGAGAGGACAGGCAAACACAAAAGGGAAAAAACCTGAATATTCTGGACAGGAAATACTCACTGGAGTAGGAATTAAATCTGCCTTTTCTACATTCCAATCTTTTGCACAAGAACTGGGCTATCAAACTGCTTTATCTCTCTCTCTCTCTTCTTTTTTTTTCTTTTTTTTTTTTTTTGTGCAAAACAGAGGAGCTTCAACATGGGAGATTCCTCTAAACATATCACACAGTCTGGTAGTTATGACATGCACATGAGTTCTATAAGAACTGGGTTTAATAACTACTTGCTAGAGACATGGCTGCAAAGTGCCTTGCAGGAAGGTACCTTGAATTATTGGCATGGATGAGCTGAAAGTCTTTCTGTCCCTGCAAAGATAACAACAAAAAAAATGCTTATCTGGCTTAAACACCCTGGAGGGCTCATGGCTGAGAAGCTCAGGTAGACATATGGACATAAGTGCCTCATGGCCCATTTTCATGACTGAAAAGGATGGGTATGGAAGCATTTTCAGCAGAAGCAGTGACCCTCCCAAGCAATGACCCACAACTCACTGAGGCTGACCAAGTGCAGACTAACACTGGTGGAAGATTGTCATGAATCACTTCCTCTGGCATTTCAAAATACAAGTTTCTCAATTACCTCCTGTTTGCATGGAAGCTCTTACTAACTAGGTTGGTAAGAACGTGACAGAGTAAAAGAGCAGCAAGGCGTGGGTCTAATTTCTTCCATTGAGTAAACTGATTAAACAAGAGAAATACTTGTTAGCACCACCAAAAAGTTCTTAGGCCCTCAAAGACTATTTTAACAGTGCAGGTTCAGACTCAATATTAGGAAGCATTTCTTTAGAGAGAGGGTGGTCAAATACTGCAACAGGCTACCTAGAGTGTTGATCAATTCACCATGTCTGTCAATGTGTAAGAAGCTTTTGGACAACAAAACCCTTAACAATGTGCTTTAACCCTTGGTCAGCCCTGAAGCAGTCAGGTGGTTGGACCAGAGGATTGTTGCAGGTCCCTCCCACCTGATCCATTTTATTCATTGAAGAATCCTGATTTTGCCTTCAGTTCACTGATATCTGCTTGCAATGGCCTTGGAAACATGACATTCACTGTATTGCTTAAAGTTTTGCTGGAAATGAAGGTATTCTGTTATCTTCTGTCTTACACGTCAAATATTAGTGACCGAAACAACTCCTTTGCTCAAGCATGCTGAAAAAGTCCATGAAAACTGGCAACTGAATCCAGTTTTGTGTCCAGAGGGACACAGAGTGACAGCTTTTTTACCTGAGTTCAGTTTTGCATTGTACCAATGACTTGTCACATCTTCTGTAGGACTCTTTCCTAATTAGAGCTATCAACTGTTTTCTTTTGTGGTAAGAGCAATTAACCTTGCAATATTTGTCCAGAGTCCTGCTGCTGTGCTGCAGCAAGTGTTCCTTGTGCAAAGGCAGGAGAGACAGAGAAGAAACCTGCCAAGTGTGGAGATGCCATAGGGTAGTTTCGCTCTTATCTAAAGCTTTTAAGTGTAGAAGAGTAATCTTGCACCCATGGAACATCATCCTAGTGACAGGCAGCACTGACCTGTTTCAGCAAACATCCTTGTTTGACAATTGTGCCTCTGAATTCTTCTTTTAGGACCACGTCATCATCACTGGAATATCCCTCACAGAAAAATCCACTGTCTGGCTGCAAGACCACAAGAGAAATGTTACAGAAGTTACACAGCTGCTGCATGCTTATGTACTTGTACCAAGCTGGCATCTTTTTGCTTCCCTCCGTGCTGTTTTTTGCCACCCCAAAGAAGATATTATTATTGTTGTTGTTGTTGTTATGGTTATTGTTAAATACTCGAACCTTTTACTGGAAGAGCCTCCCAGTGAAGTTGAGGAGCTCTCCAAATCACCATGGGCACATTTCAGTGAGAGGTGGAACCACACTTCTAAGATACCAAATCAAGACATTGACTTTCTATGGCCTCCTCACACCACACTGGCATTGAATCAATCTAAAAATAATCCAAAAGCAAGCAGGTCACACATGGGCTGCTACAAGAAGCACCCAGGAGGCCACAAGGCTGCCTTTACCAGGAGTGTCTCTGCTAACAGGTAAAGTCTCCCTAGCACAAACATATTTAGGAAAACAAATGAGTAGTGGGAGAGTCATTCTGCTGAAGCGAAGTGATTCCATGTGGTAAATATAAACAGAATTGTAATACCAATTTACTTTTTCCACTTTATAGAAGGCATACTTTTTTGTTAGCATAAGTCCATAAGCCAAATATCTTTCAAACAGTATTTGACTGGGATATTTCAAGTTCTCCAAATCAGGCCACACAATATGAAGTAATAAATGGAGAAGGCTGGGTATGACACCCAGGACAGGTTACTGGGGGATATTAAAAACTTTTACTTCTTTGCTCACGGGCAAGCTGTGTGTGTGCACACTCACGCTGAGTCAGACTTGATGGCTCTGCACAAAAATGGATTTGTAGCTTCTGCCACTCTTTGAGGCCCTGTGAGAATGATTTACTCTCTTCTCTTCCACTGAATCAACAGGGAAACAGATGGTTAAATTCTGGTCACCAGTACAATTACCAGGAACAAAGTCTAAGTTAAAAAGAACCCAGCCTAAAGATGCATACTATGGGAGCCTTCTATCACGCTTTGAGAATGCTCTAAAAATTCATTTCCCACACTTAGTCTCAGCACTCAATTCACACTTAGAAGGTGCCAGAAAAAAAAAAAGTCTATCCTGGTTACAACTATTAACGTGAGCAGGCTCATTCTGAGCATCACAGGAAAAAGACAATTAAGACATATTTCTCCACTTCTGTACAATCTTTCCTCCAGGATTTAAGAAGCCGAACAAGAAGCATGAGAAAAGCAGAGCATCAGTAAGTGAGACAATAAAAACCAGAATCAATGCTCACAAAGTAATAGTAGGCATCACTGAGATCCAGGAAGGGGGTGTCTGACAGTCCCTCTGCAGCTGCCTTGGATGTGTCCCCAGCAGGCTGTAGATAGCCTTCACTCAAGAGGGAAGAGGCAAGCAGGAGACCTTCTTTGCGATTTCGGATGGAGCTGCTGGACACCAGCCAGTCAATCACACATGTGCCTGGTTACAAAGGAACAAAATATCAGCCACAAACCAAGAGAGACATGAAAAAGCCTAAAAGTACACAGGAAACAAGCCTACTCCATGTATTCATCAATCTCCTGAACAATGTTCTTAGCAACAATATGGGGAGTTAATCTAGGGAGGTTCCTGGCCATCCAACGAGGTACAGCCTTTCCAGCTGATGGCAGGGGCCGGGACGACTCTCAAACACCATTCCTGATGGAGAAGAGAGCTGGGAGGGGACACAGGGCTGAGCTGGGAAGCCTCAAAGGCAGAGACTGGGGATGTACGGAGGATAGCCAAGCCTGGATCCAGGCTGCTATGCTACTAACTTAATGCTGTTGGAAATCACCAAGGTTGGAAAATACCTCCAAGATCATCAGTCCAACCATTAACCCAACACTGGCATGTCCCCCCATAAGCAATGTCCTCAAGTGCTACATCTATGTGTTTTTGAGCACAAATACAGATTTGACTTTGAGTGAAACGGGAATTACAATGGGACACCATTTGGTGATGAAAAATCCAGAATGGAGTAATTCTTCTGTATTTAAGTGTTTCACACTACAATCTGCTCAAAAGATTACTTTAATCTTTCTGACACTAGTAAAATTTCATCATTCTCCTTTGTTTACCATGGCCATAACTGAACACTTTTCCAAGATATATCCTTTGAGCATCTCCTGGATTAGTCAAGAAAAAAATCAAACTTCTATGTGCTCTACAGAGCTTAGAGCTGTTTCACCTCTTTAGTTTTTCAACTCTGTGCTCCCTTTATTGTATAGAATAGAGGGACAGGAGCTCCTTACCTGTAAAGCAGTGATTAAACACTCTTTTATCTTTTTCCAGCTTCAATTCCTTTATTCCCTTTTCAGGATCTTTCATTGAGAGGTACAAAGCACTGTGCATAAAAAGAACCACAGAAACTGTTAGCAAATAAAAAGGTTTTGCCAGTTTGTACAACAATATCATTGTCATCATGTTCAGCTCTCTGCAGAGCTGTAACATGGCTTAGTTTCATCTCTTGCATCTTCTGAAAAATTCAAGTTGCAAAAGCCTAGAGGTCTCACTACATTACTTCACAGCTGTGGGAGCAGAGGGCAGAGTGCACAAAGGGCTCACCACATCTCCCTATTTTGAGAATGCAACTACTTGTGGTGACTATAGCATGAAGAGAGGAACACCCACTGCTGAGAGACCTTCACAGGGCCCCACAGACTCAGCAAGAGGGTTCACTGCTGTGCTCTGTGTTCACCCAAAGCTCCTGGGCTGAGCAGAAAACCTGTCCCTGTCCCAAAGCCTGCATGCTCTCAGATGATCTTCACCCTGTGTGCAGTTTTACTGTCTTATAAGAACACTTCAGGCTCATCTTTATCTTGGTATTTACAGCTCTGAGGCAGAAAACAAGTCATCCTTGATTTTGAAAAGTACTAACAGATTGCTTCCCTTTATCTCTTCTTCTCCCTTTGCCAGTTTCATGTTCTTTGACAGGCACCACAGTCCCCTCACCATCCAAAAACTAGGCCAACATCAGAAGAAGAGAAGATGGAGAGCAAACAAAAGGTCTAAAATATTTTTTGTAATAAATGATTTATTGTATAAAATGCTTCTCCTGGAAGAGTCACACTTTGGCTGGCACATCCTCTTGCACTCCATTATGCCCAGGAATCTCTTTATCAGCAAAAAATCTTTGATAAACAAGCATGTTTTGGTAAATGATAGTATATTCAAAAAGATCTTTCCAGTTCTGATTGACAGGTCATTTCTGACACATGGTACAAACTGAAGTTTTTAGTCATGCAGAAGGGGCTGTGAGAGAATCCATGGACAGACAGGCTCATTGTTCTTCCTGGCCAAGGTTACATGTCTGACACACTGACTGCAGATGGAAGTAAATGGGAGAGCAGAGCCATGAGAACAAACCTCAGATTGATTGTTTCAGGCAATCTGATGGACTTCCTTGTGGATTTTCTGGCAAATCTTTGGCCTCCATCTATGCAATGAATTGCTTTCTTGATATCCCGCACCCAGGCATCTCTCTCCTCCAGGTAGGCAGCTTGAAAAAAGTGGTCCTGCTGCTTGGCCACAGTGAGCTTGAAGACAAACTGGAATAATAAATTACAGGAGGTTTTTTTAAAAGTTGCTTTTGTGTAGCTAGTTGGGCACAATTAAGCTGCCACAGCATACAGCCTACCTATGCCTAAGGACTATAGAAAGTGCCTTAGAGACACAGTAAAATGATAGAAACTCTGAAGAAAACCATGAACAAGCACTGCATGTAACTGAATCCTTTTGTTACTTCACCATCACTGATGCTGACATCAGCACATCCAAAGTCTTCTGTGAGGCAGCTCTTTAGTCACAGAGAGAAACAGACAACTTTCCCAGGCATTGTTCTGGGAAAGGCTGTAAGAAGCTCCGAGAGAAGAATTATAAGCAATTCTTATCTTAACTTGCTGCACCTGGTGTTGTGAATATGTGGAATGTGTTATGGAGATATGTTTTCCAAAAGGGTGGTTTCTTAATTAGCTGATGGTGACGGTGTTTTAATTAAAGGACCAATCAAGTCCACCTGTAGTGAACTAGAGTATAAAAGGAATGGGTTTCTTAATAAAATTATTTAGTCTTCTGTGAATGCATGGAGTGTGGCACTTGTTTATCTGTGTTGTTTCTGACCCAATAGCAACAGTATGTGGGACCAGTACAGCTACTGATTCTAACTTTTGCTGAGAAGTTCAACACAGCTGAAAGGCTGAAGTGATTCCTTGGAGTGGCTACCTGGAACAGAGGCTAGACAAGATTAAGAGAATAAAAGTGGGTATTTATTAAAGGCCTTCAATAGGTACACTTTGGACAGTCAGAGGCCTTTGAGGGGTTACACCCAAGATGGACAATGGTCATGAGTTTTTCAGACAGATATAAGTTTGGTCCATTTACATATCAGAAGTTAATATTCCGATTACAGCTTCAGGAAATGAAGTCATGTACCCCCAGTTTCTTTCCCCCAACTCACTTTTATTTATACTTTCAGGGCCTGGAACAATGAGGTGTCTTTGGGCTTCAGGCCTAGAGAATCATTTTGTCTGACCAAAATGTGAAGCAATAGCTAACACTTTATATGGAGTTTTACAGTTATACACTTGGATTTGAAAAAGATAAAAATTAAAACCCTAAGGCATCAGAAGCACCCAGCCCCTGCAGGCTTACAGTGGATGTAAATTTTTTTAATATTTAGAGACACATGAGCAGTCTGAAGAAGGAAAAATACCTCACATCATATTCAGCTACTGTCTCACAAGGGGAGAAAAGGTCATACACTAGAGATTACCTGAGTATATTTGCAGCCTAGTAAACTTTAATGGCTTAGTAGGGAGATGATACCTCCAACCCTTGGCTACACCTTAGGATCACCTATCCAAACACACTAGCAACAATGGAAAGACTGTGTTTCCCAAAAAATGAGAATAGATCACCTAGAGGTAGTTGTAAACAGAAAAAATAACAATAAGCTGAAGAAAACCCAAACCAAAACAAAAAAAACAAACCCCAAAACCATCCAACAAAGTTCACACTGTTTGAACTAATTTCCATCCAGTGATCTTCTGGATGGAAAATCAGGATCTAATTATTCAGGTTTCCACTTCCTCTAAAATATAGCTCCTCATGAGTGACACTAATTTGTTCTGTAGTTGTATTATAATAAATATCACAGATTCTGACTCAGCATGTGTCTAAAAATGCCAAGCTAAGCCACAAGCTAACAGCACGACTTGCAAGGAAAGCAAAGGCCTCTGTCAAAGAGCAGTAAATTTACATCAGTGAAATCAGCACTCTGAACGAGTCTGCTGAAGCCCACGTTTGTAAATGATACATTTCTGAACATCCCTCACAAGCATTTTCCAAACAATGGCCAATAGGAAAAAATCTGACACCCTGAAATTGTGCAAAGTCCAACTGAATTTCATGGAAGATACATTTCAAACTTATAAAGCAACAAGTCATCAAAGTCCATCTCAGATAGAAAAGTAGCCTTTTCTTATCTGATACTGTTCATATTTCCAGCAATACTCACCTTTTCTGTTATGCAGGAAAGACTTACACACTAAAAATCAATGCACAATGTATGACAAAAGTAAACAGACAGATGTATCCAAATCCCAATATTCAACAGTCAAGCTAACACCCCAGATTAATAGAATGAAATACCAAAGCATTGATGAAATTTATTACCAAAGGAAAAAAATAGCCTTTTCAAAGAGCTGAGAAGGAACCTAGAGTGAAATGCCAAGAAGGGTTTTCACTTCCAGCACACAGAAAAGACTGGCAAAGCCATTTCTTTTTAGCATTTACAAAGTTAAGCTAGTAAGTTAGATGGACTTCCAGGCTTCCTCTGAAATTGGTAGAGGTTGATTCTCCAGTCCTAGATATGACCAAGCCTCCCTCTGATGATGTATATCGGGTTGTGTTTTTGAGAAAATTAGACCATTCGACTAAACTAAATACCAACATTTTACGTACTTAAATTGGGAGAGATGAATCTTACTATGAGCAACCAAACAGGATAATGCTGTTCACAAGAAAACCATGGGGGAAATGGAAAAAGCTGAAGAATATCAGAATTTATGTTACATTAAACAATGATCAAACTTTAAATCAAGGACAGCAGACAGCAGTGAATGCATTTTGAAATATAATCTCAAAATATGCAGTTGCAGCCCCTTCTGAACAGCCTTTACCTGTGCTTAACAAATCCAAGATTGGTTCTTTTCCCCTCAGCACCTGCAATTTGCAATTGATGTAGTAAACAAAGCATGTTGGTGATGTGCTCTGAGCTTTCAAATGAAGTCCTGGTGCAGATACACAAGCTGATTTAAAAACTTAACCAGAGAAATATGGAAGTTTGTTTGTGGCCCAATAGTCCCTGTTCCAAACTGGGCCCAGACAGATGACACTATACTTAAAACAGACCCAATGAGAATTATCCCACTATTCACCATACAGAATTCCTGTCCTAAAAATATACTTTCATTTCTAGCCATATAAACTTAAGAACCAGAGTAATTCCCATTAGAGGAATAACCGTATGCTTTGACGTGTAACTAGTGAGAAGCCAGAGCAGAATGCAGAAACATTGAATTCAGCAGTACTGTAAAGCTGTAAAATGTAAGATGTAAAAATAAAGATACTACGTTTTCAAGGAATACATGTAGGAACCTAGGTATAATCATATTAGGCAGTACTTGTAAGAACAATCCTGGTGATAGCTTTGCTCATATGAATAAACATGTTCAATTTTTGACTATTTGAAATTTTAAGAGAAAATCCATCTCCGGGGCTACTGGTTTGTGGACTTGCAGAACAATCTCACCACCTCAATATGAAGGATCTGCTCCAATGCCTGCTGAAGTAATTTGGATTGTTTCCACTGACTTCAGCAAACCCTGCAGCATATCTCATTTGTGAAAAGCTATTTTGGATGCCTCAACCCCTGGGTCTTTCTTTGTCTTTATTATCCCTCAGAAAAGGCCCCAGGAACTAAAATGAAACATTATGTAAAGCTCATTATGTAAACACCCAATGTAAAATGAAGCATAACAGAAAACCCAGTGCAGCCAAAGGAATGATCTTCAGAGACTGTCACCCTTCCATAAAGATACAATGCATCTTCTGGAGACTGGTGCATGCCAAAGGATAGCTTTGGGCAGGTGAGGCTCTCTCTCACTCTGTCTTCAGCAGACATCAGATACTTCAGACGTCTGTGCCTGCTTTGTTGAATGCACATATGTTTTGTATGTTACTGACATTTTCAAGCAACTACTGTGAAACAATGTTGATGGCAGTGCCTTTTTGAGAGTTAATAAATTAAAGGAAAAAGCCAAAACCCAACACAAAACTGTTTGAAGAAGAATGCTTCGTGAGAAAAACTTAATTTTTACCATTATAATCTAGGTCGGTGATACTCTTGCATAGTACCCTTCATACCTCATGTATAGAGTAAGGAGTGTTGTGGTGAGGCTTGTTAATAAGATAATCAGCACAGGATTAACAGCAATCTTTATTCTCTGCCTCATCCTTTTTCTATACTGTCTTAAAGACAGCTTGGAAGTTAACAGGCCCTTTCTCTTGACAGATGTAAGTCTAAAAAGACTTAGTAAGGATCAGGGTGGGTTTTTTTCATATAAATATGGGTTCTGCAACAACAACAACAAAAATACAACAACACCACAGCCCCCCCCCCCCCCCAAAAAAAAAAAAAAGAAAAGGAAAGAAAGAATGCTGAAGAAAGAAAAGAAGGAAAAAGCAAAGCCAGCAGGTCCAAATCTGACACAAGGGATCCTGATTCCACTTACTCCCAAACCTAAGGACAGGTTTAAGTATCCTCACTTTACTCATATGAAAAAGTAAAGTTCACCAACTCAGCTGTGTCTCACACTTTCCATTTTTCTAATACTCTCACAGAGACTTCTATCTTTAGTCAGGTATCCCTGTGGTAAATTTTTTTTAACTGTGGTGGAATAATGTTCCAGATTCTGGGGCACCCCTTTGTCAGAGGAATTCATGGGGATATCATGCCTATTTGATGAAATTGAGTGGACAAAATGATAAATTACTAATGATATATTTCTTTGCTCATATGAGAAATCCCGTTTTACCAACTATTTTTCAGGAACCCTGTAACCCTGTAACCTAAAAATATATGTGTCACAGCCTTTATCTCCTTCCTGTCTGAGCAAGTAATTTGTTCCTTGACAAAAAATAAATGTTTCTCCTGCTCACAAAATACTTTCCCACTACCATTTTTCTGTGGCACTTAGATTTACATTTTATACAGGAGTTGTTGCCATTCAGCTGCAAAACATCCTCACACCAATAAAATTTAGTTCTGCTCTCTGAGAGATTCAGAAGTTTACTAAAAACCAACCAACCAACCCCCAAGTGCTTTTTGAATTATTCCTCTTGAAGTGTCCTGAATTCAAATAGCGCACAATTCCAAGCCTGCTTGTGACCTCCTAAGGCAAGTAAGAATCTCCGCTAGGATGAGTGCCAGGAATTTGCAACCATCACCCTTTTGCCTTTTCAGTGCTTCCAGAAGTATAAGTATACTGTCAATTCTTTTTGTAAAAAAAGTACGTACCATTCTTTTGCCAAAATCTTGGCATGGGCTGTGAATAGTACTTCCTTTTAGTGGGATCATCCCTTTGGGACTGTTATCAGCCTTCCGCTTGTAGAATTCAATTCCATCTTCTAAGAGCACAACCCACATTGGCTTCCAGGTATTAAACATGCTGCCCTGCATCAATAAATCACAAATTATGTTCAATGAAACACTCTTCATGTGATACCCAAGGAAGATATGAGCTTCCAGGGAGTGCCTGATTGATGCTAAAATAACTACAGTTTGTGTTTCAAGGAGAACATGCCACAGCCTCACCCATCTGACTATGCAGTTAAATATTGTTATTTTTCTGACCACCATTTATTTCCCCTTGTAGTTGCTCTGCCAGTGGAGGTCACTGTGGATTTAAATAAAAGTAAAGGCTTTATCCTATGGGCTGTACTACAAAAGACTCCGAAGAAGAGGTTGCTGTGGAGTGGCAAACACCTTCCCAAAGATTGGATGTGCCTGTGGCCCCACACACTGTCTTGAGGCAAGGTGATGTGATTTCTTTAATCTCACTATTCTTCCTTGATGTTTAACCCAATTAAGTGCAACTGAGTAGGCTGTGGCTATTTCCTGTTGCCTCTTTGCCAAGATTCCACAGTATGTTTCCCTGCATCTTCCCAACCTGTTCAGAGTTAGTTTTCTCTTCCACTCAATCCCAAACTACCCCACTTACCTTCTTAACCAAGTAGCCCTCCCTTATGCGCATTGGCTCTCGCTCCATGGCTTGGGCAATCCTGCTCTCAGCTCTATCAGTGCTGGCTGTCGAGTTCCTCTGGCAGCAAAGTCTGTGGGATGGTGTTTTTACAGTACAACTGTGTCATTTCACAAGTTCCTCTCAATGCTAATCGCAAGCCCATTTCCTCTTACAAAGTGAGAGATAGTGAAATGCAGAAGTACGTGTGTATTTATAGTCTGTCTCTGACAGCACAGACAACAGCCTGACAAAACACTCCATCATCTCAAATACAGCCAGCCTTGATGACAGAGTCCTGGGAAGTTAAATAAGCACTTCATTGCTCAGTCACAAGAAACTGGGCCTGCTCTGCAAATACATGAGCTCTACCATAACACACAGGGCATGGTGCTGCTGCTGCCTGGCGTGTGCCAAATGATTTCAGAGACAGGTTTTCAATGCATCAATGCTTTCACTTCACCCTGCTTCCAAACCTGGCTCCATGAGGGCAAGCATGTGAAGTTGGCAGGAAGGTGGAGGACCCTCATTTCGTTAACAAGGATGCGCCCTCTGCTGACATAAGAAATTTGTTTACCAGACTTAATCAGGATTTGGATTTTGGTGCTGAGGCCTCTCAAAGATGTCAGCTGTCAAATAGGCACAAATGGATTAGACCTGTGCATTACATAGAGCACTGACCACAAAATGCTTTCTACAATCATCTTTTACTTGCTGCAGAGCTTGTTTGGCTTTATTTGGGAAAAGACAAGGCAAACCCATAGTTTTTTATACATACCAGAGTCACAATCCCTCTTCCCCATATAGAAAAAAGTGGGGGTATATGGGAAGCAATAAGAGGCTGCTTCATGGTGTCTTGAAGCAGCCTCTTGTGTTCTTTCAAGCACAAGATTCCAGGTCACTTTTGCAGCTAACCTCATTCAGATAAGTGTTGATTGAGCCCAGAGTGACTCCATCTGTCACGTCTGCCAAGCTAAAAATTCCTAAACAGGGACTTTTTTCACAGACAGAAATTCCTGTTCTCCATATGACTCTCTGTCTCAGCCTTTACTCCAAAGGAAGTCTTACTCAGAAGTCTGACAAGGTCTGTGATAGGGGACCAGAAGGTTAGCAGAGCCTTCAGAGACCTTTCCTAGACATTCCTCACTGATGCCTATTTAGTGGTATTCTCACAAACGGGACTCCACTCCTTCCTTGGTTATCTGTATCTATCCCAGCTGCTGGGTGCTGGGTGTTTTTCCTCAATGTCTGAATAGAGATTTTCCTTTTCCAGGTCTTTCCTAATGAGTTGCTGCTCAAATGACACATCCAGTCTCTGTGCAGGCAGAGCACCTGTCTGTACCATCTTTTTCAGGTTAAACACTTTAACCTGAAACATTCTGGTTATGTCATGGTGCATTCTGTCCAAAGCATACCTTTTTGTGATGATTTAATCTATCACTATATTGTTTGGGGTTTCTAAAACCTGCAGTCCCAGTACATTGTTCCTTTGCTCATGTAAGTCATACTGTTGTAAGGATCTTATTGCTATTAGAGGCACTAGTTGCTGATGAAGAAAATCATCCATCAGTTTTCAAATAAAAGACTCCATGTATTCTCTAGCTGTGAAGCATACTTGAATTCAACAAATAGATTTTAAAATTATTAGAGACAGAAGCTCAAACAGACCTAATAAAACTTCATGGTCCTTGGAACTAAAAGTAAAAATTTACCACTAAAAAGTGATCAAAAACCTTGTCTAACATTTACAATAGAAAATTTGCCCATCAGGTCTAGGACTTGGAATGAACTGAAGATGCCCTGGATTCCCAGAGCAGAGATGATCTAATGGGACTTCTGAGTTATATTTCTGTGAAGGTTCTCTTCTTTCCCCAGAAGTTTTAAAAGGATGTTTGATGGACTGAGGAGCTTGTAGAATCCTCCTGTATAATGTCTTTCTTGGTCACTAATTCTTTTTGCTTTAAGAAGGCGTGAAGAGGGTACCACGGAGTCAGCCGAGTAATGACAATCACACCAATGGGGCTACATGTCCTTCTACTTTATTAAGCAACTTTGGCATATTTATCTTTCTCTATACACTGTCTCACACCACTAATGCTTAATGTTCATTGGTTAAGTGGCTGCATTCATACATACATGTTATTTGCTGATTGGTTGTCATGCTATAAGCATTTTAGCTAAGGTGTGCTAAATTAGCAGTTCCCACAACATGCCTGGCATCTGGCCTCGTCCTGGCACAATGCTCATTTTTCTTTCTTGTATCTATTTGAGCACGGTACATGGTCTATCTTGTTCCAAGGACGGTACATGGTCTCTCTTGTTCCAAAGACAGTACATGATCTTCAAAATAACTCTGTAATCTGCAGGTCAGGGTTGTCCAATTCTTGTAGGAGAATAGCATGCCCTTGTTCTGCCAAGAATCCTTCTACAAAGGTGAATTGTTTCCTTCTCTTCCCTTTCATTCTGTGGTTTTATCTTCAGAAAAAGATACTTTTTTTCCTTTTTCCAATTAGATAAACCAAAAATACCGGTCACAGACAACAGTAAGTCTCGAAGTGTAATTTGGAAGCCAAATTATCCCTTTATTACCTGCCTTGAGGACATGATGCTTCAGAGCATGGAGCTATGATTAAAGACCGAGAACAGGATCACAGTTAGCTCTTCCTTCTGTCCCTACTTTGCTTCCCCCACCTCAGGTCTGAGAAAAGGAAGCCCCCTCCCGAGCTGAAAGGCTTTATGGGGAGCAAAGACAAAAGAACCTGCCAGTATTTTGCTCTGTGCAGGCATCCTTTGTGCAGGTTTTCCTGCTTACCTGCTCCTGCTGACTCAGTGTTTGTGCTGAATCAGGATGACAGGGCCCTGCACAATAAATTGGTGATATGAGATGACCAGGGATAGGTACTCCTCAATAGAATATCTATATATCCCTATACTAAAAAGTGGTTTAATGAAAACAGAAAGGGATGGTGACTCCACAATTTCACAAAAACTCCTTCTTCTCACTTATCTGTGTGAAAAGCCTTTGGAGGTATGAAATGTAAGTCTAAACACAGTGGCACCTAGTCAAACGCTCCAGAATTTACCATTACTACTTATGCAACTCAGTGTCAAAACACAAAATAACTTCCATCTAATGTTAGCTGAAGGCAACCACTTTTATAACACTTCTCTATATTGTTTCTATTTCATCTTTAAAGCTCAGCTGGTCCTTTTGCTGTTCCACTTTACAAGTCTGGTGCAATCCTGTTCTTTAATGCTGAGGTTTGGTTTCATTTACCACACACTACTGCAGGGAAATCAGCACTTCATCCCCCCCCACCCCAGACAGAAACATGCTGATGTAGCTGAATCATTCATGTGAGGCAAAATAGTCCTTAAACACACAGTAGCTGTGGCAGGTGCAAGGGAGTATGGACTGTGGATGTGGGTCTTCTTTGTCCAGCCATTCCTAAAGAGCAGCATCAGGCATAAGAGAGAGGAAGAGCTGCATTTCTTTTACCTCTCCACAAAGGGGAGGAAGAGTTTTGTCAGAAAGAGAAGATAACCTGCAATGTGGAAATCTGCTATAATTTACTATGTCCTCTCCATTTCTGTCTCAAGTACATAAAGGTGCATGATGTCAGATGAGCAGAATTTGTCACAATATCATGATCTGCAGCAGAACTGAATATGTTAGCTCAGTTTACTCTTCTTGTACAGGAGAAGTTACTGCTGTATTTCTTCAGAAAATTCTTCTTTATTTCTGCTACTTCAGAATACAAGTTCCTGCAAACACTGGGAAAAAAAGATCAACCACATTTATTTAAGCAAGTGGGACTAAGATGTGTTTATACCAAAAATTGGAACCATACAGCAGCTGCAAGGAAGGCAACATTCTCAGTTACACCCGCTCCACTGCTCCACAAGCCCTTGCAGAGATGGTTCTAACATGTTTGCTGCACTGTAAATGCCACAAACCCACCTAATCTGCAGGAAAACACATGACCTATCCATAAGTATATGTCACTACAGCAAATCAAGCTTCATTTGCAGGGGAAATTATAACAAATGTTATATGTTCAAAATTATTGTCTCTATGGGAAAGATGATACACTGAAGTGATTTCCAAACAAGATAAAGACTGTCCAGCTGATTTTTCAGTTAAAAAAACACTCTAATTCTGCACAGAGGCAGAGGGCTTAAAAGAATCAAAATTTTAAATTGAGAGCTGGCAGGTGCAAGCCTTAGCACAATTCCCTACATACAGAATCACACATATGGCTATTTTTAGAGCATGAGAGATTGTGGCTTTGCATGCCCTTCTTGAAAAGAAACCCCAAACCACAACATTTCCAAATTTAGCACTGTGTTAAGAAATTAATCAAAGAGGGACAAGCATAAAAAGGCTAATACAGGTATCACATGGCACCTTAGAATCTAAATGCTGTGGTTTGGCCATCTTAAATGAACTATCTTTTTGTGCCTCGAGGTACATTTTATATATTTAATGATTGTTGAGCTTTGCAGCAGGATTAGAGCATTAGTGAGAAGGTCTGCATAAATGTTAATACTTGAAAGCTTATGCAATTGACATATCATGCCTAGAGAGATCATATTGAGTATGTGCAATCAAAAGACTGAAAACATCTCTCCAGAATGTTTTCTAGATAATTCAGACCTGCTTAAAGTATAGGTCATGGTTCATCTGCATGTTATCTCTTAGCTTTCATTGAACACATCCACCCTCACCTCTCCCATACAGTAGCTCCCCATCAGTAATACATGTGGGTTATGCTGGTGCAGCAGGGAAGATCTATGCACAATAAAGAGGTCTTGGAGGATGCAGTTTGTATGTAGTTCACACATCTTGTAGGATGTATGAAACTTTCATAGTCTTAGGAAGAAAAAGAGGTATAGAACTGCTGGGTACAACTCATTTACCACTCCTTTCAAAAGCACTGAGGCATTTGCCAGGGCACAGATGAATGCTCCAATCTTCATACCGAAGGGGAAGGGATATAGCTTAATGTACCTTGCTGACTCCACAGAACAGACTGGGAAGCCTCAGCTGCCAGGGGAATGAAAAGTAGATTTGAAGGACTGAAAAGAACCAAATGAAAACACAGACACACACACACACAAAACCCAAATGACCCCCTCAAAACAAACAAACAAACAAACAAATAGAAAAAACAGTTTTGCAGTTTAGAAAGACATTAAATATTGTAGCCCACCCTTCAAATGTAGGTGTAGAAAATGGAGGAATTGACACAACTTTATCCTTTTGTTCCCAGAAACAAATTGCTGCTGTGGCTTAGAGAAATAGGACTTTGTCCTAAGTCTATGATTATTTATTTAGCTTTGAATCTTGTAAATGTCGGCATGTTTACTCTGTGCTCCTGGAAAAACCACACCGACTCTTCTTCCTTCAGATATTTTGCTCCCTACAGAATATCACGCTATTAACATCAGGTAATGTAGGAGCCTGAGATCTGGGACCCATAGAAAATCCCCATGGGGACTGGAAGGGCCTGGTTTCTCTAGCCAGGGCCCATTCCACAGCATCAAGCACCTCCATCCTTGGGCTGAGGTTAAGCCAGGTACTCAACATGCAGGGTGAGGTCAAGGGCATCCATGGCTGGAGATGTCAGTGGTGGAGCTGGAGAACAGCTGTCCTAAGCATAATTCAGGAAGGGCATGGGAACCAAAACTAAATGTGGGCAGCCTCAGGTGACGTTGGTCAGGGCCATTAAGGTGGGCAGCAACAAAACTAATCTCCCAGAAGGGCTTAGCAAAGGCAACTCCTTCCCTTGATCTATACTGATAAAGGGCATCTGGTTGGATCAGATAAGTAAATGTATTAACACAAGTGAAATTATTAGATCAATCAAAAGAAGGTCATTGCCTAAATTAAGAATTTCTTCTTCAGAAATGTTCTACTCTCACCATGTTACACTTGCATATGGTAAGACAGTTACTATGCATACACATTCCATAATATGATGCTTTTTTAGTTATCTCTCATGTTTGCCTAATACTGTTCAGGGATAAAGTCCCAGTCTGAGCTGTGTCCATAGAAAGATAATCATTCAGGCAGAAATAATGAGGGAAAAAAACCCCTCGTTATAGATCTGACCTCTCATGTACTTAGGAAGCTAATTGCAATCAATGGCTTCAGCTACACACAATTTACTACAACATGTCACGTCTGGCCCATGAAGCAAGTAAATCTGATCTCTGGCCATTACTCTTCACACACCACTTTAAGTGATAGAGTCACATTCTCCACAGGTTAGGCCTCTGTGATTTCATACGGAATTACATTTAAAGTTACAGAAAGGGCATTTACTGCCAGCAAAACTTCCAACAAGCTACAAAATGCAGCAGTTTCTGCAGAATGCAATGCAAAATGAGATTTCTCTTTCAGTGATGAAAAGAGATAAGGAGAAATGCACCAGGAGTGGGTGTTGTTTGTTTATTTTTGGTTTGTTTGTTTAGTATTTTTGCAGAGATACACAGTTCTGAGAAGCAGGGATCATATCCTGCCCCTGTATTTGTGGAAACCTGAATGGCTGAACACATTATGAAGGCTGTGTTTAGCTGGACTCTAAGCAAGGGATATTCAGTAGGATTTTGGGGTTTTGGGGTTTTTTTTTCGCAGAGGTTTTCAACAGAATGTATTATTTTGCTTAAAGTTCCTAATAAAATTAAATCACTGAAACTTGCATGCATAAGAAAATGCAGCTGGGCAATGCTGTATCTACAATTTGGCTTTTTTCACATTGCACCACTACATGTATATCCCAGCCTTAGAGAAACAAAGAACAGGTTAGTACAGTGCAACATGGACCTATGAAATTCTCCTAACAAAACCATTAACTCTGCCATAATGTCCAAGCAAAAAGTATATTTGTGGCCCAAAGCTTGTGTCAGACATAAGGGTGCTACAGTTTTAACAGCAAACAAGAAAAAATAAAAAAGAATGGAAAATAGGCACAAACCTGCCTGGGTTAAAAGTAATCTCCTTAGAGATGGGAATGAGACAGGCTGAGTTGAATTATGGTAAATTGTTCAGTTTCAAGGATCTTTGTTTAAGAACAAAGAGCACCAGCCATATGTAGAGAGTAGTATTAGACTTCAAGACAAAACATTCTGATCTTACAGTGCAGTTAGAGAGTAGGGGTTTTTTTTTATTATTTAAATAAGAGGATTGCAATGAAGTGATTGAAATAATCCCAAGAGAAACCTTGGCCTGCTGATGTTGACTGTTGACCTCAGGGAGCAAGACAGTGACCCTCAGTCCAGGCATGGTGACTCTGACAGTCAAGGAAGTGACCCTCAGTCCAGGCATGGTGACTCAACAAAACCTTTTGCTGCACCGGGAGACAGAAGAACCAGAAAACCACGTCTTTGCTGCCCGCCCTCCCCTCTCTCTCAGGCAGCTTTGGCTCCTCCGTGCCACCACACAGATGTTTCAGCCCAACCCAGAGGGCTCGATCAACCCTCGGGAGGCCTTTCCCGGGTGGGAGATCGGAGGGTGATTTGGGGGTCTCCCCCCAGGCGAGGGGGTGGAGGGTGGTTTAGGGGGCTCCCCTCGGCCGGGACCCCACGGAGAGCCCGCGGGGCGCTCCCTGCCCTTGCCGCTGTCCGCGCCTGTGGTGCTGAACCGGCGGAGCCCAGCCAAGGCCGTCCCGCTTCCTCCGGGACGAACTGCGGGATTAAGGCTGCAGTAATCGGGGCCGGATTAACTCCCTGGAAACCGGCAGCAATCTGAGCAGCTGCAAATGTCCCCCAAACCAGGACATGGGGCGAGGTGATGAAGTGGAGGCGGGGGAGAAGAAGAGGGGAAAAGACATCAACCGCCAGATGCTACGCCGTGATTAATGGGAGGGAAAATAAATAATCAAGTATCTCATCCGCTTCTTTTGGGAAGGGCTGGGCTGGCTGGGATCCGGCAGCCCCTCCTCTTCCTTCTCCCTCCTCCTCTTCCTCTCCCTCGCTCCCGGCCAGCCGCCTTTCCTCGGAGGGGGCGAGACGCGCGCAGAGCCCACAGGCCCCTCTGGCCGCAAGAGATGGGCGACATCCCCGGACTCGTGAAAATCAGCGTCTCCCTCAAAATCCAGCCCAACGACGGGGCCGTGTATTTCAAGGTGGACGGGCAGCGCTTCGGTCAGAACCGCACCATCAAGCTGCTGACCGGGGCCAAGTACAAAATCGAGGTGTCCCTCCGACCCGGCACCGTCCAGGCCACGTAAGTGAGGCCGTTCTCCTCAGGGCGGCTCCCCCGGCCCTCCGCTCCCTCCCTGCTGCTTTATTTTTAGACGTTTAATGTTTTTTCCCTGGCAGGCTGTCAGCGCGGGGTTTCCGTGATTTCTCCCTCCCCGCCCTTTTACTTTGGTGGCCCCGTTTCTGAGTCCCTCGCCAGCTGTTCCCTGTGCTCCGCCGGGCTGGCCTGGGGGGGGGCCACGTTTGGGAATCGCTGCCTTCCCTCTCCCTCCCCACCTTCTCCCGGAGATTTTTCAAGCCCAGCTTCTTTTCTCCTTCCTTCCTCACGGCTTTCGCTGGAGGAAGAAGTCCCTCCTACACAATGCCCAAGCCTCGCTGCGGCGTGGCAAAGCAGAGACAGGGACCAGATGGGGAACCAGCTCTGGGTGGAGGGGCGGCCCCGCCGAAGAGATTCGACTAACCTCTCCCGATCCATTCGAAATCAGATCCCGCCTGCCACTCCTTTCTACTCCTTCCCTGGGTGACTGCAGAGCCCTGGCATATTTCAGGAGCCCCAATGAGTCAGCAGCACATGCAGGTCTGCTAAAATGCCTGAAGCTTTTTCCCAGTACAGAGGCTACCAAGCTGCAAACCCATGTGCTGGCTTCAAGCTACCAAGGAAGGGGAATTCAGGGCTGTGAAAGGCTGGATCCTGTCTTTTTGTAGGACCATGGGCATCGGCGGTGTTAATGTCCCACTGGAAGAAAAATCACGTGATGCACAAGTAGCCTCTTACACAGGGATCTATGACACCGAGGGGGTGCCCCATACCAAAAGTGGGGAGAGACAGCCCATCCAAGTCAACATGCAGGTATGTGGTTCCCCAAGCCTGGCATGAGAGGATGAGGGAGGGCAGCAGGGGGTTGACTCCCAGAGAGAGTGTGGTGAAATATTCCAGGGCAAAGCCTAGTTGCAGCTACTGCCTTCCTCTTTGCTTTGTGTCACTAAGGTTGCTGGCCAGAACATAGCTGGAAAATACAAATCCTGCTGCCTTCTCTCCCAAGAAAACAGCAAGGGCCAGGAGGAAGTATAAGGTTTTCTAGAGACCTGCAAAACCCTTTGGGGTGCTGCAGCAGAAAGAATTGTGTGCGGAACATCCCGCCCCTTCTATAGGACATACTATACATATCAGGCAGCTCCCACTGAGGTTCTTGGCTAGAGATCCAATCCCTTGGCATACAGGGGACCCTCTTTTGCCAGGTAGCACCATTTTTTTTGGCACAGAGCATGCCAAGCAAGGGGTGACTGCTCTCCCCTTTAATCTGTCACCTTCAGCATGCCTGAGGACTTGCTAGAGACTAGAAGCATGCAGGAGAACACCCAAGGCTGTCTTCTCTCTTTTCCCATATGTTTCCATTATCTGCACCCACAAACCTAAATTCATATTTAAGTGGCTCCTCACCCCAGTCTTAAAGAGAGGCTCCATGGCCCCAAAGTGAGATGACAAAAGCTCCAGCCCACAAGGCAGCAGAGCTAACAGAAAACATGAAGACAGGCAGATTTCCACAGCACTCATTGGGTGGTATGCTCAGTTTTGGCGGTTTTTTTTCTTCTCCTGATTATAGCTGTGAGGGATTCCTGCTGTTTATTCCATGTCTTCTCCACCAAAAAAAAAGGAATCAAGGCAGTAAGCCATCTTCATCTGAAGCTCTCTTAAGAGTCTGTTCCAGCTTAAACAAGCCCACCAAATTTCAGAATTTTATGATGTTTTCTTACTGCACACAAGATTTCATATTGCTCTTCAGTATTTTTTTTCTGGAATCATAGTTCAGTAGGGTAATCCTCTTCTGAATAAGAACTGTAACATCATTAACCATTTGGTGTTTCTAATAATTACAATGTGCCAAACTTAATTTTGGAGATCCACATCACATTACTATTTCATAATCGTAGGTTATTAAGACTAATATGGAGTATTATGTTAATCACTTTTATATACAGCCACCACCCAGGAAAACCAAACATAGTATTATTTCACAAAAAGCTGAACATAGCTGCTGGATGCTACTGTTGATCATTGTAGTTATATTTCACCTTACACCAGGAGGAGAAAGGACAGCATTCCCAAAACACCATCTGCTTTGACTCAGGCATCCCTGTTTTGCTGGTTACTTTTACCCTTAAGTGCAGCACTGATGTGAACTCTGAAAATCTAGAAATTTAACTTTTCCTTTGGAGAGAACCAAGTCAAATCACAGGTGAAATATAAGGAGGTTCTGACTTTCAGTGACAAGCTCTGACATGGTTTGTTGCAGCATCAGAATGAGAAGCCACAATATTTTCCCAAAGAGCTGCTTTTACAGATCAGATCCTGGGATATTAACCATGAAGCTAATAGGATTTGCAAGCATTAAGCAAGTCTTTAATTCCTTTTAGGAACTGATCTTGATAGATAGGTTCATCAGTACAGACTTAGATACCCACAAATGATACTTTTAAGTATTAAATATAGATAACAGGGGTTTATATGTTTAACTCATCATTTAGCTGCTTAGCTAAATGGAGCTGTAGTAGATTTAGGGAACAAGCCTCAGATACCCCAGTCTGAAAACTGCTTTGGATACCTACTTCCTCAACCTTCAAAACTGAGCTTATTGCAGAGAGCTTTAGATTTTCCTATTTCCTTCAACTATGAGGAACTTCTGCCTCCACTTCCTTTTCTAAAACAGACAGAATCCTGATGCATCCTATGGTGATAAGGACACTATTTTAGGCATAAAAACTGAATTCACATTAGAAATAGATTGTGAGATCAGTCCTGCAATCAAAAACAAGTCTGGAATAGCCAATCTAGTGTCCGAATGACTTAAGGTCCATTAAGATCCATAAGAACTTCTTTCCTACCTGCTTTGAAACTTTTAACAAATAATTCTTGTGTTGCTGCTTTAACTGGCTAGTTAAATCTGACTCATGATAGCCAGAGTTTATACACGTTGAACAGCAATCCTGTTTCTGAATTCCAGAATCTATGTTTCTGTTACCTGATTGGTCAATCATGCAGACTATCCAGAAACTGCTAAACTGTCTAGCAAATGGTGTAAACTAAGTTAGAAGCCTGCCTTTGGGCCTCATTTTATTCTTGATCAGACTAGTCTAAGATTGAATAAAGAAGCTAGAACTGTATTCACAGTAATAACTACAAAATCATCTCAGCATGCAAATGTAGAGGGACTGATTAAATAACTATTTACTCCTACAGCACCAGATGATAGAGAAGAGCAGACAGGGAAATATACTTAATATGAAGCCTGACCTGCAAAGAGCAGGGCTATTCTCCCTCCCTGGGGATGCCCATATATAAGCTCAGTGGAGTAGCCAGGATTCAGCTGTAGGAGCCATGGGAATTCAGGGGAGCCCTAAGGATGCAGAATGTTCATTATGCCACAGAGCTTCTGCATGTGCTGAGTACCAGGCTGAGGGAGGCACATGGTAGTAGGAAAGCTCTGCAATTAATTTTTTCCTTCTCCTGAAAACCCAGAGCAGTCAAACTACTCAGGGTAGCTCAGCAAACTGGGTCATTAAGGAAAAGTAAATTTGCTTTCTTCATCTATCTTTTTGAAATTCAGATCCTTCATACATTAATGAAATGAAATTATGCTCTTGTGTCATATCACCTTCTAAAAATGTTACTAGAAATGCCTTTTCTTCCTTAGTTTCCACAGTGAGGGTGCCCGATTCTCCTCTCTGACAAGTTTTGTGGACTGTGCACAGCAATATCCAATGTGCTTAACCTTTACTGTCTTGCATTATAAGTGTAACGGGACCACTATCAAAGATGATTGATTAAAAAAAAGTCCTTAATTAAGGTTTTAGTTACTGGGAGAGATAAAATAGCCTGTACATCTGATTCTTTCTTAGTCAAAGGAAGTGGCAGAAATGTTTCTGTTACTCCTTCAAGGTAACACTTGTAACTGGAGCCGAATAAAACCCCTCCACTTACAGCACACAGCAGCTTCTGCTATTGTCAAGGCTAAATTTAACTTACCAGGGTGGGCGGAGAGAAGGTTTAAAGTAATGTCTGTTACACAGCAGCACCTTACAAACCACATTTTTAATTTCAAAAAAACAACGACAAATGTGTCCTGAAAAATCTGGATACAGAAGACTCTGCTTGTAAATCAGGAACAATTTCTCTGTAAAAGGGCTTTCATACTGACTTTGCAAGTGTGATTATAGCAGGCAGATGATCAAAGATCAGCTCCGAGGCACATGATAGGAATGGAAAACAGTCAAGTGAAGAAGCTGTCATTAAAGTGAGTGATGGAAATACTGAAAGGGAAAAAATACTGAAGAATAGTGCCATTCAGTAGCACTTAATTCACTATCTAGTATCTTCTAACAACATAACACAATCAACAAGCCATACTGGCTTAAGGCCAATGGCAATACATACAGGCTTCACATCCACACTTGAGATTCTCTGCAATGTCTCAAGGCATAGGAACTCAAATTTTCCATTACCATTAAGACTGAAATCATAATTTATGCTTGAAAGCTTCACTGAGGTTTTTCTGATGTTGTACAGGTGTCTAGGAGTGACTTAAAGAAAATAAAAATAACAAACAACTTTATTTTACAGAACTTTTTTATTATAGCCATAGAACTTTTATTTCTCATGAGGCCACACTTTTATTTCTCATGAATGAGGCCACAGTCTCATTCACTTCAAAGCTGCATGCACAGAGAATTTAAAGTCAGTTCTCACTTCTTCACTGTTTTAGACACTTATCTGCTAAACAGGCAGATTATCTTTTTATTAGCTCCTATTACTCAGCTGCACTATCACAGTCCAACTAACAGTTACAGATATGCACACAGAAATTCTCTTGCTCCAGTCTCATTTAAAATGTGGAATAAAATCCCAGGAAAGTAGTAAGTGGTGTGCAAGAGCAGCACATCTCAGTCAATACATACAAATACAAGACTCCAAAATGCAGATACATTAAAAGTTTCAGACTGAGGAAAAGAAGAATCTTTCCCAACTGCAGTCACTAGGTATGGTATAGAGGTAAAGTGATAGTCTGTATCACTGCAGATCACTACTACATGATCTACAGTATATACAAGCTGTGTCATCTTAAGAAAGATTATGGTTTTGATTCTTGTGTTAGTAACGTTTATCCATGTGGCAACTTGAATATTTTTACTCCCTCGCCTATCCCAGATGTGAGTGCAAGAGGACAGTACATGCAGGATCTGATCCTTTATGTAGTATGTATGGCTACATATAAAAGACTTTCTGATTGCTAGAGCAGGTTTTACAGGTCTTCAATTTATTGATCTGAGGAACAATGATCCTTATACCAGGTGTTTTATGTTCTGCAGCTTCATAAGTGTTATTTCTCAGGATGAGAGAGAAACCAACAAAATAATTAGCTCACTAACACTGGTATTCCTTCTTCCTCACAGTTTAATGACATTGGAGTTTTTGAGACAGTCTGGCAAGTCAAATTCTACAACTACCACAAACGGGATCATTGCCAGTGGGGAAACAGCTTTGGCAGTATTGAGTACGAATGCAAACCAAATGAAACACGCAGTCTCATGTGGATCAATAAAGAGACCTTCCACTGAAGAGATGTGAAACCAATACGGCTGGACAATCTCCCTAAAAAAAAAATCTACCTTTTTAAACCAGCAAGAAGCCTTAATAAAGGCATACTGTAACACTGCTTTGTCCATAAGGTTCCAGCAACTATATTGTATATACAGGTGGTGCCACTAAAATATTTGCCTATTACTGTATTTTAAGTTTACCATGGCATCTGCAACATTCTTTATCTGTCGTCCTGAGAATACTGAAAGGTTCATGGTAAAGGATTATCTGATAGCTTGGTAGGAAGTCATATCATAATACTGTTGTAAGTATTTGGATTATTCTGACTAGATGTAACAACTTTTGTGAAGTGTTTTGCTTCATTGCTTAGAATTTGGATTAACATCACATTGGTGATTTCTGTATTTACATTTGTGCTTGCTCCAAAATCAGTGTGTTCCTTCAAGCATTTGGTTGTACTGTCTTCCCAGTGGACACCAAAAATTAAAAATATGGTTACTTGTAGGTTTAGCTGAATGGCAGCTAGTGCACTGTTGGTATTATGCTTTCATACCAAGGGATTTGGGAACTCATTCTCCCTTTTGTTAAGTGCTGTAAGATATTCTGTGAAGTTTGCTAATTTACCAAATCTCCTAAAGAGGATTATTTTTTGTTAAGTTTTCCAGTCTTTGAAATAGCATTAGGAAATGGTATAAAACATGATGAAGGAAAAGCAATAAGTCCATTGTGTTATCCAAGACATCTAACAACATGGCTAAGACCTATCTTAAGATCATATAGTATCCTTGAGAGATACAGCAGCCATACCTAATTTATTTCCTAGAGTAAGTGTTCTGATATTGAACTCCATTTTTATTTTAATGGCACATTGATGAGATTAGTTAAATCTTACAAATCAACATTTTCAAGCCTGACCACTGTATTTATTGACAAGATTTCTGACCAACAAGCACTCAGTAGTGTGAAGGTGCAGATCCCAGGACATGTTTATACATGCACTGCAGTCTTTCAAATAAAGATAAGCATGCAAGCATTTGCATAGTTATAACTAAAGGTGCTTCATAAACACTAGATCAGTGTTTAACACAAACAGACAACACAAAACAGATGTATCTTTTATTTCTGTAAAGACAGGGAAGGAAGGAAACAACTACACTTGTCCTGTCCCCAGCTTGGGTTGAAGTAAGCTGTCAGTTCCTGCATATCTGTTATTCCCTTTGTGAATACTTTGTAAATTGTATATGTAAATGGTAAACATGACTTTTGATCTTTGTAATAAAGGATGTAAACAATTTCTTCTCTACTATGGCCATCTAAATGAGCTGAAAACATTGTATTTAAAGAAGCAGTGGTTTTAGAGAATCAGACGGTAGGTCGTATGCAGCCAGTGCTTTCTGAGAATGCAGTCCAAAGCACCTTCTGTTCTTCACTCAAAGCTACTGTTTCTAGGAAACACAGATCCAGTGTGCCAAAATGCAGATGGTTAATGTGATAACACTCAGAAGAGCTTATTAATATGCAATTAGTTTCAGTAATATAGTGTGAAAAGTAAAGACTTAGGACAGAATTTAATTAGCAAAGAAATATTTTCTTCCACTGAGTTATTAATCAAAAGGCTTTACTAGTTTTCTAGCTTTACTAGATTTCTACAGCCAAAAGAACTGACAGTGGCACTGATGTAATCCAGCTGTGTAATGGTGAGCTAGTCAGCTGCATCTCCATTCTAAGGCAACATTATATGGGCAAATTTTACTGAAATGAAAATCTAGAAATAATCTTCTCCATTAACTTCTTTCCTAGACTTTTCTTAGCAGGGATTCTTCAAAATGAGAAAACTGAACAAATTGAAATCTGCACTTCAGGCAGAAGTACTACTGCCAGCATTTTAGCAGAAGTTTCCAGATAACATGCTTTAATTATTCTAGACTTCCAGCTGTGAATCAGTTCTGTTTCTACATTGTTAGAAAAGTGATTTTATTCTCCAATAATTTGCATACTTTGGTTCATTTTGTTTCTACATACGAACACATATGTACACTGGCACACAATACATGACACATAAATTCACAGACTTCTGTCCTAGTAAAAAATATGTAAGATCCACAGTGTCCTAGCTCTCCAGCATTTAAAAAATGCTGCAATGAATAAATCCAGCCAATCCTGGCACAGGAGGATTGTTATTCTCAGCCAGCTGGAAGTATACTCTTCCTAAGGCAAATTTTCATGCCCACATTAATGCCAAATAGGGAATATTTTCACTTACAACCTAGCAGGTCCTGTAGCAATTCAGTTGAGAGGATGCTCAAGAAAAAGGCTGCAGATGGAGCGAGTTGCTTTTAAAAGAAAGGAGAGATCAGCAAGAGCAACTGTTGTACAGGTCCCATATTCTAAGACTGAACATTGCTGCCGAGGATTGCAGCGCCCTTTTCATAGACAGCATCAGGGATAGAAAGGATGAGAACTGGTTAATCACTTCTCTGTGGAAGATGTAAATGGCATTTATCAGCTCTTATGTCCTCCCCTAGGTGAGGTTTAAGCATACAGAAATGTGATTTGCATTATTCTTAAATAGAAGATTATTCATGTGATGTTGGTTGAGTATCCATACCACCATCTCTGATACTCCACACATGTAAAGCAAAATAGTCCCATCAACTTCCTCTTGCTCATCAAGTGCTTTGCTAACAAAATAAACATTTGCTCCTAATAAAGGAGACCCAAGATTTCAGCCGTTTCCTGAAAGTAATGTTTTTCATTGCTTTCATCCAGGACAACTCTGTTGAATATTCATAGAATTTGAGTCACTACAAAACTGCTGCTGTGACAGTTGGATGCATTATTCAGTCAGCAGCATTTAAATCTCTGGACAAGTTTGTTCTTTACACAGCTTTTTCTAATTAATATTTCCATTTTTATACAGAACTCAGTACTATAATTCAGGACACAGTACACTAGGATCAAATATATATGTCAGAAAATGCTGACAATGTGTCAATCCAGCTGAAACCAGAAAGCACTCATAGCTGGAGTTTTTATAAATAAGAGACTTCAAGATATTTGTCATGAAATGTCCAGCTGTCATTTTCATAAGAAAAATGAAATGAACATTCCAAATCTTTGTGTCACTTTTTCATCTATATTTAGAGGTAGCAGATAGCTCTTTGATCCTGCTGAGTAACAGGATTCAAAAGCAAGTTATTAGTCATGACTATTACAGTAGTGATCCTGCATAGGGCTTTGTATTAGATCATTAGATTTTGCACAACACTTTGTGTTTAGTGCAGCTACTACAGACTTTGGTATCTCCTACAATCTGACTGTGTATGAAACAGAAGTAATACACCTCAAGTCTCAATGCTCTACTTTCACATGGTAAAGAGGTTTTACTGGCTTCAGCTGAAGCTCTGTCCATTGGTTTGCAAATGCAGTGACCCTTACTGATTCCAGACTAGCAAAGAATCAGAGGACCTCATTTATGTAATTCTTTGTATAAAAGATGTGAACAGAACTTCTGTACAATAAAGGTGTAAGTTTTGTAATACAAGGCTTTTGCATGCCAGGAGAGGTTCTTTTTTTCACTTGGTTAAGAGCACTGCCCTCACTTGCTATGTAAAATTTTAATGTATGTGCAGTGTGCTCCATTCTTCTAAAGCCTCATTCAAAGCTTTGATTAAATAAGGATGTGGCATGTTGTAAATGCTAACCACTTTCTGAGATCTGAAACAAATGCAATGACTTTCAAAATTCAAAGCAGTGAGCATTGCTTTAATAGCTACGTCAACCCTGAAGCACAAAGCAGCAGAAAAACAAGTCCTTCAACATTCATGTTTTCCCTTAACTCTACAAAGCTCACAAGCAATGACTTGCAAAGTCCTCTTTAGTGTAGCTGATCCAGACCTTTGGCCAGGAGAGACACCCACTCCTGCCCATAGGCCTTCCCTGCTGCATGCTTGGCAGCTGTCACCAGCATTTCTTGGACTGCTTCCTTTTCCCCCTCTCTCTGATAGCAAGATTTAAGGCTTCAAATCCCTATGAGCCTTAGCTTTCAGCATTAGGAAGACAAGGTGGCATCAAGCTAGGGAGAGACAAACCAGTTCTCTCTGCATTGTTTCTCTGTGACTACTGTAAGGTTTTGTGAGTTATCCCACTGCAGTCATTGAAGTTTGTTACCTTTTGACACACAGTGAATTGCACTATGAGCACATAGACAAACAGATCTCCATTGGAGACGTGGCTTAAAAGCAATGACAGACAGCCTCTCTTTTTAGCATTAATATGCTGAAAAATATTAAATTTTAAGAAACAATTCATGGCAGCATGTCTGCATTGACCAGGTGCAAGGCTCTGATATTCTGTTTGTCCTCACTCAGACAAACTTGAGTCTTGATGCTGCAATCCATGTACCAGTGCTTTGCATGCTCTCTGTAACACCTTTGTTTCCTTCCCCCAGAGAACAGGCACTCCTACTTCCTTTATTCCAATAGTGAGAAGCTGTATCCCATCTAGGATCTGCAGCCTTTGAACAATCCTGGGAGAAGAAATTGCAAACTATTAGTGCATGATGATGAAGGCAAGAACTACATGACTGTCCTGATGGTTAACTGGACCTTCTGCTCATTCTCAGCACAGTAAAGACAAGGTTGGGAGCCTGCTGTTACAGGAGTGACTGTGACAACATTGTCAGTAATATCCACATGAAACTACAGTATATGTGCTACAGGGACCAAATGTTCTCAGAAGTTTGAACTGAATCTTTATGAGTTTAATAACTTATAAAGAGGGTCTGCAAACAAGTGACAGTAGTGCAATATCACAACATACATTCTTCTGATTGTGATGGATGGCATTCTCCTGCTCACTAAGTTGCTATGCCAACAGATTCACCTCAGGCACTTCCCACATTTCAGACTTACTGGAGAGAACAAGCTGTGGACTTACCGGAGAGAACAAGCTGTGGCCAATTCTGTGCATAGAATATATAGTCTGAATTGGTGCCTTTTTTTAATTTGCTGCGTGTTGGAGTTTTTAAATTAAGTGTATACTTTCACTTCTGGCTTCTGAGACATCTCTGGCTAAATACTATGCTACAGGTAAGCTGAGCAAATGTAGGAAACACCAGGGTATGAAAATACAACTGCAGTCATCCCTGTTCTGTATGGAAACTATATGACTGCCCTCCAAAGATTTGAAAAGCATTAAAACAAACAAATGAAAAAGTATCGTGCATCTACTCTGTTCAAATCTGGCAGCATTTTGTGTATCAGGACAAGGTACTAGCCAGATATAAATGTGCTGGTTACACAATGAATTAAATTCACAATGTTTACACTGAGCTTTGCTTACCTTAAGGGGGTAGGAGGTAGATGGTTAAGAAAACAAAAGTCCCAAATGCACTACTGCTACAAAGTTCCACCAAAACATATGGAGTAAACGTGAAAGACAAATTTGCCCTAATATGCTAAAATGTGAATGAACTTCCCTTGCTTAAAACAGAACTGTAAGAATTTAGACCTAATCATTTTAATACAGATTAAGTATAACTTAAAGAAGTTGAGGAAACACTTCCAGGGAGGTTGTTGGCTATAAATACAGTGAAAAGATTTCCTCTACAGATCATTTACCCTATCTTAGAAAATATATTTCTTTTTCTCCAGGAAGCAGGAACTAACATTTTGCACCTGGAAACAGGTACAGAATCAATTGTACAATGAACTTACAAGCTGGAAATTTTTTGAAGGGTTGCGTCTTTTTCTCTTAATAAAAGTAGCTATCAATTTTGACTTCTTTCTGCTTCAGCCCTGCAAATCCAGCAGCAGCCCTCAAACACAGCTAAGTAAGCAAAGAAGGAATGCTACCATATACTTAGCTCCAGAACTGAGAGATATTCCAAACAGCACAAGAAAGGGAGATTATTTGCCACCTTGCAGTCTGCCTATAGCCTTTATTCTTGGACAACCATGACTAGGACAGCTAAGTACACAATTTTTTCCTTATACTCCATTCTACAAATCCACGAGGAACCATGCCTTAATCAGAGACATCAGCTTCCATCCAGATATCTAAAGGGAAAACATTGGAGGGGCATGGGCTTGGAGTCATGGTACAAGAAAGAGACAGGAGAATCTCAGAGTGTGCTTTTGACCCACAGGCATGGGGGGAAACAGTCACTAGGAGTCTCCATATGAAAATATAACACTAGCAGAGAACTCTCAAAAATCTCTTTTGGTAGTCTCCATCTTAGTCACCTTTAATACTTCTTCTCAGTTCTGCTAGAAAGACGGTTCCTAACTCAAAATCTCCTACTAAACTCCCCGTGGTTTTTACTGGTAAGTAGCTTTAAGCTTCTGGCTCATTAAGCTCAATGTCAGTAACTTTCCATAGATTTCATACTAATCTCAAGCTTCTCAAGTTTCACATCCTGTCATTGCTTATCTACATCCCCTCTCTCTTATCTTTCATCCATAACGGAGAGACAGAAAAGCCTTTCTCTTCTCTCAGCATTTGCTGTTCAATCTATCACTCATTTTCCTTGAAGGCTCTGGAGTAAATGGCAATTTCCAAAGTACAGGGCCCTCAGTCATTCAGGAACTTTTAATGTAATAATACAAGAAGCAGCACTATATTCCATAGTATGGAATGAGCAAGGAAGCCCTTATACCTCCAACACAGAGGGCATAGCAACTGAGTACATCAGTACCCTGTGGAGCAGCTCTCCTCAAAACATTAGAGGAAGTACTCCAAGTAGAAGTTGGCACAGCTCAGCCAGGCCAAGCATGCTGCTCATATTACTGAACAACATTCAAGCTGGTTTTATACTACTTAAAAAAAAATTTCAATTGAGGAGAAAAAAGGGTGGAATCAGTTTTAGCCCACCTCCTTCTTACCACCTTGGCCTTTTTTAAAATCTCATAGAAATGAAAAATTAAATGAGACAATGGTCTTCAGGATGCAGTGGAAAAAGTAGGCTGACTGTCAAATCTCAGACCAGCTCTGAGCTACCTGTTGTTTAGACCCTTTAATGCAGAATTCCTGGAAGGAGGAAAAGGCTTTGATGCAATCTACAATAGATGATACAAACCAGCGCTTTAAATTACTTCAAAAATACCAGAACATCTCTGAAATTGTTTCCACCATAGTCTACAAGTTTTCAAACTGCTTCATTTAAAATGAGCAGGTGCAAATTAGTAGTCATTCTGGTCAAGAGTAAATGTCCAGCTCTGGTAAGTTTTCTCCTCTGTATTTTTATCATTATTTCAATTCCCACAGGTCCAGAAAAGAAAATTAACTGCTGAGGATTCAGAGTTAAAGCCATTTCTTCCAGGTCACAGTTGCTTTGCAGAAATCACTGCCATATGAATACTAAAAACAGTAAAAATTTATTTTTATTCTCTTAGTGTGTCATGGTGAACCATAGGACTTACAGAGACTAATTTCCTGTCCATCTCCTGTGGATTCCCTGGTGTTATAACATTAGAGTTCAACTCATGATGCAGCCTCTCTATCATTAGGGAAACTAATTTCATCCAGTGTACTGTGTTCAGATTTGTAATTTCATAAACTAAGGACACTCATAAAAAAACGTTTCATAAAAAAAAGTCTAATATTGGGAGTGGAGGGGTGCAGAGAAAGGAGAAGAGCAAGACAAAGTGTGCTCAATACAAGCTTCAATTTCTTAAGAAACCAGAGAAAAATTGCCATAGGAAAAAAAGCAGCAATCAGAAATACTCCAGCCAATCGATAGATGGGAGCTACTAACAGGAAATATAGAACTGTAGAATTAGTTAGGTTATAAAAGATGTTTAAGATCATCCAGTCCAATTGTTAACTCTGCCAAGTGCACCGCTGAACCATGTCCCCAAATGCCATGTCTACACATCTTAATCCCTCCAGGCATGGTGACTCATATGTACCAGGAAGCAACTTTCAATCCTAGGAGCCATTAGTGAGCTGTAAGCCATATGTAAAAGCCTCCCCATCCCCATTTGAGCTGCACAGACCACTTCCCCTCCCACACAAACACTCCAGCCTTGCAGAACCCAGTGCAAGTACTTCTATGTGAGAGGGACTCCCCTTTGTTATTGCTGATTTTTTTAAATCCAAACTGGCACCTGAAGAGCAGCAGCCAGCGAGTGCTCTGTGGTCCAGAAGGAGATCAGAGAGATCCAAGGGAGCTCACACAGCACTGAACCTCACTGATAAGGCACTTCTGCCAACATCTCTCATGACCCTGACTTGAGCCTTTGTAATATGCAGCCTCATGAGAATTTCTGCTTGCCCACAAGTTTGGGAGCTTGCATTTCTTTGAAAGCACAATCATTAGGACTGCTCACCCAAACTATAACATCTTAACAGTTCTCATAAATAAAGATAATACTACCTTAACACAGCAACCATTCCCTACTTCAAAGACGACTCCAAACTCTATCAAAATAAGCAGGTACACCATAACATTTCTAAAGACAGAACTAAATCTCACTTCATCATTACATACCATTGCTAATCCCATGCTTTTGTAACCAAACTTAAGCTACTGTGTGCCATAAGCTAGAACCCCAGCTCTCTCTGAACAAGATGACAATTTACCATTTGGCCAATGGACAGGATCCCAATACCCAATCTCAACACAACAGTTTTTTGCAGCAGGTCAGAGCACTCGGTGCTATCTCAGTCCACTCTAGTTGGCAATGAATTGGAATTGGCAAAATTAAAACTCCACTAGAGAACTGAAGATCCATCTCCCCTTCCCCAAAAGTGCTTCATTCTCAGGGGAATAACATTAGCACTTATGGAAGTAAATGCCTCAGGGTTTTATTAATGTGCTAATGAGCTAGAGCCTTCTACCTTCAGATCATAAGCATGAATCATATTCAGCTCAAAGGTAAAAGTACTGTTTCTAGCAGGAACTTTATATCAAGTTCTACTTCCAGCCCCTCCATCACAATTTCATCTTTATGCCTTCTATGCAGTTTTCTTTTCCAAATCACACAGGGCTTTGAGCTCAGCAGAACCTTCTACCAAGGACCACCAATCACAGCAACAGTCAAAATCATTTTAATACAGATCATTGAGATATACAGATTATCAAACTTTAAAAAAAAGGAAAAAGGAAACAATTTTTTTACAAGTAAGCTCTACAAACTCAAATTGACAGAAATGTCCAAAATACAATGGTTTTTCAGCAGAGAGCTACAGAAAGTAAAATCTGAAAAAATATCAGCTGCTTTAGATCCCTTTAACATTAAAGAGTCCATTGTGGCCACATTATAGTATTTAAATGATCCAGTTTTACTTACAGCAAACAGTTATTTCTAAAACCGTATCTCAGTTATAAATCATACAAAAGATGAAAAAATTACTTTGAGAAAAAAAATAACAGGGAGCAGGGTTTTTCATTCCAATATTTGCAAAGTCCCACAGTGCTTGTAACCCTTTTTCCTGCTAATTTAAAATCACGGTGTGATGCCCTTATGGTTGCTCCTTGTCACAGCAGAGGTTCATGTCTTCCACAGGAGGGAGCTTTTCTCTTGCTAAGATGACAGTCTGTCGCAGCTCTCAATTTGGAAACGCGTAGGAGCTCTAAACATGCTGGAGTGCCCCACGCCTGACAGCTTCCACACAGGATTACCACAGAAGATTCAAAAACTGGAAAAGAAAAAAAAAACCACAAACAAACAAACAACCCCCTCCCCCCCCCATAAAATGAAAGATTAAGCATTTATAAGCTAAACCCTTCTTGCACCCTTATTTATATCACACTATTACTATCCCCTGATGCAATTACTTAGTGGAAAAACCTGAGCACACATCAAATCCAACACCATTTATGTCTAGATGTATCTGATATATAAATGTCACTAAAAGTATCAGCTATCCAGATAGTAGTATAAGAGGACAAAAAATCACAATAATATGGAGAACTTAACATCTGGCCTAATCACTGAACATAATATTTGAATACTTGAAAATATATCTTATATAACACAAAAAGAAGGAATCCTCTCTTTGGTCAACTATTTATGAAGCCAATAAGTGACAGTTAGCTTTTACTGGGGTCAACCTTAATGGCTACTTTTTCCAGAAAAACAGCTCTGAGCTGCAATTTCCATCAAGGTAACACTGTGCTATCATCACATTTCCCAGCTGCTACTTCCACAACTGTTTCCTTAGCAAAAAAAAAATCACAAAATGCAGAGATAAGAGTGATGCTTAAGCTGTCCAGTTTTAGAGAAGAGAGAATTTCATACTCCTTGCTGTCTAAGTTTAGTCCAATGGGTAAATCCTCCTGATGTGTATAGCTAACTCCTATCGTTGACAGTGGGAATAACACAAGTACACAAAGGGGACAAGGAGTCCTTGAGGCCTCTTGTAGTATCAAACTTCAAATTATCAGGGGAAACATATGTGATAGGTAATAAGTCTGGGCATCATTTTCTGTGTTGAAGAGTGTATTATGGCTTTGCACACTCAGAGAACTAGAGACACCCTACCCACCCTGTTTCCAGGTTTGCAGGAACTTCAAGAAACCATTCTGCCCTAATTAAGCAATTGCTATATATACACAGATCTATACACACAGATCTAATCCCAGATCAAAGCCCTGTGGAGCAAAATGAGATGGAAAGGATTAGACAAAATACAACTTCTGTTCCAAAGGTCTTCCATGCTGCTCAGAACCCCTTCCTCCTATTAAAGTCATAAGTGAAAAACAATATTACAAATCTTCCTTGTCTTCAAATGCTTGCTACCATTTCATAGCAAACTATGATATAATCATGCAGACTGTGTTTTGGCTTACACATAATCAACACCTAGTGAAAACAGATTCAGCTGCAAGCTGTGGTCAGCTCCACAGAAGGCTAAACGTCAAGTCAGAAAAGCCAGCTCTGACAGATAACTTTGTAATGTTGAATTTTCATTAATCAAAGCCTTATCTAAAATATCTGCAATCTACAGATCACATCAGGTCACACTCTATGCTTGAGGTAATTTTTCAGAGCAAAACTGTTCCTATTCACCTGTAATTAACCCTGCAAAATTATCATGCTATATGGTAAATGTAAATCTAAAAAACAAATAATAATAATGAAACAATACAGGCCAGATAGCATAGTTTGAAAAGGCAACCAGAATCTTGTTTGTTTAACATTAATAAGTCCCAGAGGGAAATGGGACAGCTGTGTAAAGCCACCTTAGCCGTCCCTTTTTTGTCATCGTAATTACATCTGTTGCTGATGTTCCATGCAATTAAATGTCTGAGGAGTCTTTTCAAAGTTCAGGGTGAATACAGATAAAGCTTGGACATAGAAAGTAGATTAAAAAGCATCCTCAGTGATACATTTTGAAAGATAGCCAATATCATCTTGGAAAATCTTCTTAGGTCCAGTAAAAACTTTACTGAGGGACAATGTGTATCAGCACTCACTTGACTAACTGGGACTGCAAGGACTTAAAGTGAACTTGACATCAAGTTTTCCAGTAGGACTGTAGTCACCTAATGGCAATAATTACATTCATTCTATGACTTCTGTTTTCTTTCTTTAAGTTGGGGTTTTGATTGTTTGGGGTTTTGTTGTTGTTGTTGTTCTCTGCATTTGAAAAGAAATTATTAAGTTTTTGAAGATTCTGAAAACAGTAATTTTCTTACAACTTGAAACTGCAACTGAGAAACACAAAATGCTAGAGTCTACTCAAAGATAAAAAGGCAAAGGACAGAGTATAAAGTAGCTAATTAGAACTTGTCTGGGAAACAAGAATTACTTGGTTTCACTTAAATTCCAATATTATAAACTGATCCACAATGTTTTAACCAAAACTAGATACCCAGATATATAGTTTGAATTTCAGAGTTGCTAAGCATCTAACTGCTTTACTTGACTTGAAAGAAAAAAGAATATTAGAAGCTGTAAGAGACAGGAAAAATTTGGAGCATTCTGAAAAAGGAAAATTGTCTCTTGCTATTTAAAGCATTACCTGATAAGAAAGATTCTTCAAAAATTACTTTTCAAAAAAAGACTAGAAAAACAGACACCAACGAAAACCTTAACCAAAAAACTTTTTCATTTTCAAGCAGATCTAATGAAAATGAAATATATATACACACAAAGAGTCAGCTGGAATTTTGGGATGCTTAATTTGTTTGATCTAGAAGATGGAAATTTTGTGACAAAATTTTTTTCTATGAAAACCTGTTTTGATTGAAGAGCTCTGTAAGTAGTATTTAATAACTAAGACTGTGTATAACTAAGTAAATTATATAAACTATTTACCTCTATCATACCTGTAAAGTTACTATGGCTCACAGACATAAGTGATATACATCAAGTGTGATTTTTTTTCCTTCAAAGTATTACTTTCTAACAAGATGAAGGGCTAAAATAATCATTTGGCTCTCTAAGATTTGATTTGCCTCAACCCTTTCTTATTCCAATTAGTGAAAATAAACTGTAGGGTACAATCCTTCCTAAACTACATATCTACTTAAACCTGAACATTAATGTGTCCCAGATCTTTTATCCCAGTATGGTTCCTTTTTGTGCTACTCTTGCATAGGAGGCATATCAGGATTTTGACTGGAGAGTTGAACCACAGTCTACAGAGGACATGCGTACGTGGCAAAACAAATACAAGAAGCAAGCACAGAAAAACAGAATGGTATGAGGACTCTTCTGCTTCAGTTAGATTTCTGTTTGAAGTTGAAACCTGAACTTGGGCAACTACAGCGCCTCCATCTCAGAAACAAAACAAACACATTGTTTTGGAAGCTCACTGCCATGGAAAATGAAATACTCATATGATCCCTGGATATTATTGCAACATACATTCAGCTTTACCAAATTCATTAAATAATTTTAAGAGTTTTACAATCCAAAATGGCTTTCCTTAAGGTATTTGGCCTGTCTGGTAAAAGAGACTTATAACAGTCTATGTGATGCACTGCCATTTCTGAGTAATTTGAGTCTGAAATAGAATGGACACAAAAGTGTTCATACTTTCAATACTACTGAGTACAGCAAATAGGAGCAGGAGACTGCAAAACTGCGGCATCTTGGGAGTTTGTGAGAAAAGTTAAGCCTGGGAAAAGGGAGTGTGTGTGGGAAGGTGTTTTAACATTTTTTATTTCTCATCATCCTACTCTGATTCAATTGCTAATAAATTAAATTGCTTTCCCCAAGTTGAGTCTTTTTCCCCATGGCAGTAACTGGTGAGTGATCTCTTTCTGTCCTTATCACAATCCATGAGCCTCTGGTTATATTTTTCTCTCCTCTGTCCAGCTGAGGAGGGCTGTAAATAGAATTTTGGTGGGCACCTGGTGTTCAGCCAGACTAAACTCATCACAATAAGAATTATTTCAATTAGTTGTCATCATGTCTATAAAGAGAAATAATACTAAAACAAAAATAGATCAGCAAAAATTTACAGTAGAAAAAAGAACTGACTCCAGGTATGAGAAAAAGGTTTCAGACCCCACCCAGGTTCACTGAGATTTGAGAGCACACAGCCCATACTGAGTCAGGCCAAAACTCAATTACATTTCCAATTCTAACAGTGTTCTGTGAACTTTTGCACGTGTATTTGCAATACCTCACAAAGCTACTATGATCATATCCCCAAATACCAGCATCAAAATCAACTTTTCAGAAAAGGAAAAAAATGTTTATATTACCAGAAATAAAGAAATTTGGTTTCCTGCACACTAATATTCTGTATTTGATTGACCAATCTTAAAAAAGTTGAGAATTCCAGCTGAAGCTTTTATACAAGTGGGACAATAAGGTGTTGGTCCTCTATGGATTTTTGGTGTTTAAGAAAAGATATAAACCTATCTCTTTCCTCATGTAAGGAGTACATGTAATATAAAAATCCTTCTCCTCTGCTCTGTAGTCTGTTTTCACACAGAAAATGTAGTATTTTGGAGAATTTTGCTTGTAAAATGCAGCTGATCATCACTGCATATACCTCATCACTTAAAGCAAGCTAGAAACGGCTTGTCAAAATGTCAGTGGCAGTAACCATGGTTTTTGGGTTTGGGGGTTTTTTAAGCTCAAAGAGTTACTGGAATTCACACCAGCAAAAACGCATCTATCTACACAATTTTAAAACAAAAAAAAGGGGGATATAGGTGTGGGTGTCTTATCCCAAACAGCTAAATCATAATGAAAGCTCCATTACAGTTTGTAGTATACTTTAAGCCTCATCTGGGAGGACCACATTTAGCCTTTAGCCAGGTCCTCCAGAGTTCCAACAGCACTCTTCTCATGAGTTGTTCCAGAAATTTAATGTGCATGGGGCTTTTAGGAGGCTCCTTACTCTGGCTAACAGATGAAAACCTTGCACCATTCTAACACCACATGTGGAGAGCAGCAGACTCCAGTTTTCTTACATCTATGTTCGTTTTAAACAGTACTCAGAACATGCACAAGTTGTTTTTATTAGAGCTGCAGACAAGAACACATCAGCTATAATGAAACAGTAAAATTTAAATGCTGCCAAAAATATTTGGCTTTGGTCTACAGTCAATTTGAGCTTTTGCCCAACATCCACTTGCTCTCCAGTCCCACAGGGAACTGCTCCTCAAATAGTCTTAAGTTTATTTTGTTTTTACTGCAACTCTTCACCATGCAGCTGCGCAGTAGTAAACATGACCCCAACATAGAGTGGAAGTTTGGCAACAACTTGATTGCAAATGTAATCTACAACAGCCATGGAAGTTAGCCAAGCCAAAAGCAGAGTTACAGCTCTTAAAAATTCAGGCTATAAATGGCTATACAATATCACACTTCACACTGCAGTTTGCAAGTGTGCTTAACTGCTGTGCTGTGCTACACCTGCAAATCATTTCTCTGTTCGCAAATACTACAGAATTAATGCTGATGCCCCAGTATCTGATTGTCTCCAAATCAGGTAACAGTAAATGAAGAGTAATAAATCAGTAGTATTGTTTGAAAGATGCATTATTAAACAAGTGTGCAAGTCTCCATGGGATCAGGACCTTGGATGGCGAAGTGATGATCTAAAGTGCACTGGAAAAATACAATGGCAGTGTAATTTTTAAGGCTCAAAGTGATGGCCTGGTTAATGTAACAGATAAAAATTAAAAACCTTCATCAAGTTTTTAGGATAAATGTTTTTAAGTCTTTCTGAGTTTTAAAGTCTGAGTTTCTAAAGCTTTGTAGTTATAAAACACATTGCCGTGTTTTATAAGATGGAGGGAGCATCAGAAGCATGAATATGCATGAGATTTACTTACAAACAGGCTACAGAAATAGCTAGTACTGCCCTTGCTACTGTTAAAATGAAAGCTGAAGTAAAAAGATGAGGTTTCTCTGACAGCAATTGTCTAGTACATATAAAAAGAAGGTGAAAATAAAGAGATGCAATTAAGTTAATTGCAACAGAATCTCTGAAGTGAACATTCTGATGAAATTCCGTGGCCAGCTGTCAGAGGTCAGCATATGGAAGAGACATCAAAAGTCAATCCTGACAGCATCTTCCATTCTCAAAACAGCACTAAGTAGATTCTTGGCTCAGGGATATACTTCCAAAGTCACGAAAAGCACTTCAAATTAATATCAGTTAGATAATTTCCTCACTTAAACTGGCTTAACTCCCAACCCAACAATTTTTCAACAAATTCAGCTACAGCATAGTCAGGCCCTAAACAAGTGGCTTCCAGAGCAGCTTTGTAATCAGCTTAATTTGTAGCTGTCTCTCCATACTTATCACAATCACATGTTCCTGACTCTGCCCAGTGCCTTACTAGTGGCCATACAATGACATGCTTGAGCAGATCAGAAGGATGATTTGGTGCACACTAATTTTCAGGGAGGTTAATTTTCAGACACATTAACTCCCAGGTTTCCACCATGCTTGCAGCCCTGGGAATACAAATAATGGCACGAGGTCAAAAAGGTGTAGCAGGGATTAGCTGTGCCTCAGTGAAATGTGAAACCCTATTTTCACACAGAAGTTCAGGCCTTGGCTCACTACAGCATTTGCAACACTGCTCAGCGAAGCACACTGACTTAAGGAGTCAGTTACTATGGTGATAAGCATGGAATAAATGTTTATACATAATTAGTTAAATTATCCCTTCAAGAAAGCAGTCGTCCTCACAGGCAGCTACTCATATTTTTAAAATTAAATAGATATAAAAACAAATTTAAATTTTAAAGCTTAAGAATCACTACTATTCATCCACGAGCTAATGAAAACTTAAGTCTATAACAAGAACTACAAAAAAAAGAGAAAAATTAGTCTATGAGAAACCCATCTCAAAACTACACTGTAAATGCCCTACAAAATAAGCTAATGCTTGGTTTTAAACATTTGAGGGTTTTGCTTAAGAAAAACAGTGATGAATAATAAAACTATCTTCTTGCTTAACAAAACCTAAAAAATACTTACTGAATGAAAAACTATGTATGAATCCTTTTAATCCATGCAATCACTAAATTAAGTCAATCCTACTTGTAAAATATAAGCAGTATTTTCTAACTCTAAGCTTACTGCAAAAGCCATATGCTGATATAAACAAGTTCATTTAGTCAAAATGCTTAGTCCATAAAATCATAGGTAGCTTACTTCCTTTTTCAAAAGACTATGAATCAGCAATTACTGTAGAACCATCTGCCACAAAGATGAATATTCTGCTCACAGTTTTGGAGAACCCTTTACCAAAATATTTATGTGTAACTTGAGGGGTTTTTTTTTGATTAAGAAAATACAGTCCTAAAATGTGAGCACTAATCATATTACTTAGGATATAAAATGGCCTTAAATTTAAGGAATACTAAGTTCAGAATAGACAAGATGATTTCCTAGGATCAATAACTACAAAAAAAATAACAACAAAACTTAACCAAACACAGAGTTCTTCCACAAAGAAAAACAAATAATTGACAAAATGCAGTAGAAATATTGCCAGCTGGTGAGCTGTCTCTTTCTTCCCACTAGGGAAACCGTTACCAGCTCTCGCCTATCCATACACACTACACTCCTCTCTCAGCCTGACCCAGTTCCAACCCTGGTCTCAAGTGTGATAATGAAATCAAGCTTTATCCACCCAATGGGCATCTATTAAATATTAGTCCCCAAATGTTTCGGGGTGTGTCCTGCCTGGCTTCGTCTGGCCTCGCTGCTGGACCAAAGGCGGCAGCTTTGGCGTTTTTCACCCCAGAGATGCCTGTGGCTGGCTGGGTGCTGCAGCTGGGCGCTCAGAACAAGTCCAGGCAAAACAGGAACTCAGTTACCTTTGGTGGAAAAGGCTCAGGCAACAGTGAAGAGAAAAGAAGCGGGTTCTGCCAAGGAGCTTAGATCCAGAGTTTTATTGTAGCATGGTAGATTTCTGAATCTGGCAACAGCTCCAGGCAGACAGGCAGAACGGCAGAGACAGAACCCCAACTGCATGGTCTCGTGTCCTTTTAAGCCCCGGGGACAGGGACAGGGGGAGGGGAGGGACAGGTGAGGGCCAACCAGGTGTGAGCAGGGGAAGGCTCAGGGGATGTGGACGCTGGGACAAACCAACGAGCCCAGGCCTGGGGGGGCATCTGCCAATCACACGACGCCTTGCTGGAAGGTGCAGGCAGGAGGGCACAGGGGGATGGGAAAGGTTGGCATGCTTGAGGGGGATGGCATAGGTGGGACAGGAAATGGTGACACACTGCAACAGGCATCAATGACTGACTGGTGGTTAGAGATGGGCTTTTGGTGACAGTGGGCAACTAAAGAGGCTTCTAGTCCCTAATACAGCTCTAGCACCTAATACAGCTCTTTTCTTTTTAGCAGAAATTTTTAATCATTTTCCGGTCTGCCAACTTAACTGCATGTGTATTCTCTCCCCAGCCCAACTGCTTGATAAATTAACTTTAGAAAAACTTCAACTACATGAAGTGTTTAAGCTAAGAGGGATAAAATTTTAAGAACTGAGTGAGGAAGCACACCTGTGCAGGTTCATACAAGCAGATCATACATGGAAAACTCCCAATAAGGAGGGCAAAACCAATGGTATATTCCCTTTTCCTGCAGCATGGCAGGAGCCAATACACACACCTGCTATCTACCCACACACTACAACCTACTGGTAAGGAATAGTGAGTTTCTAACCCTAATAAACTCATAGAATAACATTTAGTTATCCTTAACATGTAGGCTGTAAGTTCCTCCAAGGCAAAGAGCTTCTTCAGTGCCCTGCACTTGTTGACACGCAAGATATAAAGGGAAGATGTACAGCTGATCATGAAGAAGCAGAACATAATTTTGACTTGCTCTAAGAATAGGCCAAACGCCTTCCTCCAGTTTGCATGCAAATGTATTACTGAAGACAATGCAGGTATTTGAGGGAAGAAACTCAGCTTAGAATCTGATTATCTCTTCAGAAACCGCCCAAATTTTAAAATACCTTCTCAAACACCAAGGTTTACAGCTTTAGCATCAAGAGAGTTCTAAGTGATAAACAGTTACATATTTATATAAGCTATCTTTTTTTCAATTGAGTGTTTAGCTGCAGGAAGCAGTGTGTTATTGCAAAAGGCAGTAACTAGATAATTAAGTCAAACTAAATGTTCTTTTATCATTAAAAAGATGTGTTATTATTAATTCACAAAACATTAATTTACATTTACAAGATAATCCACAGCAAGGAACCAGACATCCCCAAACACAGACACTAGAGCTGTTGGTTGTGCCAGATAAATAGCAGATAAATTGACTATTATGCAGCAAAGCAATTTCAAAGTGGGGGTTCTTTTATCAATACCTTTAATATTTTGAGTTGTTTCCAACTTCTATGGCACACAGTCTTAAGGATCCTGTTTTCATTTAAACATGAAACAGTAAAGACAGTAAAGAATTTAGTTGAATACCTTTACTGGAACCACTGTCAATTTAAGCTGTAGCACAAAAAAAAAAAAAAAGAAAAAAAAGGCAAAGAAGGAGCAGCTTTTAAGATTCGTCATGCTTTTAAGACCTGAAATATCATGAGTGAGCTGGTCTGTTTATTTCTTCTAATCAGATACAGAAGTTTAGCTAAGACTGATGACATTGCATTTTGAAACTTTTATAAGTCATTAAGAATCCTTTTGTTCTTTCCATTTTTCCTCTACAAAAAAGTATTTAGGCTGGACATATCAAGGAAGGTCGAATTTACCATATTTTAATATCATGTACTTTTCAGTAAGTTAAATATAGATTATACTATGTAAATAACAATGGACATATAAATACACTATGAATTTGTATGAGAATTTCTGAATCTTCCGCCTATTGCATTTCAAAAAGGACATTTCAAAAGAGGCCTAAAGTCTACACATCCATCTGAGATACCTACTGTGTAAGGTCACATAGAAAATGAATGACAAATCTGTTAAAAATCCTCTATTTCAGCTCACTGGTGTAAACTGAGTATTTGTGGAGGTGTTCCCAAAATGACATCCAGAAGAGCATGTGCACTAGAACACTTGTCTTAGACATCAGGATTACCACTTACCAACCTCACTGATGTTTAACTAATGGATTTGTTCATAGTTGTAGCAAAAAATCACTGTGGTCATGACCAAGATTTGGCATCCCAAGCTCCACAAGAAACTTAATACTCAAGCGCTTAGTGATCCCATAAACCAGAAGAGAAATAACAGGGTGGAAGCTAAACCTTGTGCAGATAACAATGTCTGGACCTGTTCTCTGGTCTTCAGCACAACAGCAGCAGGCCAGAGTACTTTGCTACAGTTGAGGACACCATTGATCAAGGTGTGATTCACGAACAAGACCACATACCACCTAGGGACAATTAAGGATGCTGTGGAGCCTACACATTAGCTCTAAGGGACTGAGCAAGAGGGGCTGCCCACAGCAACAGCTTTTCACTGGTCTCCTCAGGGATGCAGCATGCTTCCAGCTCAGCCTCACTGCTCAGTGAAACTAGACTCACTCCCAGTGAAATTCCTGGGAAACTGGTTTTATATCTTAACTGGAGATTATCTTCAGAGTCACCTCAATTCAAACTCTCTCAAAATAGAAATATCCCAAAACTATCATGAGATACACAGGAGAACCCTCAAAGCTGGCTACGCATGAATGTAGATCTTGAGCAAACACTTAAACTGGCTACTATGATGCCAAGAACTGAGTACTGTAAGCTTTCATCTTATCCTACAACATACATCTACATGTGTATGCATTCAGTCAGAATGACCACCCACATGTTCAGAACAAGATAAAGAACAATCATCACTAACAAATTAACCATTTGAGCAGTAAAATGTGTGCTGTCTGTTACTGAAAAACCAAAGGATTTACACTGTGAGGCTAGTTCTTAATGATTATACAAACTAGATACATAATTGAACACTGTAAAAACAAGATATACTCTTAAAGGGGGAATCCTAACTGCTTCAATGATGCATGTGTTTGTTTTGTTTTTAAAACACTGCTTACTCCACAAAGCTATTTCAAAGGCTCTTACCTCCCAGGGTTTGCGACAGCTTTAGGGTATACCCAAAGGTTTTTGAGTGTTGAAAACCAGGTTATGCTGAAATTTATTTCTCTGTAGAATTAATCTAAAATATGCTCTATTTATTGCACTCAGAACAGCAGTGCTTAAAGCTAACAGCCCACACAAGAAGGGCTGCAGTTGTTCAACATTAAATGTAGATCTTCATTTACACATGTGAGAAAAAGTGGAATCCTTCATACACACCAGAGAAATTCTCTCACTGTACCAGATGTGGGCATACCTGGTCTGCTACCCATATAGACTGACCTGTTCAGGAGAGGCAGATTGGGTTTCACCACCAAGAGGATTACAGATTACTCCTTCACCCTAACAGCATCCCTTCTCTTTTCCCTGACTTTAGGCTAAATCCAGTGCTAACTGCTGCTGCATTTGATCAGCAAAAGACTGGGTATGTATTCCCTGGTATTCAGGCATTAATTAGTCCCTTACATCCCAGAGTATGATTACAGGATGCAGACACAGAGAATGAAAGCTTTCAGCTGCCTGCTCCTGAGGTCTTGGTTTAACTACTGCTAGCACTGGAGAGATCATATCCAGCAGCACAAGAGAGTATTGATAACCTGCGTTTATTCTTTGCTACAGATGTCAGAATCGGGAAGTAGCATGTTGCCTCACTGTGCTATGATGCTGTTGCTCAGAATGGTTTCTATTTGCAAGAGGGACACAACATAAACATTTCCCAGACACATCCTACACTTTTAGCTCTGGGGAGGTAGCAAAATACTCCTGTGAGCACAAGTCAGCGAGAAAACTGCAAATTATGTTGACCAAAAAGCCACTACAGTGCTGTTTCTTCTAGTCCAAAATTGGTGTGAGCTATATCAGGAAAAATACACTGACTGCAATTCCACTGAGGTTTGTCAGAACGGCAGTAGTGCCTCATCCACAGGCTGTGCTTACCCTGGGAACACTGGGTCCCAGGGGTCCAGCAGAACTGGACTTCAGTAAATGTTTTCAATTCTAACCCATGGAGTCATAGCATTAGTAACATGCTTATTACAACACTGAACAAGTTTCCATTTTTTTTTTAATACCAAGATTTACATGCAGTACAAAGGTCTCATGGCATTGTGAGGTTTAAGTGTATATCTTACTTTCCTGGGCATTAACTCTCCTCTGCAAATTTACCAGCTGTTCCTAAATCTGCAGAAGGAGTCGTATGACAACTTCAACTGAATGGGAGAAGACAAACCTGAAGTTCTTTAAAAGATAATACCATTTTTCCAACACAGTCTCATCTCATTAGTACTATCCTGATAACTAAATCTGCACTATCTTTTTTTTTTTTCTGACATTGTTCTCTTAAGCCTCTTTTAAGTTATTTATGCATAAATACATGATCCAAGGTCATGGAACATCCAAAATGTTCCATTGCATTCCTCACCAGCTGAAAAGCATTAGAATCATTACTGGTCTTATTGTTCCTGCCACAGACAAGGCTTACAGAAGTGGGGTTTTTGAAACTAGATTTCATATTGAGGACAGCCTGGAGTATCTCTTCTTGTATAATATATGCTGCATAAACTAGGGACAGTACATTTAAGGATATTATCATCCAGTGGAAAATTGTTTGGGCTTCAGCAAAATTCCAGTGGTGGTACTTTACAGTACAAAACCAGAAAATTGTTTTCAGCCTGCAAAGCAGGCTGCAAAATAAAATGCACAATTTTCAGAGAGCAGTATTCTTCCCTATTGACAGAGGAAAGAAAAATAGCACTGTATGACTAAGACACCCAAAAATTCATAGTATTTATTTAGGAACCTCACTGTCATTATGCATACATTTTGTCTGCAGGGAGACAAAACTGGGGGGAATTTTGATAGGAAAATAAGAGAAAATGTCTTTATTCTGACTGTTGAAATCTCCTCCAGAAACATTGCAGGTCCTTTCAGGAAAGGAAAATTTCTATTTTTTTCTTGTGGGAGAGTTCAGAAACAGCAGGATGGATCAGAAGCTGATATTATATGTACTGAAGTTATAAATCAATTCCACACCAGAAACTTGATGGTACTTTGCCAAATAAGTAGGAGGCAGCAGCACCATGACTTAACACCATTCCAGGGTAACAAGCTGCACACCATCCCTGGCAAGTGCTCCTTTTAATTAGACAGTCTTCTGTGAGATGAAGGCCCAAAGACTTAAATCACTCAAAATCTGTAGATTAACAGAGATTAACAGCAAGTCCCGCCAATTTTTAATTCCTGTAAATAGATTCTTTGACTTCAGTGCAAAGCAAGAGCTCCCAGTAGCTTTGGTGACACACACACATTGCAAAAATGTTGCAGTCTGTTACCTGCAGTCTATTACTTACCTCTAAGGAGGAAGAGGATGCCAGGAAGCTAAACCTATTTATGATTCCTTAGGTTAACTATACCATGTTACAAGCACAAAGAGCAAGCATAAAGCCTAGGAAGTCTAAATGCTTGGGATTCAGGACCTGAACCTGCTTTATGTGAACACAGAAGTCCCATCCAAGCAGCTTGAGTGCAATTTCACTTTCTACTGAAATTTCCACACACCATTAAAGAGCTGAGGGGATTTTCTAGTGCTGTGCTGCAGGTGCAAAATACCTGAGTACTACCATTAAAAGAAAAACGTGGTATCCAATGTTGATCCAAACACTGACAGACAGGCACAGTTGATAGGCCAGGTGCTTTGCACCTTGAGAAAAGAATATCACCTTCTGAATTCCCTGGGAAAGAAAAAAATCCCATCCTGTGGCAAACATATCTTATTGGCATAGGGGGTTATACTGCCTCAGTGACAAATGACACAGTCCTCAACCTGCACTTCCAAGAGTCTCTGCATGGAACAGCAGCCCTGAGCAGAGAATTCCACACACAAGTGACTCTTAGTGTGGTCTCATTGCCTCAGCTAAAGGGCTCTGAACATTTACATTAATATATGTGATCATGCTGCATCATGTTTTCCTTGAACACTCTAACATGCTACTTAATTTTTCATACTGCTGACAGCACTGCAAACAAAAACAGACTACATGAGCAAAAAGATCATGGCAGTACAAGCTGTAGAATAAATCCTCAACTAAGCTAGATGCAATTTAACATATCACACCACAGACAGCATTTGTTAATGCCATTATTTTTGTCCTCCATGACAACAAAAAGTGGATCATGGACACAGAACCTTGCACTAACTAACTCCTTACAACACATACTGATATGCTAAAAGGTACTCCACAGGAAAATATGTATGTTGATTAGTTTTGATAGTGTTATGTTAATTAGTTTTGAAAGTGTCAGGTTACTAACAGATATTCAAAATTTGTCCCCAACTCAAACTTAGAGGATCAGCAACAAAGCAGTTCCCTAGTTTTCTCTTTGCTACAAGAAAGACAATGAACAAAGACCTTTTGGCATAGTTTCAGTTCAGATTGTTGTTTTGCCATTAAATCATTGGTCTAGTTTACTGCCTGAGTCATCACCTTCAGAATTTGCACTGGCCCAAACCTGAACCAGTCAGCCAATACATGACCAGTGATAAAACAGTAATTCAAGAGATTGTTTCTGCAATATTGGAGTTATGTACATTAATAGCTCACTAACAATCTGTGCCAGGCAGTCTCTACAGCCTTTGTTAGTTACTGCAGGAAGGTAAGAACTTCATAAGTCAGACTGACACACATAAATCTCTAGCAGAATTAAACAAAATAAGTAAGACTTTGAAAAGGTTGTAAACAAGCACATAAGTGAAAACAAAATATCAAACACTACTCCAGCACTTGCTTCTATTTGTTGCAAGGTCTTTGAGCAGTCAGCCAATTCATGTTAATGACAAACAAAAGTTGAAAACAAATAATCCTACTATCAAGTCATCTAATTCACAGCACCTAGGGCAGCAAGATCCACAGATCAGAAGCATTAACAAGCACTGTTTCAGTAAATGCACGTATGCAAGAGACAACCATACATCTCCATCCCTTCTAGCAATTTGAAATCCAGCATCCCACAGTGACACAAAATAAACCAACTGGTAACTAAAACTCACCCTATGACCTACAGCTTCACAAGCTTCTGTGCCCCACAGCATTATTCCAGTCTTTCATTAGATAGTTTTTTCAGCTGTGCCTTACTGAATCTGAAAAGTATCATCTCCCTTTCCTCTCAAGTCTTGGTACTTTATACATGCTCTCACAAAAATGCCAGAAAATAAGGATAGGTTCCCTTCGATTTCTTTCACCTGAAAAGACAAATGTAGGAGTAAGAGAGATCGATGAGAAGCACATTATCCTTCCAACCATTTGTCAGTTCTAGTCAGTTTTGTATCTTTAGAAGTGCTTATTATTGGTTTATTGCAATTAAAATGATAAATCAATATGGTGCATTGGTTTTACAGATATTAAGAGCTCAGGACCTGCACTAACAGGGCAATTCAAACATGCTGAGAAAGGACAGTTTTAATTTCTATCTGAAAAGGCTTCCTCTTTTGCTGATAAAGTACATTCTCCCTTGCCCACAGTAACTGAAAGCACTTTCTCTCAAAGCCAGTTCATAAGTTGCTTTCCTTTCTTCCTTTTACAGAACTACAGAAGAACAAGAGATGATTGATTTTTATAAAACACTACTACATATGAACACACAAACATGCTTAAAAATACTGTATTTCAAGCTTTATTGCACTCAGTCCCAAGAGTTTACCTGCCTTGCTGGGAAAGCTGCTTACAGTCTGTTAAGGGTCAGGATAGAAGATTATTTAATTAGGTGGCAGCCCTAACTCTGGGATAACAGAGAGGAGAATGCTGACAAATTACATCTAGCAAGGTTTGTGAGTCAGGAATTTTTATATGAAGAGTACCGCAAGGCAAGACAAAGAGGAATATGCTCAGGACATCAAAGACACATGTGATATTAAAAAATCCTCAAAACCTTGAGACAGTTAGAGCATCACAAATAGCACTTTCAAAGAAACATGCTATGAAATGAGCTAGAGCTCAGACACATAAGCAGCAGCACAGAAACTGTTTTCTAGGCATTAGGTCAAGCACTGTGCAAGCCACATCACAATGGTTAACAACATTGAAGATCCCAAACAGATCCAGAGTTTACATATTTACCTATCTGTAGCCTTATCAGTTTCCATCTACATCCATTTCCATCTAAATGTTTTTTACAGTGAGGGTGGTAAGACCCTGGAACAGGTGGCCCAGAGGGGTGGTGGAAGGCCCATCCCTAGGAACATTCAAGGTCAGATTTGACCAGGCCCTAAACAACCTGGTACAGTTGAAGATTTCCCTGCTTATGGTGGACATAGGTGGCCCCTTGGCTGGACTAAGTGGTCCCTAAAGGTCCCTTCCAATCCAAATGATTCCATGATGCTATGATCCTAGTTTGAATGGTTGTAATTATGCTGCAGCTGAGCTTTACTTCCAGCAAAAAATGACAAAGAGATGTCTGACTCTTACTCTAAAAAAAATATCACATATCAATATTTTAAAAAATATTAGTCAGAAATACAGGTACCATAATGCAAAGCATCAAATGCAAGTCATGGTTTTCTACAGACTCTTACCTACACACTAATAAACACCATCTTTCATTTTTAACTCCTTTTAGAAGTTAGATAGAAAAGAAAAGCAACTTGGACACATTCAAACAAAAGAAGGGAATTAAAAGTGCACTAGTTCTTCTTTGTACTGCATCTAGAGGTTCAAAACTATTAGCAGTGACATAACTGCATTACGAGATTAAAATTGTATTTTCCTAAGTTCTTGGCTCTGTCTACGTGGAACTCAAAAAAGTAACAAATAAGGTATTATGTTCCTCATTTCTGTTTATTTTAATCTCATTATATTATTCAATAGAAATTCTAGCTTCCTTCTATTTCATTTAGCTGATTTTTTTACTCCATATTTACATCTGCTAGATACAGCTGCAATGACAGAGATGCAAGGAGCAAGACTTATATCAGAATTCCTTTTCCTTTTGGAGATCTCAAGTTATTATTTTTTGGCTAGAGGCCAATCAATTTTAATGCTAGCTTTTAGTGAAATCTAGGAATATTTTATCCCTAGACATCCTATCAATTAGGGTTTTTTTCCCCTTAAAAGAAGAGACATCCTAACCATCTGTATTTGTTAATAAAAACAGGCAGAAAATTCCTTCCCTGGACCAGACCATTTTCTGGTGTATAACCTCCCACTGTGGCCAGGCCCAGGTTCTTACCAGCCTGTTTTGCTGATTTGTTATTAACCCACGTCTTGCACTTATGTTTTAGTGCTTGTTTTGTTTTCTTCTGGTGCAAATCACCACCATTCAGTTTCACTCATCACCACCACTTTCACTTAGTTACTTTTGCCAGGCTTTTCTGTGCAATCTGCCTGACCCACTCTTGGTTCTTCCTGCTAAAGCTTCCCCCTTGCTGCATATCAGTTTGGGAACAGAACATTCATCAGTCATGAACAGTTTCTAAGAACTGCACATTTATTGTTCTGCTTTGCTTCAGTCTTCTAGAACAGAACAGCTTTTGATCTATTTTGAACTCCACAGTCACCCTTCATTTATGTAGGTCCCTGAGCAGACCTCCCTATGGGAGATTCCCATTCCTCTTAGCATTTGTGCATTTAATTTCAAGATTCCAGGTTTCTCCATGCACTCTAAAGGTAATCTTTGCTAATCTTAGATCAGCTCAGACTCCCACTAATAGGGCAACAGCGATGAGGCAGTTCCTCTTCCAGAAGGAGCTGAAGGGAGAGGATATTCCATTTTAGACTGGAAAGCTCATGCTCTCAGCTGTGGTCCTAAAAAAAATAACCTGGTTTTAAAGCAACAATCCAGTCTTCCCTTCTCCTATGAATTAGCTCACCATTCACCTTGAATTTGACAGAATTAATTTGCATTTCCCTGCCAAAGTGTCTAGCTATTGAGAGCCAAGGAACAAACGCGTGAAAAACATCAACATGGTACCAAGTCTTCTCTTTGGCAGTATCAACACAACTATACATAATTACTATTTTCTCATCACCGTCTCATTTGTTACAGTGTTATGTGCTGTGTCATGGCAGTCCAAAATAAACCCATTTAGCAGAGAAAGGCAAAAACACCAAAGGAAATGTGGAACCACACCCTCTTTATTAACTATTTTATTTTACCCTTTACAGAGGTTTTTAAAGGTGTCATCTGGCCTACTTAAAACTTCACAATATATAGGGATCACTCCCTGAGGGTCAGCCTTACTTATGCAAGCAGTTGCATTGCCCTAAATCTTGCCTCAAAGTAGTTACTGAGACTACATCCTTCATCTGAGTTTGCATTCAACTCAGTCATTTTATTTTGTAGACTATGCAGGGTACAAAGCTGGCATGAAACAAAGATACATGCATAGACTTTTAAGGATTATCTCATCACTGCACAATTTATTTAGTTTTGTAACATTAACTATTAACAGTATTGAAACACCATACTCTAAAAATCTATTAAATATGGGGGTTGGACTAGATGATCTCTAGAGACCCCTTCCAACACTAAATACTCTCTGATTCTTTACCAAGCAGTTTTGAGCCTTGATAGCCTCTTGCAATACAATATTAAAAACCTGAGGAAAATAACAGCCAGAACAAAAAGAGAGCAGCCACCTCTCAAAGGCTTGCTTTCAAATGCCTCCTTGCACAGAGCTTCCTCCTGTGGATTTTTTTTCCCCTTTTGCAGAACACAGAAGTCACATGAGGAAGTTCAAGCAGCAAAGCTTATAAAAATACATACATACACACACGCACGCATACATATATATAAAATAATTATGCATATAATAATATACATATATACAGTTTACAGCTGAAGGAGACCAGCCTAAGCAGAGGGTGTTTGGGAGAACAAGGACAACCAGCAGCTCTGGCAGTTTTCCTGAGGGAACCTTTCCCTGGGCAGAGGCCTGAACGAGCAAAGATAACAATTGTTAGCACCAGTAGCTGTAGCAGCAATAAACTTTGAGTTATTAAGGTATTTTTGTACTTATATCTGCTGCCCAGGTCAGGAAATCTGCATCTTTGGAGTCCTTTTCAAGACATTTCAAGGCATTCACTGCAGACCCAGAGTCACACTTAGCCAGGCCCAGCACTGAAAATGATCACACATTCATCTGTCAAATCATACAAGGGGGAAAAAAAAAGTGTATGCCATCAGCCTGATCAGTCCTGGTTTAGTAGCAAAAAGAAAAACAGTTGTGTCTTGTAGTTAACACTTAACACAAAAGGTCTACTAAAAGGGACCTTCGGGCAGCCCCAAAAATCCCCTTTTCCCCACATGCTTGTGAGGAGCAGCTGAGGGACCTGGGGTAGCTTAGCCTGGAGGAGGCTCAAGGGGGGACCTCATTGCTCTCTCCGAGTAACTGAAGTCCAGCCTCTTCTGCCCTGCCTGCAGTGAGGGGACCTGAGAAAACAGCCTCAAACTTCGACAGGGGAGATTGGGATTAGATAGTAGGAAAAAAGATTTTTTTCACTGTTCTGGTGGCCAGACATTGGAAAGGACTGCCGATGGAGGTGGTGGAGTCACCAACCCTGGAGGTGTTTAAGAGGCGCCTGGACTTGGTGCTGGGTGATGTAGTTTAGTGGTTTAGAGATTAGAGTTACAGTAGCAGCGCCAGGCTGACGGTTGGACTCAACGACCTCAAAAATCACTTCCGCCCCTGACAACCCAACAACCTCACAACCGCCCCACCGCCATTTCGCGTTCGCAGCTCCCCACCCCGCCGATGATGTCATGACCTCGCCCCACCCCCCGGCTCAGAGGAGTCCCCGGATGTGAAAGCCCCACCCCCTCCGCCCCGCGCTAGCGCCGCTCGCGCCCCCTCCCTCGCTTGCTCGCTCCGTGCGCGGGTCAGCGGAGCCTTTGCCGCAGTGACGGGAGCGGGATCGGCATCAGGATCAGGAGCGGACTGGGAGTGTCAACGGCGGCGGCGACGCCGGACAACGCACAGCGAGGCCGGGGTCGGCGGATTCATCAGCGGGGGAGACGCCTGACACCCACCCGCCGCCATGGTGAGGACCCTCCCTCGCTTCCACTCCCTAGCTCCCTTCCCTGCTCCCCTCCCTCTGGAATATTCCAGACCGGGCCGGGTCCCCCACCCCCGCGGCCCCACCACCGCTCCGCCTCGGCGCTGCCCTGCCCCTGACCCGGCTCCTCCCGCCCCCGGGCAGTCCACGTCCTCCCGCGGGCGAGCGCCTCTTTGGGCTTCCTTCTCGGCTCTCCCCGGCGGCGGCTGCATCCCCCGCTCTCCTCCGCCGCCCACGGAACCCCGCTGGCTCTCCGCCTCCTCCCTCCACCGCCTTGGGAGCGCTAGTCGGGCTCGGCCCTTCCCTTCCCCAGCACCCTCTCACCTCACCCCCACCCGACCCTACCCGCGGTCTGGGGATTCGCGTCGCCCGTGCTGCGCCTCGTCTGTTCCATGGAGGCACTATCGGTCCCCGGAGCCGTTTCCAAACGAAACTCCGGCGATTTCGGCGGCGCTGCCGTGCGGGGGTTGTTTCGCAGCTCCGCGGGGTTCTCCCCCCGCCCCCGGTGCAGCAGCAATAGCTGTTCGTATGCGGACCGGAAAGCTGTAATGCACGTAGCCCAATGGACGGGATAATGTGCGCTGTAACTGGGCTGGGGCGGTAAAGCTGACATTTCACATACGATGGGTACTCGGGGTCTGAGGCTGCGGGAGTGCGATGTGTCCAGGTGTGTGTGTGCGCGAGAGTCGCTCTGTTTTTTCAATCATGACAGATTTAAATTTCCTTTTTTCTGCTGTAAAATTAACCTGGAGATACAGTATGGAGTCGTGTAGTATTTTACGTCGACACTAGGGGTGTCTGCTGCTTTTCACCGCTGCCAAGAAATCAACGCCCTGTTTTTTAATAAACATTTATTTTAACCTAAATTATCCAGTACCCTGGCTGCAGGAAGACCTGGCAATATTTTGGTTTTACCGCTGGAGAAATACAAGTAATTTAAATTTTTTTGTTGTTGTTTTTAACCTTTTCAGAGCGAGGCCAGCTGGTTATCACAATGCACGTTAGACCTCACAGGGCCTGGAAGTCAAAAATGGGGTTCCTTTTGTTTTTAAGCAGGCATTGCAGTCTTTCCTTTAAAAAATAAAGTTGTGGCAGAATCTAATGTGCCATGCTCAGGCTGGTTTTTTGTGTTCACTTTAATAGATGTGCATTTGGAGAAGTGTTTTGAAGTGTACAAAGCTTTGGTTTCAGTTGGGAGCACATCTATACTGGGGGGGAAAAGAAAAGTTCATATTTTGCGAACAAGATATTAATGAATTTGAGGCTTAAAAAAATTATTATCACTTATGCCATGGTTGCAGTACTGGTAATTACTTTGAATGTATAGATCATCCTGAACAGCGATCTTTTCCACTCGACAGTTGTGCTCATCCTGCCAGTAGTTGGATCGTCTGTGAAAATTTTGTTCTCAAATACCTGCCATATGTGACACGCTAACATGTATAAAAGGAAAGAAATATTATTTAACTATGATGCCCATATGCATGTCAGGAGCCTTTAATGAACTTAACTTTCATGTATTATTATGTTCATTATTTTTTTCATCCATTCTGTTGTAATTAAAGCTTTCTTATGATCTTTTGATGATGTAATCATGTTGATCATTACTTCATTGCTTCCTGAATAGTATTTCTGTATGATGTATTGCAATGTAGAAATATATATGGTGGGGAAAAAAGATGTTATGTTATGAATGTTATCTCTGCCCGTAGAGGTGCTTGTTTTCTCAAGTAAGCAGAGCACTACTGTAGCTATATCACTACACTGGTTCTGGTACCACCTGATCTTAGGTGCCTTTTAGTCTGAAAATCAATATAAAATGATACATTAACAAAAAAACCCACACCCAGCATTTAAGTTGCTGTTATTTTTTTTGTCATTAGTCGGCGGATGTTTTCATTGAAAGAGTTCAGTTTTAACAGAGTACATCTTGTTTCAACCCTTATGGTATTAGAGAAATTCATTTTTCACAGTCTAGAACAACATTTCTTTTATGCTCTTGCAGAATGAGAGAGCTGACAGTAATCATGAAAAAAGAGGTGGATGTATTGTTGTGGTTGTAGTAGGTAGCTTGAGATAAAACAAAAACATCTAGTGCGTCAAAGAATGTTCTTCTGGATGTTTAGGTATAGCCGGTTCTAAAATAATCTGTCAGAGCATACAATGACGAGTCCATTACATAATGCTGGAAGTAATGTTGATAAGCTATTTTTGTCAGAGTTGACTTAGCAAGTTTTTCCTATGAGTAGTGTTTTCTAGGAAAAGGTAAACAGCACAGATAAAGGTATTAAATGATCTTAGTTTTAGATAAATTCTGTCTTCTTGGGATGGTCTGTGTTCTGGTTCATATCCAGATCTTGAACTTCATAGATGTAGTACAGAAACCCCAGAATTCTACAGGAATCACCCAAAACATGTTACATCGTGCATCTGTCTTAACTAGTCTCTTACTCAGTTGTTTTGACTCACTTCACTTGAATACTAGAGCCTCTGGTGCATTTTCCGGAACTGATCTAACACTGGTTCTACATTATTGGAGTAAAGAACCTCCTAAGCAGTTTTTTAATAAAATGAAAAAAACAACCCCGGAAGACCATCTTAAACAATTCTTTACTATTTAGCAGGGAGGATGTTACATGCTTTGCTTATTAGCTGAACAAAAAGCTAGTTATTCCTAAACAGGAAGATAGAGCCTGTTGGTAGAGAGGGAAAAAGACTTTTTAAAAAGTAATGATATTTTTTCACCATTCCTGTGGTAGAAGTAGAATTCTGTTTTTATATGGCTTAACTATTAGTTTAACAATAGGGAGAATGACAGTTGAATAGTTGAAGGGAAAATAGTTTGTGGTGGGCATACCTCAGAAGCTTCAGTATATTCATCACCTAAGGCATCTGGCTTAGCAGGCGAAAGGAAAATTTTAAGGGAGTGGATTAATAACACCTAAATTGTGGGGTTTGCTCATATCTTAAAGTAGATGGGACTGTCCTCTGTCTATCAGTGCCAGAAAAAGAGAATTCAGTAATTCTGGTATTTCTGAGGAAATACCAGATACCTCATCTGAGATGAGGCAGAAATGCACATTTTTATGCCAGACCATTTCTCTTTGTCTGCTTGTACCTCCTCATAGAATGGGTCAGGTTGGAAGGTCCACAATGGGTCACCTGGTTCAACCTCTCTGCTCAAGCAGGGTTGTCCTGGAGTGCATTGCACAGGATTGTACCCAGATGGTTCTGGAATATCTCTGGGGAGGGAGACTCCACACCCTCTCTGGGTGTTCTGTTCCAGTGCAGGATCACTACACAGTAAAAAATTCTTCCTCATGTTCAGGTGAAACTTCTGTGCATCAGTTTCTGCCCATTGCTCTTGTCCTATTGCTCAGTACTACCACACAGAGCCTGGTCCATCCTTCTGGAAAACTCCCTTCAGTTACTGATACACATTGATTAGGTCCTGGCTCCCTCAGCCTTTCCTTCTAAGAGAGATACTCCAGCCCCTTAATCTGGGTGCTGATTTGGTGCTTACCTGGCAGTGGTATAGAAGAAATAGCTTTTTTTAATTGTAGGTGTCCTTAATAGTGTTCTTCTACTGTAATTCATGAATTAATCTTGCATAAGATTTTTTACATTGCTATGATTTTTATTCTTCTAGTTTGAAGAATTGTTTTGCGTTCCCTCCCCATTTTTGCTGCCTGTATTTAGCAGTGTTTCACTACAGAAAATTGTATCCTCTCCTAAAACATTTTAAATCTGAATGGTAGTTGAGCATAAAGTTCTGTAGGTTGGACTCAGTGATCTCAGAAGTCTTTTCCAACCTGACTAATTCCATGATTCCAAAGACTTTGGTGTAACTATATGAAATGATGATGAAAAATGGTTTTCATGAAAAAACATTTTTTGTAACTTGAGCTAATATGTGACTTCTTGAAAACAATTTGCTCTCGATTTCCTTGCCCCTCCTCTTCCTTGCCAAGCCTGTTTTCCTTTCTCTGTGTAATATCATTTGTCAAGTTGTAATTAGGAGACAGATTAATAAAAAATTAGAACAGTTCTTTGTTCATTGGCAGCCAGTTCATATAGTGACACATTTTCCAGTTTTCCATTGTTATTTTCTTCTGGACTATATATTTTTCTGTTTTCCTGACCTTGTTTATTCCTGTATGTTCCTTACAGAAGGACCATGGGGGTAAAGGGGACTGGCTGTTTCCATACTTCCTACATGCTATTTCTTTGCCAGAATCAGCAGAAACAGAGAAATTGCTACTGTGTGATGATCTTGCTACTTGTCATGATCCAAGTCTTCTGCTGCTGGAGGAGTGGGCACTGTGAGGATGGGGGAGTAAAAATTGAGATGGTGGGGAAGGAATGATGAGAGGAATATGTCGGCATAAAAAGAGGAGTAGAATGTGCTTGTGCTTAAAGGTTACACAGCTGGAACCTCTGAGCAGGATACCATTAGAAAATAAGCATCTTGTTTGACTCTCAGGCCTATGTTAATTGAAGTATAGAAAAGTTGGAACTCTTGAAACAGTTGGAATTTTATTGGCTGACATGATTATATAAGTTACTTAAATATGTTCTTTCTTTCCCAAAGACGGTGAGAATTTAACTTGCTATGCTCTTGTGAAGCTGGAAATATTGGCCTTGTTCTGTAGATGGAACAGGTCGAGGTCATGGCAGGGTAATAAACTTATCCTAGGTCCTTGTTATTGTTTAGAAGTTAGCATTAGTATGTGGTACTGGCAATGTGCGTTTGTAGCTTTGAAAATAAATATATCTAAATCCAACTGTTACAAATTTAGGGGTCTTGGGATTTGGAGTTGAAATGCAGCCACTAGACAATGTGCTGTGTGCATTGTCCCATTTGGCTTAAGGCATGTGATGGTGTTCAGTAGTTACTGGCTGCCTTCTTCCAACATTGTAACAGTGTTTAGCCACTTAAAGTGACTGCTTTTTGAGATTAGAGCTGGAGATAGGCCTTTAATATCTTGCAAAAGCTACTCTGTTTCTTAGTTGTCAGTGGCCTCAAGTAATCTTGACACTAGCAGTGTCAGAAAGATCAGCTGCAGAGATTGCTTTAATGTGCTGAATGAAGTGGGAAAGTCTTGGACATGCACCAACATCTTTTAATCTGTGATAGATCTTTTGATACACCAGTTCAGGTATTCTGGGAAAGTCCAGGACTAGAAGCAGCATATTCTACTTGGGGTAGAATTTGTGCATACAATTTGTGCATGCAATGCAATGATGTGGCTAGATTTTTTTGGTCAGTGGATGAAATAATGTATTTAGTAATATTGAGATTATTTTAACGAGGGCTAAGCCTAAATTATGTCTTGTCTCTCTATTCAGGTCTTACATATATAATTTGAATGGCAGAAGTCTGTGGAGAGTTGGGTTTTTTTTAAATTTCAGGTGTGTCTAAGAATAAACACCGTCTTTCAAGCGAAGTAATTTCTGGAGTGTCATTTCTTCTTAATTGTGACATTTTGTGTAGCTTGAAAATTTTAATATGATAGCTATACTTTATTAGGCTTTTTCCATATAGACAGTGTTTTATATGTTGCTACAAGCACTTTAACTGTTTGGGCAACTGTGTTGATGATACAAAACAGGCTGGAGACCATATCTGATGCACTTGTAACTTGACAGTCATTTGGCCCTGCTGTTGATACTCCTTTCCACAATTAAGGAAGAAATCTAGTGATATAAATAATCCTTAACTGCATTACAGAAGTCTTGGAAACCTGTTAAATGTGTTGGATTAAAGGCAGCATTTCTTAGGAACTGCCATTAAAAATCTTTCGAGCTGTAAACAGGTTGTGTCAGTGAATATTTGCAAAGTCTGTGTTGATGAACATTTTAAAGCAAACTTAAGGCACAGAACTGAAGCTTGATTCAGCTTAAAGTTACAATAGTTCCTAACTTAGGTAAGGTAGGAATTAAAAAAAAATGTAGTAAGACATTTATGGAAGCAATTCAGTCAGAATTTGTGAGTGGCAGAGAGGAAGGAATGGGACAACAGATAGGAAGCCCTGAAATGAAGCCCAGGGTTGATATGTTCTGGGAAGAAACAATGCTACTGGAAAAGTGGATTCAGCTTGATTCTCACTAGAATACAACCCTAGTATCATCTTTAAATGCTGTGGAACATTTTCTTCCTCTGATGTATTTGTGACAAATATGGAGATTTTTGCCCCTTATTTTCATCAGCTGGAAACTACAGGACTCTTCTTCTACCGCTTCTCTGTTGTTACCCTGTGAGTGTCTCCTCTGTGTGCATTTATGAGATGTTTTAGGGGTTTTTTTGTAATAAGTGGTAAAGGACTAAACCAACTTGTTTCACTGCTGACTCTGTAGGTTCTGAATAGCATTACTGAAGTTGAAAAATGTCACTGGAATTCCCTCTGCTGAATGACACTATGGCTAGCAGAGAGGATTTAAAAGGAGTTTAGTTTGGTTTGTTGTTGGGGTTTCTTTTTCAATAAACTCCATGGCTATGCTTCAGACCTGAGCTTGTGAAGGAGAACTCATGTATTTTGTAGGCATGATGACTGAACAGCTTTTCAGTTTTGTGTATATAAAATGTTCCCTTGGGAAGTTTAATTTAGTATTGAGCCACTGCTAACAGGTGGTATTTGAGCACTGTGGTATTTGAGCAGTCATCGGTTAGTTTTGTTGATAATGCTAAAGTGACACTTCACAGATTTTTTTTTTTTTTTTTAGATTAAAGCTTGATTGCATGTAGATCTACTAAAAAGTCTAGGAAAAAATCTATGATAAATAAGAGAACTTCTAAGCAGCAGTAGTAAAAATGTCAGATGAATAAATAGACTTGATTTTTATATTTGACTCAAGTAGACTATCTTGGCACTCTAATAACTTTTCTTCTCAGAGGTATCAACTAAAATACCTGTTTGCCACCTATTAAATTTGTCGAGTTATTGTTATAAAAGCAGTGTTAGTTTTCCTGAAATATTTTACTCAAAACACTGTTTATTTTATTAATTAGACTAAGGCATTTGCAGGAGGTACCACTGGTGTCAGGTGTTTTGATTGTTTGTTTATTTGTTTTCAGACAAACAAATTTGATTAAAATGCATTGAAAAATCAGATAAATGTAATTTGTAAAATATGAAAGGTTAGTAAGTTTGAATCTTGTGTACTCTTGAATATTATAGTGCAGCTCTAGTGATGCAGCTGAGTTTTGCTGAAGGTCAGTTCTGAAAAATCCTCTTTTGAGAGGCCTTGAAAAAATGGGATGATGAGTTAAAAGGTGGCCAGATGCCCTTTAGTGGTGAGAAAACAAATCATGTGAGTAAAGGGGTCTGAAATGGAGCAGAATGGTGAGTTTAGATGTAGGCATTTTTATGTAATGACATAAGTAATAGTGTACTGGTCTATAGCAGGGGGCAGAACAACTAAAGATTCCAGAAAAATTTGTTTTGGAGAAAGGATGGGTTTTACTATTAGTTTTACCTACTTTCTCAGAGGTATTGTGTAGCATCTGTGCAGTGCAGTAAATGTTGTGTCAAGTCAAATCTTGTTGCCCAGTGTTTCACAAAGAGCTGCTAAACCGCTTTGTTTAAAGTTACAAGCGTTCTTTGATTTGCAGTTTGTATTACAGACTAGTATGCAAATGTATATGCATTATATACTGCCTTTAATGCTTGCAAACTGCAAATTTTTAAAAGTATGGCACATGAAGAGATAAGATGGTGAATAGCAGAAAAATGGTGGCCTGTGGTTCTGTGGACAGGTTGTGATTACATGCACAATTGTGTCAGTCTTTCCATGGTGCTGTGGACTGCATTCTTGATTGTGAGCAACTGGTAATTATGACTGGAGCTCCCTGGGGCTCTGCAGAGGTGCATCTGCTGGACTTCTTTTGGAACCTGTAGACCCTATAAATACCAGTAATTTTTCTACTCCTGCACTGTGTGTACTCTTGTGCTTGCTTTTACATACATTTACAACTTCATGTACATTCACTACTTACGAAAATTTATGGCTCTTCAGGACAGCTGTTTATGGTTGTATTGTCAATTACAGCAATTAATAAGCCTTGAGTTCTGTCAAGATCAAGCAATCTTTAGCAAGTGCTATGAATTTTTAGTTTAGATATCTTAGAACTATTCTGGTAATGAGATTTTGGATAATTCTTCAAACATTTGACATGAATGTTTATAAGCTACTGAAATTGGTTTGGACTTCTAATGTAATCCTTTGAGTACCCTATTACTAGCTTATAGGAAAAGTGATACTCAATATTTGCATTCCTGTTTGTAAGAAATAAACCAGTTCCTGTCCTGAAGAACTTAACCTAAAATATTCTTCTAAATAGCATTTGAGTATTACTTAATATAACAAACTCCTGAATGGACATCACCTCAGTGTTATGACTAAAAATAGTCAGTACTTTCTCTATGACACATTTCATAAAAAGAAAACTTGTTTGAAGGTTTCAAATATTCCATAGTGGAGAAAACCTTAATTGAAAAAGCACTTGTGGTTTTGTTTTGGTTTGGTTTTTTTGTTTTGTTTTGGTTTTGTTTGTTTGTTTGGGGGGGGGTTGTGTTTTATTATGTTCCATTTTGCTTTAATTTTATTGGGAAATCTGTGATAATTGGAAGACTTTGGAAATTTATAATGCATCTTCAGAACACCAATTTCTAATTTGTGGAAAATTCTTGAGTGCTGGAAATTAAGTATTCACTTTAGAATAAAAGCTGGTGATGCCAAAAAGACTTGCTTAATGTTTTGTAAATTTTTTGATAATTACAGTGGATTTGATCCCTCTGTTTTGGATCATAGTGTTGGTAGGGCCTGTTTTCAAATCATATGATTAATTTTTATTCTTTGTGAATCCTTGAATAGCATAAACTAAACCAGAACTTGTTAAAATGTTCCCATTTATTAGCTGACAGCTGCAAGCTCTGGTTATTCTCCTTTAGTAAAAAAGCAAAAGACAAAACTAGATTAGTGCTAACAGGTTGAGAATACAAAAAATCTTTGTATTTCAGATTCTGTTTCTATGCAACAGTTCCCCTTCAGCACAAACTGGTTCTTCCTTTGATTTGCACATCTTGCTCAGTTCTGCATCTTTGCCTCCTTGATTGTTTTTTGTTCATGTCAGTTTGTGAAATCAAATCCCATTTTTGAACTGTCTTTTTCTTTTGAGGTATGTGTCATTTTCAAAATTCTTCACAATGTTCTTCAGTCTCTTTTGTGATGGAGCCTGAATGACATTTTGCCTGCTTTGTCATCTTTTTTTTAATCATCCTGTTTCCTCTTTCTCTCTTCTTGCTGGGCAGCTGTTGGGCTGTAAGATGTTTATCTCCTTTCAAACTTAGATTTCCCTTTTTGACTTCCCAAGTGGTATTGAACTGTTTTTACATGGGAAGAAAGGCTGGTGACAGCATCTGCTTGTGCAGCCTGTTTCTGTGCAGTGCTGACTTTCCTGACTCTGTGTGACTTTCCTGACTCTGTTCTAACACCTTGTGGTAGAGTCTTGTGAATTACTGATACTTTCCGAATTGGTACTTAGACTTTGCTGCTCAAGGGCGTTTGTTAAAACTGCCACTAAACTGTTGTATGCAGTAGAGCTGCATCATCTTGTTTTTTTGCTTCAGGCCTTTTCAGATTAATTTATAAACCTGTGCAACTGTTCCTAAAGCCTTTCCCTTTACGGTTAACACATGACTGAATACACTATTGAAATGTAAAAACTTAGGAAAATCAATTGGTAGAGAAAGATATGCAGGTCATGTTGTTCTTGACTGTTTCTAACCTCACTGTTTCTGTGAATAGGGACATATGTTGAACTGCAGTAGAGTCTTTTATGTTAAGTATCATAATGCTGTTATATGATGCAGTATAATCTGTTAATATATCTTTGGTGTTTTCTTTGCCCTCTATAAATACCACTTGCAGTGAATCTACTGTCTAAACTCCCCTAGAAAAAGAAGCCACCTAAACTTATTTTGTAACTGATAGTGATCTTCCATACTTTCCTTGCTCAAGTTTGTTAACAGTTTGTGGCAAGGGACCTTTGCTAGCTACAGGAGGAAGAAACACATTAATGATGTGACATTAATGGATATATATAACTAGTTACAGAATTATATATTAACAAATACAGTAATTTGTATGTTCGTTACTTGCTGTCAGAGGACATCATGCTACATTTCAGTTCTAGCTAAATTCTTATCTTTCATATTTGTCTCAGCCTAATCAGGCATGAGGATCTGTAGTCATTTCTTGCAGAAATTAGGGTTGAGATTTTTTTTCTTTGCTTGGGGTTCTGTGACTGCTGTAGCTCCTTTTCTGCTTTTTGGAAAAACCCTCTGCAAAGAGAAATGTTCTTACTCCTTTTTAATCCTCGCTGCATTGCTGAAGTGTAGTAGTACGAAACTGATCTAATGGATATTGGGCTTTTTCCTGTCTGTAGAGTTCAGGCTTTTGGAGTTAAATGTCATCTTTGTACAAGCCAATCCAGAAGTTCAGAAAATTCAGAAGACTGAGCTATCCTTTAATTTACTCATTTTTTGTATTTGGAGTATCACAACTCATATTTTTAAGAGGTAACTTTTGATTCTATAGATATTGATAGCCTTTGGGTTTTTGAAGATTACTCAAAAAGAAGTTTAAATTTGCAAGCAAGTCCTATACCTTAAGTGACTGTGATTTCCACAATCTACTAGACATGGTTGAAAAACAGTGCGGAGAAAAGAAAGCCTGTGTTTCACACTCCTCATTAATCCAGTAGCAAGAGTGCTTGACTTGGAAGTATTACAGAGAATATAATTCTTTGACTATTAATTTTGGAGGGATATTGGAATACCAGTTAACTTGGTAGAGTTTTTACGGGGCTTACTCTGTAGAGCTGCTTGCTGAAGCTTCCTAGTTTGGTTTTTTTTCATTTTATAGTCACTGGAAATGCTGAGAATTAAATTGGCCTAATTAAAAGCAGCCTCATGAGAATATAGATAGCAAATTGTATTTCAATATGGCTTAGATCAAGTTAATATCTTCTTGTAAAGTAATTGTTCTGTACCTATTTATATGTAGGTCAGCCAGTGATGAGGTCATTATTGCTTTGTGTTGAAGTAGAAGTTTGGAGCAGTGTCAGTTTTCTGGGAAAATTGATTTTATCTTCAAATTGTTCTGGAGCAGGAGAGAAGCTGAAAGAGCTTTAATTACCTAGTGAGTATTTTACCTTCAAAAATGAGTGTTTTGACTCTTCTGGGTAGTTTTGTCTTTTCTTCATTTGACAGAGTATGATATGCTAAATAGCAGCTTGGGTATAATCTTAATTTCTGGCGAAAATTGTGGGACTCGGTAGTTCCTCCAGGTTCTTGGTGATGCTTACATGTTTTGCCCTAAGGTTTTGAATGAAGTTTTGTTCCTTTTTCCTCTGTGTTAGTTTACTTTTCCAAATCTGAAGTTGTTCTTTCACATGAATGTGACACAATTTATTGTTTGCAGTTGCTTGGATTTTCTGTGTTCATATTCACCAACAAAGGGGGAAACGGTCCTTCCTACTAATGAGGTGATTAAATTGGTGTTCCTAAGTGTCTGATATCCAGTTTATATCCATCACTGTCCCAAAAAACAAGATCAGTGTGATATGCTTTGGTTTTTTGTTTCTCTTTAATATCTTGTTAAATGTAAATTAATGCAATTTCTTTTAAGATGTTTGCTCCTAACTCTGAAAATCCCAGGACACCTCAGTCACTTGATAAAGTCTTCAGTCCCACTTAATGTTTCCTTTCATACTCCTTAGAGAAGCTTTTGCACTGTGTACTTCCAAAGTATATGATGTGTCTATTCTTTTGCAGTCATTTGCATTTTCTACCTAGTTTTGTGCTTGGATCACAAATGTTCTGGACGGTATGGTCTCGGTTTCATTTTGACTAGCTGTGGGTTAGTCCATGTAACAGCACATGGGGTGGATTGATTGAGAAACTTTACTGCGATTGTCTTTAAAGCTGAAAAGGACCAGTTGCCATGGTCTGCTCTTTAGCTAAGGGAATTGAATAAACTTCACTTTGTGTTGTAAAAGTAGAAAGAAGTTTTGTAGGTGAAACCAGTATATTAACCTAAGTGGAACAAATAAATTATTATCTTGCAAATTTTTCTGTGACTCCTTCAGAAGCAGTGGAGGAACAAACTGTTAATCCCAAAGCCTTCTCATCGTGAACTCTTAATTGCATCAGGACTTCATTTAGTAGTGGCAGAATTTTATTGTTCCCCTACTAAAGGTTGTGTTGCTTCAGAATCCTTCTGGGAAACTCCTTTCATTGGCTTTTTGAGAGTTCATTATTCATTTATGCACTTAAAATTGCAGGGTTCTGAGAATTTTTCAGAGTGATGCAAGCTTAAGAAATGTGAGCTTTGAAGTGATTGGATAAGCAGATTGGGTGGTTGCTGCTAAAGAGTAGCAGCTGGGAACTGCCAGAAATGAAATTGTGAAATGTACCTTAGCTCATAAAGTTAACACTTTTGTTCTGTCACTATTTTTCTCTCAAGTTTTATTTACAGATTGCTATGTTTTTACAATGAGAGCTCTTACTGTTTTCTGTGGTTTTTCATACGTATGAGGTTTTGCTTTTCTCCTTCAAATAACAAGATTAATTTGTTAGTTTTCTAAATGTGGCACAATCTATTCTCTGCCTTACCTAGTTTTAAAAACTCACTATGTTTGTTTCCAGCACTTTTTATTATCTATCTGACATACTGCAAGCTCTATTAGGGAGATCATAAAATGGAAAAGAAGATATAAGTTGTCTCACATATTACAGATGGGACAATTGAGTTAAGTTTATAGTAATCTAGTTATCATTTAGGTTTTTATTATGTCTGCATCAAAGTTGTGTGAGGTAATTTAGGGCAATACATACATACCTAGTAAATGATATTATCAGTATAGGCTCTGACCTCATGGCTTCTTTTGTCCTCCAAATTCAGGAAAAGAACTTTGCAGTAAAACTGCTTTTATCTTTGGTCATTCTTTCTTATTAACCAATTCAGCAAACTGCTCTTTGTTGTTTCTGCTGGGTCTGTATGTCTCATTCTGTCTTGGGTGACTTTTTTTTCTGGGAGATGCTGCAGGTGAGTAATTATTGTTTGTGTCTGCATGTAGAGATCTATGATTAAACCAACTACTTAATCATACCTTCAATATCATGCAAGTCTAGATTTTTGCTGGAAGCTGAGCAAGTGTAATGGAGTTCAGATAGGGAATGCTATAGGATTGATGTATATGAATATATATCATATAATCCCTGCTGTGAGTGTACAGACTTCATAGATTGCTTTTCAGTCCTGAACACTTGAAATTCAAAACATGAAAATTTTAAAAGTTGGTGTTATCCTTTTTGAGTAGATGCATTTTTTATTGTTATGTTTCCCTTAAAAAAGCCAGATGGTGTATTAAAGGCTGAATCCTCTTCTAAGTTACACTCTTGATTCCTTTAATTTTTCTGTCTGCTAGAGGCTTTGGCAACAGGAGCCATCACTAATGTTGGTTTTGCTTTGTGCTTCATTGGTTTAGGGCTTCCCTGTGATATCCTAGAATAGTTACTTGACTGTGATGGCCTTAAGCCATTAATATCTCACATTGGAAGAGACCCATGGACAGTGAAGGATTTAAATAAAGCATAGCAGAAGTTACTGGCCAACTGCCAGCCAGGGGACAAGTGTCTTCCCTTAAAATGACTGATGAAGCTTGAGCAGAGACATGACTGGATTAGATGGTGACTAAGGAGTAAACCGTGGGCTTTTCCTAAGACTTGGACAGTTTTTCTTGCCTGTTGTATCCAGAAAGGGAATGTGGTAGAACCTGACATACATGCAAAAGGGGAGACTCTTCTAAGGAATCATCACTTACTTAAAATAAGTTGGTGGTGTTTGGGTGTTTTTTTGCTTTTTTTGTTTGTTTGGTTGGTTTTTTAAATAAGACTTTTTTTTTATTGTGGCAAAGGGAATTATAACACTCAGCATACTTGAAAGAAGCAATGCCAGAATGCTGTAACAGCTTTAACCTGACTTGATCTCTACTGTAATCCCAAATCCACCAATCCCCTTTGCCTTGGTTCATTATCTCTGATGTCGGCAATTTAAATATGTTGAAGAAGTAGGTATTAATCTTTTTTTGAGTTCCTTCAGTACTGAAGGTCACAGAGTATTTTATTTAGAGGCAGGATTAAAAGTTTAGGCTGCTTCAGGAGTAACACATTTAAAACTTGAAATCTTCTTTCCAAGGTAAGTTAAAAGAAGCTGTGTTTGGTTTTGTGGTTTTGTTTATGATTTTTTTCCCCTGAGGTGTTCTCTTTTCTCTATGTAAAATGCTTACAGCCTTCCTTGATGTTTGCTGTTGATTAGTATTCACAGGTGAGGTATTGAGTTAGAATATAAACAACAGCTGACAACAACAATAAGACCTGTTAACAACAGTAAGACCTGTCTGTTGTACCTTTATGGTTTCACCTTTAAGATCATACATAAAAGCTGAGCGCTGATACAAGTTCAATTGTTTATCAGATTTCTGGTAACCTTTACAAGAAATGTATCTGAATGCGCCCAGAAAAAGTTACTATAAAGTTTCAATGGATGATGGTAGGCAGTTGTAGGGGAGAACACAGTTTATGTATCTAAATGGAAGTTATTTCCAAACACGAAGGTGGAATGGAAGAATATGTTGACTGGCTTGCATCACTGGTTTTAAACTACTGGGTGGAATTGTAACAGAGATGTTAGGGAGTTGTGGATGTATTATGCTAGATAGTTGTGGCCTCTTTGAAATTGTGCCTGCCAATAAATCCTCTACCAATTTAAAAGCAACCTTAAATTAGTTGGACAGCAGTGTGCGAACTAAATGTAACTGTAAGATTTCTTTTTAATCTCAAATGAATAGCGAGATAAAGTCCCCTCTGAACCTCCTTTTTCCCCAGCTCCCTCAGCAGGGACCTAGATTCCAAACCTTCTCTGGACTTGCTTCAGAACCTCTATGTCCTTTTTGAAGTGAGGGACCCAGAACTGGATATAGGTTTTGAGGTGTCTCCAGTGCCAAGTACAGGGGAAGAATGAGGTTCCTGGTTCTGCTGGCCATGTTATTCCTGATCCAGACAGGATACCATTGGCCTTCTTGGCCACCTCGGCACACATTGGCTTGTGTCCAGCTGCTGTCAGTCAACACCACCATGTCATTTTCTGCTGGGACACTTTCCAGCTACTTTTCCCCCAGCCTGTGGTGCTGTCTGGGCTTGTGACCCCAGGGCAGGACCTGGCACTTCACCTTGTTGAACTCATACCATTGGCCTTGGCCCATTGATCCAGCCTGTCCAGATCCCTCTCAGGGCCTTCTACCCTCCAGCAGAACACAACTACCATGGTGTCATCTGCAGAATGACTGAGAGTACCCTTGATCCTCTTGTCCATATCATCGACAAAGGTATTGAATATGACCTGCCTCAAAACTGAGCCCTGGGGAGCTGCTGACAGGCCTGCAGCTGAATGCAACACCATTCACCACCACTCTTGGCTTGCCCATCCAGGGAGTTCTTTTACCCAGTGAACTCCTGGCCCACCTGAGCCATGTGCAGACAGTTCCTCCAAGAGAATGCTGTGGGAGACAAGTGTCAAAGGCTTTCCTGAAGTGCAGGTAAACGACATCCACAACCTTGCCTTCATGTGCTCAGTGGGACACCTTGCCATAGAAGGAGAGGAGATTGGTCAAGCTGGGCCTGCCGTGCAAGAACCCAGGCTGACTGAGACTGATAAAGACACTGATTGCTCTTGTTGTCCTGCATGCACTGTGTGATTATACCCAAGATAATCTAAATACTGGCATTTAAGGTCAGTTCATAAATTTCATGGCTTGGTTTTGTAGCTATATCCTCAGGGGTCCAGGAGAAAATAACTATAATATATTGCTGCAATATGCATCTTGTTGCTGGTTGACTAAAGAATTAAAGAAAAAGTGGTGGATACTCTTCCATAAGAATACTGTTAATTCTTTTCCATACAGAGCATTGAAAGATTTATTTGGTTAAGAAATACCAAAACAGATTTCTTTCATGACTTGTGCCATTCTGTGAGTTCAATATATGTTGCTAGTTCTAGCTATTTGAGTTATGTTCATAACAAGAGTTACTGATTTTGATGGCAAGTTTTACTTGAAGTGCAACTCTTACATACCAGTGGAGTGCCCAAGTCCTTTACTGTCATACTTCTTGCCAGTACTACTTACCTGGTACCATTATTGTTGCTTCTCTGTTTTCCTGTCTTTCCTTACTTATTTACTTTACTTTAATCCATGACTTTTCTGTATAACCTGTAAGAATTTGGTGCTCGTTTGTACCCTCTTTAATTCTTTCTGTTGTACATGTGGAAAGCTCACACCAAAGGGGTAACCAGGTGCCCAGATAGGACAGTCCAGTGCCAGAAAATATATTGGATTTTTGGATAGCCAAGGTAATAACTATGGAATGTCGTGGGCTTTGGTTACAACAATGAATGGAACATAAGCAGAGCTGAGGAGGGGAAAATTGTAGTGTAGTCCTCAAGATTCAATGAATTGTCATTTGAGCTGGATTCAGCTTGGAAGTCTTGGATCTTAAACCACTGTCATGCTGTCCCAGCTTCAGGATAGACTGGACTTGTTGGTGACCTGAAAACATAATGCAAGATTGGCGAGTGTAGTCTAGCTCACTGCTAAGAGATATTTAATTTTGGATCTTACTGAATGTGAGGTGGGTGTCACCTCACATGAATTTTTATGTATTTCTTTAATTCCTTCTTTAGGACATGATCTTAGAAAAGAAGATAATTTGGGATCAGCAGTGAAACTGTCACTGCTGATAAGTTTCATGAACTTCCACAAGCCTTCTTATTCAGTGTCTTCTAATTTCTTGGCTTTGCTTAATTTTTGCATCACAAAATCTAACTCAACATTAGTATGAATGTAAGAATCTCAGAGGTGGATTTATTTTCTTTAAGTGGAAGTCTTGTGTTGAAGAACTGCTAATTCGAGGAAGTATTTAGGAGAGTTGCACTCTCTCTGCCTGGAATCCTTTCAAGCAAAGCACATACTTAGTAGCTGGTTTGTATAAAACAATGCAGAAGTCACCAAGTTGTTTTAAATGGTACTTTCTAAATTTTGGCAGTTAGTCTGCAATTTTATCAGTTCTTCGGTTATGTCTTGCTTTCAGGTAACTATATTTGGATATTCAAATTTTAGGTGGATTTGTTCACTGCCTGCGATAAAAAGCCTAAAAGGTTACTTAAATACTCCAAGTCAAAACACAAATGCCAAATTCCCTGGTGATCTTATCTATTACATTTCCTATACAAGTTTCCTTTTGCAGTGTATAAATTGGATATTCCTGTTAAATAGAAGATAATGAGTGACTTTGTTTCTTGATTCATAGATTCCTCTTGGACTGACAACAACATTACTGTGTTGAGTAGTTTGTTCAAGGGGTTTTGAGGGTTTTTTCTTCTCATAGAATTTAACAGAAAAGGCCAAATAGAAGTATATTCATACTCTTTCTGAACAGGGTAGATTAAAGTATTTTTCTTGCTGCTTTTTTGCACTGAAATCTTGTTCTTACTTTTCTTGTTTTAAGCCGTATTTTTTGTGGTGTCTGCAGAAACTTTGTGTATGTCTTTCATCTGCACTTTGATAAACTCCTTTTAGTGTTTAATTCTCTGATATGTTCCTCACAAAATGTATAAATTACAATAGGTGAGATCTTGCATATTTTTGTGACCAACATTTAATTCAGAAATTCAAATATTAACATGGCTTAAAGCTTCCTGGGCTTTGTGTGAAATTTATTTTAAACCACTGTAGTTATGTCTATGTGGCATGTTCTAGTCATGCAGAAGTTTTTAGAGCCTTGAAAACACATACCATCATTTTTAGTTTGACTACTTGCCTGCTGTTTTTTGATGAGGAATATGAACCTCTGACAGCCAAAAAAAACCCCACCCAAATCAAACTTCTTTTCACCAAGCAGTTCTTCACTGTTAAAGCTTTATGAAAGTGACAATACGTGGAAAATGAACTCGAAGGAGGAGGAAGAATTCTCTGCAACAGGTAATTGTCATCAGTATTAATTTTGGTGGTGTGGAGAAGAATGAGAAAAGACAAGAGAAGCATTTTCTGTGTTTGTGGAACAGGGAGAAGGGTCTTACGTGTAGGCTCTTCCTAAATGTGAGCCGCCAGCTGCTTCCATCTTTCTTTTTAATACTCCCATTCTTTAAAGCTGTGGTAGGGGATGATGGAAAACAGCTTTTTGTGTAATTTAAGAATTTAATTGACTATCTTGATAATGCCTCATTCTGGTCCCCAGCTGACATGGCTTGGACTGTTTCACTTGCCTGCTGAAGTTTCTTGGTTTTGTTAACAGTGATAATTAGAAGTGTAGAAGGTACAGGAGAAGATGTAAGAAGCACAACATATATTGTGTTGCCAGCACCCCGGGAGGTGCCCTTGCATCAACAACACAAATGCAGGAACATCTAGTGCAGAGCTGGAGCAGCCAGGGCTGTGACAAGGTGGTTTGCATTTTTAAGGCCATTTACAAGGATGAACATCTTACATTGCTTTTGTATGCTGCTGCAGAAGGTTGCAAATCTTGGACAACCACTCCTGTACATGTACTAAACAGATCAGGAGACCACTCTTGCCCCTTGCTGAATTAATTGCCTGTCTGTGGAAAGAACCTTATGTTTTAAACTGTCCAGGGATTAATTTTCATTTCTAGTGACTCACACACCCCCCACCCCCTTTGAAGGACTAAATTTGAGATTAGTCCTAGGATGAAATTGTGGCCTGCTGACATTTAAACACATTTTCTCTTTTTATAAAAGCAGAAAACTAATTGAGGGCTGATGCTGTAATTTAGCTCTCTGAACTATTTACAAAAAGATGCACTCCATGCAGAAAAGTTATGCATAATCAGACCTAGAAACAGTGTTCTACTAATATATGCTGAAGAACTGCTTTGCAGTGTGATGTCTGTGTACAAGCTGTTTTGTATAAACAAATGCAGATAAGAATTGAAATTCTGTTACTAATTTTGCTAATTGCTAATTTCCTTTTTTACTTTCTATCCACAGATCTTCATGTCTTTCACTAAGAGGACATTTGTCAAGATAATTGCCTCAACTATTGTACCTTGGAGCAGCATGTACAAAACTGATCTTAAGACTAAAGAGTCATTAGTATTTGAAATAACTGCCAGGGGAAAAAAAAATCAGGAAAGACTTTTTTCTTTTTTTAAAATTTACAGAAGATAAAATTACTGAAGTCCATGAAGAGGTTATCCTTACCTAGTAAAAAGGCACAGCTGCTGAAAGACAAAAGAATACTCAGTAGAAAATTGCAAAACCCATTTTTGTTCTTAAAGGAACACATTACATGTCATGTCAACTCCTTTACTGATGTGTTTTGACTTTTCTCTAGGAAACTGGCATTTCTGCAGTATTCAGAATTGGGTCAACCTTCAGTTAGTAGATTTTGGACTTTTCCCTTATCTGTAATTATTTCTGTCAACAAGTCATAATTTTGTGCCTGTTTAACTAGGAATTAACCTATAGCCTCCTAACAGCATTCAAGAAAATTTCAAGACTGTTCTAAAAGGATAAGGATATTCAAAGTATCTGTAATATTTCAGCTTCTTTTTCTACTGGTGCAGCTTGAGAGAGAACAGAGTTCCAGCAGCCTGGTAGTGATACCCAGATGCAGCTGGGGAAGGCATGTTTTCCACTGGGCGTAGGTGCAAGTAAATCTCTTGTGGAGTGTTGACTTTGTAAAAGATGCGTTTCCTCAACAAACCACATGTCACTGGTTTCTAAATGTGTTGATATAGTGTATATGAGCAGATACTCGGACTTTTTGTGAGGTATGCTAAGTATATATCTGGCAGGAGATACTAAGATTATAATGAGGTTTTTAAATTGACAGTCTTATGCTGTGTCAGAACCTTGTTACTCTATAGATGCATTTGTATGAATGAACTTTTTTATCAGAGATGAAATTATATCTTTGGAGTTTTACACTGGCTTTGGTCTTTATTGATTAGTATAATTTAAAACTATAAACTAAAGTGTAAATGCAGCATTATTTTAATGAATAAGGGGTATAATTATAATTATCTTTTTCAGTAACTCAAATTTTCTGTTATGCACTCAATCACAAAGAATATTTTCCAGCATTCTTTAGAATGCTTCCTCATCTGGTGTTAAAATTAGGTAATTCTTTGCATTAAAACTGTACAGATGAAAATGTGTATCCAGTTTCTTTCCCTTTTCTTAGAGGGTTTATTTGATACTTAATGATGTCTCATAGCTGTGCTTTGCTCCCTGCTTTTTTACTGAGCATATAAATGTGGATATAGCTCTAGACTCTCCATTTTACTTACTGCCTGTCTATTAAACAATCCTTGCTTCTTAAGCAAGAAGAGTATTCAGCCTACTTAGCGATTGTGTTTCAGGGTTTATCTCCTGTCTCATAGAGCATATACACATTCTGATTGTATTTGGGGACAAGTAAGTAAACTTGTACTGCCGCATGTGGAATATGATTAAAAATGCCTGCTCCTCAGACCAAAGCATTCCTCTTAATCTTTGATATAGCTTAAGCTTTCATATAGAGTACCATCTTTGTGTTTGTCTGGGTCACAGCAGTGTAAACAGGAATTTTGGCATGAGTAATTCAGATGTTTATTTGTACCAAAAAGCCCCCTCCCTACCAACATCCTTTTAAATCTTACAAGAATTTTGGATCTCCTGTGAAGATGAATATTCAACGCATCAATAGCAGGTAAGTGCTTTTTAAAATACTTTACTTAAATACTATATGGAAAATATTGAATAATCTTGTAATTTTTACATTGTCATTTACTACATTTTTCTACCCTTTTAGATATCCAAGATCCAGTACTGGATAGGTAAGTATTCTGAACAATTTTTTTTTTTAGCAGTAGCACTTTCAAAGAAAAGCTAAGCTGAAGTTTATTCACTTTTTTGCCTGATCTCCAAATAATTTTGTAGGCTACTCCAATTAGATAACTTACTCATGACTTAGCATGTGCATCTAAATGCATAGTAAGGTTCATTATAAACATTACACTTACTCAATTCATGAACTGAAAACAGTTACTCCCATTTTTTTTTGTTTTGTCCTGCTCAGTTTTCAGAAGCATTTTATGCGTCTTTAGGCAGATTGATTTTGGTAGCCTGTAACAGAAATTAATTTTCTTCCAAGACCTGAACAAGGATGTAAATGCTCAGAACAGTAGTAGTTAAGATTGTATATTTGTGTGCATGTGCATAAATGCACTGGTTTTAATTCAACTTTCTCCTTTAATTTGCAGCCTTCCAGTCTGGTGTTTTTCTTGCCTCTTCATGACCTCGTGTCTTGAGCAGCCTAGCTGGATCCCCTGGTTCCTGTTTCTTCTTGTTTCAAAATTCTGCTTTCTCCCATTTTAGATCCCCTACCCTTTTATATTCATATGCATACACTAGCCTTTTGCTACCTATTTTGGTCTTTGCTATTTATCCTGAGACTTTGGTTGGGTTCCATGCAGTATTTTCCATGTGGCACTACTCTCCTGGATTCCCTGCCACAGTGCAGTTAGTTTGTCTGAAGAACATCCCTGATGTGCTTTTGAGGTTTTAATGGCCTGATTGTCCTCATCTACATTTCTGTTCTGCTGCTTTGTCTTGGTCTAAGTAGACATTGGAGAAGACATTAAGGCTGTGCCTTTTGCTGCCCTACTTAGAAAGCAAATGCGTGAACGTTTTTTAAAGAACCAAGAGAGCCTGTGGGTTGTGGGGGATGATAAGCAAAGTGAAAAGTTCCTGAGATAAAAAAAATGCAAACAACTCCGCTGAACAACAACAACATGTCTCCTCTTGGACATGTTTAGATTGATGTTTGTTCTGCTCCTTTCTGCTCTAATTAGGAAATGCAGTCACATTTTAGCTTTTAGGCTAAACGTAGTTCTTTCTTTTTTTTCCCCTTCTGTCAAGTAATCTCTCTATTTCTGTTTGATTTTATATCATTTTGATGAGCCTTTCTTTGCAAGTGCTCAGCTGTGAATCCCTTATGCTCCACACCATATGAGAATTGCTGCTGAATAGAATATCTTAGATTCATCTGAAATATGTTTTGTTTTCTTGTGGAATACACTCCCTTAAAATATTTGTTTTGAATGTGGTTATACATCTCTTCAGTTATCTGGCTGCTCCTTTGCTAATGGATTCAGAAAAGTCATTAAGCATGTGTGTATTGTGATCTCTGGCTCTAAGTGGGGCATCTGGGGGAAAATACCAAGTTTAAGTGTTTTCTGGCGTTCATATTGCAGTAGTTCATGCTGATTTCCTTGAGTACACATTTAAATTGTTGATACCCTCAAAGTTTTAAGTTTTTTGTGCTGTTACTCTGTTGTTGTGTAGCAAGGATTTAAAGTCTTAGTTTGACTTACCATTCAGTTACAAAGCAGGAACATATTAACATAGTACATTACAAAAATATTTAAATGTAAAGCTGTTATGTCTGAGTTTCTGGTCATGTAAAATTCTTCTTTTGCATAATTCTTGCTGTGTGAATCCTTTTTGGGGGGATTGGGCAGGTGGTTCAGGGGAGAAAACAGTTTTCTTATGCAAATTGAATAAGATTTGTCATCGGAATTTATAAGGACATGTCTGTTTCTGCTTATGAAATAAAATGGTAAAGCAGGTTTTGTGAAGTTTCGAAATTAAATATTTTTAACTTGAAAAGTAACATTTGCTCAATATATAAGTAGTGAGTTTGTTTTTCTGAGTTTAGAATACGGGATTGAAGTTCTTGTCATAATTATGTGAACTGATGTTTTCATGGGAGTTCTTATTTAAGGAGACCTCTTAATGGTTTTATATTTCTTTGTATGTTTTGGTAACATAGATCTATCCAAATAAAACACAGTCTATGATTGTTGGGTCTGAATTATATATTTTTAAATAACAATGTAACTTGTATTACCAGAGATTTTTACAGTGCTGAAATTTAAACAGTTACTTAAAGCTTATCTGGGAGTAATTGCAACTTTGTTCTTTTTTTCTTGTTGTGTTTCAGGGAAATGAGGCAAGCTACCCTTTGGAAATGTGCTCGCACTGTAAGTTTTTCTTAATTGCTACACTGTATTGTTACAGAAGTCAATTTTGTTTGGGGATTGATATGGACAGGTTTCATGTATGTTATGTAGTTTATATATTAACTAAAAGAATAAAATGTTAAAAATTACCTTTGGAAATGATACAGCTTTTGCTGTTAGATTGTAAAATCAAAACCCAGTCTATCTTTAAAATAGAAATCAGTTAAAGGTTTGAGGGTTTTCTTTGAGTCTTCCATCAGAATATATTAAAAAAAAACTTATGATAGTCTTGATGTCTGTAGGGTGAAGTGTAGTTCAACCAGTGGGGCTTTTCCATCAGTCCTGATGCCAGTTCCTTAGGGGTGTGGATCAGTCATGGTGAAGTCTGTGCTGTGTTAGGAGTGAAGTATATTGCTTAAACTGGCTTTGTGCCTTCAGAGGAAAGGAGAGGTTTGGGACTAAATGAGCTTTTTTTTCCCCTTGTACAGCCAAGCAGTTAGGTGAGAACCCACTTGGTGTTACTTACTTTTGGCCATGTGAGAATAAAATTCATTGCTCTATCTCATGGGGTTGGTCTGCCCTGTAAAAATGACAAAGTATCAGATGATCTTTTCGCTTAAAGCTGACCAGAGAAAGGGTTATCTTGTGAAATGTCCTTGTGGTGTTGTGCTAAGTGTAGCTATTCTTAGTTGTGTTTTCTATTCAATTATTTTCTTCAGCCCTGAAGTGTGTGTAGACATGTGCATGTGTCTTCTGAACCACTTGATAAAATTCCTTATCTTGGGTGAATCAGATCTTTCTAGATCCCTTTCACAGTGCTTGTCATGTGCTTGTGCTGGCCTATGGCTCTTGTAACTCAAACTGTAATAGAAAATAAATGGTCATGGAGAAATCTTTGTCTAAATATGTTTTTTCAGAGAAATGAGACTTTACCTGGTAATTTGCAAGTCCTGTGTGCCTAATGGGAACATCTACGTGGATTCTAATTTGAGTCATAAATTCGCAAACACTTGGGAATATCATCCACAGCAGTGCATAGCTGTGTAATGCTCTCAGTATATTTTCTTAAATGCAAATACATGGTTGGAGTTTTGTACTTGATGAAGACTTCAGTAGTGTTTTCCTGAATCATATATATATCTCAATCTTAAATTGCTGCTCCATTGGTCAGTGTTTTGTTATGGACAAACTGGTTTCTGAAGAATTATTTTTTTAGCTAGTCGTGTCAGTGTCAGAGTTGTAAGCAGTGTGTTGCCATCCTTAACTTCTGATTCTAGGACAAACTATATTAATTGATAGCAATGGGCAGCCTAAAGGTTTATTATTACACTTTTTTGCTCATTTTTATTGCAGAGAAAGTGAGGATTTTTGCATAATATTCTGTGGTTAAACGATACGTTGAGGCTGCTGTTGTTTAAATGTGAAGTTTTCTATGATTAAAGGTTCTTCTGCTCTGATGGCCTTTCTCACAGCAGAAGGTTGGCTGTATCCTGGGCAGCATAACACACCAGGAAAATGTCCCTTTGCTTGGATGGGCCCAGCCACTGCAATGATAGTGCTATGCTTAAAGATCCTGAGTGCCTCAGTATTCTGAAAGTCAGGGGTTTTGGGCACAGGTGTGCACAGCTGCATGTCTGGAAGCAAGCTTGCAAGTAGATGTTCACATTGTTCTTTAAGTGTTAAATTGTCCCTCCTGCTTCCAGAAATTGCACTGACAGGTCTAAAGTTTTCAAGGCAAGGCTAGACAATATCTTTGTAGATCATCTGATACAGTGTCTTGGTTTGAAAAGACAGGTGTCTGCTAAGGAACTCAGGAGCCTTCCCTGAACTGGAAACTGTAAACCCCCTCCCTCCGAATTGTTACAAATTTGAAATTAAGGGGGCCTCTCAAGCAGAGATATGGAAGCAGGAATAACAGTTCTTTATTAGGAAAGAAAATAAAAAATAAAATTAGCAATGCAGTAACACAAAACAACACTGACAGAATCAGAATATGACCTGACGCCCTGTTGGTCAGGGTGTTGGTAGCAGTCCTCCTGGAGTGGCAGGTGTGGTTCTGTTGGAGCAGTGATCCTGTAGAAGGGTTTAGTCTTCTTCTGAAGATCCAGTGGAAAAGGCAGCTGTTCCTCTGGGAATCCGGTGGAAAGGCTGTTCTGGTGTCTCAAAATCTCAGATTCTATCCAGTTACGAATGCTTGGCTCCTCCCTCTGGGCAGAGCATCTCACAGTGGGATGCTGTAATTTTTATCAGCCATGCAGTGACACTCAATATCCCATTAACAGCAGATGTCTCCCCGGAGGGAGGATTCGTTTGTGGAAGAGATAAAGAAAACTGCCTAATTAACAGAAGATAACTGCCACACCTCTAACAGATGGCAAATAGAATACACACATTGCCTTGCAATCTAGGGCATACAGATTTTGAATTTTCACCTTTTGGAGATTGCCAGTTAGTAATAATGTATTAATGCTGTTTGCATGGAGACATTGGGTCATAACCTCTGCTTGGTGCTACAGTTGCTACTTTGGTGTCTCATAAGAAGAGTTTTGTGTTAAAGTAGGCAGTTACACGAGGCAAATTCAGGCTACCACAGAGAGGATGCACACCATTAGATAGTCAAGCATCTTCTTTTAACCTTTCATTTTAGAACATTAGTTCTTCTCAGTGGGTGAATTAGTGTTGTTGGATTCCTTAAAATGGTTTGGTTTTGTTTCTCAGCTATGCTGTGCCAGAAATTACTGAAAACCTACCACTGCTTTCCATAGTGAAAATTTGATGTCAGCCAGAATCTGTCAAATTGTCCATAAGAAAATTTTATTATTGCAAAAACATGTAGAGAAGACTATTTTGTAATAGAGTAAAGAATAATTTATAAACACTCTTTTGTAGCGTGTTTGGATTTTAAGCTAAGAAGACTAGTATCTCTTTCCTAACTTAGGAAATTGTAATTGACACATCTGAAGTCATAAAAAGGATTAGGCCAGCTGTGTGTAAGCATATACAAGATGAGTGGTTGAATGTGTTCTCAAGGATATCATCTTTTTGAAATCTGATCTCCAAAACTGAAATGGCTGACGTGGTTGCTACTCTGAAATGTTATATTCGTGAATCAGATGAGGCTGTAGGTAGAGGTGCAAATTTTGCTGAAGGTCTGTTTTATTTTGAGATCTCTGCAATACATTCTTCTGGGGGAAACTTAGTCTGGAAACATTTAAAATTCATTTCAGAACATGTTTGATTTGCAAAATTTTTCCTAATACCTTTGCAATATTCTTGTCTATAATGATTTCGTGTTTAAAAAGTTAGTGGAAATAGGGCTCTCCGTGACCACACTCTGTTCTGGCTTTTGTTAGTTAAACCTTTGAACCAGTATTCTAAGAGTATCTGAAAAGCCAATCTTTTAAATGCAGGGGTAAACATTTAGATTTCACAAGTGCTCAGCACTGAATTGCTAAGAGATGTACAGCTTTTCTAAGGTCTGTACCCTTTGCAGATGCCTGTGTGTATACTGTGTGCTCTGCAGCAATGGATGTACCATGCTTCTTAATGCATATGCAGTTATCCTGTCACTGAATGTAGTGAATTTCAGAAATCTGTGGTTTTAGGGCATTCTTTACTTTTGGCTCTTAGATTAATAAAAAGTTAGCCGTGTACGTTTATGTTAACTGTAAAAAATATACTTAATTTTTTTTCTGAAATTACTGTTTTCAACATAAAGCACTCTGAAATTGGCTTCTAATTAAATTTTTTGAGTTGCCACTTGAATAGTTTTTACAATCTTTTCTGAGCATCAGTTGCATGCATAACAATTTGAAACAGAATTGTTTTAAAATCTAATGGATGATCCTGTACTGCTGTGTTGAGGGGCAGAAGTGAGGAACTCAGCAGTGTGGATTAGCATATTAGAAAGTGAGCAACTGAGATAAGACTCCTGCAATAAAATGGGAGTGAGGCAAAGCATTTGCATGTAGTTTCTTGGAAGCATTTTAACCTGTTTCATCATATTTTGAGATGTATGCAAATGAATTCAAGAGATGAAGCAGGTGTTGGCCCTAAGAATTTTAATACTTGGATAGAAGAGGAGTCTTTTGAAAGTACTGATAGTTCTTTAACAAAAAAATCCGTAGTACCAGAACTACTTAACACTTGCCTTATGTTAATTACAAGGGGAACAAAATCCAGAATGGATTATGAAATAAACGTAAATAATTCTAAGTGTTTTAAAACAGTGCAGAATTTGATGTTTGAGCAGGGCTGCCAATAAGCATTTTAAAGAAAAGCACTTAGCAGTTACTATTTCCAGCCAGTTTGTAAGTTTGTGAGCTCAGACATCAGTGCCAAGGTGAGGGGACACTGTCTGGTTCTGCCGAAAAGCATGGGAAGCACAGAGCCCCCTGTCAGCTGGGGAGCATAGCACAAAAGGCTAATTTGGATCTGAATGCTCAGGGTTGCTGGGAGTGTGGTGATGAGTCACAGGCAAACTCTGCTTCAAACAGTGTAAACAAAGCTCAGTCCTGATTTTCCTTAGTGGTGGTATTGCCCTTTTTACACTACTATGGACTTGGACTTCCTAGGAGTTCCTAGTGTTTTTATCTGGCCTGGTCTCCTGAGCTGGTCTGAAATTCTGTTGGCTACTGCCACCATCAGTCCTTTCAGCTCAGCTTTCCCTTGAGCTGAACTATCTTGTGCCTTGCATTTCCAGCAGAACTTAGGAGAGTTTATGTGGGCACGAAGTCATATTTTTTGTTCAGACACTGAGAATTAATTTCAGTGCTCTGTTTTGTCAGTGAGAGCTATGTGGAATTTTAAGAAAGTCTGTTGATAAGGACAAGGAAAATACAGACGTGTAAAAAAGGGGAGCATCCATCTTAGATAGGAACTGTTGTGTATGTGCATTTTGGGAGATAAAGCAAAAAATTACTAAGATATTATTGAAATCTGCTGTTATACATAAATGTATGCTGTTCTCCTTTAAAAAATCCAACGGATAACCAAGAAACAAACATTAAGCTCCAGAAAACCTGCATAGTTTTTAGGTAAATTCAGCATAGGCAGGGAGAGTCACCAGAAATGAAGACTTGTGAAGAAAGAATAGACAGAAGGTACGCCAATCTAAGACATATTATACTGTGATGTATTCATCCCTTATTTTATATTTGTATTCTTATTTCTTAAAGCTGTTCTATGAAGACAAAGATACTACTGAAATACAAATTTTTTTCAAGCTTTTTAAAACTCAGCTTGTGGAAAGGATTTAATGGTAGGTGAGGTGCCTGCAATATATTTAAGGAAAAATAATGTAATTCTGATATTAGATTCTCATACAGTCAGTTATGAACACAGTGATCTCATGTTTATCCAGATATGTTCGTTAGGAACGAGGTTTATATGCTGATGAGCTATTAAAGAAAATTTTCTTAGCCCTGCATTTACTTTGCTTTTTCATTATTTCCTCCTCCAAGTACTGTTGTTTGTGCTGTATCATTTGCCAGAAACAAAATATAGGAAGAGTTTGCTATTTGGTCAGCTTTTGGCAGAGATGCTAATTTTTTTCAGTACTGTTTTTTAATTTGTTTTGACTCCTGTTAAGAAAAGAACCTCTCTCAGATCTCCAGTGCAGGCTGGAGATTTGCTTGAATGTTTCAAGGTTTGGAATGAGAAATTTTAATCCCATTTCTAAGTAGAAACTGCTGCCAGATATTTGTATTTGGACTCTGCATTGAAGTTGAGCTGGTATGAGCTATGAAATGGGATGTGTGTATATGTGGAGAAAGAGTAATTAACATTTTTCAAAATCCTTAATTTCATAATTGCGGCAGCTGTTGCTTTGTTACAGTTCAGCAAAACATGAATATTGTTGAGAAATACTCTTATATCCCATTGCAACCTCCTCCCCTTCCTGTGATCTGATTCGTACCTTTATCACCCATAATCCTGACCTCCTTGTCCACCATCTTTAAAACAAAACAAAAAAAAATTTCTTCTCTTACGCTTGCTAGTTTTATAATGCAAGGACCTTGTTAACTGCAGATGTGAGGCTAGTTAACCCAGCAGTGGTTCTTGTGCCCAGCAGATGATGACAGAACAGCATTGCTTGTTAACACAAGCAATGTGTCCAGTAGATCAGTTTTTGAATGCTGCAAGAAAATGTTCTTTTTTATAGTTCATATTGGTAGTTCTGCTAGAGATATATTAACTTGAGATAAAATACTTTTCTGACAACAGTTTGTTTTCTTAGCACATTTCTTAGCAATGGCAGAGACAATCTTGTCTGGTCTTTTGTGCCAGCTTGTGCCAATTCAAGCTATGTAGCCGTGTGTGAGTGACTTGTGTATGTGGTAATTAATTAACTCCACTTCATAGCAGAGCATTGACAGAACTCTGGGTGTCACTTTCAGTCTTTGCTCGTGTATTTGTGAGGAAAAATGGCATGGACTTGAGCTCCCAAACCAGGAAATGGAACTGAAGTAATGAAATAAGACTTTCTTTAATGGGACCTCTGGGTTATGAGAAAATGGTGTTACCTAATGATCAGAGGTCTGTAGTCCTGCTTCAGGCAGCTCCATGTTTCTGTCCTAATTTGTGAAAATGTCATTGCTGTGTTTTGGTACTTAGGAGTTTCTTACATGTTACTTAGAAATGTTATAGAACTTGCCGTTCATTAACTCATTAATTTTTGTGGCAAGGGAGAAGAAGTCCAGCTGTGTTAATGCTTCTTAAAATCACATTGTGATTTTGTGAAGTTGCAGAACTATGAAGTATTTCAGGTTGTTTGGGAGGCTTTAGAACTGACCAAAATGGAAAGATTAGTCTTTCTATTAATACTGGAAGTGTGATTCCACTGATCTGGTAAGAAGCTGACAGTGCATTAGATACACCATAGACAATATTTTTAGTTTGCTGTTTAGTTGTTTTAAAGTGAAGTAATGCAGGTATAAATTATGTCAATTCATGTACTTATTTTACAAGGGGAAATGTGCTTATGTAAGGTAGTGTGATAAGTCACCCTTGCTATTTTTATGCTTTTTCAAATGCTTGTGCTGTGAGGCTTTTTTGAGGGTATGAGTTCTTTCTATGGGAGTCGGAAGTAGAACTTGCACTAAAATGAAGTTCCCACATTTGCAGCTTGCCAAGGTGCCGTCTTCATTAAAATGGGCTGGGCCCAGTAATTGTCCAGTGGCAGGACTGGAAGTGGGGGCAAAAGAGTTTCTGTGCACAGAAGCAAAAGTTGGCAAATACCTTTCAGTGTACTGGGGAGAGAAGCAGCATTTTGTGCTGATAGAACTCATAAAATTGCCCATGGAGCTCTGCTTTGCCATTCCTTTTTAATACTGTATTCTTCTAGTCCCATGATGATGTTCTACATCCAGGTTACTATATGGTGCTCTGTCTCCTTCTGTGTCATCTGGAGGAGTTCCTGGGTAGGTGTGCAATGTGCTGCTGCCACTGCAGTGCTGTTGTGCTGTTCAGGGCACACCTCCAGTTACGGTCAAGGCTTCTGCACCAACTGGGGTAAAAGGAATATTTCAGTGCAGTTGAGAGGTTAATTATGTGAAATACCACACTGCTTACTAGAAACTGAAGAAAGTGAATTATATTTAGTCTCACTTTTTTAGCCCTAGAGGCAGAATCAGGTCCGTCCCTTTCTGGCACAGCAAAGAGAAGATTATTCTGGGACTGCAGACTGGTTTTTGCCCTTTGCCTCTGCAGTTGCAAGCAGTAACTGAGACTGCAGAATGGCAGAAAATAATTTTGTGCCTTTGGACTTCTGTCAGGGTCTCTTTCATTCTGAAATAGTGCAGTCCTGAGGACTCTCTATTTGTGTCTTACTGGTTTTTAGACAAGGATATCAAGAAACTGAAGTGGCAGTTGGTTACTGTTGGTAGAGGATTAGGTCTCTGAGTTAGCTACAATTTCAAGACATCAAGCTCTGAAGGTTGACTGACCTTATGTATTGGAAAGACTCAAAGCTGTTCCATTTTATGCTGCACTTTTACAAAAGCCTAAGGTACTGATGTGATGCGAAATGGATCAGGTGGATGTATGTGCCTTGTAGAAGATATGATAAAATTTCTATTACTATTAGAGCAAACACACTACTAAATGGAGCTAAGAAATACTGAGGGACCTGCACATGTTAAGGAGAAGGTTGGTGGGTGAGTTTGCAGTCTTAGGTTCTGCAGGGTATGTTTGCTGTGGTTTGTTCTGTACTGAGGCCCTTCTAGGCTTCCTAAGAACCTCAGTTGCTCCTTTGTAGCTAAAAAGGGTGAGCAACATGTGAACAGACTTGGATCTTGTAAATGAGGCTGCTGACAGGGTATTTCCAGGTTGTTATGGAGAAATTTTTCAAGCTTTTCAGCAGTAGCAAAGTACATGATTGCTTTTAATTGTTTTTATAGATTCACAGGTTTAGGCTATTCTTGGCATAATCAGATGTGTAAAATAGGGTACTAGGTATATGCTTTAATTGAGATTCTCTATAAATTTGAACAGATTAGATGAAGAGGTGCTGCTGCAGAACCTGAATCTACTTTAATTTCTGGGACAAAAAAAAAGCTGTATACAAGTTGTGGCTACATGTGTGTCTGTTTCCCATCTGAGATGGAAAGGAAAAATGATCTTAGGTCAGTAAGAGGGGTGTTTTAAGTAGGTGAGAGATAACTGGTTACCGGTAGGACTGTTAACCTGCTTAACTTGACTCATATCCCAGGAGATCTCATGTTCGGTGTGCTGAAAAAGCACTAATTTTGCTAATAAGTTGAATATAATTGTCTTTCTGACATACTATGTTAGTCCAGTGTAAACATAATGCTGTTTCCTTCAGAGAACACTTGGTCTTTTCCTCAAATTCTTCATATCTGGTATTTGTAAGAGCTGACTAAGTAGCTAGCTAAGCATCCTCAATCCTTCAAAATGTTGTGTCAGCATGTGGTATTCAGTGAGTCACAGTGCTAATAACTATATTATGGCAGGTGCAGGGAGGAAAAAAGGTAAGTCTTATTTAAAATAAAATTGTGTTTGTCTTCAGAATTTCATATTATTGTTATAGGTGTTTCATAGTTAAAATAAAGTAGGAGAAAATCTTGTAGTAAAGCAATGAAATGTGCCTTGTGTTTAACTGCAAAGGGTTTACTGAAGCCTTTCTGAGAGTAAGTATGGGGTTGTTTTTCATTTCAGTTGATGCTGATGAGATAAAAAGACTAGGAAAGAGATTTAAGAAGCTTGATTTGGACAACTCTGGTTCTCTGAGCGTGGAAGAGTTCATGTCTTTACCTGAATTGCAACAGAACCCGTTAGTACAGCGAGTAATAGATATATTTGACACAGATGGCAATGGAGAAGTGGATTTTAAAGGTAAGGCACAGTGTTCTGTGATAGGTGGTGGTACTTCAGAATTCCTAGAGCTTTAGAATTCGGGTTTTTCTTCATCTGACACAGGAGAGGTGAAGAAGGTATGTTAAAATAAGGTGCTAAATCCTAGTGGAACTAAATACCAGTAAAATTAGTTTCTCTGCATTAGGGCACGTCTGTGTGTTTAAAGGACCAAATTGTTTAGTAATAGCTTTTAAGGTCAGGCTGACTGAGGACTACTCGTTAAATATCTCTTAAAGTACACCAATTTAGACTCTTAATTTTGATGCTGAGGAGAGACTGAAGAAAGTTGTGGTAGGCTAAGTGATGTGTTTCTGCATAAGTTGTATTTGTCCAAATGAAATCTCTCCTTTGGAGTATTTAGAAAATAGGAAGGAGCCCAGGTTTTTCTGTTGATACTTCTTTTATGGGGTTATTTTTAGGTACATCTTAGATTGACACTTGAAGAAAAAAAAAATCCAAACAACACAGAAGATTTGATTTAGTACATTTCTCAATGATTAAAAGGGCCATGATTAAAAGGGCCATGATTAAAAGGGCCATGATTAAAATCTTCCTCGTTAATTCATCTTAAAACAGTGTCTGAAATTATAATGTTTGTAACTTCTGTTCAAGGTAAAACTTAGTATTTCTTATGACTGAAGAAGGTTAATCAGTCTTGCATTTTTTTAAATTGGAGAAAGTACTTAAATCTTATTTATACTGAGACTGACATTTTAAATAAGATATTAATATACAAGAGCTGGTAACCTCTGCAAAACCTATTTAATGTCTATAGGGATATCTACAGTACAACCAGAACGTTGAGTTTTGATCAGAAGTAGTAATTGTTGCATGGAACTATTCAAAATTCCCTTGTAAAAAATAGATAGTCATGAGCAATGATGATCATGTTGTCTGTGACACTGAGCTGTGATTAATAACACTTATCAAGAGTTGTACCTCTTGGAAGGGAACAGGAAGTTGGCAAAAGCAATTTTCTTTTATAGAAAAATATTTTAGAATTTCTTCAAAAGCAGTTTTCAGTTTCAATGTAATTCTTTACATTGAGAAACCAGTATTGAGAGGAGTTGTACATTTGGAGTCTCAACTGGAGTAACTTTAGTAAAGATCTTAGTTTTCTGTCAGGTTCTTGTGAAGGTGTCCAGCAACAAAATTACTTAAATGCTGGTGTGACATAGTCTTGTTTAGTGAGTGCTGCATTGGATTTGGGGTTCCTCCCACTGAAGAACATTAAATATCAAAGTACACAGACATTTAGGTATCACAAAGTAGGCAATATTTTAAAGATTAGATTGCTTTTACAGTTTCTAAAATTTTCTGAATGTTGACTTCTTTGTTTATTAAAAAATGTGGGTTTTATACATGTTTTCCTTGCATTGTGTAGAATTTATAGAAGGAGTCTCCCAGTTCAGTGTCAAAGGAGATAAAGAACAGAAGTTGAGATGTAAGTATTTTGATTTTCCTTAACAAAAAATTTCAGATCCTCAGACATACACTTTTGTAAGTTAAGATTAAGAAATTGGCAAATTCAAATTGTTGTAAAGAGTGGAAAATAATGAAAGTAGATTGTAAGCTTTTTGCACATTTTGTCCTTTATTTGTTGTGAACATTTGGTAGCACTCTTTTCTGCAGGGAAGGTTGGAGGAGATTTGGTTGCTTGCTGAAGAATTTTCAGTTGCTTTCTGTTTTTTTAAAAAAGTAAGTTCATTTAAGAACAGCTTGCTATATAGTTCTGTGAACTTACAGGGCCTAAGAATAATACTCAATTATTTGCTATTACAGTAGGAAAGCATTAAATTCTTGTTTCAGAACTGCATCTCCAGACCTTGGCTTTAGGAGTAGAAAAGAGACAAGGTTCAGTTATGGATGTAGCTTCCAAATAACTAAGCCTGAAATGTTTAAAAATATATTCAGTCTTGATGACAAGTTGTTTGCAGCAAAGTAACCAGATGGGATTTTGAATCATCTGTTTCCTGGGAGGTTGTAATTTTTTTGCTGGCTGAGTGCTTTACTTGTGGTGGGGAAGATTTTCTTTTTTGGTGTTCACAGAATGCTTTTACTGCTGCTGTTAGAACAATTTCAGGTGTTTTCTAAAGTGACTATATATTGTTTTCCAGCCACAGTTGCTACCAAATGGTTGGTTTATTTATGTTTGATTTTTTTTTTAATTTCTACAGTTGCTTTTCGCATTTATGATATGGACAAAGATGGCTATATCTCAAATGGAGAGCTCTTCCAGGTCCTGAAGATGATGGTTGGGAACAATCTCAAAGACACTCAGTTACAGCAAATTGTAGATAAAACCATAATTAATGCAGATAAGGATGGTGATGGAAGAATATCCTTTGAAGAATTTTGTGCTGTAAGTAACTTCTAAAGAAAAATTGGGTCATTTACAGAGAGAGGAAAAGAAAAAAACCTCTGAAGTGCTACTCTGGAAAAAGAGTAAACAGTTAAAAGGTGCATTTTTATGAACTTAGAGGTTTACTGAACAGAATGCTTAAAGTAGCATTTAACACTTGGAGGGGTTGATTTTAACCCATGTGATATATTTGTTTAATTAGTTGACAGAAAGTTTTAAATTCTTTCTCAAAAAAAGTAAATGACACATTGAATCTTGATCCTTTGAAAATTGCAATAATGAGTGTTTACACATTGATTTTTAAATGGTATATTAAGGAAGATACACTTGATAGCATGGTTTGGGCATTGCTTTTTTTCCCTAATCTTTGAATTTACAACTTCAGTTCAAACATAACTTATTCATACTCAAAAAATATGTGAGTTCTAAAAAAAAGAGGGGGAGGGAGGGTGATGGAAATCTGCCTTGCTGCCAGCTACTAAAGTGAAAAGATTCTATTGTTTTCATTTTGGGGATTTTTCTTTTAAGTTTAATTATTTTTGTGATATCATGTAAAAAACATATTGTCTGCAAAGAAGTTAGAGCTACAGCCTGCAAATGCCTGGATTACTGCATTAGTTGTTTTTCTTGTACTGGGCTGTCATCTTCCAGCCATCCATCAAATGTGATGTTGCCTCTTCTTTTGTCTTTGGGCTTCTGCCCAGGCTTCTTTCCTTCTGCTATTGAGGGATTTTCCTCTTCTTTACTTTGAATTTCTTCAGTTTTTGTTGACCTCATGACAAGACACTTTTTAGTTCTACACATCTTATTCTTATTCTTGCATTTTACCCTCTCTGAATCTGGTGCCATGTATCTACAAAAATGAGTTTTAATTTGTTGTCTTTGGCACATACCCTTTGGCCTTTAAATTTTGTTCCTGCATTATGAAATGTTCCTCTGACATGGCACCTTTCCTTTTCCTTCTGCTCTGCATGGGTCACACACCTGTGAAAACTGGTAGTTCTTTCCTGAGTGTGTGTTCTGTCAGAAATCCTGCTGCTGTTCCTAAAGTACTTTCTTTTTCCTGGGAAGGTTCACAGTTTTACAGGGTGTTTTAGAAGTCACCATTTTATTTAACCTGCACAAACATACAAGGTCATAATATGAGATAGAGAGGAATGCCAGAATGGTGTTATTTGCACTGGTTTTCAGGCCTTTAAGCGTGTAAGTTGTACTAATTGTACTGAACTACCTTGGTTTGTACATAATTAATTTAATCTCTCACAGTACTTGTGAAATGTAAATCAGTTTGGAGCGGCCAGGGAAGTACTTGCCTTTATGATTGACCTCAGTGCATCTATTGAGTGTGTTCTTTGCACTTTGCTAATTTTCAATTCTCGTGTTTCTGAACCTTGTTTTTTCTCTCAGGTTGTAGGAGGCCTAGATATCCACAAAAAGATGGTTGTAGATGTGTGACTCTGTAGGGCACAACCCAACACTTTTGCTTTCTTCTCCATCTCTGAAGATCTGCTCAAGACGTCCAGCAATGCTCTCTGTGTATTTAAATGGAAGTATTTTTCTCTGTGAAGCCACATTTTCCAACATGAGCCTCATGAAGCCAACTAAGTGTTATTGAACTTTTATTCTCTCAATAACTCAGTGTAGCACTTTAAAGTCTGAAGGACAGCAAAGATGGAAAGAGCATATCAATGTGGCGGAGAAAGGGAAGGGGTTGGCTTTTTAATTTATTTTTCTTCATCTTTTATAACAAGGAAATATCTATCTATCTATATATATATATGTGTGTGTGTATTTATATATAGATATATATGTAGCTTTCTATATGTAGTAGCTAGGTGGGCTTTAATTTAATATACTTGATTCAGAAACAAACTAGAGTACAAAGTGCCAAGCAGAATATTAACAGTTCAATATGTGGATATACATCCTTACTTTTATTTCACACAGTTTTATATATATAATAGGAGAATGTAAAGTTTTAACTGGGTCTTAGGTCAACTCTTTTCCTGTGACTGTTCAGATGTTTCTATATATTGAATGGCTGACAAAGCATTGCTTCTTATTAAATCACCTTAATTACTGGTTTTTTTGTAACACAGGAGACTAAGTTTCTTTTTACCTGTTAATATATTACCAGGGACCGTGTCTCTTTGCTAAATAACTTAGTTCAGTTCTACTTAATATGAGAATATAGTTAAATGCTACTGCCAAGAAGTAGTCCTCATGTACATAGAGTGACTGTGGAATGCATTGATGGCTGTTAGATTCCATCAGCTAGGAACTGGGAGCAGTAGTTACAGCTGTCCTGAAGCCAAGACAACTCTGCTGTTCTGGGTTCAATTTAGATACAGCTGCTTAAGGTGGTAGATGCATATACAATTTTCTCTTGTGCTTAGCTTAATGAAATTAGGATCAACATAACTATGCGGGATTCCCATCTACTTATTTTATACAGTACTTAGATTATAAAATGTTCTTGCCACTTAAATTCTGTTGTTTCACCCATGATAGTTTCCCCCCTTGCATTTAAAAAATACTACAGGTAGCTAAATAACTGGTAATATTTTATATATATATGTATATATGATTCATACAGGGGGGGAATCTTGTTAATGTATGCCATAGAGGAGGAAAACTTCACACTATCTAAATTTATACCTCTTGCAGTTCTCCAGTCCTTTTCCTGGAGAATTTTTTTTTTCTTTTCTAAATTTGTCCATATCATAATTTGTAATGGAAGGTAACTTGATCTGTTTGTGTGACATAAAAGTAGCGAGCCATGTTTTACAACTTTGTATCATCCCTTCCCTTTTCTGCAGTGGTACTATTGGCTGGAAGAAAAACATTTGCTAGATTTTTTAGGACAGTACATCTTTCCTGTATAGTAGTTTTTCTATTTTAAAAAAAAGTTTTATAATGAGTGGTGGAAAGTACAGGTTGTCTGAACCTCTTCAATCAAGCACCTGTCTGCCATAGCTGTTCCTTCAACTGAGTGCTGCACATCATGGGCTCTGTCTGTAAGAGAGAAATCCAGGTGCTTAGTGTCCTTGCATGACATGAAGTTTTGCATGTAGATCGATTTGAAATGTTCCTCTTGTTTACATAATTTGCATAATTAAAAAGATAATGTTGCCAAACTTTGGTAAATGTTAATGTTCAAAACAAAAATCTCCACTACATGTAACTTTTTTCTTCTTCTGGATCAGTACGTGGTTTATAATCCCAGCCAGTGGTTGTATCTGTTCCAGTGTCAACTGCCATGTGCTCTGCTTCAGGGGGGGAATTAGTCTTTTGTGAATTTTTTGTACATAAGTATTTGTTACAAACATTTTAGCAAATGCTTTCAGTTTTTCTTGCTTGTGCATATCTTGGCTGGCATTATAGGAATTAGTGCTAATGTTACTTCCTATGGGGGACTGGAAGGGGAGGGTTGAGGTTTTTTTTCAGTTTGTGTGGGGAAAAAAGATTTATGTTGAATGTTTAGTTTTTCTCTGCATGCTACATCGTATATTGTGGGAACTATAAGAACCTTCATACTGTATGAATACAAAATAAAATATTTGAACCTTAGCTGGGGTGCTCAGTACCTTTCCTGTTCACCTTAAAGCAGCTCTGCACCTTGCTCTGAAGAAAACTTGTTCATATTTTTTTGTCCACTCCTTGATTATTAAGATTTACTGAAAAACTCCACAGGGTGCAGTCTGCTGAAAACAACCAGGGGTCATTTCAGTGTTTCAAGACATGTTGAGGTTGTTTAATGGCACATCTGGTTCTCTTTGCTAAATGTTCAACGTGGATAACCTACTTTGTTTGAAATCCCAGTGGAAAGTGGTTTTAAAAAAAAAACCAACCACCCCCCTAACATTAATGCAGGTGGAGAATAAAAGGCAGTTCATGTCTCAGAAAATGTCTGAGCTTTGTATTGATGACACCAGCCCTTCTTGCACAGGTATACCTTTCACAGCAGCTCTGTGCTGTGCTCTTTGAGGTGCAGGTGTTTAGACATTGTGTGCTGCCCTTTCCCTTCTGCTGCTTTGGGTCAGTGTAGGTATGCACCTAATTTAGGATAAACATCAGTTTTGTGTGCTCTTGCATCACTCTCCTTTATCTTTGAAGCTAATTGAAATAAATGACATAAGCAGCCATGGAACAGAAAACGTAGTGAGCAGGTACATGTGCCTGGAGTTGCTCAGAATGCACACACTGTCCCCTGTATCGCTCAGACTGCTAAACTGTGTGTGCTCAAGGTACTCCAGCAAGTCTTACATCTATTCACAACTGAAGGCTTGAATCAATTTGGCTGTAGTGACAATCTCATACTGTGAAGCACTATTCTGGAAACTTGGACATTGACCTAAATACTTAATTTGCTTGTGTGTTTGATAATCTTATTTCTGTTTTCATTCCTAAGCCTGACTTATTTATTTTGCAAGACATTTTGGAGAAGGTTACCTGGCAGGTTTAGGAGAAGAGGGTCCATTTTTAAATCTTACTGGGAGTGGTCACTCTAATTTCTGCCCCTACTTTTGCTGCATTATGCTACTTATGTAGCATTTTAAGGAGACACACAGGACCTTACAGTTGTTTGTGCTCTGGTACACTGGAACATACTTAACCTTGTGGCTCTTGGCTTCACTAGGCTGTCCTTACAGATCATATGTAGGAATTAAGAAATCTATATGTGTGCAGTCAGATTCAGTTCAAATATGTTATTTACCCCTTCATACTCTTTTCATGTGATGCATTATTCAGCAGCAGCACTCAGTCGACAGCCTGCATTCCAGTTGACTCCTTCTTCTTTCAGGAAGATACAGCACACATGATGTGTGCTTATAAATGCTTAACTCTGCCAATTCCTTCAGGCTTGAAACATTAAACACCAAGGCTTTCTGAAGAAGCAGCGTCTTAAGTCTGATATTCAGAAAATCCGTAATGAAGCAGGTTTTTGTTTGAGGCTGTTCAAGCAAAATCATGGACTTTTGACATAAACACAATTTAAAACCTCTTTTAATGACTAGACAGAAACATTAGGTGTGTTCAAGTCAGACCACATGGCCAAAGTCAATCAGACTGCACGAACAGTTGTGTTTTTTTTCTGAGCTTCCAAATCCAGCAGAAAACTGATGGCTTCTGTAGCTCTTGGCTTCTCCTGTGTTCAGGAACCTGGACTTCCAGCCCCAGTCCTCGGTGGTGCAGCTCAGAACCTCTCAGCTGCTCTGCTGGCCACTGCCCTAATATTGCCATAAACTTTGGATGGAGGACTTCCTGCAGAAAAAGGCACAAATCTACTCAAGAAATGTAATCTGTCACAAAAATGGATGTGTTGTGCTCATACCTGTGTTAAAAGTGGAGAACTAACCCAAAGGGAGAGAAGGATGGGTAAGGTCAGTCACCATCTTACTGCAAGTGCAGAGCTCAGCTTCTGCTTTCAGAGTGGGTTGCTCCCTCTGTCTTTTGAGACCCCTTAGGGAATGCTGCAGCTAAATCGAAATGCAGAACATCTTTCTGCAATGTGGTGAGGGTTTTGGAGCCAGAAAGCAAGTCTTGGATTCCCTGCTTCTCCCCCAGATTTTTCTCTTAAGAGCAACAAGCCAACTGCCAGCAAGCTATTTTCTCCAAATATAGGTGTGGACAGGACAGGGAAGAAGGTGAGAGCCACAAAGCAGTTTCTCAAACTGCAAGATTTATATGTAGTGAAAATTAGATAAGAGGACTTACCTAAAATTAGATTGCAAATTGCTGTTCGTGCCATTTTAATGTTCTGAAAAGATCCCAAAATATGAATTTTTCTGTAAAAGAAAAGTAGCAGTAGTTAACAGTAACTTAAGAGATTGCACAGTTAATAGAGAACTGGAAGTTAGAGATAAATGTGGAATTTTGTATCAGTGTCCTAGTTTCTTTTCTACGCTTGTAAACAAAAAAAACCCAGCCGAAACCAGCAAAACCTACAACATAAGACTTGTGCTCTTTTAAATCCTTTAAAAATAGATTTTACCATTTGCAAATTTAACAGTGTAGCAGCTTCAGGAGGAAAACACTGCTGTGTTGGTGAGTTCAACTTTGATTATTCATAATAAGGAATTCTTATGCTGTGGGGAGTGACTGAATTCTAGATGCACTGGTGACACCATCATTCTCATAATAAAAGGTGAAATAACTTGTATTCATTAAAATATTCTCTTAAATATTTTTTCTTACTACTACTCTATAACAGTTTCATAAAATTTAAGTTATCTTTGTTTCTGGTATAGGACATGGATTAGCTGAGGGGTTGTGCTTTGCCTAGGAGGAAGTCAGTCTGTACTTACGTGTCAGCAAGAACGATGCGTGTCCTGGTCACATTTTCTATGGTAAATTTGGTTTTTCCACCTTTCCCTGCTATTCTCCCTATTGCTCTTGACAGATGATCTCCTTTCAAAGGTTTGACTGAAATGAGAATAGCATGACCAGGGTAACAGCAGTGGTGTGTATTCCTGGAAACAACTTGTGCCAAGTACTACAAAACCAACTTCACTGGTCAACACAGATCCATCTGGATTTCAGCTTTTTTTTGACTAGTAGTGCACACTGCAGCCAGTGCTGACATGGGGTTTCTGGCTCGCAGAAGTCTCCTTTAGAACTGCAGAGAAAGGCACTGCACTTTGTGTTGAGGAAATGGAATCAAAGTGCACCAAGCTAACACTGGTAGAAATGAAGTAGATCAGGTTTAGATCCTGCTCAATCCCAGTACTACATAAAATTAGATGTTTCTGACTTTCCTGATCCGTGAGGGCAAGCGATAAAAGTGGAGCAGAGGGAAAGAAAAAACAAATCCATAGTAGCAGGATGCACACATGACTTCTTGAATGCTGCATCAAAAAATACTTACCATCTGTAACTTCAAATGACTCTAGAAAAAGATCATCTAATCTGATGAGAGCAAGGGCATCCTAAAAGAGCAGGAGATCTGTTATCAGCAGTTATTTTGTTCCAGTAACACAGCTGAAAGCTGCTGTTCTCTTTATACACACAACCTAGCAAATAACAACTAAAGTTAAATCCACCTTTTTTTAACAGCAATACAAATATTTCCATCTAGAGAATCCTACACAGGTTTGGATGCCCCTGCATTCAGCCCTGCCTCCCCAGTGCTAGTGGATCCAGTACAGGTCTAGAGCAAGGAGCAGCCCCTACAACACTGAAAAAAGTGGGTTTGTTTGCTCCAACAGGCCCAGTCCAATTTAGTATCTACTGATAATCTGGATGAGTAGTCCACCTTTAGCAAATTTGCAGATGACACCAAGCTGCAAGCCCAAGTGGCGATCTGCTGGAGGCTAGGAGGGCTCTGCAGAAGGATCTGAACAGGCTGGATAGATGGGCCAAATCCATTAATATGAGGTTTAGTAAGTCCATGTGCCGGGTTCTACACTTTGGCCACAACAGCAACCAGGTAGAAAGGAACCTGGGGGTTCAGCTGACAGCTGGCTGAATACAGCAGTGTACCGACACGACCAAAAAAGCAAATGGCATCCTGGCCTGTATCAGGAACAGTGTGGCCAGCAGGACCAGGGAAGTCATTCTTCCCCTGGACTTTGCACTGGTTAGGCCATACCTTGACTATTATGTCCCCTACTGTTTTGGGCACCTCAATTTAAGAAGAACTTTCAGATGCTCGAATGTGCCCAGAGAAGAGCAGCAAGTCTGATGAAGGGTCTGGAACAAAAGTCCCATGAGAAGTGGTCGAGGGAGCTGGAGGGGCTCAGCCTGGAGAAAAGGAGGCTCAGGGGAAACCTCATCACTCTCTACAACTGCCTGAAAGGAAGGTGTAGCCAGGTGGGGGTTGGTCTCACCTCCCAGGCAACCAGTGATAGGACAAGAGAACACAGTCTTAAGCTGCACCAGGGGAAGTTTAGGCTGGATATTAGGAGTAAGTTCTTCACAGAAGGAGTGATTGGGCACTAGAATGCACTTCCCAGGGAGCTGGTAGAGTCACCATCCCTGGAGGTATTTAAAAAATGACTGGATGTGGCACTCAGTGCCATGGTTTAGTTGATAAAGTCATAGGTTGGACTTGATGATGTCAAAGGTCTTTTCTGACCTCGTTAATTCTGTGATTCTGTGAGTTTTGCACAGACTGGAGGTTATTGGCTTGGGCTTAAGAAAAATGAGCAGTCTCTACCAGTGCAGGGGACCTCAGAGAGAGATTATTCCTTTATGCTTGTCTCACACAACCTATGTTTTCTGTTTATGTGCTGTTTGTAGGCTACTTTTTTATCCAGCATTATCTTAAGAAACTGGATGTCTACTCCTGTCACAATTTCTAGAAAACATTGATTTCTAGAAAACCAGCTAAGGATTTTTCTCTCTGTAATTTTTCTCTTTGTAATTTGCAGAGAAGCCAGGAACAGACCAGTAAACTGGAGCAATCTCACAATCTGGTTGTTGGGAGACTCACCTCTACTTGAAATCCAAGTATAAAGGCTTTCACAAAATCAGCTGCTTTTGTCAGAGCACTGAGATCCTTTGTCTCTTGACAAGTCTGCAAGACAAGAAGTTATGTTTGCAAATTAAGACCAGGCAAGTTAGGATCAGAACTTTAAAGATCAGCCTGTGCTCGGAGGGGAGAGAAGAGAAAAGCTGCTGAAAATCTGCACCACCACTGACTGAGTAGAACCCTATTAGTGGAGAAAACCCAAAAATACCACCAACTAAACTGTAACAGCAAACAGCAGGAAAAAGAGAAGGATGGTGATGTCAGGAGAGTTATTCTAATGACAATATTCTAAATATACCTTAGCAGATGAATGAAATGAATTTCAAAGTTTTATATTGATAATGGATATGGGCAAAATAAAATTACCTTGATTAAGAACAAAACTACCTTGCTTTTCACCAGACATCATTTCATATCAAAAGGAGGTGTTAAAATCCCAGGGTTTTCTCCTGCACAGTTATGGAGTGAAACTGCAGGAGTTCCTGCTCCTCCCTACCTTTCCCATGAGGTTATTTCTAGGAAGTAAAGTAAAGGGATAATTCTGTCACCTTTCCTCCAATTCCTGCCATCAAACTTGTGATAACATTTCATGGTTAGGAAGCAAAATTCTGTTGTATTTTCACTATTACATTGGAAGATCTGTCATGTCAGTGGTGCTAATACAGTGAGTTGTATGTCAAAACTTTAGATATGCCCTTAAAAATTCCTGATGTGAACATTCCTCAAGAGGAATAAGGATAAAGAATGAGTATCTACAAGAATTATAGGTTTATACTGGTGTCTGTGCCCTAAGGTATTCCATTGCAATCCATTAAAGAAAAATCACATGCTATTAAACTATGGGCCCTTATCATCTGCCACAAACAAAGGCATTAGGAGATTCAGCGCCCCCTTAAAAGATACTGTTTACTGTCACGTCAGTATTTGGTAACCTTAAATAGCCATAAACCATTGAATTACAAAATCGTATCTAAGGCATGGATGAAAATTCTTCCTTAATGTACATAACTTTCTATAGTACATAACTTTCTCCTACAAAAACTGAACACTCCCCCAGCTTCTGCTGGCTCCTTCTGGAACAGATCTGTAGTTTTGGATTTTACTTGCAGTAATTACTTGTTCTAAGCAACAATTGCCAGATGTGATCCCTGGGGAGATGACACCACACGGTTTCCATTTTTCCAAGCATTATATGGGATTTACGACTTCTCTAGTCTTAAATCTGTGGACCAAGAACACCCATGAGGAGAGGCCCTGCTTTTCAGGAGGCAGAATCATAGAACGGTAAGGGGTTGGAGTGGACCATAAGATCATCTAGTCCCAACCCCCCTGCCACAGGCAGGGACATCTGTCACTAAACCAGGCTGCTCAAGGCCTTATCCAACCTGCTTTGAACACTGCCAGGGTTGGGGTAGCCCCGGCCAACCTCTTCCAGTGTCTCACTACTCTCACAGTAAAAAAATCCTTCCCAACATCCAAACTCAATCTTCCTTCTTTCAATTTGTAAACGTAACTCCTTGTCCTGTCACTACAGTTCCTGACAAAGAGCCCCTCTCCAGCTTCCTTGGAGGCCCCTTCAGACACTGGAAGGTGCTACGAGGTCTGCACACAACCTTCACTTACCGGGGAAGGCCCAAGAAGTTGCTTCCCTTACCTTGATCTCAACATTTCTCGTTTTCAAGTTGAACCTGATTTGAAGCTGCAGATGCTCCACAATGGGCGTGAATATCTTCATCCAGTTCTCCTTAAGCGGCGTGTACCTGTTGGCCGGCACTGGGATCTTCCTCAGCTCACCTTTCCCAACCTACCGGGGGCGAGATGCAGCAGGCCGTGAGGCGGGGGATAGCGGACATCCGGGAGCGGCATTTCCCCGGCACCCCACGTACCCCGAGCGCCTCGGCGGCCACGGGTGGGAACGCCGGCCTCTTGCTGGGCCGCGGTTCCGCCGTGTCCATGGCAGCTCCCGCCGCCGGCTCCTCGCCGCCCGCCCGCCGCTTCCTCCGGCTCCGCCGGGACACGACGCTGGTGAAGCCGCCGCTCACGGCCGCCTCGGTCTCCATGCTGGCCGCGGAGCACACGTGGTACGGCTCTCGCCGGAAGGGGCCGGCGGGCGCTTCCGCCGCAGCCGCCGGGGCGGGGGAAGGAGTGGGGCGGAATGTTTGCGGTGCTGGGTCCGGAGCGGCCGCAGGTGGTGTCGCACGTCCAGCAGACGCTGAGCTACACCGTGTTCGATTGCAAGTGGGTGCCCCGCAGCGCCCGCCTGATGTGCCTGGGCAGCGCCGCCCGCGGCACCGGTGTCATCCAGCTGTACGAGCTGCACGGAGCCCGTCTGGAGGTGCTGCGGGAGGTGAGCGCGGTCCCCTCGGGAACAGCTGCCGGGACGTTTGTCCAGAGCCCGGCGATAAAAAACAGGAGCTGATTTGCATGTTAAATGTGCTGATTCACTGATACCCTGTCGTTTCTTGAAAAGAAACGCTCACCACAATTCCCTGAAAGGTTGTAGCCGGGTGGGAGTCTCTCTTTTCCCAGGCAACTACTGACAGAACTTAAGCTGCTGAGGTTTTGATTCGACCTTAGGAGGAATTTCCTCACAGAAAGGGTGATTAGACATTGAAATGGGCTGCCCAGGGAGGTGATGCAGTCACCGTCCCTGGAGATGTTTAAGGGAAGACTGGATTTGGCACTCAGTGCCATGGTTTAGTTGACAACGTAGTGGCCGGTCATAGGTTGGACTCGACCATCTCAGAGGTCTTTTTCAACCTAACTGAGGCTGTGATTCTGTGATTTTGTTTACTGCTGTGTTTTGTACGTTGTTTTCATGTGTTGTGTTATGGGTTTCTGGTTTCTGCCTGTGTTTGGCTTTTTTGGGGGTGTTATTTCGTTTGTTTGGGGTTTTTTTTTGGGGGGGGCGGTTTAGGTTGGTTGGTTGGGTTTTGGGGTTTTTTGGCTGGTTGGTTGGTTTTTTGCTTTTTTGTTTGGTTGGTTTTTTCTCTCAGATTGACCTTTGAGTGTTCACTTCTTCTGAGACGTAGCAGTTCCTCAGGTGCATAAGGCCCTACTAGGCCACAAGCAGAGTGTTTTCTTCCAGACCAGTAACCTCGACCCTCTGCTTTTCTGTGCACAAGGACTGAACTCAAAGTGCAGCTTGCCTTCAATAACATTTTGGTAGTATTTTGCACCAAATATCCCATGTGTGTTTCGCTGACCCTTGCCCGTGTGCACTCCTGAGAACTGTGTGGCCTGTGGGTGTGTTTGCCTTTTCCATGTGCTGACACAGACATTTCCTTTCTTTAAAAGATCAAAAAGCCCAAACCTATAAAATGTGGAACTTTTGGTGCTACATCTCTGCAGCAAAGATACTTAGCAACAGGAGATTTCGATGGAAACCTTAACATATGGTAAGCACAGATATTTTCTGGAAGCATTTTCACTTGATGTTGTCCATGTCTGTCTGAACAGAGGTTTCTGTTTGTGGATTTTGCATGAGATGCTCTCCATGCTGCCCATTGCTTGGTTAGGACCTAGTGCAGGCTTCACTGGCTGTTGTATTTGGACCATGCCTGTTTTGTAGAAACAGCACAGAATTCTGCGCCGTGTTTAATTCAGTGCTGCTTCACTCCCATCTTCTGTGTGCAGCTACAAAAACCTGTTGAAGTTCTGTGAGGTTATCCTCTGATAGAGGCTTTTGAATGGATGCATGAGTACAAACAAGAGGTTGTGCTCAACCTAAATTTCATGTCTAGATTAAATATATATTTTTAATCTTGACATTTCAAATATTTCCTCTATGTCCCTGAATTACTGGTATAATTAATGTCTGGGTAAATTTATGATCAAATAAAGTAGTAGTGTCAAAAGGGATTTTTTTTATTATCATTATTATATTGCCCTGTGTCAAGGAGCTACTGGTTCTTGTTGGAATAGCAAGACTTACATAGACAGCTACTAGTTGAAATGTAAAATAAAATTCCGAAGGATTCTCAAAGAATTGGAATCAGTGGGAAAGAACCATGAAACCATGAAACTCTAGCAGTAGTCAGAGCTAGGTGGGGATCAATGAATCAAATTATTTTATAGACCTACTGAAAGTAAAGATACTTGGAGTATCTTGATCTGTAGTGTGATTCATTTTTGAGCCCAGCGTGTAAAACTGGGTCTGAGTGGTTGCTGTGGTGAATCTCACAACTGCCTTTACAAACAGGGAGGTCCAGAACAGAGCCAAATATTTTGGAGAAGTCCAAAGCAGTAGCCAAAGAAGGAATCAAACAAAGACTCATGGTTCTTATGATGATATCCATATTTGTTCTCACCATTAATCTGAGCTTTCATGATTTGTGCTCAAGTTTCCTTTCATTTTTTTACAAATCCTGAGTGTCAAGGAAAAATGCCATGTTTTCTGTTCTTTTTCTTTCTTGCCTAGGAATTTAGAAGCTCCTGAAATACCAGTGTATTCTGTGAAAGGTCATAAGGAAATCATAAACAGTATAGATGGTGTAGGTGGCTTAGGAATTGGGGAAGGTGCACCAGAAATTGTGACTGGCAGTCGAGATGGTGAGTTAGTGAACTCTGCAAGTCTTCCCAGTTCGACGTGTGAGCCTGCAAGCTCTTGATGGCAGGGCATAGTCTGCCATCTGAACTAGTTACAAGCTGTTGCAACTAGTTCTTTGTACACTGTCTTTTGAATCTTTCTTGGGACCGATTTTCTCTAGTTCTTCTAGAAGCCACAGATAAGCAAAAGGTACAGTTGTCACTGGACACGAGACAGAAGGAACACAAACCATGATAAATGCAAAATATCAGCTCGAGAAAATACATCTTTAACAAATGCTTTCACTCTGTTTCTGTTTGGTTTTGTTGTTCTTTCTTATGTCCACAAAACACAGCGCGGCTTGCTAGAATTGAAAGAGTTGCTCCTGTCTTTTGAATGATTAAGATGAAAAGCAAAGGGCTTTCCTGGGAAGGGGAACACAGTATGACAGTGTATTCCTAATACAAAATCTGTTGTCTTTCCCAGGAACTGTGAAGGTGTGGGACCCAAGGCAGAATGACACTCCTGTGGCTAATATGGAACCTGTACAGGGGGAGAGCAAAAGAGACTGCTGGACTGTGGCATTTGGTAATTGATCAGATTATGACCATTCCTCCCTCTCACATGATTGTGTTTTGATGATTGTCAATGTATTTCAGGATGTTATGGAATACTTTATTTTGCATGGATGCATAAGTAGCAGGTTTTACTTTTCCACACTGTTAAATTTATGTGTGGGTTTTTTTCTTCAAAATAAATCAGTTTTGTGGGTTTGTGATAGGTGGGTTTTGGATTCATTCTCTAATCACTTTTGGTCACTGTTTGTAGTTGGACTTGATCATCTTGAAGGTCTTTTCCAACCTAAATGATTTGACGATTCTGTGGTTTCACAGATAAGCTGCACAAGCTTTATTTATGTGTCTAGAAATGTAAAAATAGTGTATTTAGCTGTGTGGTCCGGAAGGAGTGTAAATGTTGCCATGTACCGGGAACTCACCACTGTTGTAGTGTAGTTGCAGCTACCAAGCATTAAGGAGTTAATTTAAGAGAAGTCCCTTGAAGCTTAAGAGCAAGTTAAAGAAAACAGCAATGCTTGATGTCAGCTCTGCATTTTTCTTTGGAGAGAGCAAAGTTGCTTGTGTCCTACACAAGATTTTGCTAGACCCTTCAGGTTTGAAAATCATCCAGTTCAGCACATCTTAATATCCCAACAACTTTTTGTTGTTGTTGTATAAATGGAAGTTGAAACTGCAGGCCTGGAACTTCTGAAATTTACAGGCTAAAGAGGTTTTGTGTTTTCTGGTAAATTCTCTCTCTGTGTCCAGGTAATGCTTACAATCAAGAGGAACGTGTTGTATGTGCCGGATATGACAATGGGGACATTAAATTGTTTGACTTAAAAACCATGTCACTACGATGGGAGACCAACATTAAGAATGGGGTAAGGAAATCACAAAAGTATTTTTCATTCCAGCTCCTATGAAGGATGGAAAAATTAAAAGGACTCTGTCTGTGTGAAACTTACCCAGAAGATGTTTCTGCTGAGATTGTACCAAGGAATAATTTTCTTTAGGTTCAGCATGTTGTACCCCTCACATTCTTGATGAGGACATTTTTCAGTGGATTAATGCTTTCAGATCAACGTGTTTATTTCCTGTTTGATGATGAAATTATTGTGGAATTAAGCAATGATTAATACATATTTACAAATCACAAAACACCCATTTTTTTTAACAGTGACTAAATTACAAGACTGAATTTATCTTGTTCTATATCCAGGTTTGCAGTGTGGAGTTTGACAGAAAAGATATAAATATGAATAAGCTGGTGGCCACATCACTTGAGGGAAAATTCCATGTTTTTGATATGAGAACTCAGCATCCAACCAAAGGTTTTGCTTCTGTTTCAGAGAAGGTATGGGGAGACTGAGAATTTCTTAATAAGAGACAAACTTTCTAAATTCATGCTGTCAAATTACTACAGGTGTAGTACAAATAGGTAAGAAATGCCCAGGTTACTTCATAATTGTTTTGTTTTGTTTTGTTTGGTTGGTGTTGCTTTTTTTGGTGTTTTTTTTGTTTTGTTTTGTTTTTGTTTTTTTTTTGTTTTTGTTTGGTTTGGTTTTTTGTGAATTTTTTCAGGTTTTTTTGTGGTGGTTTTCTTATTTTTTTGTTTTTGGGTTTTTATTTGGGTTTTTTTTGTTTGTTTGGTTTTCTTAGTGAACAAGATCTGGTGGTAATTCAAGAAAAGGCACTTTTATGGTGAAGTTCTTTAGGACTTCCCTTTTTTAGAAAAGGCTGACTTTCAACTTAGTATCTCTTAGTATTTTCTATGCTATCATTCAGAGCAGATAAGGTGTTGGAGGTACTTGATTCTGAATCAAAGAATTTTTTTAGAGAATGAAACAATAAATTTAACTTACTTATTTATAAATAATTTTGTAATAAAATGTGAAAATAGAATTTGTTGTTCATTTAGCGCATTTAAGCTTTTCCTTGTGGACATTTGCAGACAGATATACATTAAGTCAGAGGACATGTTGGGGTTTTTCCCAAAGTGATTTCTGTTGCTATATGATCTTAGTTCCCTGGCTGAGGTTTGAGTTGTTGACTGTGTGTTTTGTTTGCACAGTGTAATATAGTCCCTTCCAGTAATGATTTTAAGAGATATCATACAATGAAATTAACCATCCACTATGGGAAGGCTGGCCTCTTTTCATACAAGTGATCTCTGTTTTAAGATTCTGTGTCCTTTCCAATGAAGTTCATCTCCAAATGACTTCTGTACAGTGCTGATTTCCTTTTGTTAGGCACAAAAATCTACAATTTGGCAGGTTCGGCACCTGCCACAGAACAGAGATATATTTATGACAAGTGGAGGATCTGGGAGCCTTCATCTCTGGAAATAGTAAGTGATCACTTCTCCATCCAGGACTAAGAAATCAACCATTTAATGTTTTAAGAAAGAATCTTCCTGAAAATGATGAGTGGGGTCCTGCTTCCAATCTCAGAATATCTGGTTAAAATTATTGCTTACAAATGCCGAAGAAAGGGTGATTTCAGTGTCAGTACTTGATCTGGAATCTTGAATTAATCCCTAAAAGAATGTTACAGCACAGGTGAATCTTGCCCTTGTTGTCTTCATGTAATGAAGATCTAATTGTATCCTTGGTTAACAAGGTGAAAAATGGAAAAAAATGGGTTTCTTGAAATTCTAATATGGTAGCAGTTACATCTGAGAAAAATATTGAAAGCCTTGACTTAATCATTCTTATATTTACATTTTTTTACATTACATGGAAAAATAATTTAATAGTCTTAAATGCAATGAGTTGGTGCATTAAGTTTCAGAAGCACAGTTGTGATGAAAGTTGGCTGTGGTAAAAGCCAACCAGTTAGAAAATGAAGATCTGTAGGATAGGGGTGTCAGGATTCAAAATTTCCCACATCCTTTTTTCTTTCATGAAATGTCTACTAAAGTATGCAGTGTAGATATAGCTGGATATGATTATTCATTACTTTTAAGACATTTATTTGCCTTATCTGTAAAGCAGGAAATAAAGACGATGATGATGTATTTGTATCAATACATTTCTAAGTAGCTGTTTTTGTTTAATTTTCTCATTGGCAGTGAGTACCCAGCCCAGCGCTCGAAGAAAGATTCAGAAGGATCTGAGATGGGCGTGGCAGGGTCTCTTAGTCTCTTGCAGAATGTGACTCTGTCAACACAGCCCATCTCTAGCCTGGACTGGAGCCCTGACAAAAAGGGACTTTGTGTCTGTGGGGCTTTTGACCAAACTGTGAGGGTGCTGATAGTTACAAAGCTTAACAAAATTTGACAAGAAAACTAGAATTTCTGATGAGAAAGCAATATAGTTTGCAGTCTGTAAGTATGGGAGGGGGAGCCCTTCTATTTCTAATTTAATTTCTTCTTTAATAAAACTAGATTAAAGAAATAGAAGCCAGATTTTTCTATTGAAAGATCAGATACGTGCAATCAGAGTTGTTTGGCTGATTGTGCTGTCATGACTTGAAGTTGCCTGGGCACAAAATTTAACCTTCTAGAAATGTGAATTTACAATGAAAATAAAATGTGCCTTTGTGTTAACACAGCTCTGTAATTGCAGAGTTCACTTGGGTTTGTGTTCAGTTTATTCATATTGCAAATCTCTTCACGCTTGTTAAATGGTTTGGCTTTATTTGATATAGTGTTGTCCATGTGCATTCATGCAGTGGGAACCACTACAGAAACTTGTTGTGTTACTGGATTTATTAATTAGAATGTTTGTTTAAGTGACTTAGGATTCTTTACTACAATGGAGAAAGCATAACAAAGGCTAAAGTACTCAGGTTTAAAGGAGTAAGGTTTTTATTGAAAATCATACTGAAATTAAACTATCGAGTAAAATGCACTGTTTTATTATTTTAGTTGGGTTTCCTGTTAAGTTTATGTTCTGTTGCTTTTATATCTGTTTTCAACTTGATATTCTACAAATAAAATTGTGTAGTGTTTTCTTAATATGAACAAAGTATATTATTCAAACATCCAGAGATTTAGAGAAGTAATGTATAGAAAAACCTAACAGGCTAATAAACCCTAAACTTTGTGGAATGGAGAAATCCTTCATGCCTCTGTAGCAGAGGGTGGGCAGGAGGAACATTACAGTAGACCATAAGCAAGGTGTGTCTGTGGAAGTCCTTGGTTTTAGTAGGTCACTGATACTCTCCTCTACAAACTTAGGTTCTTGTATTTCATATTTAGCAAGGGCCAGCAGGGATGAAAACACAGGCAATGTAGGCTAAATATTTTGTGGAAGACAAAGATTTATGAGATTCATTTGTCTTCCCTAAGACTTGATGGTTTGCTTTCAAGTGTAATATTTAGTATCTGAATTTTTTGACCCAAGTAACCCCATCTCCTTTTGTGCATGGTGTAATATTGAGAGCATATTCTGAAATTATTTCAAATGTTGTCCTTCTTAGGGTGCATTCCAGCAGGAGGGAACCATTACTCTGCACTCTTGGCTGCAGCTTTGGGAGTGTGGAATTCAAAGAATTCAAGTGCTTTGAGTCTAAAATGCACTGTTCAAAGACGGCTTCCATTAGCTTTGTGCTGTAAATAAAATATACTCACTGAAAGGTGTGAAAGGCTGTGGAAATAGGTAGAAATAAGTTTTCTCTCTTTAACAGTAACCGAATCAACCAGAGAGTGACGTAAGAAAAAACTCTCAGTGTAGGTACCTGCAAGGGAAAACAAAAATCTCCTGAGCATAGGACTGGGCTCTTGGTGCTATTTTTATGTACTTGTCCTGCAGCAAAAATGTCCCTTTTTAATTCAAACAATTCTGGGGAGATCTCCTAATGGGATACAACTTAGAGCAAGAACTATTAAACAACAATTCTTAAAGCTCCATAGGCCTCAAAAATATGAAATGTATGTTACCTCTGTGCTATTCCTTGTTTTGTAAATGAAGGAATGTGTTCCCCTCATGAGTAGAGGGCAACACATAGTTTCATGAAAACATGACAATTTGCATATAAGGAGCTTGCAAAAAACTGAGAGCTGGAGGAAAGCACAGATGGAAGGTGGTGTGTCCTTGTTCCTTAAAAGGTAAGTGGCTGTACCTATGTACCTGCAAAATGAAAGGCAGTTACTGTCTGGAGAGAAGAGCTCTTGCTTGTGCCTGTACTGTGCATCATCTCCTCAGCAGATTGGATTTCTGCTTCTTCAAGGCTAAACCAGGAAAAGCTGCCTGTGGCAGCCCAGCCTGCTCTATTTATAGTCCTTCCCCTTCTTGCTGAAGTGTGGCACCTTGCCTCTGCAGCCTGCAGAGCTGAAGTGTGTTCTAAATAAAATCAGTGCATCTGAGATGTCATGCCCAGACCAAATGCTCTCTGACGCAGCTCCGAGGAGTGCTCTGGAAAACCCCTGCCTCACCCAAGGCCCAGAAATGGAATGTGCTCCCAAATTTGGAGTGACTACATTTAACAAGTGTATCTGCCTAGCAGCTCTCACTTGCTTCCTGTGCAAACCATCCGTGTGTGCTCATGGAAGAAAAAATCTGTTTACAGGCATGACTGCAGCCCATGTATGGGGACATATTACACACTTTTGGGTTTGTGCTTTGTGTTTTTTTAATGAGATGCTGCCCAGATCCTCATCAATCAGGTTTGGGTCTTCTGTTTCACACCAGTATAGTTCTTTTGAATTTTACCATTTATACAGGTCCTTGGAGATTACAGCCCTCCAAGATTTCCATGCATGGTGTCAGTATTTGCATACAATATATAGTTTTCATCACAAAAAAAAATGGTAATTTACAGTTGAAGCATGATTTGGACCAAATTTTAAGCAATGTAAGGCAGGTTGTAACCCTGTGTGGGAAGCTACAATGCTATGCTCTCGCCTCTTCAAAACCACTAATTCTGTAAGGGACATCATGGAATTGGTACAAAGAAGGAAGATTGGGAATTGCACAGAAAAATAAAGAAAGACGTGCTCTTCAGTGATTCCTTCAGAGATAGCAGACACAGCTTGTCAATACAGTTCAGTTCATCTTCCCCAAATTATTCCTTTCAAATAGATTTGATAGCAGAGAGGGATTTTTGGTTAAGCTGACTGATCTGTAAGAGGCTTGTGGCCTGCATATTCAACTCTGTAATAAAGTTGTCTAAAGTTGGTATTGACAAAGCACCAGGAAAATACACTGATTTATTGCTTTTTTACCCCATTATTAATCCTGCATTTTCTTGCTCGTGATGCTGTTACTGTTGAATTTTCAGTAGCATTTACTTTAAACAGAACTGCCCACTCCTCAAAAATGTTCAGACCACAGTCTGTAGGTCTAGCATGTATTTAAAGCCTTTATACATGTCAAATATTGTGTAGCAGCAAACTCAAATCCCTGTACATTGGGCAAGGGCAGCTGTTGACTCAGGTAGGAGCCAAGAGCTGTGCTTGGAGTGCAGCGCCAAGCATGGCTGTGGGACTGCCTCTGGCAGTGCAGGTTCAGCCCAGAGGAAAGACTAGATGGGATTTCTGTGGATCTAGGCCAGAGCTATTCGGTGATTTGGTGATGGTGACCAGTTCTAGACTTGGCTGTGACATGTTTCCATTACTTCTGGCCTTTTTGGGAGGACCTGCTTTCCACAGCACAGTCTGCCTTGGGAGTTGCACAACACTGACCCACAGAGGACACCGTGGATTATTGTTTCCTGATGGCTGCAAGAGTATCCAGAATCTCAAGGGCACTGAGTAGCTGCCCCACATTCTGGTCTGTTTCCTCCTCAGCCACCAATAAGACAATTGTCACGAAAGTTTTGCAGGATCCTGCAGGAAAGGTGATCACACCAGGGCATCTCTTCCCAATAGTATTCTTCAGTATTACATTCTTACATGGTTGATCTGGGCCAACTGGCCCAATACTTTGCTGGTGTGATTCAGGACTATAGCATGAGCAGGAGCTGCTTCTAATAGCAATATGTGTGTGGCAGCCCTGCTTTGGAGACTAGCTCAATTTCACAGTATGGTCGCACATTTTATCAATCAGTCAGTCTCTGAGCCAAAGAGTGAGCCCACTGATGTTTAGCTTAGTACAACTACAGCCTCTGGGACAGATTTCTCTTCAAAGAGTACTTTCTCTCTTTCCAAGAGATCTCCCCTTCTCCTGCCTGTACTCTCCTGCCTCCACAATCTTAGTTAAATCTTCTGTCACCATCTCCATGTCTGGGGATTTGCAGAGGGAGCTGAGGTGCAAAACCATGTAAGGGCACATGTAAGTTCCCTCTTCTGTTATGCCTGGCAGTAAAAATAGCCTGTGCAGAATGTACGGATTGAGTTTCCCTTCCCAGAACAATGTCTCTTTCCACTCTTCTCAATGTGCAGGTGGCCATCCAAGGCTGACACTCTCTGCTTCACACCCTGACTTCCTTCTGGAGTAGCCATGTATGTTAAGGAGTGTTTTTATTTTCTAGAGCTTAATGATGGTGTCAGAAAGGTTGAGCCTTTATAGGTGAAAATCAGGGGGGTAGGCCAACAAGTCAGATAACTTGGTGGAAATCTGTTAGAGCTCACCATCCAGGGTGAAGAGGCAGATGAAAGACTCTATAAGCAGCTGAGCATTTCACAATTGCTAGTCCTTGTTCTTGTGGGGGACTTCAACTTAACAGATGTCTCCAAAAACAGCAGAGAGAAAGCAGTTGAGAAGGTTCCTGAAGTGTGCAGCTCAACAGAGAGTGTTGGCTGGAACTTGGGAAAAAAAGAGAGTTTATGACCTGTGGAAGAAGGGGCAGGAAACTCAGGAGGACAGGAATGTCATGAAGTTTTATGGCTGGCGAAAATTAGAAGGGCCAAAGCCCAGATATAACTTTACCTGTCAACTACCACACAATAAAAAAATCCTTCTTAAATAAATCAGCAACAAATGGAGGGCTAAGGAGAATCTCCATCCTTTATTGGATGCCAGAGGAAACACAGTGACAAAGGATGAAAGTAAAGGCTGAGGTACTTATTGCCTTGTTTGCCTCAGTCCTGAGTAGAAGACCACAAGTCTTACAAGAAGCAGCTGAAGGAGCTGGGGTTGTCTAGCCCCAGCTCTGGAGAAAAGAAGGCCCAAGGGAGACCTTATTGCTCTGAAAGGAGATTGTAGCCAGATGAGAGTTGGCAAATTCTAGGTAACAAGCAACAGGATAAGGAAATGGCCTCAGCTGGGGCCAGGAAAGGTTCAGAGTGGATATTTGGAAAACTTTCTTTGCTGTGGTGAAGACATGGTAATCAAGCTTTGGAAAAGCCTGCCCAGGAAAATGGTGAAGTCACCATCCCTAGTGGTATTTAAAAGGACCATGTAGATGTGGCACTTAGAGACATGGTTTACTAGTGGGCTTGGCAGTGCTGGGTTAACTTGATGATCTTTCCTAAGGATTCCTTTCCAAACAATGGTATGATTATATGGTTCTTCAGAATGACAGTGAAGCTGAATATTTTTCATCACTATGAAAAGTCCATCAGCAGCATAAATAAGCACAAGCAAGCTCTCCTAGGTTGCTTGTGATTTTAAGGTTATGAAACATTGAAAACATTCTGAAGTGAGAGGACGTGTGGGTTGCAGAACAGCAGTAAAAACCCACAGAACTGCACAGCAATTGAGACATGATGGGACCTTTTCATGTGACGGGGGATCAGAAATAGTAGCTCAGCCTGTTCACCAGATTACATTGTAGCAGTTGCTCACTATTAGATTGACTGTTACAGCTTTGCAGCTGAAATTACTCTTTCCTTCAAGTAAATTCCTAGTTAGCTCCCTAAGTCCCAGCTGCTTTTGGAGTGTCTACTTACAGTAAAACCCACCACTGGCAAAATTCAGGTAGATGCAGCTAATGAAACCAGTTCAGTTGCCTCCCATGCTAAACCTTTCATTTTTAAGGTCATCAGTCTTCCTGCAGAGATGACAGAAACTCTCCTTGTTTCTTTCTAGCACAGCTCAACCAGGCAGGACTTTGTGGCCTGTTTGGCAGATGTGAGGGACAGTCACTCCTGCCTTGCAGAAGACTGTGATAGCATAGGCCTGTGGCATCTTTATATCCAGCAGTGTTTTCCCTTCCTGACATTTGCATTCCCTTCCTCCCACATCCTGCTGTTGCAGAGTGCATAAGGAACATAGCAGCAGCCACACTGGATTAGGCCAAAGACTTCTATCCTGCTTCTTCAGGGGGCATGTGCAGATAAATAAATATTTTAAAACACTTTAAAATGACAACTACAATTTGGGTCCTAAGTTTAATTTACTCCTAAAGTTGTCTTAGGCTTTCTGCTAAAAGAGAGTATAAAATATATGATTCTATTGGATTTAGGCACAAAAGCTAACAAGTGAGACAGGTGGAATTCTAATGCATTTAAAAATAAACCTCAATTTCTAATACAATTTGCTTCCAATCTTAGTAAAAGAGAGATAGTGTAAAAAAATTACAGTTTTACTGTAATTTATTCCAATACTAATTGGAATAAATGCAATCTTAGAATAGTATCAGAACAAATATTCTAGACATGATAGAATGCTTTCAATTTATTTCTACAGTTTCCATATAGAAATGTATTTAAGCTAATATATATATATATACATTCAGTAAATAAGCAGCCTTTGTGTGTAAAGTAACCCGGTACTTCACCACATCCTGTAATTTAATCTAGCTGGTATGAACACAAGCTCTTCTGATCTGTAGCAACTATCACTATCTTAGTGTAGATCTCATACTCCCTATCTGTTGTGCTAAAAAAACTGTAATTAGAGGGCTTAAGCTAGTCTTATTGAATTATATTATTTTTCCTCCCTAAACCAAAGATACATCAATCTCAGTTTCCTTCTTTCTGTGTACTTTTGCATCTATATTTTGATTAGAAATCTTATGTTTTCAAAAGAGAAAAGAGTCTGTGTTTAGTAGATTTAAAGCCATTCTAATTCAATCTGAGTGCAGAAAAAAGGCATTTCCAGGGCATTTTAACTGAAAGGTGAGTCTAAGTTCACTTGGGCTCAGGCTGCCACACATGCTGCCCCTAAGTTCAGCAAAGTGTAACAGAACATGGAAAATTTTGGAGGTTGCATTTCTTTTCCACTGTGCTAATGTCACCACTATAGGATTTTTAGTTGCTGAAAACGTGGGTTAGCCTCAAGACTCTCTTCCCCTTCTCATCCCATCTAACAAGTAAGAAAAACAAATTTGGCAGCCAGATAGATACTTGGTCTCTCTGGTCTCACCATGTGCATTGTAATAAATCACTGTAAAATCTCTAACTGTGCCTCCTTCCCTGCATACATCTGGTCTCAGAAGAATTCAGGCAGAGACAATTTCCCATAAACAGGGCATTGACAGGTAGCTGCCTGTCACTGTCCTTTTAGGAATGTCTGTCTTCTGATTTACCAGAGGAAACATTGGGTACTCACCCTTCATCCACCAAGGAACAAGTGCACGTCAGGTGATACTGGCAAGCAGATGGATGTTTGTGCTTCAGTTTATTCCTGCTACACCCTCTTCTGGTAACTTGCTGTCTGCCCACACATGGGATTGCAGATTTATTAGATTACACTGCAAATTCATTAGATTGCAAATTCATTAGATTACACTGCCAAGAAGTGGGCCTCACAATAACAAAATGTCTATTCCAAAAGACCCAAGGTGCCCTTCAGACACGTGTACTAGACACATGAACATCTCCCAAACTGGCCTGCTTGTCAGATTTTTAGTCTGATTTTAGAGTCTGTATTTTTATCCTGCCAATGGTTTATTAACCTTTTTGTTACAAGTAGCTTCTAGTAGTCTTTGTTATATTCACACCAGATTCACAGCAGAAGAATCTAGGCTAAATTTTTTCATTTACATTTTCTTCTGCATGACATCTCCCAAAGCTTTTTCAGTGGTGTTGTTTCAGGGAGATGGAGTTGCCATGGCTGGTCTGTACATCAGGCTCTGGTTCTTTGCATGACCCAGGCTGTATAGTGAGTCCAGTGAGGCAAGACTACAGGATTTGGCCTCCACTTTGCTCCACAAAGAACATTGACTTTGCAGGAATCATTACGTTGTATGTGCAGTGGATGAGATGCATCATAATAATGCAGTAATTATTTTAAAGATGCTTGTCACTTTGACTACTTCAGCAAAAATATTCAGGGTTGTTTGCTCTTGTTTTGGGAATGATCGAGAAAAATCAATAATCATTCATAAGCCTCTCAAATTAAATGGTTTCCATTAAGTACCAGATGCCAGTACAGCTTTTTGTGGATAGACTTGTCTATAGATATCCATATATAAAATAATAGTATATTTTCAGAGTGGCACCAGCATAAACCATTTGCATTATATGAGCTGTATCTCAATCAGATTTTGGCTGGGATAAATGTGAATTCTTAACTCCTCACTCACTGCTCCAGAAAACCAAACAAGTAGTGCAGCCATTTTAAGCAGAAAATGAATGCTTTTATACCTAATAATCTCCTGAGTCTGAATTGGCTCAAGAAATTCCAAGACTTGGCACTCAATGTAAGCACTCAGTGGAGGAACTCCAGTTAACTGAACAAAAGTATAAATCTGTCCAGAGCCAGTAGGAGCAAATCTACAACAAATGTAAACCAGTAGAAGGAGACAGAGCCACATTGTATGGGAATGCAGAGCACAATCTGTACTGCATTAATGCTCTACATGGTTACAATCTTCTACAAACAGAGTTGGCTGAATCTGAACATTGATCAGCACATGTTGCATTTTCCTTTGATCTTGTAATTGAAACAAAATATTGTGTTTAGGAAATAAGACCCTGGCAACAATTTCTACCCAACATTTGGCAAATCAATTAGTCTATCAATCAAATCCCCTATCTGTATTTCCTGGTCTGTGACATGTGAATACTGAGGTAAGAATGAACTAAACATATATTAAGTGCTCTAACCTCCTTGTAGACATTTGGCATACTAGAATTGCAAAGTATTATTCTGTTTAGGAGTGCAGGTCTTGCTAATTCTCTGTTACCCTTCAGACTGTTCCATTTTTGAATATTTTTAAAAGAAAACTCCCCTAAATTCTCTTTTATTTACAGTGCATATTTTTGTGCTTGTACTAGTAAAAATGAGCATGAGGAAATAATTAAGACTGTGTTTTTTGAAAATAAGAAATGTCTACGAAAATGCAGTGAAAAATTTTATTATTACAACAAAATATTTGCATACAGTAGGGATACCATTCTCTACCCCAGTGATTCTACTACCTGTATGTGTCCCACATATGGCTGAAAGGCTCTTAAATAATCCCTGTGTTTGCTGCTTTTATAATACTCATTTGCAGCCACTTTTGATTGAAACTGAGAAGTTAAACTTTCAAATCTCTTGCAGGAAAAGGAGGCAAGATGTAAACAAGTAACAATGTCATCTGAAGATTTTTAGATATGCTTCCAACTGGGACTAGGGAGAAAGACTCTCATTTGCAGTACACACTGATCTAGTTAGAATTGACACAGTATAGCACTTAGATGATGTAAACCAGCTTATTAAAAGGAAGCTCACTTTTGTGGTATTTTTTAAAGTATTGAAGGTGCAGGGAAGTGCACCGAAGCTAGGTAAGATCCCCAAGTTCTACTCCTGCTTCCCCTAGAGATATAACTCTACTTTCCCCAGCCTTGAACTTGTCCTTCTCCAGATAGGACCTGTTTTTCTCTTCCTCTAGACACTCTGTTGTTAAGCAAGCCAGCTCAGCACATTTCCTTCAAGCAACCAGCCAAACCTTAGTCAGCCATATGCAGGCTCCTGGTAACCTACAGCTGAGAGGAGGCCCTCTTCGACTATGATGAAGGACTCCAGTGATCTTATCTTGGAGGGGATAGGCTGCAAAACGTAATTTACAATAATCTCCAGATGAGCTTCTGAACAGGAGGCAAAAAGAGGTCTTTGGCAAGTAATGGCAATACTGTTGATGCAGATACTGACTTCTGCTTTACTATTTATCAGAATGTAAATCTGTAAAATGTGGATCTTATCTTTTGGAGCCACAGATGTGTTGGTACAATCTTCCAGTCAGTGAGCTCTTGCAGTGGAGAAATATTAATCCACTGCATTTTGAACCTAGATTTATTTGCTGAAATCTTATAGAATCCTAGAATAGCTTGGGTTGGAAGGGACCTTAGGGATCCTCTAGTTCCAATCCCCTGCCATTGGCAGGGATACCTTCCACTGGACCAGGCTGCTTAGAGCCCCTCCAGCCGGGCCTGGAACACTTCAAGGGATGGGACATTCGCTTCTCTGAACAACCTGCTCCAGTGCCTCACCACCCGCACAGGTCAAGAATTTTTTCCTAATACCTAATCTAAAACTATGCTTGCTTTGGATCCATTCCCTCTTGTCCTGTCATCACATGTCCTTGTAAAATGTCCCGCTCTTTCTTGTGGGTTCCCTTCAGGAACTGGAGGCAGCAAATAGATCACCCCTAAGCCACTTTTCCAGGCTGAACAATCAATTCCCTCGTAGAAGAGGTGCTCTGTCTTTCCAATCCCTGTGGTAGCCTCGTCCGGACTTGTGGAGAAACACAGTGGAAAACACAGCCAATAACACAACTGGAAACCAACTCTCACTTGAGGGTGAGGTGAAGATGTGCAGTGTCAGGCAGGAACCAGTGCCGATCCCCTGGGATGACTCCATGCAATCTCTGGCTTTTGGAGACCATCTCTATACACAGTTTGTGTCTCCTTTTTTCCAGGAAGCAACTGCAAGAGCTTGGGAACAGCTGGAGATATGTCATGCTGGCTGTTTACCTTCTCCACTCAGAGGAGCCAGCCGCTGGAAAGCAAGTTTCTGCTTTAAAAGAGCATCTCCCTCCCCACTGTAGAATCCCAGAAGATAAGGGTCCAATGTATGTCTCAAACGCTGATAACTGGATGGCTGTGAAACCAATGAATCAGATAGGAATCCCATCAGACAAGAATTCTTGGTAATAGCAAAAGACTGTTGGTATTAACACACTGTGAAGAAGAACAAGTTGTGACTGGAGAAGGGGGTCATGAGGAGGTAGGGTACCACTTTTCTCAGATAAATATCCTTGCTTAAGTTCTTGGAGATAAGCACAACAAACCACAATGCAAGCAGAGGAATGAGGCCAAGACGGGCATGGGCTGTAGGAGGGATCAAGACCCTTGATAGAACAGACTGCATGAGAACTAATTTACATAGAAAGAGAGAAATGAGTCTTCAGGGCAGGGAAACCTATCCATAAAAAGGTATCCCTGCCCTGAACATTAGTTGGATCCCTTTCTCTTTCTCTCTCTCTTTCCCCTTTAATTCTTCCTTTCTCTCTTCCCTGTGCCCCTTCCCCTTTCTGCAAAACCCCCTGCCGTGCGCTTTTCGTGCATGTCCGGGACTAACTTACACCAACTCCTATGCCGAGTGCATGATTTCCTAATCAAATCTTCCGGTTGTTTGCGGGCCCTATTGCCTGGCTCCCTTTCGACCAAGCGCATTTACGAGATTGGAATCGCTTCCCCTTAAGGCTGGCTCGCCGGACCGCCACTTCCGCATCCCGCTCCGCTCCCTGACGTCACCGCCGGTGGCGGGCGCGGGTCCCGCCCCACCGTTGCCGTGCCCGGGAGCCGCACGCGGTGCTCGGCCGCCCGCCCGCCCGCAGGGAAGAGCGGCCACCCCCCAGCTGTGCCCCTGGCGACTTCCTGTGGCTTTAGGCCTTTCCCGAGGCCTTGGGAAGCGGGGAAGCGTGCTGTCGGGAGGCTGTGCGTGCGTCGTGGGCGCTGCAGGCGTTGCTGGTGAGCATTATAAACGAGGTTTATGGAATCACAGCGTGGTTTGGGGTGGAAGGGATTTTAAAGATCGTGTCGTTCCAACCCCTCTGCTATGGACAGGGACACCTTCCACTAGGCGAGGTTGCTTAGAGCTCCATCCGGCCTGGCCTTGAATGTTTAATATATGACATGTTTACGACTTGCTCACGTGTACGTGAGAAGAAGAACATGGACTGCAGGCTTTTTTTGCATTTTTTGAGGATGGACGTTCTGTAGGCAGTAAACAGTTACATTCCTGTTAAAAATTGGGAAAATAGTGTTGGAACTTGAGGAGCCTTGAGAACTTTGCTAAGTTTTTCAAAAAGAAGGTACAGCATGCATATACCGGCCGTGAGCACAGTTAAGCAGCACCTAACGAAGGGCAGGTAGTATTTAAAGTTATGAGTATTTTGTAATGAAATTTCTGTAGCTCTTATGTTGCTGCTAAGGTGAAAATGTCCCCTTCCTTGTCACTTTGCCACAGCTTTCTGACCACAAGCTTAGTTGCTGCCAGCATTGTGGAATGGACTTCCACTAGCAAATTAAACTTTAAATGCTGCCAATTAAAAGGCCTCATTTTGAGACAAACAAAAATGGAAGAACTGGACTTTAGAATCAACACTGAAATGTGTCTGGCTCATTTCTTGGTTTTAAAAGTATAAAAAAACCCACGCCAAATCTAAAATACCTGGCTATTGCTAATCCTGTGGCAGTATGACCATTGGTAAGGAAATGAGAAAACACTCAACCCAAGGCTCTTCTCCAGAGTGTGAGAAACTTGAAGTTGGTAGAATTTTCAGGCTTCATGTCACAAAAGCAGTGTACAAGTTACACAAACCTTTATGATAAGTGCCTTTCTCTTTGAAGTGGCCTAAGATTTTTAGCATTGTTTTTTCATTTGTGATCTGCTTTTCCTCTAAATAAATAAACAGTACACCAGAATGGACTGGCCACCATAGCTCCAGGTAGATGTTTTTTCCCGCATCAGTAAAATTGATGCTAAGAACACAAACATCTCACAATTACTAAATTATATTGAACCAAAAAATGGGTAAACATGCTTCTAATAGTGAACAGCCAAATAAAAATAATAGCACTGCCAAATAAGAACCAGTCAAAAATACATTTTGAATTGCTGTTCAAAATGGTACAGAGAGGCACTACACAAATTGCAAATACAGAAAATGGCATTTTAGTAAAGGGAAGTGCTTTTACATGTATTGTGGAACCAGTGGCTAAAGGAAACTAGGTCAGCAGTTTGAAAGGATTGGAAAAACCTCTTGGCTTTAATTCTGGATATTCATAATAATGGTGCTGATACCAGTGGAGAGTGGCAGCAGGTTTAAGAAGTAGTAAACTCTCCATAGTTTACAAGTATACGGGAGGTGCAAACTGCAGGCAGGTAATTTCCTGTTTGCTGGAAATTTGGTAGGACAGAAGTATTCATTATTGATTGTTGTCCCCACTGTGTGTAAACTGATTTGTCCAAGGAGACAGTCTTTAGCTGCACAAGAAGTTCCTGGTAGGTTCAGTGCCAAGAAAAGGATATGTTTTAAAGACCAGTTTAGAGACACAAATTTAGTGTCACTTTAGAGTGAACATGAACTGAAGTGTGGCAGCATATCTGAGTGTGGGAGCTTTTATGAAAACCTCTCATGAAGAAGTGTTCTGCACATACCTGAAGAAAGCTGTTTTTTTAATTGTACCTATGCTGGTTGTACTGATGGGTTGGAGATGAACAAGAAACAGGTTATATTGGATTTGTTCATAAAAAGAAGCCACTAAGCCACTGTGTCATCCAAGATGTGGAATTTGGGACAATTGATTACAGAGTAAAAGTGTTTTATGAATTTTGCAGATGGAGTGAAGTTTTACATGAGTGGATATAGATGGGGCTGTGGTGAATGAGGGATGTTTAATCCAAGCTGTTTTCCCATAGGATATCCACTATTGGCTGAAGTATAAATGAGCCTATAATACTATTCTCTCCCTTAAAATTTTAATCTTTTAAAACAGATTAGAATAAACTTTGCAAATCTGCTGAAGCTCAAGTGACTCAGTGGCATCAGCAAAAGATTGACAAGTGTGAGCTGTTTTGTAGGATGGCTCTGTGCAGGATTTTTTGGTGGCTGGAGCCTGGATTTGAAGGCAGGGATTTCTTGAGGGCTGTTTACCAGTTGTACTATAGTGCAAATTATGCCCCACATAACTACCGTGGCTTGAGTTGGGATATTTTTAAGGGGATCAAGATAAGCCTACTAGTGTATACATGATATTTAATTGTAGGCTTTTTTACTTTTGCAATGGAAATCTTTCTTGCAAACAGAACTGTGAGTTTGCATTGCAAGAGTTCTCTAATTGTAGAGATTTGCTCTCCAGCTGCCCCAAGCAGGCTTGAAAGGACAAAGCAAAGCAGGCCTGTGGGCACAGTGATGACTAGTGGGCAAGTAATTATTTATTATGAGCAATAATACGTGTCTGTCACAGATTACAGCCTTTTGGACTCAGAACTTTGCAAACATGGATTTCTCTGCCCTAAGGAGGTTTGTGGCCAAAGAACTTAATTCTCATCTCTGGTAGCTTTAAATTTAAAATGCTCATTGTTCTGTTGCCCTACAGCCACAGCAGTAAACTACAGTGTTAGAGAAGTTACACACTTTGCTGCACCTGCACATCAGCTGCATTCACTGCAGGTTGTGAGTCAGAACACACGAGAGGGAGGACAGTGCCAGTTTTCAGGAGCTGACAGAGATGGTTTGTCATATCGATGACGTTCATGTGTTTATTTTGAATTTCAGAGCGGTTTTATATGTCCTGACTGAAAGGTTTTGGGTTTGTTTTTGTTTTCTCTAGTTTGTTTTTTTCCTCCATGCAATCAGTAAATATCCATGAAAAGAAGAAATAATTTAATTACCTAATCTGATTTTTATTAGGTGAAAAATCTGAAAAAATAAAGGATCTGAGCTAAGTATGAAGAAAAGGCCTTTTAGTGTTTAAGGAATAGGCAAGAATTAACATGATGAGTAAATTGCAATATTTAGCAGAATGCTAAATCGCTTTTTGTCTTCTGTTTACATGTTACGAAATATCCCAAACTTGCAGTTTTAATTCCACTTGAAAACCACATGCATGATGCTAACACTGAGCATTTTTCATTTCTGCTCGAGTGGTTTCTTATTACCATGTTGACAGATGCATGTAGCTTCTACTATGTTCACCGAGTATCTTCAGTAAAATCTCTCATAGAGGTACTTATGGCCTAATTAGAGTTTATATCTTTCAGTATGGGGCTTTGCGGGGGGCAGAGGGGGGGGTGTGAGCAGGGAGGGAAGTTTGGTTTTGCTTTCTAAGCAGCTGGCAATTGCTTTCTAAGGCTTGTGTTAAATCACCTCTAGATATATTAAAAGATTATTCATAAAAGCCACCTGAAAATTGACTACTGTTTGCTAGTAGTATTGTCCACAACCATCTGTATTCTGTTTGTTTTTATTTAAAATACAACCAAGTTAAATGCCATATGAAGGTATCTTAGATTAATAGCCATGTTAACACTACAGCAAACTGCTTTTGATTGTCACTTGTGTAGTTGTTTTTATCGAGTCTGCAGAAGATGACATATTTTCTCTTTCTCCTTTTCATATTTGTGTCTTTTCTGTGGTTCATTAATAATGTCTGATATTTCCCTCCCTTTCTGCAGTTTGTATTACCTACTTTGGTTTATAGTATATTGATATGTTGACTGCAAAGAGAACAAGGTGTTCCTTGTGTTCTAAGCAGAAAATGCAGTCATCTTTCTGAATAAATGAGAATTTATTCAGAATTTTTCAGAAATTTCAGAATATTCAGAAATCTTGTACCTATGGAAACTAACAAACATTTTTTTTTAAACAGACCTAAATGCAATGCATAAATTTTCTCATGAAATTCGTTTACTTTTGCAATCTAAAGTCCTTTTCTTCCTCAAATACATATTCTTATGGGGTTTTTCCCCAAAAACGACATGGCAGCTCAGGGTTATTAAAAAGGAAGTTTGTTTCTGGTCAGTTTGTGTTAGGAAGTTGTACAACATTTTTCATCAGTTTTTTTGCCTCTGTGTCCTTAATCAAAGTAGTCAATTTCTTTTGTATTTATGTTTATGGGTTATGAACCTTTCTTTGCATTCTCAAAATTTTAAAGTGTTACCATTGCACAACCACAGGTTATGTGTTATGCATCATAGGTCTTATTGCTTGATAATGAAAATTCTATCTTATTTCCTTTAGAATTCCCCATTGTTTGCCTTACCTAGCTAGAATTTTTCATTACTTCTCTTATCTGAATATTTCTACTATCCTTAATTTTTAAAGTGAGAACTCAGTCCCAAATAAAATCTGGTTGAAAGTCAATAAATTCAAATAAGAAAATCTGTCTAATTAACATTGTCTTCAGGGACTGACTTAAGTTTTTGCTTATTCAAAATACAAAAATAAACACTTGAAGAACTTTGAGGAAAATTTTGTTTGTTATTTAATAACTGAAACATAACTACTGAGGGCAGTATAGCTTTTGGGTGTATGTTTAGAGAGTCATGGAGTTCCCTGCTATCTTTGGCTTTGTCATTGTGCAGGTGTGAGTACACAACCCATGTGTTGACTTTGGCAGAAACAGTTTTTTGGAGTTTCTAGTGTACACGTTTTTAATGTAGTTTGCTCAAAATTATTTAAGGCTGTTGACTTGCCTCATTGTTGGCATGTTTAGAGATTACTTATGCTGAAACAACAGTGTAACGGAAATACAGACAGAGGTCTCTACACAGCAGGAGTAGGAACTTGCTAGTTCCTGTTGAAGTGAACAGAAAACACAAGTTTAATAATTTCTTCCCGCTCCCCAGGCAGAAGCAGCAGACTTATCAGTGAATGGTTCTTTACACAGGCTAAAGGGCAGCCTTCTTCCATTGAAGTTCGGTTGTTGGAGGTTAAGATTTTTCCTTTTCTTTCTTTTTTCTTTCATGGAATTTTGTCCCATTTGTTGTAAGAGACAATAACAACCGATACTTATGGGAGACAAAAGAAATGGCCAAGGTGGGGGAAGGGTGCGGCTGCCTATTCTCTTACCTGAGGGGCTTTTTCTTGGGAAGGGCAGAGATATGGTGAGATTCTGGCTGGGGCGTGAGGGGCTGGGCTTCGCCCCGGCTCTCTCTCTCTCGGCATCGGAGGAGGGACAGAGGAACAGTCGGTCTGTGGTCGCTGCCCGGAGGATTTGCTGCCACTACAGAGCTTTTGTCCTCCCACTGCTTCTCCTACCTCAGGTCAGCCTTTGCTCGTAAGAGCAGCTGATGAACTGGGACCTGATTAACACCCGATCCGGCTGGAAAGGACCCTCACCATCTACTGGGGTACCTCAGGGGAAAACCCGGACCCGACCCTCTCCCCCTTCCCGGAGGGCGCGTCTCCCCGCTGCGTGTGGCAGCTGCTGCAGAGGAGCCCGGCTGCTGCTGCCCAGACTCTCCGTTTTCTGACGCTGCCTCGGGCTTTTTTGCTACACTTTTACCTAGCACCCCGTGTCCAGCCGACCTCCCCGAAGCTCCTGCTAAAGCTGCGGGGTTTTCCGTTACATTTTCTTTTGCCCCCGGGTGTGCCTGCCTCTACAGTCCCAGCCGCCGCTCCGAGGTTCCTGCTGCAGCCCTCTTCGCCATCCAGCCCGCCCGCCATTACCACGTGAGGGAGACGCGGCTGAGCTCGCGCCGCAGCGCCCCCTGCCGGCGCGGGGATCCGCCGTGCCCGGCCGGGAGCCACCAGCGCCCCTGCCGGCTGTGGCTGGAACTGCACCGAAGGGGAAAGTGCCCGACAGCCGAGAGAGGCTCCAACTGGGTTTGTGGTTCTGTTTGGTGTTTTTGTGTTCTGCCATTGTTGTTTTTGTTTGCCTTCTTATCCGTATACATACTAGTAAAGGTCTATTATTCCTTTCCCATATCTTTGCCTGAAATCCCCTTAATTTCAAATTTATAATAATTTGGAGGGAAGTGGGTCATATTTTTCCATTCCAAGGGAGGTTCCTGCCTTCATTGGCAAACACCTGCCTTTCAAACCAAGACAGATTTTTCCCTTTCCTGGCTAATAGTGTTGAGTAAATAAATATTCAGTAAATATGAGGATAAGCATAATTCTTTCTGGTTCGTGAGACAGCAATGATAGCAAAATGTATTTCAGACTGTATTTGTTATCTTTTCCTTCTATGCTCCTATTCTGCTTCTGTCTTATTCCTTAATTCTAACTTGGTATACTGAAAAGAATTTCAAATATGTGACTGCTTATCCTTGTAAACCAGCTCCAGTTAATTTTGGTAACACATACTTGCTATAGGCTTTTGTTAGTTCTCTTTTTTGTTCTTGCTGGTGCTGGATACACTGATTAAGGGAGAGAGAGAAGTTGGAATTTATCACTGTGTTCATGCCTGCCTGTCAAATCAAGACCATAGTAGGTTAAGTATTGCAGTGATGGAAAGATCTGTAAGTGATTGTTGGATTGGATTACCCCTCTTCCTGTTTGTGTAAGTGTAGGTAACATGTGTTGACAGACACCTTCTTACCAAACTTGGCTGTATTAACAACTAGGAAAATATAGTTTCTTTTGTAATTTTGAGGGGTTTTTAATGCTGTATTATATGACCAAAAGTTAATAACAAACATTGTTTCTGAACCCTTTTAATCAACCTAACATGGCAGATTATAAAGCAGGTGGTTAGGAGAGTAGAACGAAACACAAGAAGTGTTATTGTGAATGTCAGAAATAATTGTATTGGTATTTTGCCTTTCTGTGGGCAGCATCTTGTGGATCCAGCTCAGCTTTCTTCCTTGGGTCTGCCACAGCTGACAGAAGTAATACTTATGTATGTGGTGTGTGGCTTACATGCTGGGGTGGGGAGGGGACCTTTACCATGGCTGGCATTGTGATTCTGTACTCAGTGTGAAAACCAGCTCTGACCAGGATGAGCAGTCATGCAGCTGAGTAGGATTATAATTCTTAACTGTGCAAACAATAGCAGTGCAACTGGGCTTGTTAACTGCCTGATCATATTTCTGAAATCACGTGGTGTGGTTAAAACTGAAGTTGCAGGCAAGCTTGAGTAGCTCCACACCATTTTTTCTCCCAATTGTCTTCCTTTTTGACCTCCAAGAGACAATATAAATAAAAATAAACCTCTCTCACACATCCCTGCTCTTGCCAGGGAAAGGGAAAGATCAAATCATTATCTAAAACAAACTGCAGTGATGTGACAGCTCTTGCTGTTTGTACTGACTGTGTGGCTTGGTGTTCATTGATAAAGTGCAGTCTCTTTGATTTCTGTTCCTTCTCTCTGTACTCAGCACCTGGAGAGTGGGATTATCACACTTTAGTCCAAGAAAAGTCTGCAGTGATCCAGGTGTTCCCACTTTTCTTGATTCAGCTCACCAAATAGGCAGGAAAAATAACATATTTCTTCTCTTTTTTCCTTAGAACATTCGAAAAGTTGGTGCTCAGTAGATATTGTAGAAAATAACGTAGCTCTAAGTAACATTTACTCCCCAAGATAATACCTGATTTATGATACGAGAGGAATTAAAGATATTGATTATAAACTAGCAGCCAGATGGCTTGGCAGTAGCCATACCATGGTACTGTGAATTCTGGGAACAAAAAAAGGGTGCTTTGGGATTTTTCACATCTTATTTCCTAGTTGCACTGATGTGTTGACAAGATTGCAAGAGTATTCTGAAATCCCAAAATCAACTCAGCTTTGCTACAGGTAGAGTTATATTGGGGATTATAATACCCCATAGGGACTTCAGAAAGCTGGATACAGGGTTCACAAGAAGAATTTTTTGGATCTACTGCTAAATGAACTGACCATGACATAACTGGTGCTGAAGTAATGTCTCTTTCTAAGAGAGACTGTATCTCCATTGGTTTGGTTTGTAGTTTGGGGTTTTTTTTTGTTAGTTAGATAGTTTTGGTTTTGTTTTTCCTGGTATCCTGCCTGCTGCTTGGTGTAGCTCTTTATATAGTGTGATTTATAGAACACCTCTTTTAAACATGCAAATAATTTCTTTCTATCACAGATTATAAAAGCTAAATACTGTTTTAGAACCGTTGCAAGAATAGGCACTAAAGTTGTGCAAATTGTAATGATCCGTCATGCCATTTTGCACAGGAGTTAGGAGATATCCCTGAAATGGCAGAACCTTTTACAATGTTGCTGCTGGCATTATCTGCAAGAAACTCTTCACATGTAGGCATTTCTTATAATGTTTAATGAATGAATGCTAATGCTTTGTGTTGTAAATTGCAGTCTTTAAAGTACCTACAGTCTGTAGGTACTTAATGAAATGATTATTATTTTTGTTTCCACTTTCCAGATGGAAATGTCAGAAGATGATAATAACATGGAAGAATACCCCACTGAAATTCATGATTATCTCACAGCATTTGAAAAGTCTCTTGGTTCTGTAGATGAGATGCTGAAGACAATGATGTCAGTTTCTAGGAGTGAGCTTTTGCAAAAGGTAAGTTATCTTCCTTTTTAAACTCTTTTCCTTGTTAATACACAAATACTTGAGAGCCTGAACTGAAATAACAGGGTCTGTTAGGCCAACCACTGCGCTGAGAAATAACAAAAGTGACACTCCTACGCTTGACACTTACTGTTAAGTCCTTACATTTCTAAGAAATCTAGATGGTCTTACAAGCTCAACAATGCAACACATGCTCTTCCAAGCTGATAAGTGATAACTTTACCAGTGTGTGGAAGAACGGCTACGTGACAGAGGCCACGTTCTGGACCAAGAATCGGGAGGATGCAGCTAATCTGGGTCCCTGCACCTGCAAAACACTGTGTCCTTGACCATAGCTGTGGTACAATAACAAGTAGTGAGAGAGACATGAGAAAAGAAAGATGTAACCCCTAAGGTATGAGGAAGAGCTGATATTGTAGTATAGCCAATAGATTGCTTAGCTTGCAGAATATGTATGAGCTTATTACTTGTTGTGCATAAAAGTCTGATGATGCTCTCTTCAATAAACGAAGCTTGCTAAACACTCATATTGAGCGTCCAAGTTTCCCTCACCGCGACACCAGTGAGACATTTAGCTCAGGGACATTATAGCTTATTCCTGACCTTCCTTAACATGCTTGTCCATAATGGAGAGGTCACTCACATTTTTGATTGAGACTTCTTCACAGCAAACTGAATGGAACTGATGTACCCAGCAGGATGTGAAGGTGAACTGGCAGAAGTGAGAATTGATCTGATTCCAGAAGTCTAGACTTGCAGAACCTGAGCTCTCTCCTCTAGCTATGCTATAAGTCTGCAAAATGTGACTTTTTTTAGAGCAAGGTAGTGCCTGAGAATTTCATATAAGCGTCTCTGTCTTATAACATTTAAAGCCTAATGTGTAATTTATTTCTGTAGGGCAAGAAAAAGGCAACACATGAGGGAACTTCTTTATCCTGTGAGGATTTCTTACACAAATAAATTATGAAGAAAACGGTCTTGACAACACAGATCTTTTTACAGTATCCATGTTAGAATAGTGAGCTCTACAATGATATTATTAGAGTTTCTGGAAGTCGTGTAGGACTAAAATAATAAATTGACTTAGACAGTCAAGGGAAACAAAAACCCTTTCATTACCTTTATCCTTCCTTTGCTTTATATCCATAAGTATTCTGACATGCGTTGAAGACACGGTCTGCCATGTGTCATGTTAACATTCATTGATTGTATATTGATGTTTGTGTTTCAGCAACTTTTAAACTTTTTTTCCCCTTCCATTGATAGCAACAACTATTTTGAATTAAGTTTCTGTGGAAAAAAAGGGACTTTATTTCTGACTATGGGAACAGTAGTCTTAAGAGATACATGCTAAGGGATTGTGCTTTTGGTGTATGGCACTGTGGTGTTTAACTTCAGACTGGGAGAATTACACGAATACTTGGAGAGGAGAGAATGAATGGTCCTGTGATGGCATGGAAATAAGGCATAAACACAGTCTCAGTGAACTTGTGATGCAAAAACATGCTCCTTCAGTGTGTATTCTTTTATGAATACATTTGCAATTATAAAATGTGCACATTACCACAATCTGTGCATATCTTGCTTAAAAATCTTCAAATATAATGGTTTTTTTTTCATTCTAGTTAGATCCTCTTGAGCAAGCAAAGCTGGATCTGGTTTCGGTGTACACATTAAATTCTATGTTCTGGGGTAAGTATGTGGTGTAAAGAAAAACGTAGTATTTATGATTAGCAGTCAAACATCTAGACAGCCACAAACACTAAATAATCATATCTCATAGCCAAATAATTAAAAACTTGTAATTACCCTGAGTACCCACATTATTGCCAACCATAGGGTAAATGATGTTGAAATTCTGAATCAAAAATCTATATTTAGAAAAGCTAATTTTGTACATGCGTGAGTATGTTTCTGGTTCCTTTGTGGCAGTCTTTTCTGTTCTTTAAAGGACTGAAAGTTTAACCATTTTAGTTGTTAAATTTTAACCATTTTAGTTGTTGGGGGTATTTTAGCTGCAATATTTAATAATAATAGTTTGTCAGATACTTAATGACACTGTTAACAATTCTTACTAATGATTTTATGTGGAAGCCTTGGTTTTCCTATGTGACTGCTTGATAGGGTCTTCAGTCATAGATAGCTTTCAATTTCAAAACAAGCTTGTTTTTTTTCTTGTAGTATACTTGGCTACCCAGGGAATCAATCCAAAGGAACATCCAGTGAAACAAGAGCTGGTGAGTTGCGTACACTACACGTGTCCTACTTGTGTAGGATGGTTAGCCCAAATGGAAGTTTAAAAATGTTTATATCTACATTTCAAAATGATACATTGCTCTAATAGCATGCATATGCTACATGGTGTTATAAACTACTTATATGCCCTGCTGGGCTCTTTAAATTAAGAAAGTAATTTTTTTACTTTTAAACAGTACTGTTTAAAATAAAGTTGTAGAGTCTGCTGAAATTATAAAAGGATGATGAATGATATCATCTTATCTTTTCTTTTTTTCCACCTTTGGTCGAGAATTGGATTCTGTGCAGAGCAACTTTTCACTTGTATCTGTTAAATGGAAAAGTGTTACAGGCCTGATAATAATTTATAACTTCCAGTATGGCATTTTTTTCCTTATAAATACTTGGAATCATGTTAATCTCTGAGGCTGCCTTTTCTTACTTTTGTATGACTCTAAAAGTACAGTGTGGTTGATTTACTAGTGAAGACGGGAAAGTGCCCCCCTCCCCCTTCCAAGCCCTTCAATAATTCATTTTCTCAGCAGTAAAGAATCCAGTTCCGCAACAAAGCTAAAAGCTTTTTTGGCACCAGTTGTATGTGTATTGTCCAGTAATTCTGCATTAGTGACATATTTACGACCTATAATAAATCTTTAGTTTTGTCTTTATATTCCATTTTGATGCATGACTACAGTAAAGAAAGCCAGCTATCTTGAAAATTCTGCTGACTTAAAAATCTGAATCATTTAGCCTGAAGAAAAAATAGAAATCCAAACTTCTCACTACTCATTTTAATTCCTGAATAAATGAAAATATTAAATCTCAGCAGATGTGAAATAGTTAGCTTAAATATAATCCTTGCATTACCAGTGGAATGGGAGAGAGGACTAAAAATGTAGAAAGCTAGCCTGAATAACAAGAATACTTCTATTTTAAAATTTGCGAGGTTTTCAGTAGTCTAGACTGTATCATATTAAAAAATGCATCAGTTAATACTTTGTGAGCTTTGTGTCAGTTTTTTGTTCCTCCTATATCATGTAGTGTTTGAATATCATGTTAATTTAGTGATACTATGAACTTTTATCTCTTCTGCTGTGGGTATTTTATGTATTTTGTATTTTGCTTCACAACTGCTGTTTTAGCTCTGAAGAAAGATTGAATATTTTCATAGCCTTGTTTGTTACTCAGATCTCTTTTCCTTTTGCAAGTATCAAGGTTGAATGAATGCACATTTCTTCCTTCTAAGACATTGTGATGTTCTTATTCATGTGGAAAGGGAATTAAAAAAGACTTTCTGTCATGATTATTTTGTTTGTAGAATTGCTCTCCTTGTGTACATACAGGTATTCAAACTGTATTAATAAAACTCACACTCAGGCTATCAGAATTAATTTCTTTTGTCAAGTTGACATTTTCCAGCTCCTTTTTCCCATGTTAATACATGTAGGTTTGCCATCTGTTCTCATTAGCCATCTCAGTCACCAAAGAAATATTATGTCCGATCATGATTTCAGACCCTCTAAAGCCCTCCTTGTTAAAGCTGTGTTTTTGATACAGAAGGAGTGGCCAAGTTTTTGACAGTCGCTTAAAATGATCACTGAAGAGTTGAAAATCGGTTCTGTAGTGTAAGTCTTGTAACTTTTGTTCCAGATTCAAAGAGGTGGCAATGGCTGTGAGAAATGTGAGAAATATCAAAATTTATTTTAGCAACATCCACACATATTCTGTTAATCCACATTCATAATTCAGGTATCAGAGCACTACATATATGTGTATATATATTACTGTTGTTTGTATGACCATAACATCCAAAGGCCCTACAGTTAAAGGCTATATTAGGCTAAATATGTAGACTTGAAATCTGTAAACCAAATTGTTAAATATTTTGCAGAGTTACTGTAAGTGTACTCCCTTGTCAGTGAAGAGAAGCAGGCACTTATCAGAGGGAGATTCCTATCATCTTAAAGCTGCTTACTACCCTCTCAAAGTAATTTTCTTTATTTGTTGCAGGAGCAGATGAGGATGAGTAGGCACATAAATGAGATTGTTAAGCTGGGAGGGTATACTTCTGTGGGGCTGAGTCCAAGTTGTGGTTTGGTCAAAAAACCCCCCATAAACACCAAATAATTGATAGGCTAAGATATGTCATATAGGCATGCCCTTTTCCCTGGAAATAGCCTGTATTGTTATTTATGGCCATAAAATGAACTTCTGATATGGCTGGAAATTCATCAGGTTGCCCTAAATAAGTTCTTTAATAAGACCTCTTGACCATTTCAGGAACTTAAGCCCTAAACTTCTGGGGTACAGACATGTGTGATGCTTGTACCATCTTTGATTTTGTGTAAGATGCCTTTTTAGCTTTGCTTGGACTTGCTGATTCTGTTTTTTTTTGTGGACAGTAGTTAGGTAGTATAATGCATCCATAAATATGTCAAATACCTAAATATTATTTTGGCATCTTTATGTAGGTCAAACTCCAAACTGAGTTCAGTATTTTATTTTCTAACTTTGCTTGCAAGGACAGTTCCCATATCTCTGCAAATTAAATGCAGAGTCTGCATGTCTGTAGGACTTTGTGTTCCTGTTATAGTGGGTGTCATGCAGATGTGTGGTAGGTACCTGTGATGGAAAATATGCTAAAGGAAAGTCTCAAGTTTGCAAAGGGCCTGGTATATTTATTTAAGTAATACTATTCTTCTAGGTATTATAGTTCTAGAAGTGTATAGTGTGAAGAACTTCTACTCATCGATTCATTTTAGCAGTAATCTTGGGAGAATGGTTTGAAATACTTTTCCTTTTTTTTTCTCCCTAGGAGAGAATAAGAACATACATGAACAAGGTCAAGGAAATAGCAGACAAGAAAAAGGCATCCAAACTTGATAAAGGAGCTGCTTCTAGATTTGTAAAAAATGCGCTCTGGGAACCAAATGCAGAAAATGAATATACTTCCAAATCTCCTGTTAAAGGAAAAAAGAGACAAAAGGACTAAATCTATTTTTCCCCTCATAAGAATTGTGGACACCTAGAACTTACTTGGAAATGTTTTGCATACTGCATGCATCTCATAGAAGAGCTGTATAACAGATTAATTTATACTTACAAATTTTACAGGATTGTATTTTGTCCAGAACATTTGTCACTGCGGTGATCACATTTAATGTGTATCTAAAAGTGCCATTTGATGCACATTGGACATTTCATTACTCACATGATAATAACCTGACATATACTTGCTGGTAATAAATACTAGTGATGTTTTGTTTATAATGCCTATGAATTCAATTTTTAAATGATTTGTTGACACTTTTTTGTCAATCAATCTCCTCAATATTAAAAAGTTTCGAACACTGCTATCCAGTCTGTGGTGTTTATGAAAGAGCATTGTGTGAAATGCCTTAGTTTTAGAGTTTTGTAAGCCTTATTCATTGTATTAAACTCTTTTCAACTTGAAGGTGTGCAATATTTCCTTACTTCTGTTGCCTCTGAGAAAGCAGGGCTTCAAGGGTCACAAGCAAACACCCTGGATTCTGCTCTAAGCCCTTGTGTCTAGTCAGTGAAAAAGTTACATATCCCCTAAGGCAATTTGTGGGGTCGAAAGAAAAGGAGCAGGCTGGGGATGGGTATTAGGAAACAGCACATGCAGGAGCTTGATCGAATTTTGGCTGCAGTGCTCCTCCCTTAGTGCTAATGCTGGGAGAAATGTGCTCTGGGGTGGTAAGAGTGTGGCCATCTATTGGTGTTTCTCAAGTCTTCATTAGGGAAAGCATCCTCAGGTGCAAAAAAAGCTACTGCTCTGTCTTGGAAATACTGTATTTTTCCTCAAAATGTGAAGATTAGTTGTTTAGGAAGGGTGGGGTGTTAGGTGGGTTCAGTTTTCAGTATTCTGCAATGCAAAGCTCAGTTATCTGCCCAAAAGCTATTTAACAATTAGCAAGGAATTAACAATTACAAAGGAAAAATAGAAGATTTAGCTCAAAAAAATGCAGTATGGGTAGCAGTTCATTCAAGTCTTTGGGAAATGTTGTTAGTATAAAATGATAAGAACAAAGCTCTGGTATTGCAAGCTGAATGATGTTCAGTGGATGGTTGCTGTCCTTGGCATTGTACTGCAGCAGGCAATGCAGAGTGTGAACTAAACTGAATTAGGTATTAAAATGAAGGTTTTTCCCTAATTGTTATCTAAAAATTTTTTCCCTAATTGTTTCCCTAATTCCCTAAAAATTAGGTTTTTCCCTAATTGTTATATAAAAATACACATTTGAAAGGAAAAATTCAATGCATTGACAAGTTTATTAAACTCATTACATGTCTAGAAACTTTTTTAGTGACTGGTATGAATTTACATATTTTTGTTTACAATAAGCTCTTCAGGTAAATAGCAATGCCTTCAATCCATCTAACAAGAGAACTATTTAGATGTGGGTACCTAACCTTGCTGCCTCAGATCCACAGGACTGCTTATGTGAGTATACATGTCAAAGGCCTATAAAAAACTAAAATGACGGTGCTTTGTTTCTTCAGGTTAATGTCATGGTTGTGTCAAATGAAAGAGCTATTGGACTTGGGAGTCCAAGAAACTAGGAGAGTTTTTTTGTTTTGTTTGTTTGTTTGTTTGTTTGTTTGTTTGTTTTTGGGTTTGGTTTTTTTTTGTTTAGTTAAGGTTTAAAATTTGAAAGACCCAAAGTGTGTCCTTGACCAAAAGTAACACATTTATGTGAAGCAGTTCTTCTAAATAGGTCTGGATGGTGTTTGCTTGGAAGGCTGTGTGCCCTGTCTTGTACCCCTTTCAACCTGACACTGCAGATGGCAGTGTTAGACTGTTTAAATAGACTTATGGACTAGGTGTGAGTGTTGAGGTCTGCATGTACCTCATGCATGAGGTTCAAAATGTTAATTACAGACCCACTGATCTAAAAAAAAAGAAAAAAGGTCACGTGTTCTTTGGACTAGTGGGGAAGGCGGTTGGAGGATAGAAGTGGTCTGAAGTAGCACAAACCAGAGCACTTTAATAGAGAAATTTTCTGGGAGATAGCATCTCTGCTTTGAGAGGCATCGTCTTGAGGAAATGAGCAGCTCAGCTTGTACTTATGTGCAGCGCTGTTAATTAAAGGGGGATTGGAGGACGTTTCCATTACATTATTTTCCTCTTAAGCTTCAATTATAGGTTTTGTTTTAAAAGGATAATTTCTGAAAAGGATCATTATTCATTGTCCAGTAAAGTACACAGGTTTCATTGGTAAATATTTAAACAAGAGTAATGCAAGGCTATTAGCTGAGACTTACGGAGGTAGAAGTCCATCTGGCATAATTAATTATGTGCAGGTATTTGACATTTGTAATAGGACAGTTTAAATAGATATAGCATGTGCAATTTTGTATTTTTTTTAAAGCCTTGCATCATTCAGTACAGCTGTTAATGGTGTGGATTGCAGCTTTGGTTTTCTGACACAACACAACACAGACAAATACCCTACAGACTAAGAATCCTCACCCTGTGCTTATTATTCATGAACAGCCCTATTTGAAAGAAGCTTGAAATCATGATTATGAATGCTAAGTGGTTTTTATATCATTGAAGTGATTACTTTGTTAAAGATTTTGTTTTGATTCAGACATTTAATGAATTCTTGGAACTTTTCTTTCTTTGCACCAAGGAAGTGGTGAGGTTCATGACGGCATATGAAGTTAGCGGCTGGCACTAGAATTTGGTGTCAGGTCGCATGAGGAATTTTCCAAGTTCACAAAAATATATTTCAAAAGAGAAGTGAAAATGCACCTCAGGGTGTTAAATCCCACTTGTGTTAGTGGCAAATAACTACATAAAAATAGCAATTTGGCATTACCTGTCCTAGCAATTAAGGAGATTTTTACTGTAACAAAATGACTATCTGACATGAGAAATGAGTTGTTCTCTGAGCTGTGTGAAGTTTCCACAGATCTACTCCTAGAAAACATTTCTCTGACAGAGAGTTTACTGTGGCTGTGAACAAAAGGGGAATTTTCCTAGGGCTTAAATTTCCAGCCTTAAAAGTGCTTGCCATATGACTTGGGAAGTCAACATATCAATGAGGCTCATTTCTACTCCTTCAGTATTTTTATTCCTGGAGAACTGCATTGCTAAGAGTTTGTTTTTTATTAAGTCATCTTATTTTTCCTGGCTTTGAAAATCAATGCTAGCATAGAGCTTTGTCAAAGACTGTCAGTGTTGCAGTTATATTGAAAATCTCCTCAGACATATTTATCTGGAATAATAAAAGCTAAGCAAACAAAATTCTCTCAGGATTAGGAACTTTCTTGGGTTTAAGAGGGTGGACTGATACTCAGTTTTTAACTGCAGGGCTGGGAATATTACAAATGTAAAGGGAAATCCTAGTTTTCATAGTAAATGACATACATTACCCAGGAAGTGATGGTGACCTGTTTCTGCAGCACTAGAGGGAGAGACCTTGGTTACCTAGATCAAGATTTGTATCAGCTTTTGGGAGTCATCAACAATAAGTTCTAGTCCGTAACTGGAAACATGGGTAGAGTTGCATTAGTGGAAGTGGCTCCTGTGGCACGAGATTTCCAACTTAGAAGTGGCAAAATAATTGAAAGTCGTTGCACCCCAAATGTACACATGTTATTAGTTTCTCATAAACTGAGATGTAAAGATGTCAAAACAGGGCATTATTAGTTTATGTTATTATTTCTCTTTCTTAGACATTCACTTGCTAGTGACTAAAAAAAAAGTGTTAAGCTACATCAGTTACAGAAAATAAATACAATTTGTCATTTTAGAATCACACATGATACATATTTGTTAAAAAATGCATTTATATTCTGCAGTGGGACGGTGTAATTTTCTTTCTCCTAATCTGCTTTGAGTAGTATTTCTTACACAAAGTTTCAGAAAGTCCACATGAATGCTTTTGTTTTGTAGAGCACTCTTAGCAACTTAGCATTAGTGATTGTTTGGGTTTTTTTTTCTTCAATTTCTGCTTTTCAGTGGGCTACACTTGTAATATTTTATTGATAAAACCAACAGTGTATCTTTTTGCTGACTTTTAACCTTTCCTGTAGCAGAAGATTACAGATCTATGGAATATTTAGTGCTGGTGATCTAAGAAGGAGACCTTGAACTGCACCATTTTCATCAGCGATATCAAAGGGGAAATAGCAAAAGCTTGTTTTTATTACTAAGCTGAGTGAATATGGCATGGAAATATTGTAATGGCAAGGTATCAATTTGTAAAGTGATATATTTCAGAAGGGATAGTAAATTTGACTGTGAATAAAAAGTTTTATAAATGGAACATTTAAGAGGCTATCTTTTACTTTTCAGTGTAGAGTTGCCTTGACATGTATCATTTCAATTTGGCAGGCTCCAGCAAATTGATGGAAGTAATTCAGTATGATAATTCAGTATTGCCAAGAGGCTTCTTCTGAGTCTAGTGTGGACACATTCCACTGACAAATTTAAAGTCTAAGTGATAGAAAATGGATTTAATTCAGCTTATATTGTTCCAACTTTACATCAAGACTGTCTTGGTGTCAAAGGTACCTAGAGAGCATATCCAAAGAGTACATGAACCACAAACTAATTTTTAAGTGAAGGATCACCTCCAATTTATGGTGCTATATCTTGCATAACAATGATCCAGAACAGACAGGAAAGAAATAAAACTCAAATGTGGTTGCAAATGTGCCTTATTAGAGCACTAATTCTAGGGGTAAATTCTTAGCTGCAGTTTGGCAGCAGAGTCTGTTAAAGTAAATGAGCAACTGCTGAGTTCTGCAAGCGAAAAATTAGTCTTTGATATTCTCTCACATGGTGTGAATATTTCCGTGAATATGGTGTAGCATTTGTTTTCTAGAATGATTTTTTTCGTTGTCTCCTGAGTGTTTTTTGCCCCCATGGGAACAAATGAGTCATTGTTTAAAGTAAAAAAATTTCTGTCTCCATTATTGAAAGGTGAGAAGGAGAAATGCCTAGTAACAAACACTGACAAGTTGGATAGCATCAGCAATTTTTTTAATTTGTTGCGCTGGGCTGATAGACCTACTCCCCAACTCAGACACAAGACAAAACATTTTCTCCTGTGAAGTTTCCATGGAGAGAGCAATTCCTTAAGGCAGTTAATCACATGGTGTGCTGCTGTCTGAGGATGTACACATTACACATTCACCTGTGTGTTCTAGATCACTTGGTTGTCCAGAAGTTCAGTGTTCAACAATATGAAGTGCATGTTACTGAAATGCTATTGTTGGAGACTCTGTATAACATCACAAGCTTAATTCTCTTTGCTTTAAGTCAGTTTAGCTCTTGATTTCTTTAAGGTCACAGTAGCAAAAATCCAGTACAAAAGAACTGAGAATTTGGCTTTATGTAGGTATGAATGTCTTTATGTAACAAAACCAGCACTAAGATACTTACTTTCAGTGAAATTTATTTGTCTGTTAAACTCCCTCCCTACTTTGACAGTATTTGTTAAGTTTTGTTTAACTTTTAGTGTATACAGGGCTTACTATTTGTACTCCCACACAGTGCCTCAACTTCCTATGGTAATATGTTCCCAGATGTCTGTAATTTTGCCAACTTTTAACTACTTGTATTGGACTTTTTCATGTTTGGTCTCTGCCATGAGTGAATTCCCCAAAAGCCAGGAAGATTGAGTAGTTCTTACAGTTGCTGAAGAACATGGTGTGTAAAGTACAGGCCACATTGGAATGTCAGCTCAAAATTTCCAACTATGTTTTTCTAAAGATTGTAGCTCTCCTTCACTGAGGTGAAAATTCGAAATGAATTGTTAGGAAATTAAAAGGAAAAGTTATCTCAGTGAAAATTTATCCAAATAAGGGCTCTGGGGAGCCTCACAAACTGCTTGGTAGGTACTGGCCCTTAGTCTGCTCGTGTTCTGGTTTTGCCATGCACGAGAAGCTCACGGCACAGTTCTGAAGCCACAAATTGCGGAGGGAGGAATGTGGGCTTGAAAATTAAAGTTCACGATATCTCAAATGATGACGGGGCTCTGTAACATAGTATATTTGAAGAATTGCAGCTCTAGTAAAACTTTGCCATTTTTAATGGTGTTGTTTTAATGTAGCTTTATTTATTTCAGATTTTAAAATACCTAATGTAGACCGCAGATGCTCTTTTATGTATCTAATTGATTTACATTACGATCATGCTGGGATTTAGTTTTGTACCAGTTAAACTAAGATGGAATTAACTCACATGTGGCATCTCCCTAAGTGGTAACTCCAGTGTAAGGATGCCTCTTTTCACTGTTTAAGTGTGTTGAATGTATTAAAAATCTGAAATTTTGATTTTGTCTCATCTCAGACCATAAAGAAGGGTTACAGTTGTCATTCTGAGTTTATTTGTTTTGTAAAAGGAGGTGCATTTTGAAGCTGTGGGAGCTGTTCCTTGCTTGAGCTGGTAAAATGAAGACTAGTCCATTTAAAGTATTCTTTTTAATAGATGTTCTTGTGGTGTGTAGAATGAAGTATCTTATTTTTTTGGAAGATACTCAGATCATTAAAGACTAAGAATTCGACCTCATGCCTTATAGATAGAATTACACAGAAGACCTTTGGTAGGTAAGTGAGTAATTTCTGGGCATAGGTTGGTATTTCTAGGTGTACCTGTACTTTTTCCCCAAACCAGGGCAAACTGCCCAGACTGAGACTTATGCACTTTGCACACTTTTTACTCACTTACACAATTTAACAGGAAGAAAATAGGCTTGGAAAAACCTTATTGTTTTGTTTTGTTTGTCTTTTGCCAGCTGGGTGAGGTTATACTATGGGAAAAATTAAGGACCAGATTTTGCCCATGTATTTTCTTGCACAAGTTTTCAGAATGCAGAAGGCCAGATTCTGATATTAGCTGCAGTGACTTCTGACTTGCAGAATTATCTGGTGCTTAGATTCTCATGGCAAAAAGGTAAGATATAATTGAGCCAAGCCTTCAGTTAATGCATAATGGTAAGTTCATCTGGTCCAAAGAGAATTTGAGGTTCTAAGTCATTTAAGACAAAGCCTTCACAGGGTAGCTGGCTGGCTTCAGGAGCTTCAGTAGTCAGTACCTCAGCTGGCAAAGATTAGTAATGATTTACCCTACTCAAGCATTCCACCAACAACAGGGAAAAAAAACAACAAAAATCTGAAAGCTGATTCTCAGCTATTACCTACAGTGACTTTGCTGGCAGTGTGTGTTTGTTAACACATTTGTGACCTCCATGTTGCTAAAATATCTGAATATTTTTTTGACATAACTGCAGAGCACAGAGCTTAGGTTTTGAAAAGCACCTAGAAAATGTAACAGTCAATCATGAGCTTAGAAGTTTGTAATTTTTCTCTATCTAGTATATCTTGTACTTCTTTATTTTAGTAGTTTAACTTACTTGTGTAAGTCATAAGTTGTTGGGTTTTTTTCCAGTTTGATTATGGCACAACAGAGAAGGCAGGCAAATTCTCATGTTTAATTATGTTAGTGCTTAAAGGCCATTTAATCTCTTTTTCAGTCTTTCAGCTGCCTTTCTATATTCACCTTCAACATAATTCAACTGTGTGGCTCTATGTCTGCCTCTGAAATTAGATTGAATGAAAGAAATACTGCCAGAAATTCTTCAGGGCTCCTCACAACTGTCTGCTCTTTGAGCTCATCTCTGTGGTGTTACCTAAAAGACAGTAATTACTACAAAAACAAGATGGGGAGAATATCTTATAGTATGTTAAATTAGTTTAAGTTAAAAGCAAAAGTGAACAGTGAACATCACTGGAAACCAGTATGAACTGCTGTACTCCTTGAGAGCATCTTCATCTGTCTCCCTCAGCAGCCTCCACAGTGTCCTATGCACCCCTCTATTATGGACAGCCCCAAAATCATCTGTTCACAATACAATGAAACAGATGTTTGTTCCTTTAACCTCTTCATCCATCTCATCAGCAGAAGAGGTTAGTGGTGCTACCTTAAGGGGCACCTCCCCTCACCTGAGCAGTCCTCTCATATGCTGTTTACTTCCCAGCACTTGTTGACCAGTACTTAATTTCCTCTACAAGAAAGAGTGCAAGTAAAACATCTACTTTTCCTTGCATTTATATCTACATTAAGCACACCTGCGTCCCTTAGTGGAGGAGCAGCAAAGTGGGGACTCGTTACGGAGGAAATACATTTAATCCCTGAGGAGTCCCTTCCTTACAGTGTCTATTAGAGGTGCTGTGTAGTGCTATCATGTATTTGTTATTGTGACAGTATCTTTTTATGTGTCCCCAGTTTTTCCCGTGAATGGAGTGCTGTGGAGGCTGCTCGGGGTGGCATTGCCGGCGGTGACCCTGGCCCTGGTCACCTCCCCATCCCTGCAGATAACCCCGGAGGAGGCAGTGGCTGAGAGGATAACTGGGACAGCAGAATGAGCCCTTTGGCTTCAGCTTCAGGCGCTTTCGGCACGTTTTTGTCACCCTGTTTCTTTCCCACGTGGTGGCAGCAAAGGAGCATCAAAGAGGCAGCGGCGAGAAGCGCTTTAGTCACAGAAATCTCCTCCCGCTGTTCTGTGGGGAAAAAAAAAAAGACCCCATACAGACCCCCCCGCGACCCCCCCCCCCCCCCCAAAAAAAAAAGAAAGAAGAAAAACCCACAACAAAACCAACCAACTCCAAAAACCAAGCTCTGAAAGTCTTTAAAAATGCAAAAATACTGCATTTCTGAGACGAGTGAAACTGCTACTCCACCCGTCGGGTAGTCTAGTTTAAAATGCTGGGGTTTTTTACCTTTCCTCTTTATAACAAGCTCCATGTCTTCTGACTTTGGCAGATATTAGCAGCTTTTTATGAGCAACCAGTTAAATTTCCATATGTTCTGCTTAGTTTGTCTGATTTCCTGGAGAGGTTTTAAAGATGGTGTGTGTATATGTGTGTGTTTATGTACACACATAATGTAATGTTATCTCTGCAAAATTGGAAAGTAATACACTGGCTTCTAAATTCAGCTGAGTATATAGACCTGTTTCTACTTTCACTTACACCTGTTTTATACTCATGGAAGGCTGCTAATGTGGATAGCTTTGCTCCTGATTTACAGTGGTATAAGCAAGAAGTAGATTAGGTCCTTTATTCTTTGGATCCTGACATATGGCAAATATTGAATGGAAAAGGGCAGCTTTTCTCCACTGCAGACTGGAGAACAGGACCCCAGATGGTGATCTGGGGGCTCTAAAAGCTTTGCATTTCTTTGGGAAAGGAATGATTTTATCAGAAGGGCTAAGCAGGTGTTGCCTTGTGTTTGGTGGTTACTGCTGGCCTGATGTATCACACTGGGCATATTTGAGGTGAGCACATCTGTCCCTCTCCAGATTAAAGCTGTGTCTTTCCCACTGGATGGGAAAAGATGATCAAGGGCTTGGCCAGCAAAAATAGATGGTCTTCTCGTAATGGAATGGTGTTGAGTTTCACCAGCACAGAATGGTAGCCCCAAATACCTTTTTTTTTTTTAAGACTTTATCTGGGAAAGACTTTTTGAGGCAAGGTCTAATTTTCGTGGGTTTTATTCCCTGCTTAGCTTCTAGCCACTAATTATTTTCATGCCTGTGCCTAAACTTGCAAATAAGCACAGCATGGATCCGAGAAACTTCTATGTTAAGTTTGAAATCTTGCTTTAACTTATACCTCTGTATAAATCCTGGGTAGCCTAACTGATTCCTGTGGATTTACACTACAAAAATATTAAGATATTAATAATTACTTATTTTAAGGGTTTCCTTAAACCTAAAATTTGATTCTGTTTTTTAATAAATCAGGTATGACTCTAGTGAAATCACTGGTGTTATGTGGTTGTGAAATCCTGATGGGGGCAATAGAGCTTGAGTTCTGTTTTACATTCCACAGGCAAACGTTTTGGTGATTCACTTCTCCTGCCCAAGATTGCTCGCTGAGTTTAGGAGGAATGCAAAATCAAGTCCTTTGAGTTCAGTCACAGCCCACTGACCCATGTAGTTATCTGCACATTGGTTTTTCTCTTTTTCTGTCCAGAATTTTAGCAGTTGGAGTCCCTTTGAAGATTTTGCTCCTGAATCAACCTATTGGTATAAGATTATTCTGGCTGAATTCCAAGATGAGTTCCCTGTTTGAATCTTGGAGAGTGAATGCAAAATACTCAGCTTCCAGAAGAAACCCTGTAAAGAATAAATCTGCCAAACTCTTTAGCCCTTTTTTTTTGTGGTTTTCCTTATATCTTTTTAGAAGGGAAAACACTCTTATGCAAATCCATTGAGAAAAAAAGAGCTTTTACTCTTTCTCCTCCTCCCTTTTCTTCTTAAATGATGTGTCTAGACTTGTTCTGCTTATAACACTCCTGAGTATCACCATAAAGGGCATCAGTGTAACAATTAAGATGGATTTTAAGACAGGCACATGAAGTCCTCCATCAGGCAACCATGGTTTCTGCACTTCATTAGAGTTGCCTAGTTCTGTTAAAAAATCCTGTCAACATCCCTAACTAATTAGGTTTATTGGCTCCCAGAAAGTTGCTCCATAACTGTATTCCTGAAGCTGTTGGTTTAGTGATAGCTTTCTTATTTCAAACCAAAATGTGCCCATGTGCAACTTACAAGCCATTTGTTCCTGTGTGTAACTACTGCTTTAGTTTAAATTGAAAACCCAGTTTTGCTCCAACTGAAGTGATTTTTTTCTGGTTTTGATCCATTACAATTTTTGTTATTCATAGGTTTGCTTTGTGATGGAGGGAGTAGGACTACAACTGGTAGAAACCTGTCTGTAGGTGCTGAAACTACCATACTAGCACTCTGATCTCAAGTCCCAAGCAAATTTCCCAGTGACTTTGGCTTAGGTTTTGCCATTATAAGTTTCCTTCTGTCTTCTGGATCTGGAGGTGAATCTCTGCCATGAATGCAGAACTTAATTTATCTTTCTACTAATGAGAGCTTCTAATGTTGGTGCTATTTTCTAGGGAAAGAAGTAATTAGTTTTCTCAAGCTCAGCAGGAGGCCCAAAATTTCAGTCAGCACTGGGTTGTGCCCGTCGTCATGAATGATTGGAAGAAGGGAGGATATTAAAGATTAAATTTTTCTTTTTTTTTTTTTTTTTAATGAGGCAAATTGCCAAAGGGGAACAGCCATTTGCCAGCTCGTGACTTTGCAATGTTATTTACAGGTGCAGAGACCTAACCCTTTTTAACTCCTCAAACTCCCCTCAAACAGCAGCAAACAAACCTCCCGGGCTTATATTCCAGCCAATTGCAGAGAAAATAGGACTGGGAAAAGAATATGTCAACTCTTTTCCCTGCACTTCCCTAAAAGGGCAGGTAAGCTCAGTTCTGTCCTGTGGGGATAAGTCCCTCTATGCTTCCCCAGCAGCAACTCATACACACAGCACTTTGCCATGGGGGAAGAGGTTGGGTTTTTTTTCCCACAGTCCCTGTGAATCCATTGTTACTATTGTTGTCTACTATAGGCAGGCATGGAAAATTTTTAAAATTTTATTATGTTAAATCCATTAAGGAAAGATTGGCAGAATAATTTAAACTGATATAATTTTGATTATAAGTTTATTATGCCTTGATGATGGATGAGTCAAGGAAACAGACATTTTTCATGACAGAATCAGGTTAACTTGCTGGTTATAGTGAAATATAATTTTCTAGTTGCCTTTAGTGTTTATGGCAGTGAGGCCTTTAAGTTTGAAGCCATAAGTGCTCTTCACATCACTACTGGCTGAAGGAGCATTATTTTGAATTATGCCAGCTGCAGATGTGGACCTCCATGTTGCAAGATGGAACAATCTTGAAAGGCAAAGTTATGGTTTTCAGCAGGTTTTTAGCCAAATTTTAGCTGAAAAGATAAAGCACTTTCAAGGGCTTCTCCCTTCTCTGTGTACAAGTGTGAAGGGTTTTCTTTTTGACAGAGTGAGAGCTGTTTGGCATTGCTTCAGCTTTGTTCAAGGACTGTCAAAGCATGTCTGGAAAAAGGTGAGTGAAGGTAATACTTGTATGCTGCTAGACCACCTAGAGTTGCCTTCTCAGTGCTCTTGCCTCTCCAGCTCTGTGCCTTATGCCAGACCTGGCCTTTTGTACTGCCTGTGGGTATTGTTTAATTGTCTGAGGGTCTGTCTTCTCCCTGCTGTCACCAGATCATCATCACTGTAAAACTGAAAGCTGTAAAGAAGTTCTTTGTGGCCTTCTTGGCCGTGATGTTTTGTTTCCCCTCTTCAGATACATCTTACTCTTTTGTGCTCTTGCTTGTGATTTAAAAATCAACAGTCATGCATTTCCTTTTGTGTTGGCTTTGGTTAGGGAGTATAGAAGATCATTTTGCTTCTACGAGTGTCAGGCTCTCGAGGGCAGGGATACATGGTCACCACAGTAGGGCCTTGAAACAGAATATGTTGTCTCAGATTTGAAGAGGGTAAGGCTTATTTTGCGTGCAAATAACAGAGTATTTATCTTAATTTTTAATTTAATTGGCTGCTCAAAGTGAGCTACAGAGCCTCTTACTGTCATTCACAGAAGGGACAGGATTGCTGGGTCGGGTCATTCCAATCCACGTGTCATTTTGTCTGTGTCATAAGAGAAAATTCTGGACTTGTGGTTAGACTGGAAGACTTATCAGTTTTAATATATATTTTCCCTCTTTTTCCTTTTGTTTGCCTTTGTTCTTATTAACAAATACAAATACAGGATCCTAACAAGGAAATCTGGCTGATGTTTTGAGGGGATGAAAGTCAACAATCCTATTTTTAAGTAGTCACTAGAGATGAGGAGGTTCAGCCAGCATTCCTCAATGATTCCCTTGTAAAGGCAGGATCCCACTGCAGAGCAAGTAGTCACAGGTTAACTGAGACTATGATTTCAGACAAAGAGGCATTGGGCTTCTCCAGATGGTTTTTTTCAGATTCTTCTCCAGATTCAGTTACTCTTTTTCTGTTTAAAGCTGACAGTTAAAACTATTTAAAAGGGCTTCCTTTTGCAGATGGTTGCCTGAAGATCACAAAAGATACTAAGAACATCAAAAATAACAAAGTAAAAAATTAGGCAAGAAATACAAAGGAATGGAATGCATAACCCCTCTTTCTCCTCAGTATTTACCTTGGAGTGTTTCCCTCAGAGATCATCTTATAATGTCAGCTCTGTTTACTCCTTGAGTAAATGTCTGGTGTCACTTTAATAAATCAGATGAACTCTGCTCAGAAAGATATGAAGGCTGTCATTTGATCATTAAGATTATTTACTGTAGGATATGTAGCTGAAATACAGTAGTAATACAGACACACACAAATCTAAACTCCTAAACAGAACAAAATTAATGGATGAAGCCTGACATAGTATGTTTTAAGGTAAAAGGACATCAATCAATCAATACCTAGTTTATATCATTGTGATGGTGTTTGATGCAGAACATTCAGAGCCAATCCAAAATAGTACAGCCTGTTTTAAGTAACTCAGCACAATATGTAAGACTAATTTTTATGGGCCATCTGTACATAACAGGCTGCTTTCAGATATTTTTTTCCAAATGCTATGAGATGTAACTTGCAGCTCACAGAGCAATGTAGGCAGTATGAATCTTAGGTGTAGGTGTATTTACAATTGCAAAGCTGTGCTTTTACCCATGGAGTTTGCTTTCCTTAGGGAAGAGCAACATAATGTTGACACATTATCACCAGCATTTCTTTGTTTCTGTACTCTAGAAATGAGTTGTTTACATTTTGTCAAATTCATTCGTGTCTTCAAAATCAGAGTGCTCATAAGAGAAATATGTCCTCAGTTGGCCCCAGAGGTTGTAGTTAGGGAATATTAATTTTTTTTTTTGCTTCTTGCTTTCAAGATGCAAATAGGTTTTCATTACAATTATAAATGGTGCCAGCATGATTCCTTGAGAAGCCAACAGGCACCGACAGAGACCTGGCAGCCCTCTGACTTTGCAGCTCATGCAGCTTAATCCTAATTGAATTCCTCTGCGGCTGAGCAAGGCCCAGAGCAAGGGTCAGGCTCTGATATCTAAATGTATAATGGGATGGCATAGAGGGCCAGCCTGCCTTCTGTGGAAGGATCTACAGGTGGTTTCTGACAGTGTTCTGTATACCCTGTGATCTGATGTGCATCTGGATATCATTCAGAATGGACAGTTAAACTGTGAAGGGTTGTGGTGTTCCTGGTAACTTCTTCAGGATAAGCCCAAGTGGAGATTGATGGACTAGTGTGTCCACATAAAGACCAAAGACCTGCAAAGAGACTCTTTGCAGGTGTCCAGGCAGGTTCTGCTTCTGGCTAAGCAAAAGGGGGACCTGCCTATTTATTATAAGTGTTTCCCCACACTAGGAGTGCCCTAGGACTTGTGATCCTCAGGTGCTGGAGAAATAATTGTAGGACTGGGGTGAATGCTGTCTTCCTCCCTAGGCTTTTGTGAGACCAGTGGGGTGCAGTTAATGCCCTCAGGAGCTGAATTTCACCTGGATCTGCTGCCTGCAGAACCTTGCACACTTGTGGGATCCAATGCAGGCCATGGTCTGAGCTGTATGGAGTTTCACAAGGAAGTCTGGGTCAAAGTCTTGAGCCTTTGTGTAGCAGAGCTGCTAAAGATGTGCTGAGCTTCCAACATGTGAGTAACCCCCACCTCTCCTTCCAGCAGAGAGAAGTGCAATTACCCAGGACAGCAAAAGCCATAGTGAGTGAAACATGGACATATGTTCTACAAAGAGCTGTTTTATAATCCCTTCTCTATTGGCAGCACAGACTGGTGTCCATGTACACCTGTAATATGTATGATTCAAATGGGGCTTGGTTGTTGTAACTAAGCTGAAACAGACTGGAGGGGAAATTATTTTATTTGGAAAGAAAGCATCTGAGGTGTTATATCCTATGTTCTTCTGTTGACATTTTCAAGTTTGTAAAACCTCACAGTTTGATTTGTTGATCCCACAAAATCATCAGGGGACTGAAACACCAGAAAAGACTTTGCCATGAAAACAGATAGTGGGAAATGTACTGGATCACTCTGCTAGTCACTTGAAACAGTAAAAAAATTAATAAATATGAGAGAGAGTGTGGTAGGGAAATGGCAAAACAAGCAGTGGGAAATACCATTCTAAATTTGTGTGGTCTAGGACCTCTAATGATAGGCTTTTATCCCATTACATCTAATTGACATAGAACTTCATCATTAACAAATTGACAAGTATTTACTCCCTGAAATATTTGGGACATTTTAGTGACTTTCTATTCATGATAGACTGTTGAAAGGACTATTACAGCCTGGCTGACATGTAACCTGGGAAAGTGATCCAGCAGTCTTCAAAGTTAATGAAATGTCATTTGTCATAGGCCTTGCAGGTGTGACTCTGTTTCTATGTTATAACACGTGATGAAGTAATAGCTGGATTGCAGGCCTATTGCCAAGCATAATGCACATTCTGTGAGTGTCACTGGTGCAGAATTGCATAAATCTTACTAATAGTGAGAAGTTTTGAAATGCATGATCTTTCTCTTCTACGGTCAAGCAAGACTACACCATAACTTAATTTTAGCCTTGCTGTCTCTGCAGTCAGAATGGTAACATTCAACACTGGCTGTTCAGTGTCTTCTTCTGAAGGCTTAATTTTGAAGGGCTTCATTGTTTTATTGCATTGTTTTGTTTTGTTTTGCTTTTTCTTGTTTCCCTCCATCTCCCCCTCTCCCCTCCCCCCCATCCCCAGCCAAGAATGGCATGAGTGAATTGGCTCTGGAAGAGTGTTTTGTTAGGAATTTTTAGGTTCACTCCCAGGCCTTTGCACTGTGTCAGTGCAGAAGAGGTGGCATTTATTCTAACTGCATGACTGAGGATGGGAAAAATTCTCAGATGGCTAACAGTAGCTTTACCAGGACTATTAGTGGGATACTGCAAAGGTTGAGGTACGAAAGCTGTTGAAGTAACTTGCATACAGGAATGTGCTGTTTGCTAGAGCTCTAATTGCAACAAATAGTGCTATGTTCTTTTTCAGTGTCAGATGTTTAGTTGGGGTAAATCACTGAGTGCAAATGTTGGAGAAATTTAAAAGGGAAAAATAATACCCAACCCCCTTTAGTTTATCTTGTTAAAGATTTAGTCTGTTATTTCTTGAAAATTATGTTTTCATGTGGTTACTCTTTGGATATTTTATTTGCACTTGCTCTCTCTGGGAAAGAAAGCAAAACAATGGAGAAAGGCAGGTTCTTTGCTGATATGCGAAGCTGATACCCCTGTGCACCATTTTCTGAATTGTTTAGTCAATTATACACAAACCTTAAAATCTGCCAAGCTTGAAGTGCCTAACACACTTGCTTAAACACAAAATCTGAGGTTCCTGGAACAAGCCAGTTGATAGAGAAACCTGAAAATGCTCTTTATGCTTTTGTGTGTTTCTGCTCCTGCATATTTCTGTCCCTCTCTATGATGCTGACCCTCACAGCATTACAGCATTAATAACCCCTTTTGAAAGGGGCAGGCAAAGTACAGGTCTTATGCTTTTTAAATTTTTTTTTAATTTTTAATTCATTGCAGTATTGCACAGAAGGTGAAGCCCATCCTTACTTCTGCAGGCTCTCATATGCAGAGAAGTTGAATTTTGCTGGAGGCCTAGAGACTAAGCTCTACCCATGCGAGTACAGAACTACCCTGTTGCACACACTTTACCTTCTAAGTAATCTTTCTAAGATGAAATTACTTGCACAGCACCCTTAGTGCTAAATGTTAAAGGATAAGGATAGATTTTGTAGATATGTTTAGCAGAATCAGGTGTTGTGTTGAAATTAAGTTCTTAAATTATGTTGTTGTTTTGGTCATATTAAAAATAATAATTTTTAAATGATAGCTTATTGTATATGTTTATAAATTCTTTTCTGGTTCAAGAAGGCCATGGATTCTGTTGTCCTGAATTTTATTTACCTTTATAGTAACTGAAAGAATCTTCTAGGTCTGTATGGATAATGCAGCTTGAATGAGTCATGAAGATACATCTCACTATGTAGCCTTATCCCAGCTTGTAAACTCCATGAACCTAATTTATACTTTTTAGATGTTTGAAGCTGTTGCAATCAGCTCCTAAGTAATATGGTGTGTGCCTTACAGGAAGACTAGTGAACACAAAATACTCTCTCTTTTTTTTTTTTTTTTTTAACAAAATATGTCCCCTGTGGCCTCCTCACCTTCCTCCCCCATTGGTACTGAGATCGAATTTCAAAAGAATTCTAGAAGCATATTGAATTTCAGGTTTTGTTTTCCCATACCAGTGATTCTGGCCAAAAGGCTTTTTAATCAAAAGGACCAACTGTAACCTTGTTAATAACTAAGAAAACAATGGCCAAAGGGAAAAGACCTGCCAAAAGCTACAAGTCATTTCTGTTGGCAGAATAATTGGTAGGTCATTATTTTGGTTGAAAACAATGTGATTTGTATTTCTAATTTTGTAAAATTACTTAATTAATAACACATGGTCAGCAATGTTGATTGCAGAGTGACTCTTGACAGAGGACACTTTAAAAGAAATGTTATGGGGGCAAAGGTAAGATTACGCAATAGCTGAGCAAATAAGGCCATGACTGCTGTTCAGCAGATGATTCTGTCCTTCTTGGGAAGGCGTAAATTATTATGACATTGAAAACACAAGACACTGTAAAGGGGACAGAAGGATGTATTTGTAACCGTGGGATCATCACTAGGTGCAAACTGGGTTATTTCCACTTGGATTGACAAGTAGAACAGCCTCCTTAGAGGGGAATGCTACTTTATGGTTGTGCATGGCAACTTTTGGGTATTGAGAAAATACCTGGAGGGGAAGTGTATACCCACAAAAAAGAAGTCTAGGGAATGTTGCTGGCTCTGCAGGAGTAGTGGTATTCTCAGTGTTGTGCAAGAGTTTAGGCTGGTTTAGACTTCAGTACTTGAGAGTGTTCATGTTTGTGAGCAGAGAATGTGGGAGAATTAAGGCAAAGTGTGGAGATACCGCCCTGACCTGTAATCCCATGGTTCACAAGACAAAAAATCCAAATCCTTTGTTGCAATCCAAAAATGGAAATTCTTTAAACTGTCCTTGTTTCTCAGTGCATGCCTGTCTTGCATTGGTTACTGTCTGCCATGAGACTGAATGTAGAGCACAACTTTCCTCTTCCTTGTTTCTTTTGTGCAGTCTGACTGCGTTCCTTTCCCTGGGCAAACCAGTTCACAGTGAGTGTAGAGGGGAAAGGGTGGGACAGAGGAAGCAGAGTACAGGAGTTTTACTTCTGCCGAAGCCATACAACCACCAAGACACTTGCTGCAATTATCTGAAGAGTTTTGTGGCTCTTGGGATGCCTGCAAGTGCCTGTCTGCTATGTTATGTACAGTACTTGATTAGCTATTGCTTCACACTGATGAAGGAGGTTCTTTCCATGAGTAAGATCTTCACAGCCTCTTTTCTGTAAACCTTGTCTTTTTTCACTATGCGGTGATAATTATTTCCTTTTTGTAAAGTGCGTAGCCTATCACCTATGTACATTGAGTGCCAGAGTTTGAAACAATAATAAGGCAAATGCTCACCTTTGAAGCCATTATTCCAGTCATTACAATACAGTTATTTCCTCTAGAGGACATTAAGATTTGAAAATGTGTCAACTAAAGTAAGAAATTTATCATGATCATGAACCATCTGCTAACTCATTAGACTTAACTTTCTGATTTCCTGTACGCCAGTATTAATCTAATGCTTTGCAGCCATATATATTTTAAGCCATTTTAGTTTCTAGCAAATTGTGTTTGAAAGCCAAAGCAGTATGTTCTGATGTGGGAGAGATCAAGTAAAGAGCCAAATGTGTGGTCAAAGTGCTTAAAAAGGCTCAATCAGCAATACAAGCAATGGCAAAACCACTGGAATGGGGGCAAAAAGGAGAGGAGGAGATATAAAAAAATTTCTTTATATAGTTAAGGAGCAATTTTAAAGTGTCCAATCATTAACAAAAGAATATATTGGAACTATTCTACAATAATGGAAGTGTGTTAAAACTGAGAAGAATTTCAGAGTATCACCTTGCTAGAAGTCTGAAAATTCCTGGTAACTTTTCCTCTAAGTGAAGGCTCATACTTCAGCTCAAGGTGTAATATAGCAGTTGGTGCTTCTGCCTATTTTTTCAGGAAAACATTTCTTATAATAGTAATAATTCTGGTATTGGAATGAAAAGCTTTTTCAGGATTTTAATAAATGGTGTCTATGAAAATGGCTAAAGCATGTGATGACTTTTATTGGCAAAGTCAGATTCCCTAAAGATATCTTGTTTTTGTTAGTTCTTGAAGATCCACTCAACAGATGATGTTGCAAAATCATGCCTTTTAGGGTGTTTCAGATTATTAAAATATGCTATGTGATGTTACAAGGCTGAGAGAAAGTGTTCCTTAGTTTGAAGTTGGAATTTACATCTCAGCTGAATCCTCTTCCCCCACCTTGTAATGACCAAACTATTTTGCTGTTTTATTTACCTCACTTGTCAGTGTGCCAAAGGGCTTTATATGAGAGAAACATTTGCAGAGAGGTGTATTAAATTCCGAGTGGTTAATTATTTGCTGTAATTGTGATCTTTGCTGTATGCTTTGCTTTTTCTTCACAGTAATTTCTATTTAAAAAAAAAGAGTAATAAATATGCATAGCACTAGGATGAAAATTAATATTTGGTCTTGGCGATCAGTAGGTCTGCTCCAAGGAATTAGAATAAGTCTTAGGCAGATAGCTTCAAACTGATGCATGATCCCAGAACTGATGCTTTTCTGTTGACTTCAGTTCAAATCTGGTTTTCTCCAGAACAATTTTTTGATTATTCAGGAAGAGAGAAAGATTGAGAGAATAGTTAATGCAAACAGACAGACACAGCTGTGCAGAAGAGTTAATGGAAAAGCAGTGCCAGAAAGAAGGGGGAGAGGGGAGAATAATTCCTTTCTTCACTGTGTGAAAAGGCAAAACTTTAAAACCTCTCCCTGGAAAAAAAGGATCAGAATAGCTTCATAAACAGAACTTTGTAATAAAAGCCTAATTTATAAAGTCTGACTAGATGCTGTGTGTGTGTTACAGATGTGGTTACAAGCCCTCAGTTGAAGAGGTAGCCTTGCACTGCCTTGGCACCATCAGACATGTGAGCTGCAAGTGTTCTATGTGGTCCACCTGGTGGCCTGAAGACCAGCTCCAGGCTTCTGCTCTGATCCATCCAACCCTCCAGCTTCTTCCCTGGAGGAGCTGGGGAACTGCTGTTTGAGCTACAACTGCACATTCCAGCAGCTGAACCTGTCCTCCAACACAGAGCCAAAACACTGCTGCTGTTGACAGGAAGTGTGTGTTTTTGGGGCAGAATTAGTTGTTACTGAGGGGCAGATGTCCAAGGGATTCTACCCAGCATCCATGGGGCCTGTGCAGTTCCTCATTGCTGGTGCAGTGTGGAAAGTCTGGAGGCACTGCTGTACTGCCTCAGGGAGAGGGCTGGCTGCTGCTGGGGAGAGAGAGGCAGGATGCAACCCATGGCGAGGAAGGCAGGAGGGGCAATTGTAAACCCAAATATACCCCCTGTAGCTGTTGAGGCTGGACAAACCTGCACTATCTACAACAGCATGGTTCAGTCAGAAGATACTGCCAGGTATCCATCAGAGATGCTGTGCTCTTGCACTCTCTGAGAAAGAGTGACTCTGGCTGACAGGAGCAGGATGTTGTCCTTGCCCTCAGAATAGCTGTCCTGACTACCTCTTACAAGAGACAAGCATGTACTACCCACACTGGTTACAGGCAACATCATCTGTTGAGTGGATCTTCAGAAACTAACAAAAACAAGATATCTTTAGGGAATCTGATTTTACCAATAAAAGTCATCATGTGCTTTAGCCATTTTCATAGACACCATTTATTAAAATCCTGAACAAGCTTTTCATTCCAATACCAGAATTATTACCATTACAAGAAATGTTTTGTTGAAAAATTAGGCAGAAGTGCCAACTGCTATATTACACCTTGAGCTGAAGTATGAGCCTTCACTTAGAGGAAAAGTTACCAGAAATAACTAGTGGGGCTAGTGCCCCACTGAATTCCAGAAAAAAAGGATTTGGAGAATCTTGGTTGGGAAACATGGAGAAATAGGTGCATCAGCAGGGAGGTGAGACCAAGAGGGGTCTACCTGGCCTTCCTGCCAATATATGTAAATCAACAATAGTCCAGTCTCATGAAGGGTGTGTGAAGAAGTACAGCAATGTGCTGCCATGAGAATAAACAGCAGCCAAAACTCAGAACAGACTTGAAAGTAAAAAGTCAAAGGTGTAATTTTTTATTTCCTTGCTTTGTGTGTCCATATTTGGACATACAGCGAACAGAACAGAAAATATTTTTCCCTGAGTCCCACAAAGGAATATGTACCTGACAGTGCAGGAAATTTGTGCTTTGTCCAGGGATTTTACTGGCTATTATTTTCTTCTTCTCCCAGGGATGTCACAATGCCAATGGAGTGATGAAGCTGTGAGTATAAACAAAATGTGACTCAGATCTGCTTTAGGACATGTCTATATTATTAACGAATTTAGTTGTTGCTAATTATTACATTTGAGCTCATTCTCTGCTCATCACCAGACATACCTATCAGTTTTACAGCAGATAGCACGTGACTGGATTCAGCCTCCTTGCAAGCACAGTGAAGATGCCATCTATCCCAGCAGCAGTGAAAGGATGAGGTGGCAATGCTTGATTTTGCCCTCAGCTGTCCTGCTGTGAACTAGAGCTCATCCCCTAAGTGAAGTTATGCCTGCAGTATAAGCTGTGTGTGGGCTGTGAGGATCTGATCTGTTGTGTCTTACAGTTTGTGGAGCAGTTTTGTGTTTCCCAAATTGGAAGGGGAGAAGGAATCCTGTGGTAATGACTGCTGTCTGAGCCCTACTAAATTAGAGCTACTTATCTAAGTACAGCACTTGGCTGGTGCAGTAACTGGAAATGAATGATCCAGGTTGTTTATGCTTATTTGCAAGACCACTTCCTTCATATAACAAGATTTCTGCTGGATCCAAACCCTTTTTGTTCCCAATATTATTGTAGAACAGATTCTGATTTTCTCCTTATCTGCTGCCATATGCAAGCCACTAACAAGTACTAGGTGTACTTCTCACAAGTGCACAATTCAGTGGAAGGGCTGAAGTCATGGCCAAAACAACTTACTTTATTTGGAGGGGGTTTTTCCCCATGTCTTGCCCAATTCTATGACAGCTTAGGACACGTAAAATTATAGTGGGTGATGTCTGAAGGTCGCAACATGTCAGGTAGTATCAGTGATGATAGTTCTTGTCTGAGTTTATGCAGAATACATTGGTCTATACCTACCAGATGGTATTCTCAGGAATTACGGTATAAGACTTCATGTACCACACACAACTGCATAAACAGGTTTACAAACTAACCCTGTAGACGCTGCGTTGGCAGAGATCTGGGTTGGTGTCACTCACTACTTGCAGCACCACCACTGAGCTCTCCTGGCTTCATTCCAGTTGAGGGAACTCAGTGAAACAGAAGAATCCCACCAAAACATCTGAAAGGGACTTTTGACTTTATTTTTTCACTGCTGCTAAGGCTGTTTGAGGTGTGTGGAAAATATCTTCAGCTCTGAAGAATGGTACAGTGTAATATGATAACAAACTCTGTGAAGGTTATCAGTGATATAATCAAATCTGTCTGTGGGACAAAGACACTCACTGTACAGCTATTAAAACTTGTTTCTTCTCTGCCTGTTTTCTTTCAGTGGCCATTATTTAGAACTGAGCTGCAAGGCACTGGAGCAGAAAGTTAACAATATTTTAAGAGTAGCTCTGTCCAAAACCTTGTCTTGAAAGAAACCACATGCTCTTTTTCTTGTGGGCTGCATGAATAGCAGATCATGAAGCCATTTTAGGGAAATTTTCTTCTGCTTGAAAGGTCAGACATCTGGAAAAAACCCAAAACAATTGAACAAAAAAAGCCCCAAAGAAACAAACAACCCCCAAACCAAACCACCTAAAAAATACCACCAGACTCCAAAACTTGCCCTTTTAAAATTTCTTTGAGCTAGTCACATTATTGCAATGGCAATATATAATATCTGTCTTGTCCCTTAATAAAATGTGCACCTGTATCTCAGATTGATATCCAGCATTGATTTCTTGTGTATCACAGTATTATGTTTTTAATTCCTTCCCTTGGTGTCCATGCAGCTTCAAAAAAAGGCCACATATAGGACAGGAGACTTTTGGTGAGTTTTGAGGCCAAGCTCTGCCAAGGCAGTGCTTGTGATTTCAGCAGCATTATGGAAAAGTGAAGAGGGTGCAATGTTTTTCCAGGTTTGGTACAAAGAAGAGCTTAACACCTGTCCCCAGCATGTGAGCAATCCTTCCTGGTGTGGCACTGCTATGACTTTTGTTTCCCAAAGCAGGACTTGTGCAGCCCAGTGTAGTGACAGCCAGCTAGACCATGACTACTGGAGCAGGACTGGTCTGTGAATGGTGCCAGTAATAGCATTTGTACCATGGAAGTGACAAGGTCACTTTTGCTCTGCTATGCCAGGTATGACACATATGTAAAGCAAGAGTCATGCAAGGCTCCCTGAGGCATGCAAAGGCTGATGGAGAGTCCTGGGGAAGTGAAGGACTGTTCAAGATCCCAGAACAGGTTGGTAGTTCAGCTAGCAGTAGAATTTGGAGAGGAAACTGCTGCTATGGCAGCTCTCCTATTGAATTTCTTTAATTTCTTAAAGCCAGGATTTTTCCTCTAGACCCAGAGATTGTTTTGCTTATTAAATTGCCTGAGCAAGAGATCTTGGTTTTGGGACCCATTGAGTGCTTTTCCATTCCTTCCATAACGTGGGCATATGTGGGTTGCATCTGCTAATTCCTGGTTTGTACTTCAGTGATGCATTCCCAGACCTGTGCTGGGCTGCTTCTTAAAGGTGATGGTATTGTTGACCATCTCCTTCTTCTGTGTGAAAATTCAGAGAATGATAAAGGGACATCCTTTCTCCCCAGCTGATAGGAAGTGGTTGTGAGGTACATATGTTTTTGGGTTTTTTTGTCAGCTGCTGTCAATATTAGAAATGTAAAGTTCTGTTGGCATGGTATTTTTGACAAATAGACCCCTGTATTCTCCACTGTTTCCTGCTTCCTCTTCCACTGTGTGGTTTCACAGCAGCAGCTGTTGGTGGTACCTTTCTGTTGTCTAGCTTGTGATGTGTTCTCAGTAATTATGTGATCTCTGAGATAAAGTAGCTGAGATAAAAGGTTGGAATTTGAGAGTTTGCTCTTGACTCAGTTGAAATCAGAAGAGTTTGATATTTAGTATGACCAGAATGTGAAATATGAGTAGTGATTTTGCAATTCTGTAACTTTGGTGTACAGAATCTCTGCCTTTTTCGGCAGACATTTAGCTCTATTTCAGTGCCTTCAGGAGCTGGAGAAGTCACTGTGTCTCTATGTACCAATGTTGGAACTCTAATGGCCTACTTTGCCTTTTTATAGATGGCCACCCTTCATGTCTCAGAACTTGCCTGGCTTTGGCTCCTGACCATGAGGTCTTGTCATTCCTTTTCCACTAGATTAATGAGACTTTTAGTACCAGAAATATTCCCCTTGTAAGCATGGATCATATCCTCTGATACATTTAATAGAGTTGAGTTCCATTTTCTTACCCTAGTTCAGACTCCCTGGCTTAAGTCACTGTGACTTCCAGCAGCCTGCATCTTCATCCCTGCTTTTCAAGGTGTGGATAATGACACTCAGGGTTATGCCTTCCTGTTTTCCATCTTGTGGTTTTTTGCAAGGAAGCTGTTTTATGCCAAGGACATTTTCCTTATGATAGCTTTGAGGAGTTTCTGGTCTGTTAGTTCTTGACCTGGGCTGGGAATTTGAGGTGGTTACTGAGATATAAATAGCAAAATTAAAATAAGTACATTTGAACTCAGAGCTTGCTATGTTCCCCTCCAAGTTTTAATTCTCATTCAATTAAGAAAATAGCACATTCCCACACTGCTACTCAACTTGAATTAAAACATCAAAATGTAAATAATATTTTATTAATTTTTTAGTTACTAGGAAACACATTAGGGACAAGCCTTTCAGGTAACTTTCTAAATTTGCAATAGTGATGATCTGAGAGGAAGTGATTGTTTGCCATGAAGTAAATTATGCATTAGAGGAGCCTTTTAATATTCTTATTTAACATCCAATCTGATATATTTATTGGTCTACAGAAGCTGTAGTACTGTAATATGGAAATCAATTAAAACTATGTTTAAAGTGAATAATAGGTACAAGCACCAGGACTTGTGACAAAATGTATGTGTCTATATATAATCTACCATTTCCTTGCATCTCCACTCTGCAGTGCCTGATGCTATTTTAAGACCAAAAGAAACCTCTCTGGGCATAGAAGTTGCAGTAAACAGAGTAATTTGGCTGTTAGCCTGTGTGAGCTGCAGATGATGCATGACTTCCATTTGCTCTTTTAAAATATGCCTGCTTATGCTTTCGCCAAGCACACACAGAAAATCTCGGAAGAAAGGGCAATCTTCACACAATTCCCATTCTCTGGCGAAATGAGAACTCCTTGATCAGGATTGGAAAAATAGGTGGCAGTACCATACAGGAGCCAGGCAGCTGGATTTTCTTCAGTATTCCAGAGGCAGCAGCTTCCAATGAATGTTTGACTCTGTATGTTTGCTGTGTGTCATTTGTAGCAGTATTTTTCAAGCAGAAAAAAGCCAAGGATTCCGTTGCTCCAAAAGCCAGTACCAACTAGAATGCTTGGGTGCTGAAAGTTGTGGGGGTTTTTCCCCTTTTCTGAGGTACCTAAATAGGAGCCATCCTCCAGAAAATACTGCCCTTCCTTTCCTGTTGAAGGGGTAGCTGGATCCTTTTATCTGCTCTCTATAAATGGCAGGTCAAAGAAGGTTAAATCCTTCCCACTGGCTTGGATGACAAAGTGGCAAAGTGACTCTCACTTCTTCAGCTTCCTCAGAATCACAAAGTTATGTCTAACACAGATGCCCTGCATAATGCTGTAGCACAGAAGGTATCTGCTGGCTGTCATCCTGGAAGAATCCACAAGGAAAAGCAGGAAACTGCTGTCTGTGCTACAGGCCCTTGGATAGAGAGCACTGACACGCCCACATTCCCTGTGGGTCTGGCAGGGAGCAGGCTCCATGACTTTCCACAGAGTACATCATGTAGCAGTGGATATAGCAAAACTATACCCAGCCTTCCTTGCCATTCCTTGAAATGGAATTTCCTCCAAAATTTGTCCTAAACCAGGACACCCCAGAATTTAGGAGAACATCTGTACCTGTCCATCTCCAGCATCATAGAACTCTTGATGAATTCTCAACTATGTGGGCTACTACTTCATGTTTTTTCTCTTTTCCATTGGCCTATTGTAAAAGGAGGAAAAAACAGACACGTGCAGGCAATACCAAGTCTGTGGTCAGGAGTAATTTGGTATGGGTTTTAACATGGCATGGAGGAGAGGATAGGAAGACAATCTTTTGCTGGCTTCTTGTGTTTTAAGCTGGGAAATCAGAACACTAATCCTAGGAGTCTCTGAACCCAGTTTCTCTCACAGCAGCCCCAGCATATCCCAGAGATATGTGGCAGATTCTGTCTGCATTCTTCTCTGTTCTGATTCATGGCAAGACTTAAGAGATTTCTGCTTTTGGTTCTTGGTTCAAATGTGGTATTTATGGTTGGGTTTCCTTGTAAAAAGAGCTATGCCTTTAAAGGTTATTTTGGGGACTTTTTTCCCCCCCGAAGTAGACATATTACAAGAGTATCTTGGACAGTTTCTTTTTCAAACTTGGTTGATTGTAAAGCAAATGATGAGTTTGAGTGCAAGTGATACTTTTCAATTTGTATCTGAATTGAGACCAATTCATATTCATATAACTGTGCTACCTCAGTCAAATTAAATACAGGTCCCTTTCTTGACCTATCTTCTTTTTTAAAGGAATAAGACAAAAATTCCCAAGTATGTTGGCAATGGAGAGAGATGGGGAGACTGACTCGGTGATCAGAATCCAATTTTATTGTAGGATACAAGCGCTTATATATTATTTCAGGGAGACTAGTAATGTATACTACAATGATTAGGTTAAAATCACATACACAAACTTATGCATATAGCAACATCTCTTGCTTGCAGAGTTTAATGGGATTTTCTTTTAATGGTAAACCCATTTGATTTAATCTTCTTGCAATAGAAGTCTAATTTTCAAAGTTCCGTTTGCTTTTGACAAGGCATCCTGTTATCAAATCTCTTATGTTAACCAGGTCCAAAGTCCATCATCTGTCTTGTGTCCCCCAACATTCCAACACAAGTAAAATAAGAAAGACAGCAATGCCTTTGTCACAATGTTTGCCCAGAGTTCAGGTCACTTGAGATATTAATCTCTAAACTAGAATATTTGTTCACAAGTAGACAGATGGAATTTCCTCCTATTTGTCATTTTTTGTTCATCATTCATAGTATTTATAGGTTGCACAGAATACAGTATCATCATCATCCCTAGGGTCCTGTTTTATAAGTTCACTAAAATTAAGCTTTGAGAGTTTTCCAGCCAGAACCCAGAGTTGAAACCAGGGTCCCTTGAAGGAACACAATAAAATAAATAAATAGAGAAGGATTCAATAAATAGGGAAGGATAAACTTTCATCTTAAACTTACATTTCTAATCCATGGAATTTTTTTTTTTTAATTTTCTCTCCTCAAATTTCCCTCCTCCTTCCCTTCTCCTTAACCCCACACATCTTTTTGAGCCCTGGTTTGAAGTCATCCATATAAACTACAGACCACAGTTGCCCTTCCAGATGCACTGTGCCTGTGGTTCAGATTTTGTGGTGGTGGAAGAAAGAGGAAAACAAACCAAAACCCACTAGTTTTGGAAAGCAGTTTTCCTGCTTACTTTCTTTGGGATTGCCTAGCACACCCTCAATAAACAAGACAAGGGAATGGTGTCCTTTGCATTCAAAGTATGTTGGGAGCTCCATGATAATTGCTGAGGGCAAATAATGAAATAACAAATGTTCTTGGAAACAGATATTAATTCATCTTATTGAACTACCTGCCCTTGTGCATGGAAGAGGGGATGTGAAAGTTGCACTGTTAGCCAGGTGACCAGCAGACCTATTTCTGGCAGAGGTATTTAAGCCAAAGACACCTAGAACAGAGACCATGAAGGGCTGTTGCTTAAGGTAAATTTTTTCAGTGGTGCTAGTGACAACCCTCTTCTCCTCTAGTTTGTAACTCTTTACCTAGCAGATAGAGAGCAGACTTTATGACCATCCCAGGAATGGGATCAATATATAGTTCATTGTAGCTGCTTGCACAGCTCTGAGGCAATATCTGTTTACCTCTTTTTTTTTTTTTAATGATTTAGTGAATCAGAGACAGATGGTTGATGTAGTCACAGAGATGTGAAGTAGGAAGAATGGTTGAGGTCATTAGAGGCTGATAGGTTGCTAGGCAGGTTGGCTGTATGAGGCACAATAGGAATTTTAGCAATATCTTCTAAGTCTTTAGCATCTCTAAGTCCTTCATCTTCTCTCTTGCTTGCAAGAAGGCTGGACCCACTCATGTGTTATATGCTGTAAAACTGATATGTGGCAGGCTGCAAAACTGGTATGTCTGGTGCTGAGCAGAGAATGAGCTCAAATGTAATAATTAGCAAAAAATAAATTGGTAATAATATATACATATACTAAAGCAGATCTGAATCACATTTTAAATCATTAGCGACCACTGTGTTGGGAAATTTTAGTTTTCAGGCTTACATTTTGAAGGTCACTTGTAGACTGAGCATCCTAAGTGGCTATAGGATGTGAAACCACTGTTACTTGTTGGCTTGCTGGTTTTGTTTTCTGATTTGCTGGGATTTAATCCTGGTGGGTTGTACTTGTTGGCTTTTTCCTGTATACTTGTCTTTTTCAACAAAATGAAAACTTTTTTGTGCAAAGAATATTATTATATAAAAGACTTTTTGTATGGGAAACTTTCTCCTATCTTTAAGTGGGAAGATTGGTTAATAAATTTTAAAAATGAAGATGGAATTTTGTATAGGTGGTGAGATGAATCATCGTATGGGAGAGAGATTACAAAATGCCATGGGATTTTCAAGCACAATTTCCAATGCAAGTTGCTCTACTTTTATCTTATTATGAGAAGTTTTAACTTGTAATTTCAATCTTCTGGCCCCAGAGCACTCCAGGCTGTGATGCGATCTGTTTCCAGAAGCAGAAGATGGTGGTAGAAGCAGTGAGTACTTTCATCAGTTCTTGAGTGATTCATGGGAGCTGTTAGCTGAGTAGTTTTTTGCCTTGGAGACAATAATTTACATTCCTGGAACTGCTGTTGGGTGGCCACTCTGTTCTCTGAAAAGGGCTTGGTAGTGGAAGCACAGGGGGAAAATGAGGGTCTAGAGACAGGCTCCTGTAGAACAGCTGGATATAAACAAATGTTTGTCTGTGGCTGAAGAGAACAGTGGGGGAATGTGGGCAGGTGTAACTGAAATCTCCTCTGCCCTACAGCACTGGAGACCTGATAGGGCAGGAGCAATTAATTTAAAAGAGTGGGGAAACTCACCAGTACAGGACAGAAAACTCTTCAGGGTAGGATTAGTTCATAAAGTAGGATAGATTTTCTTTTGCAGTATTTCTTTTCAGATTGTGTTTTTAGAACAAAATGAAAATTTCCTGGGGTTTGAGTATTTTCTGTCTGTAAATCGTGATTTTTTTGATTGCTTTTTGTTTTACTTACTGGATGTTTCTTTGCTATCTTGTGATATCTTCCCAGTAGATGGTAAGCTTTGTAGTGTGGGAATGACAATAGAAATGCACATTGTTCTTGAATTCAGTATTTCTGGGGCAGCATGTTTTTATGTGCTGAAAGGGAGGCTGACTTAAAGGAAGTAGAAAATAGAGGTATACCATACTCTTCTCAAAATCTGAAGGAAAAATAAGCATTCCCTCACAGAAGTCTTACATATTTATGGTACCTGGGTTTGCTTGAGTTTTTAGATGTTTTGAGGGTTTTTTTTGAGGGGCACGCATCTTTCTTTTCTCATCTAGCCTTTAATTTACACTATTCTTTATCATGAATGTCATACGATTCTGCCTATCCTGGTTAATCTTACCAAAGACTTTGCAAGGTCATCTGGGGCACTCTCTGCACTACCTTAAAATAATCAATTACTCTCTTAGTGCTATGCTGCAGTGACCATCTTAAAAAAAAAGAGAGAACTTAGTAGAACACAAAGTGACAATCCAGTCTATTAGAACAAAATCCCCTAAAAAAATCATGACATTTTGGGGATGTATTGGAATTCTTGTAATGAAATGACTTATGACAACAGCTAAAATCCTAGTTTAGGATCCCATTAAGTTCTGTTGACTGCAAATTTTTGGGATTTTTAAATTTTAGGATTATTATTGTATGCTACAACTAAATTTCACTGCTATCCAGGATTCTGGGTCAATACGGAGTCTCTTCGCTAGAGGACAATTATTTTGTTCTGGACTCCTCTGCTTCTGAATAGCTTAGAACTCACAGCTCTACTTTCTTAATGTATTTGTCTTAGTTCATGATAGTAAAGTAAAGGTTATACATTCCAAGAAGGCTTTATATTTTTCCCAGCTGTGAAAAGAACTTGTTTGATAAGAACCTGAATTACAGAAGGAAGGACGTAAGAATTAGATTCTTGCTTTGGCTTCGAGGTCTTTGTTTATAACTTCACAGGCTATTGTGATTTTTATTGTTAGTAATATAGATACTATTTCATGTAACTAAATGTTTATTTTGATTTATAGTGCACCCTGGATTGTCAGCTAGAAGAAGATATGCTGAAATTAAAAAATAAATTATAGAGGAGTAAGACACCATGATCCTCACATAGCAGTATCCATGTTAGAGCCATTAATATCAAACTATAATTAAGGAATCAAATTAAGTCGATGCTGGCAATTGAAGAGAGTATGCTCATCTTGGTAAGTAGGAATGCACCTATTAATTGTGTAATGCCAAACTTCAGGATTTATCCTCTATCTCCTTCCGAACTATATACAGGCATCAGCACTATCTAAATTTTACTAGCTGTGAAGCTGGTCTGTTTATCTATGGAAACAATGGAAAATTCTGGTTGTTTTTGTAGCAAAAATGCTTTTTTAAGAATACAATGAAGAATGTAATTTTTGCAGATTAGACCTTCTGTTGTACTCTTCAAAGAATATTTTTCTATTATTGCTACAGGAAAAAGTAGATTATTAGACTACAGATGTCTGAATTGCTTCAAAAGCACAAATTCCTTTGTTGCCTTATATGTCTGTTACAACTGTTTGGGTTTTGTTCTTTCTTGGAAAAAAATTTCAGATGAAGGCTGATAAATAATAGGAAGAATGCTGATGGGATATTCATGAACTGCTCTGTCTGGAAAGCTTTGAATTTACTTTGTTACTTCATAACAATATGAAAATCTTTCAACTACCAAAAAGGCTAAGAAAGTAATTCTGCAGTGATTTTAGACTTGTATTTTTTTAAAAGTAATTTTCTAATATTGTACCTTGAAAACTCCTCTGCATTATAGAAGAATATATATTCATGTGTGAATAAATAGTATGCCCCACAAGAGGAAAAAAGTCTGGAGAGCAACATTTGGTCCATAAAAGATAAACAAGTGAGTGGGTTTTGTAAATCTTTTCAGAAGAGAACTGGTGTTCTTCTCCAACCTAAATACAATGACAAGAAGAAAATGTAGTCCAAATAGGTTCTATAGCCAAGCCTAGCACTACAGGAGAATAAAGGCAGAGGACAAATACACGTGTAGCAGCACATACTTTCATGAACCACCACTGCACTCAGATGAATATACATGTGTTTTATTTACATAGTGAGAAAAGGAGAGCATATAGACTACTAGCTAGGAGGATTTTTTTTTTTTAAATCTACCATCATGAAATGCACCTAATATTTCAGTACCTGGTACCTTACTTGATACCTTAGTCCCTGGAACTGTCTCTTACACCAAGCCTGCACTCTAAGGAGGTAATGTATTTTCAGGACTGGATGTGAGAGGGGAGGTGAGAAGACCTTCTTTCTGTTCCTCACTCTGTCACTGAGCTTTTTGGTGAACTTGGAGCAATTGTTTAATTTCCTTGTGCTTGTGAGAAACTTAGTTGAAAATCTTGTATGTTAGAGATGTGTAATCCCTACCTAATATTTATGGATGCAAATTTACCCAAAGCTGTGATCTCCTTGTATGTGCAGCATCTAAAGAATTGTATGCAGTAAACTGGGTTTGGGTGTGTTTAATGCTGACACACTGAATTTGTGCAAGTCTTAGCAAGGAATTTTAGCTTGAACTGCTCTTATGAAATAAATGAGTCCTATTACTTCTATTTAATAGTATGTACAGAACAGTTTAGGGAGAACAGTTAAAAATGTAGCAATCTGAAATGAGAGCAGGATTTAAACTCGTTTGCTCAGAAATTTGTGCTCTAGATTTAGCTTTGATGCCAACAGTCAGGCACCTCTCTTGAAAGTGCAAGAGGATCCCAAGGATCCCTGCAAGCCAGGAATTTGGTTTGGACTCTCTTGTAAAAGACAGTGTCTAAGCATCTCTTGCGATTCTTTTGAAACGGCTGATGAGAAGAAAACACCACGTGCAGAACAAATGACCCTCTTTCCCCAGCCACCCCATGCCTGTTGTCTCAGCTGACATGTGACCAGACCTGAACCTATGGAGACTGTGAGCTTTGGAGAGATAAAAGGACAAATAATGCTGTAGGGAGAGGAAGCAAATCAGATTTTTTGAACTCAAACATTGCTGTTACTTCACTGGTTTTGAAATCTTAACCTAATGTAAGAAAAATAAATCATTGTAGAACTGAGGCAAAAGAAGGGATTTACAGCCCAATGTGAATCAAGTGCAAACCACAAGGAACTTCAGCACAAACCCTGGCAAAGAGATCCGTTTCCAAGGCATGGGATGGGGGATTTATTTCCTTTAATACATTTCCTATGCCCATTTGACTTGACAGGAAATCAAATGAAAATCGCATGTAGTAGTAACAGCTCAAGAAGTAAATCATTGATGAAGAAAATATAGGAGAAAATTATTACTTTCACAAGATTTATGCATTTTCTCCATTCCCATTCTGCCTCCCAACTATGCACACTCTTCAATCTACTTAGACGATTAAAACCAAAAGAAGACAGACAATTGCAACACCTGCTAAATCCAGGGGAAAAAAGGGGTAGAATGCAAACCCCCCCCAGTTCCCAAAAAAAAACCAAAACAAAAAAAAAAAAAACCCAAAACCAACAAAAAAAAAAAAAAAACCCACAAAAAAAACCCAAACCCAAACAAAGAAAAAAAAAAACAAACCAAAAACCAAAAAAAACCCCACTAAAATCCCAAGTCACCATGAATGGCAACCCAAATAAAAAGCCAACCCTTGTGCCTCTGGAAATGAGGCAGGTTTTATGAGCTTTTCCCCTTCCTTAAACAAAACAAATAAATAAGTATTTTAACAAGCCTTCTTAACAAGGAAGATGGTGGTTGTAATAATATCCCCCCTTCACCCAGTGCAGAGGATCTATTCTGTTTCCTTTCACATATGTGGCAAAGCTCAGCTATTTCCACTGTGGGAGTCTGTGTCTCTCTATTACTGGCTTCTACTCTTTCAGTTCCAAGTGTTTTGTTTTTTTATTTTTAAAGCTTCAGGATCCCAAACTTATCGGGAGAGGAAATAGATCAAAAAAAGGAACTCACAAACAAGGTTAAAAGCACAAATAAAGATGAAGAGAGAAATGGAAAGGGGAGGAGAAAAAATGGGGGGGTGATCAGTCCAATTTTCTTTGGAGAGGCATCTCATTGTTGGGGCTTTCTGCCAGTGTTCCAGGGCTTCAATTGAAAGTGAATTTCTTTTATTGAATTCTATCCAGAGATATCATAACCTCAAAAGGCTACTATTACCTACAGGGTTTTAGATGAAACCATCTGAGTGTGACTGTCTAAATGCAAGAAGTCACAATTGTTGTTTGGCAGCATGGGACCTGCCAAAGACCCTCTTTCCAGATAATTGTTTACATAATCCTTCCACCCACCCTGTTGAGGTGAAAACTTCCACTGCAGGCCTTTTTACCTCAGCAGGTGCAGAGCAAAACAAAAAAAAAAAAAAAAGAAAAAAAGGTCAAAAAGACATGGTGAACTCCACAAAGCCATCCCTTGCCTTGACAAGCAATATTTAAACATTGGGTTTTTGAATGTGCATTGGAAGGCAGTGGAAGAAATCTAGGTTTCAATTAACCAGGTTACTCCTCTTGTAGTAATAATTAGAATGACAAGTCTTGTATTTGCAGGGTGCCCCGAGGCAGGAAGGAATGATGAATCTGACTCCATCTTCTTAGAAGGCTAATTTATTATTTTATGATACTATATTAGATTAAAGAATACTATACTAAACTGTACTAAAGAATATAGAAAGGATACTTACAGAAAGCTAGAAAGATAATAATGAAAACGTGTTACTCCTTCCAGAGTCCTGACACAGCTTGCCCGTGATTGGTCATGAAGTCAAAACAATTCACATGAAACCAATGAAACAACCACCTGTTGGATAAACAATCTCCAAACACATTCCACATGTGAGCACAACACAGGAGGAGCAATGAGATAATATTGTTTTCCTTTTTCTCTGAGGCTTCTTAGCTTCCCAGGAGAAGAATCCTGGGTGCAGGGATTTTTTCAGAAAATATGACGGTGACAGGCAAGTAAAAGACCAAGTTGTTTGAAAAGACATTTAAAAAAATGGAGCCCCAAACCTTAGCAAAACCAGCATTCAGAAGGTGATTGGGAAGCTGATGAAACACACCATGCACTCTCAGCTTTCTCTGACAATGTAAGAGTGAAACACAATCACTGCTGGTGGGAATTGCTGTCATGTACCCCCACCCTTCACTGGGTGAGGTGATGGGGCTGAGAAAACTTGAAGATGAGTGGCATCCTTCCTTCGGCTTCTGGAGGGCAACATGTCAGCAATCTTAATAGAGACATCTGAAGTTATTTGCTAGTTTGAAAATTTTGGCTGGTCTCCATAGATATTATGATAGTGTATGTGTATGAATGCACATTTTCAACAGATTTTGGGGTTTTGGCTGCTGATAGACTAACTATGTGTAGAGCCCAAAGTGGAGTTGTAATGATACTCCCACACTTGCCAGGAGGTTTTGATGTAAGAGGAATCAATGTATGGGATGTATAGTGCATGTCTTTTACTGAGGACAAAAGAAAGTAGCAAAAGATTAGTGGTTGTGTTTTGATACAAGCTCCACTCACAGACTGTCTGTCAAGGGGGCAGAAAAGTGTACAGTGAAAAGGGGAGGAAGTCTTAAAGCATGCAGTAAGAAGGCTGCATGAAACACTTGGGGGAGGCAAATGGAAATAAATTTGACAAAGGTCTGGTAAGAAGAAAAATACATAAAAGTGGCATGTGGGAGAAAGGGATGGAAAGCCCAAATGAGGTACATTTTCCTTGTGTGCAGTTGCAACACAGCGGGGTTCTAGGTGTGGGGGGGAGCTCTGGTTGACAGTGACGCAGCAGTGAACAAGCTAGTTCAGAAATCTTTTGGGAGCAGTTTGAAATTGGTGATCAAAAGACAAGCTGCACTTTGACTGCACTATGTGGGTGAGAAGATGTCTGTCTTATGATTCACTGCTCAGCAAAATCCCTGGTGGAGCTGAAAACACCTTTAAAAATTCCCTTCAGTGTCAAGCCTTTCTAGGGGGAAAAAAGGAAAAAAAGAGTAAATGAAACATTTTTCTTCCATTTGTCTTCAAGCAGGAGAGACAAGATGTAGGTGTGACAGTGATCCATTTGAATTCCTCAATACATCCACAAGTACTTACTTGTAAGTTTTGTGTAACAGAGGGCGAGATCAAGATAAGACGTTTGATGAACTGTTGATGAACAGTTCATGGAGCAAAGTGTTTCAGACCACATTTAGGACAGACCCGTGAGTGTCAGATTAGTGTAGATAAGTGGTGGAATAATGGATGTTGCGTGGAAAACAGCATTAAGTCTTAGAACATCCCTAAGTCCCCAAAAGCCAAAATCAATTTTTTTACATACCAGGCAGAAAACAAAACTGAGGAGTAACTTTACTAGACAGGAAATATGTGAAGGAAAAGATGGTACAAAGGAGAGCATGGGTACCTTTAGCTGTCTGCAGGGAATCTTAATTTGTAGAACTACTGCACGTTGAAAGGTGTTCTTGATTTAAAACTTTCAACTCCTCTCTTTGAAACTTTTTAAGTGAAAGAAATTATGCTGGCAAACCAGAAAGGCTGAAGAAAATGGAAGAGAAAAAGAAAGGAATGCTCTGGTTATGTGCCGGATTAAAAAGATATACTTGTAAAATAACTTATGAAGTTTGGGAAATGTAATGAGACAATGGTATAAGGTCAGAAAAAAACTTAAGGGAAGTTATAAAAATGATTTACTTTGAGGTTCTGTTGGCAACGTCTCCTCAGTATTGTATTCTCTATCTAGACCCTGCTAATTCATCAGACTGCTTAGAACTGGCCATTTGCTCCAGATCATTCAGATGCATCAAAAAGAGAACAGGGAAGAATGCTATGCAGGGAAACTATGCCCTTAAGGAGTTACAGATTATTGATGGTAAAATGCCCCCATATTTTAGGACTCCATTTGGAAACTTTGGAACATAGCCTTCTTTAAGACCATTTCAGACAAAAACTGATATCTGCTGTCTGTAACCACAAGCAATGGAAAGACTGTGACAGTGTACAGAACTGCATAGTGAGATGTTTCCTGGGAGTAAAAAGCTGTAAGCTTGTATTTCTTAATGCTGAGTAGGATTTTGAATTCTAAGTGGAGAAATATATTGATAAGCCCTCTCATAGCGCTGTAGTAAACTGCAAAATCCAGTTCTATTGGAAGTTAGTCAATATATAAGATATGATAGCATATGGAACAGATGCTGGAGTTCTTCTGCAAGAAGAATACTAATTCTGGATATGTGCCTGATCCAGATGTCCTTTCATAAAAACATGAGTTGCAGTTATCATCTTGGAAGCCATAGTAAATCCATAAATATAATAACAATCAGCAAAAGCAGAAAACGTATTAGTGCCAAATTTGTAAGGCATTTGTTGCTCTTTAATTCTGTATTTAAGCGGGCATAATTTTGTTGATTGTGCCTTTATTTCTGTCAGGAGAGGACTTTAGCATTTGCTAATCTTTTCTAATTAATGAAAACAATCATATCTCAATTGCAGTGAACTGTATGAGCTGGGTAATGAAAGTGTTAGAAATCCAAGAGAGTGAGTTTGTGTGAAGGAGAGCTACTGAGTAACTCCACCTGTCTCTCAGTGGGGAAAACCATTATTTTTCTGTGGTAATCTGGAATATGAAGATCAGTGGTTTTATTTTTTGTGAAGTGTCTCCTCATCAACAATAGGAAAAGATGTTATGGCAGAGGATGAGTCAACTGATTTCACTGACGGGTGCAGGTTTACTGCTGTGGGCTGGGAGCCTACAGGTGTTAGTCCCACTGATGTTCTGTCTTGTATTCACACAGTAAGAGCTGTTGGAACTTATAAATACACTATTTATTTGTGATATACTTCCTCCCCCAATACATTATGTCAGGCTGTAATAATTAAACATGATCTGTAAACATATTTTTGAACAAAAGGATTCCTGGCAGAAGAAAAGTGGTATTTTTGTATTATGTTAATTGTTATCAGGATAATAATTGATATATTTTCCAAGCCACTACCTGTTACACTTGTGATCTGTCAGTGGAAAACTGGAATTTCATGAGGTACTGCAGAAGTTCATGAACTTAAATAAGTATATGTCCCTTGGAAATGGATAGTTTTGGTTTTATTCTCCTAAAAGGAGGAAATGAAAATTTTTTTAATGGAAAAGGTTTTCGTGAAACTACTTGTTTCAATTGAAGACCTTTCTCACTTAGAAAATTCCAGCCCATGAGTGCAATTATGAATTAATCTTGCCCTCACTGTTATTGAAACTAGTGGTGTTTGTTGTGATTTTATCACATGACACAAAATAACATCTGTAGCATTTCAGCAGGTGCTTGCTGTAGATCTAGCTCAGCTATACTCAAGTTCAGGTGCTCTCTGCAGGAAGTGTTTAAAAATAGGAATGAAGAAAAAATCACAGGTCACTAACTCGAATGAACTTGGATGCTTATTTCTTGTCTGGCAGTGCTGACAGGGCAGTTGAGTGTGGAGCTTCTTGATGGTTGAGTCATGGCTAAATGTGTGTAATTTTTCCTGGCCCCAGCAGTGCATTTGTGTAATTTCTCTCCTTCAGATTTTATAAACCAATTTATTTCCAGAGGGTAGAACAAAACTCCTAATTTCAGAAATTGTAAATCTAAGAAAGAATGCACTGATTTGTGGATATTCTTACAAATCTTTCATCAGTATGCTTGTATATTTCTTGATACATTTCTACTCAATAATTTTGGGAAGACTGTGCAGAGAAACATTCTTCTGTATCTCAGGATAAAATATTTCAGTGTCACTGAATTGACAACAGCAGGAATTTTTTCCACTGTGTTGATTCTGTACAGAATAACTCCTGTTTAGTAAACTATTTCACAGCACAAAAGGAAATACATATGGGGGATTCCAACATTTCTGTGTGAATCTATCTGGGTACTTTAGTTTCTGAGGAAAGAGCTTAGACATGCAGTGGTGGAAATATAAGTTGAAAATTATGTTTTTGCTTATACAAGAATCTCTCATCTGCTGGACTACAGGGATTTACTCACCCTTGGGAATTATCACAGCAGGTGTCAGCTTTCAAAAGTGAGAGAGGACTGGAGGACTGAAAAACTGGCATTTAATATTTTTTCTGTTGGAATTAGGTTGAGCTGATGTATTTTGACCTATGTCAGAGGCTCTTTGCTATAAATGGTTCAGTTACAGAAAAATGTAAAGGACAGAGGTAAATCTCATGGCTGGTGTGCTGGTACTCTCTTTTGTGGTAGAGATAGCCTGGTCCTGTCTTAGCAAAATGACAAATTGGTTTCATTAATTCCTTTTCATCACCACTGAGCTTCAAATCATCAGGGAAATGTCATTTGGTTTCAATTTTGTTTTCAAAAAATAGACAGCAACACATCTCTATATCTGCCAACAAAAAGAGTGCGTGATAGTGCAGTGACAAAAGATGTCTGAAAATGTTGCATTAATTCTTCTTGTCTAGTGGAAATATATACTGGGGCAATCTTCAAGTGAAACAATTCAGTAGGAAGGGTTGTCCTTAGGATGAAAAGGGCACTTCTAAACCCTGGCCTGCACAAGCCATCAAATAGAGCCAGGAGACACAGCTTCGCACTGAGTAACACATGTTGAGACCTGAGAAAACAGGACTCATGGAGTTTCATGGCAGCAGGTTACTCAGCTCATTTGATCATAATTCAAACCATTTGTGTGACTAATGATGCTCTCAGATGTTTGGCAGAATAGACTAATCAGATGTTTAACAGCAGTACAGCTTCTCTGTGGCTGACAGGGATTCTGCTTCTGACAAAGATGCAGGTCCACTCTCTGTGCATTTTCCTTAACTGTGTAGTTCAGTAGCCTTTCAGCAGACCTATCTCTAAAACGAGTAGTTCAACAGGAAGAAAGAACATGCTTGGGGAAAAGCACTCTTGATCAGTTGCTGCACATCTGGTTTAAAGTCTTAAGGGTGAAACTATGTACCAAGCCAGCCTGTGTCCTGCCAAATCTGAAATGGCTGTGAATCAAATAGTTTCACAGATGAATGCCCTGTGGTTTATAGGTGTCTCCTGAGAGATGAATGATGAACCAAATGATACAGTCATAGCAGTTGGGTTGTTTTTTTTTTTTTAACATTTCAATCTCTCTTCTTTTTTTTTCTTTTTTTTTTTTCTCTTTTTTTCCCCTTAAGGGAGGACCGATGAGACCTACTGGCCCCTAAAATACCTACTGGTATTTTAGCCTAGATCCTCTGCTGTAATTAAAAGGTGCAGCTCCATGGTTATTAGTGCAGCTGCAATAGTTGATATTAGTAAGGAATATAGTTGCCTGATGCATTTATAAACCAGATTTCCTCCTTGTATTTAGAGAAGAGCTAAGCAAAGTCATATTGACTGACTTGATTCCAAGTCAGAACTACTATTTAATAGGAAAATTGCAATAAAGGCAATAGTACAGAAACACTGGCTTGAACTGAAAGAGTCAGAATATGACCTGACACCCTGTTGGCTGGTCAGGGTGATGGTAGAAGTCTGATTAAAATGTGGCTGCAATCCCATTGGAGTGATGGATGTGGTTCTATCAAAGCGGAGATCCTGTAGAAATGTCTTTCTCTGGAGGTCCAGTGGTGGTTATCGAGAGCTCTTGTACTCTGGGAATCCAGTGGTAGGTGCTGCCTGTGCTCTTCTGAGCCTCAGATTATATCCATGTAGGAATGTTTGGTTCTTCCCCCTGGGCAGAACATCTCACAATAGAATGATGTAGTTCTGCAAGTCACCTGGGGAGACCTTGGTGGCCCCTTAGCTAAGATAGCCCTATGGAGGGAGTTATCAGAGCTGCCTCACGGAGAAGATAAAGAGCACTGCCCCACTTAACAGCTTTCCTAGACAGCAATACATACTTTTGGTTACATCTTACATTGTAACCTAAGACAGTCTCTAAATGTGAAGATCCAGCAATTGCTACAAAGGGCTCAATCCTGTTGATAAACTACTGAGCATGTAGAGAGGGGTTCAGGAAATTGGCCATTATAGAAAAGTTTGCATTTTCTTTTTTAACATCCATGTTGTAGGGCCCTGAAAATAGTATTTACACTAAAGTTGCTGATACCACCTTGTTCAACATCTTCAAAACTGTAATATTAATGCTGTGCAGGTACACACACTGTCAAAATGTATTACTTTGTCCCTGGAACAGAAATCACAGGTACAGTTAATGATGACTTTGGATGAGTGCAGAAGTGCTTTAAAGACAAAGAAATAGGTTAGCCGGATGACTAATTTGCCAAGGAAGCAATTTTGTCCATTTATGGGATGGGTTTTCTTATTTTCAAGTTTTAAAGATTCCTTTAAGTTTCAGTGCAATGTGTTTTGAAGGAGTGTGTTTCCAATAGAATTAGTATCCCTAAAGGTTTCTTTTTGCCTGCTGTTTCTGCTGAAAACAGAAAGCACTGTTTCTGCTGAAAACAGAAAGCACTGTTTCTGCTGGAAACAGTGCCTAGGATTATTTATTCATCCTTTTATTTGGTTCCTGATACCCTTTCCAAGGAATAGCTGGCTGCAGAACCTGGGTATAGTTTGCATACTAATAATTTCTGTAATTGATCTTTTCAGCTTTCTTCAGCCACTGTGGAAGGTTGTCAGCTCCTTCTTTGAAGTTAAATAATGATCACACAAGGAGGGAATCTGCAGTAGGAGACAGGATCTCCCTGATGCTGTAGCAGAACAGCTTCCACATGCTGGCATTCTCCTGTTACCTTATGTGGTGTTACTCAAGTGAGCTTGGAGTTAGAAAGCTTTGGTTGCTGTGTATATCTTGGAGGTCAGGGCAGTGCAAAGATATTTCCCCAAATGGAGGAAAAACCAAAAAGGCAAACACAGCACTCTTTTCTCCTTTGTGTCAAAAGTTGGCATATTTTCCAGGCAACTGCCTGGCATTCCTCTACATTATTTGCACTAGAAGGGTTATAAAGTCTAAAATAGACTTTAAAAAGTCTAAAATAGGCTTTAAAATCCTCTTTCTCACTTGATCATTCACAGACATATTCATATAACTGAAAACTGCATACAGGAGAGGCTGGACTGGCATCTTCTGTTGACCTGGCTGGGGTTTTGGATTAGCTCTTAGAGTCAGTCTGTACAGTCAGATACTCATTGTATAGGATGAGTCTTTTCCTCCTCGTTTTCTTTCCTCTCACTCTGCCAGTATGTTTGTAATAAAACCCTCACATGCCAGCTTTTGAATAGATCAGGCTGTCTTTATTTCTTCTTTATTTTCCCTTTTTATCTCAGTTTCTCTGCTCTTGTCTGTGAGTACTATAGCAAAGCTCTTTGCTCTGCTGTAGTCACCCTTAACCCATAAAATAAACTACTTTTAAAAGGGCAGGGAAGAAATGATAATAGATGGTCTAATAAAAGATACTGTCTCTCTCCACAAGCCTTCTCTCACTTCAAAACAATACAGCAATGTGATAAAATAAACTGCTGTTGCCATGTGTTTTACTGAAAAACCCCTCGCCCTTTCCCAAGTGGTGACACAGTCACAGTTGTGTTGAATTTGGTATAGCTGAAGCCTGACCTTTAGAGCTCTTAGTTTGGAAAATGATTCTGGGGTGTTACTATCAGTATTCTTTACTGACAGCCAAGATAATTTCAGTGAGAAAGGAGTAAAAAAAAATTGTATATATATATATGTATATACACACATACAGATACATATATATACATGTATATGTACATATACATACACCCTGTTATTTACTCATGTCATCAACAGAACATTGTTGCGGTCTTGCTCATTTTTCCTTATTCTTCTGGAATGGGTCTTACTGAAGCAACAGGCTGTGGGAGGACATTCAAGAGGAAAAAGGGTTTTGTGGTTCCCTTGTCAATCTTGCTGTTAAGCTGAAGTTTTGTTTGCATCTGGTTCATAGTTAATGTGCCTTCATGTGAGAGTAGCACTTTTATGGCACATGATTTGGTTCAAGAGCCAGCATTGCGTAGCATGTTGGGTTTTTTCTTCCTTTTTTACTCCTCTCTTTCTAAGAATATACTTAAGGCTGGGAAAACAGTGGTTTTTGGGTTTTTTAACATTTATTCTTAGTTGTGTATTTGTAGCAGCTAAGAAGTCTGTTTATCAATCACAGCAGGAGCAGGGCTGTGATTTTAATATCTGTTAGCAGCCATGGTACACTCTCTGCATTTGTCAGTCAGTGTTTATCTAGACTTGCTAACATGTACTGAATTCCTGGTTTCTACTGTTTTTCAGTTCTGATGTATGAAATAACAGTTGATTAAAAGTATATTTTCAGGGGGACTACTTTCTAAATCAATAAGCTACCTGGGAACATTGGTTACTTTTAATCATAGTTCGTCCTGATGTGTCTTGGGCTAACACTGAGGGTCAGTGAAAACATCTGTAAGCTCTCCAGGCTATGATATTCTACTCTAGAGTTTCACAAGGTGCTCCTGTACTGATGTGACTAGCAGGGGTATCTTTGTGTTGATACTAGCCTAAAAGCTTCATACTTGTAATCCCAGAGGAAGGATTTAAATTGTAAAAGAAAATGTCACTCTTATTTTTATCAGTCATTCTCATGTTGCTATTTGCTTTTCACATATTCCTGGTTTTGTTAGTGACATTTGGAGCTGGGGAGCATCATCTGTGACAGTAGAGATGTCCAGTAGTGCCTTGTGAAAACTGTCCAAACTTGAATATTTTATCCCTTTTCTTCCTTCTGCACACCTGAAAAAAAGGATTTTTTTCCTTAGGAGAGAGGCTTTTTTATCAGGGCAAAATAATATCTATTCTTCAACGACAGCAGGAAGCCAACTAACTGCCTCCCTTGCCTAGTTTTATTGTCTTAAGCCTGATGATAGATTTGGAGCTGTACAAGCCTCTGACATCAATGCAATTAGTTCTTAAAAAGTCATATTGTATGAGAGTCACTATTTTCAAAAGAGAAAAAATTGTTCCCATGTAAGTAACAAACAAACTTACATGTGTCTTTGAATGGACTACACCCACCTTTACAGTTGTTAGATATTTACTAAATAGTTTATCATGGCCAATCTGGAGTATTTTCATACCACATCCATCAAGCCTTACTTCTGAATGTAGAAGTTATGAGGTGGTTGAGAGAAAACCCACAAGTGACTAGATTTGGAACATGCATGGGTCACCAAGTGTATGATCATTTGGGGATTTCTACCCTTTTCCTGGCATTAGCCAATTTGTTCCTTCTGCTTCCTATGTTCTTCTTATATAGTATTTTTTATTTTCTTTCTTTTCCCTATCTGCATTGGGATTTTCTTCGTCCAGCATGATGCTGCTGAGACTGGCTTGTGGTGATTCTGGGCTTTTCTGGTACTGCTCACTGAGATAAAAACTGACAGCCTGGGAGCCCCCTCATGTGCTCCAGTGCTTTCAGCCTGTAGCACGGAGCAGTATGTCAAACACCAGCAGGCCAACCCCTTTTTGTTGGATTAGCCAGTCAAGCATTTTGTGCTGCTGAATGTCATCTGATGTAACATTTTGTTAAACAACTTCTAAAGGTCTTAACAATATGACATATGGGCTATTGAGTGGATGCTTTAATGGCTAAGCATTAGTTTGTTTTTGTTTCATAGTGTTTATTGTTAGTTAAGTACCGTTTAAATAAACCAAGCTTTTCCCTCTCTCTTTTCCAGCACAGACACATTCAAGAGCGGGTTTTATTCTTCTTGTGATGGCTGTATGTTTCATTCTGTCAGGCAGACATGATATATGGTGGTCTCATTTCCACTCCGTTTCTGCCTCACAGGATATGAACCCAAAGTCTAGGTCATGCCTCTAAAGGTTAAAGTGTGCCTTGAGGATTCTGTCTAGCAGATACTAGAGATTCTAAGAAGATAATCTATGGCAAAGTAAAATTTGGAATAAAATTTTTTTGGTAACCTTCTTTCAAGTTACAACCTTTATTGCCATTTGTCCTGTCTCTGAATTTAATTTCTGTAACCCTTAACGCTCAAGCCTGACTGTTGTTACAGTTGAGTCCATGTGAAGGCAGCAGACTGGGGGAACCCTATTCCTTCCAATGGTGAGAAATCCAAATAATGCATATGCATGCAGGCAGTCCCTTTGGCACAGGTGGAAGAACTTAAAAACTTCCTTTTAGCAAGAAGCAGTCAGCTGCCTGAAATCTCCATGTGCCATGCTGGGTAGACCTGACCAGTTTGGACTGAGATTATCTCCAAAGCAGGTGGGTGGACAGGCAGTGGTGGCTGGCAGGCAGACCATGCTGTATCTGTAGCTGATCTAGAGACTTTTTCCAGATATGGTCACTGATTTCTGCTACCGAAGTATTAGAGGTGCCTTTTGCTTTTGGTAACACTGAACTGCTCGATTTAAAAGCTATGTATGTTAAATTTCAGGAAGTTGCTGAAAGTGTTCTCTTACATTCTACGGGCAGGTCAGAGGTGGAATTTCTTGGCAGTGTGAGAATTTTGCTTTATCAAGACTGAAGGATTTCTGTTGGGATGGCATGAAACAGGAAATAAAATATTTGGAAAGTCAAAGAGAAGCCTTCTCCTCCCTGCTGCATGTGGGAGGTTGGAAAGAGGAGTGTCATTCCCCATCCCTGAGTGTTCAAGGTCAGGTTGGATGGACCCTATAGCAAATTGATCTAGTGAAAGGTATCCCTGCCCATGGTGGGAGGGTTGAAACAAGAAGACCTTTAAGGTTCCTTCCAGTCTAAAACATTCCATGATTCTTTGATAAGTAACTGCTATCCCTGCAGCATCTTCTGTAGCAGAGTCCAGCTGGGCCTGAGTTTATGGGCTGCAGAGCTATAGCTATTTTGCAGCTTGCAGAAGTCTGATGTAGTTGAAGTTGCTGATTTTGCTTCTTCAAAGAACCTGCACTAGCGGCAGATGTTTTCAAGACCTTGGGATGAGTCACCAAGGCACAAAATGCAAGCAGTGTGCCTCCTCCTCTTTTCCTGACAGTACATGTTCATGGCTTGAGTACAGATATTGTCAGTCTGTTTCCAGAATCTTGAAAACATGACACAAGATCTGAATCTAAGAGTCAGGAATTTAGTGTGGCTATTGATTTCTTAGCTTGTTTTGGACTTCTGGGGAATACTGAGCTGATTGTAGCATTCCAAAGAATGAAAACACTTCATGTTTCCTTGAGACAATTGTGAATTTTTGTCTGTGATCAAAATTTTGGTCTGTGGTGGTCATTAGAGGCCCAACTTTACAGGAGAAGGTAACACCTCTGATGTTTTGACCAAATTCTAGTTTCAGTAAACAAAGCTTACCTGTCTTTACTCCCTTTGCTGTCTCTAGTGGCATATCTATTCTTAATTTCATTCATCATTTACATACAGGAAAGGGGAGGAAATACAGGTCTGTTTCTGAGGGAGTGGCCTTAGGTGATGCCATTTGCCCACAATTTTTGAGCTTCAATTCCTCATTGGGCATATGGGAGTCGATTTACTTATTTATTTTGTGAGATGGTATCTGGCTTATTAAGTGTCTACACCATTTGTAATTTAATGGTGTCTGGGTCTCACTTTAACCATTCATGCATCTTTGAGAGACAAATAGCAGTAATACATTTGCTCTCATTAATTTGCAGACTGGCTTTTTTTTTCCTTCATTGTCCCTTTTTTTTTTTTATTAACTCCATCCCCCAAACTTTCAAAACACTCATCTGAAATAACAAAGTGTTACAGATGAGGTCTTCTGATTATTGCCCTTTAAAGCTTTTTTCACATGGCCAGGCTTCACAAAAACTTATTTTACTCAAAGAAATTAGGTTTCTGGTTAGCAGGAGCCCTAAATAGACATGAATTACAGGAACGTCCTTTGAAATCCCACACAGTACTTGTTTCATTAAATCCCATGAAGCGACCTTAATTTAGTGGAACACTGGATAGGTTGTTCTTTTAACCTATTAGCACTTTGGCCAGTCCCATAAACCATATTCATGGATGATTCCATCAAGAAGGACAACAGTGGGATTAATATTATTTCAGGATACAGTAAATGCCACAATGATGAAGCTGTTTAAGATCTGGTGCTCACTGTGTCACACTGAATGCATTGACATTTACTCTGCCATCACTTCATTTCCAATATTCTTTCCAAATCAGCCGATGCTAATGTTTCAGTGTGTGTGCAGAATACAATTCCATCAGGGCTAGGGACAAGGAGAAATGAGCTTAAAGCAAGTCCCTCTCCCCTGTTCCCTTGGCACCCTCCTGTTCTACTCCCAGCCCAGCATGGCAAATGGCTTATCTGCTGTGATATTGTATCTAGCTAGGAAAGAGGAAAGGCACAGGTGGAAGTGTGACAAAATCAGGGCTTTGTGTTGTGTGGAGTCAGCAGGAGTCAGCCCACCCAGAGTCAGGTACAGGTGTAGCTCAGTGGCCTGTTTGTAGGCTTGAGAGTAACAAGGGAAGAGCCCATTTGCTCACCATGTGGCAAAGGAGCAGCATGAAAATGACCTGGCTTTTTCACAGGACAAAATGCCATCCACTGCTTAACTTTGCAGTCTACACATCTGCCTTTGGAAGGGCAACAATGGGTACCTACACCCCTGCACCACCATAACTGAACTTTGGAAGGCTTTTAATATCTTTCCTTCTCAGCAGCTTTGGGGAGTCAGCACAGTGCCTTATGCTGTTTTGCAGGCTGAGGACTCAAAGGGGATTTCAGCTGTAATTCAGAGAAGAAAACATACTCTTCAGGGAGCCAAACTGCTCTTGTTCAAATTGTGCAGGAGTCTCTATCTTTATGTTGCCAAAAAAAGGATCTCAAATTGCCTCGCTGAAGTTTGCACAGGAAACCAACGACAGAAGAGAGGTTTGAACGCAGGTTTCCCTAACCTCAGTCTATCCAAGAGACATTCCTTGATGTAGCTGAGAGGTAGCAGGAGGAATGAGAAGAGAGTTGTCATGGGGAAGACCAATATAGCTGTGCTGCTATCAGCTAGGCTGGCGCTGAAAATCTGTTCAGGTTCCTCTGTCACGTTCAGTTGCGGTGCAGGGGAGAAGATTACACAGCATTAATCACTACCACTCTGGTAAACTCTGGGCATCAGGAAAGATCTGGGTCCTCCATGAACCAAAATTCTTGAAGCTGGGAAAATTAGGTAGGGAACTAGTTATGCGCTGGTCTCACATTCATATCCTCCAGTAGGATTTCTCTGTTGGTCACTGCTGGAGGTGGTGGGAGATGGTTATTTGCTCTGACTTGGTGTGGTCATTCTTGTGCTGAGGAATGAACATATAAACTACTCTTACAGCAAAGAAAATGATCATTATGAGCAGAAAACAAGGAGTTAAGAAGAGCTAGAGCAGCCATTGAGACTTTGGATTTATCGCATGTGCAGAAGACTATTGGTTAAGCAGGTCTGCCCAGATTTCAGTTTAGATTATTGTAACAAAGGGAAAGAGCTACTACACAGTCTATTTGATCCAGGTTAGGCAAAAAATTATGCTAGAGTCAAGGAAATGCAATACTTGTACTTAGATAAATAGAAAATGTGCTGGATTGAGCTCTGCATGGTGGAAATTAATGTGTCTATCTGGGTAATCTTTCTTTTGACTGGTTATTTTACATGATTCAATATAGATAACTGGATACTTGACTGCCTTACTTGTATATGATGGCACAGTGTGTTGAAAACTTCAACCTTGATTTTGGAGGATGTCTACTGGAATCCTCTATAAGAACTTGTGTCATTTTATTGTATCACCACAAAACCTTATTATTAATATCCTGAGACTGATGCTGTTAATGCCTTTGTTCTCCATTTGGGAAAAAATGGCATATTGCATTTGGAAGGCCACATTGCATCTGGAGAACTCAAGAAAATCAGATACTCTTAGCAGGAAGTGTTAAAATGATAAATTATAAACCCAGACAAACCCATTCTTCATGGAACAGAAATTAACCATTGAAATACAGTGAACTGCATTGGTCCTCAGTATTTTGATAACAAGTTTTATCCCCTCCTCATAAAAAAGCCACTCAGCTAAGTGGAGAAAGTGACTAGATTTCAGAGTCTATGTAAACAGAAATCTATGAATTTGGCCTACATTTTACCTAAGCATTTGGAGCCCATAAGTTGTCTTTCCTCTGTTACAGCTGAGCCGTAACAGGTCTTCAAGGGCTGCATTACAGCTATTTTGGAAAGGAAGCTGGTATTTGATTTGCTTCTTGTGTCACGAGTCTGGAGAAGAATTTTGGTGGAGGAGTGGTGAAGAAAAGGGCTAGGTCCTGGAGAGAAGCCAGAAGATAGGTAAGGTGACACCTCTTGAACCTGTTGTCTGTGGTGTAATGCTTGTCTAAGATTTTGATCTCCTTGCAGGGTACCAGCAGTTCTAAGCTATTTTTAAGCTGCAAGGTAAAACATGATTCTTCTGCCAAAACTTTGATTCTGTCCCATTTTTCAGGTACTTGGATGCTGAAAGACGACATAAGTGACGGTGGTCACAGGGGTCTTAGGATGAGGGAAGACATGTGGATCTGACTCCATATTTCAGAAGGCTTGATTTATTATTTTAAGATATATATTACATTAAAACTACACTAAAAGAATAGAAGAAAAGGTTTAATCTCAGAAGGCTAGCTGAGCTAAGAATAGAAAGGAATGAAAACAAAGGTCTGTGGCTCGGACAGAGAGAGAGCCAGCTGTGCCGTGATTGGCCATTAATTCCAAACATCCACATGAGACCAATCATGGATCCACTTGTTGCATTCCACAGCAGCAGATAACCATTCTTTACATTTTGTTTCTGAGGTCTCTCAGCTTCTTAGAAGGAAAAAATCCTAAGGGAAGGATTTTATATGAAAAGATGTCTGCGACAGACATACATGCATATTTAAAGATATCTGATTTCAAAATGGAGAAATTACATTAGACTGCATGAAAAAACACTTCTCTGTGATGGTTTCACAGACCTTCTTACTGCAAGAATGTGAATACTTCAAAACAAACACATACTTTGAAAAAATAGACAGCTCTAATCCTCCTTGCTTTATAGTAGCAGGTGAAATCATTTTAGATCTAACAGACTACAGAGGCCTCAAGGTCTGACTGAAAGTCAGGTGTCTGCCGGGGACTTTTGATAAACTTGGTCCTGGCAGTGAAGTTTTCCTGTGGCTTTGGGCCCTTTACTTAGTCCCTCTGACTAGTTTCTTCTGCAAAGCAAATTTCAGAAAACCCTCTGTGAACACCATTAGCAAAGACAACTGTTACCTCCAGTCATTTCCTTGTTTTAAGTACAGGAGGATGGTTAGACTTTTGAACTGCCACCCTGTGGTTCCTTCTCACAAGTTTTTCAACTTTCATTTTTATCAATTCCTGCCTTTCCCAATACATTAAGCATTGCAAGCTCTACTGTGTCCTTTGCTGTGTAAAGTCTTTGCCTTTACCAACATTGTTTTGCAGTGGATTTGATTCATTGTTGCATCAAAAGATCTGGCTTACTTCAATCACCTGCCATAGTTTCTGTGTGATCACATCAACTTTGAGTTATTTATTGTGAACAGTTTGCTAGAATCTCAATGATAATGTTATGTGGAAACCTTGTGGGATTTGGCAGGAATAGGATCATCCTATGCAGGTGTCTGACATTTGTTGGTAAAACAAAAGAAGTAAATTTTTGGAGTGATGGACTGTTCATGGTTACATTTTTGTCAGCCATATGGGACATCAATTTCATATCTTTAGTGTGTAACTGCAAATTTTCAATACCTGATTTCAATAGAACTTCTAAAATAGAAGGGAGATGGGAGGAAGGGATTTGTTTAATCTTGAAATGATGGGCCCTGAAGAACAGCTTGCTTTTTTGTTTAAAAAAAGTGATATTGTACTGATTTAAGGGAATCTTGCAAGCTTGACCATTTTATGAACACATACTATCAAGAATTCATTTAACTTCTTTTAGTTCTACATTGTGTAATGATATTCGCATTGCTTTACCATAGTATTAGATTCCTTCGTGACCTATTAATTCAAATTTGAGGTTAAGACAGCCTTTTCATACAATAAAAAGTAGTAAGTTGGAAGTGTCAGGAAAATTCAGCGGGCTAAAAAGAAGTAACTTTTTTAAAGGCTAGAAGTCTCTACTTGAGTGTCAGCTTTTAATATTAGTTCCTTCCTTTAAGTGCCTCTGTCACACAGCCCTGTCAAAAGACTCTGTGGGTACTTTTATAAGGGCACTCCAACATGGAGGTGCTGAAAAATAGTTTTAAATCAAAACAAAATCTTTGCTGTCTTTTCAAGAGCTTGAAAGGCAGCCAGGGACATTTCAGCACAGCAGAATGTCACTGTATTAACACCAGAGAAATAATTGTGTTGATTGCAACAGGGAAGTCTGTGTAGGGTATGTTCCAGAGACCAACTCTTTTCCAACAGGGTTGATAGACACCTTGCAAAGTCAATGCACTTTCTTTCTGGGAATAAACTAATTTCTATTATTTTTTTCTGGTTTCTACTAGAGAAAATTACTTTTCTTCCTCCCCTGTTGCTAACGTAAACTTTACGTTGCACAAGATCACTGGGTTGTGACAGCTGCTCACAAAAATAGTGACCATTGTTGGTAGCTATGCCTCTGTCTGCCTCCTTATCAATAGGCTTGCTTCATGGATTGTAGGACAATTCTGAAAAGCAGATAAGCCAAAAGGGATTGCTGAAGACAAGATCAAATTGCAGCTTGGCATTACTGTAAAGTGCAACAACTTGCCTGTGTTCCAGACAAAGGATGAGGGACATCTGCACTGCCTATTCCTTGAGACAAAAGAGAGAAGAAATGTTGCAGCTGGCAGAAATATGCTTTTGGGCAGAGAATATCTAAGTGCTATCTCTTTTCCTAGAATCAGTCCTCTTGCTTGTTGAGATCAATTGAAAGCTTCCTGCTAATTTTGGGGGGCTTGTGTTCAAAGCAGCTATAATGCAGTTGTCTACAATGAAAAAGTTGAGCCTTCTGCATGTACATGACTTATGTTCTCCAATTATTTTATCACCAGTATAGATACTGCATTTTTGGTTTAGGTCTTGCCAATTTTAAACTTTGCACTTCTTAAACTTGGTCCCAGTTATAATGAGTAGAACACTGATGCCAGTGTGGTTCTTAGCTCAAATAGGAACTGCTTCAAAGACCTCTTGGGTTCAGCTTTTTCACATTGTCCAACCAAATTTCTCCTTTTCAGAAGGTCAGCTGACCCTATCATCTCACTCCTGCTGACCAGTAGCCCAGCTAGCCATCCTGGATCCCTCTCTTGTTTCCAACCACACTCTGTCAGTCAGTCCACACAGCTCTTCTGCTGATGTCATCATGTTTAACCGCAGAGGTGCACAACAACACTCTTTCCCTTAAAATGGGACCATTTTATTTTATAGAGAGGAAACAGGATGATTTCCTGTGTGAGACTTGCTGAGGATTAATGGGTCTGTCAAGATAATCAACGGCTTAGAAGGGCTGACACATGAAAGGACCGCGGTGCTATGTGAACCACCTTCAGGCTTAAAACTATTCCTGTAGCTCAGTCCCAAAGAGCTGAATGAATATGAACTCAGAATTCAATTACTTCCACGCCAGCCCCAGCACAGATCCATCTACATGCCAGGAGAAACCATTGATGAGCAAGAACATAATGCTGCTCTCATGGCGACCCCATAAGCAGGATAGCTGTCCTCCAAATCCTGCATGTTTGGCTGGAACTCTTCAAAGATTGCTGTTTACCACATAACAAACCTGTACTTTTCATCAGTATGTCACACAGTATTTTTGAAAGCTCTTCTCATACTTACTAGAGACTTGAGTGCAGATCCTGGTCCCCCATGGACTGACAGAAGAAACTTCTCTTCAGTAGGCCAGAAGCAGCCTCTGGGGAATTTCCAGGGTGAAAAGGCAAAGGGTAAAGCAGGATGGATATTATAAAATCTTTACTTTTCCTATTTACCTGTCTTTGGATGGAGGAGAAAAAAAATCAAAGAAAATGGTCAACAGATACATAATAGCCTTTCCTGCAATGACTGTGTATTTTTCAGTTTACCCATTGAAGGAAAAGCTGTAGATTGCCTTTGTAGCATTGGAGGAGATCTATAATGTCTGTGTCATGCTTTGGGTTGTAGCATGTAGTGAGCAGAGAGAGTCGTAGTTTATTTTGCAGCTATAACTCTTCAGTAGGCTGCAGGAAAGGGAGAGGTGTCCTGCTTTTGAATTTTGCTCTATAAATGCTATACCTCTGACTTGTCCAGTATGCTAAACTGAGGCAAGAGCCTTTCAGTAAAAAGGAATCTTCTATATATTGTCAATGTTTAATGGTGTTTCATATAAGCAGTCTCTTCCTCTGATTCTTTTGCTCATTCTCTTTTGTGCATCCTTCCTTGGTTTCCCTATCTGTATGAAAGCTCAGGTGGCTTGTCTTTTCTGGGAAACTTGCCAGGAAAAATCTATAAGCCAGTGATTTCAACAGTGCAACTCCAGTCTGGGTATGCCTTTCTCAGGGGCATTGAAAAAATGAAGGACACTGGCACAGTGAAACCTACCCAGCCTGGTCCTTCCAGTCTGGGATGGGATTTGTCAGCCCCAAAGGTTACACCCCATCTTTTGGCTGCAGGTACCTCCGATGGCTTCTAGTAGGAATTACCCATAGCATACAACAGGACCTCAAAAAGTTGTTGGTAATCATTTGCCCATGACCATTTTAAATGAAACCACAGTCCGGATGTCAAGATTTCTGTTTTCCTGAGATGGGCTATTGAACCTCAGAAGTACTGCATTGGATCTGGTTTTGACTATCATTTCACCCTGAATTTTACTTATATTTCTCCCTGCAGTGCTGACAGGATAATAATGTTATAACACTGTCACATCTGCTTAGGGAGAGGGGCAGGAGGAAGAGGAAACAAGGAACTCTCTCTTGAACTAACCTAAGCTCTATTCTATAAACAAATGAACACAGGAAACTCTAGTGAATGGGCCACAGTCTCCCACAGCTGCAGAGGGATGTGTCTTGCTTTTTTCTGTGTACCCAGTGCTCTCATTAACTTCAGTGAACCCCAGAGACCCTGACACATGAAGATTTGGAAAGTTGCTGCTAATGCAACCTTTCATCTACTGTCTTTTTTCCTTCCAAAGTCAGTGGGGGCCTTGGATGTCCAAGAACATCTGTTAATTTCTAAACATTGGCCTATTTACCTTTTCTAATATCTCAGGTTGCTCATTTGTACCCCAGCAGGTTCCTAGGAGCTCACTAGATGACCTCTGGGACTTGGATTCTCAGCCTAAATTAAGCAAGATGGGACAATAGCAATTTTTAATTTTTATTTTGTTTAAATAAAGAAAAAAATCTGTGATTAATGATTAAATTAATGAGACTTATCACTAATTATTATTTGCCATGTGCTAAATTGAAAATAATTTGAAAATAAGACAGAAGTTTACAAACTACCAAAACAAAGCCTCAGATTTTGTGGTAATTGCCCAGGCATTGTAAATGGGATACACTTTATTTCAATGTTGCAAAACAAACATCAGAGTGAAAAACTTTTCCTGACAACAAAAAGAATAAACAAAAAGTATCAGAACCCTTTTTTCCCACTCTTTCCCATTTTAGGACTTAAAGTCTATTGCCTACTTGTATGACCTTTTTGCTCTGCAGATGAGTAGGACTCTTCCATGAAGTGTAGTGTGATTCCAAGCCTATTTTTGGTCCCACTAATCTTGAAAATGCGACTCATGACATAGAGCCCAAGCTTGCTTGCCAGATCCATGCTTTTGCAGGCAGTCCAAATTCAGTCCCTCTGAGCTCTGTTGCTAGGCTCCCTTTTAAGCAGGTACCACTTCAGGCTGTGTAATGTTAGCAGCAAGACTCCCTATCTGAGAAGCACATCATTGTCTTGATGGATTTTTTTTTTGTGTGTGTGCATATGTGTTCATATCAAGCATGAGTACAGCATATCTGCTTTTATTGTTTTGCCTCTCTTCTTCAACCCCCGGCTCCCCTCCTGTTATGGTTGGGAACCCCTTTATGCAGCTCCTTTGTCTTTGCAGATGTAGTAGGGTTATACACTAAGATGAAATGCTTGTTGTCAGGGAGCCAGCCCAGCTGGGTAGGATCAGGCATAAAAATGTGCTGCTTATATCATCCTCAGGCTGAAGAATTACATTCAGGTGTTGCACACCAGTTTTGAATAAAAATGAGTGAATAGAGGGAAAGATCTGTAAAGTATCTGGTATCCATTGTTCTCCTCTGTTTTCTGCTTCTTGTTTCCCCCCCCCCCCCCCCACCATGTTTCATTTTGTTGAGACTGAATTGTATGCCTGAAGTCTGACCAGATGAAGAGGAGTCCTCAAGGAAGTGAGGGGGTTTTCTCTTCTTTCAATACTTTTATTCCTTATTTTCCTAAGGATTCTTTCTGTAGCCTCAGAAGAGTGGGACTGTGGTCATAAGGCACACAAGTGGGCAAGTGGAACTGTGGTCATAAGGCTCATAAGAATCCTTATGAGTCTCTGTTGAATCTCTTCTGGGCAAACCAAATACTTGGCCTGGGTGTCAGCTGAGTCTTGAGGAGTGGAGTTATACTAGGCTCTCAGTGGGAACTTAAAGGAGAGCATGAGAAGGAATAGTGTAGGGGAGCAAGGTTTCTGCATATGCTTACTGAATATTAATGAAGATCCAGGGAATCCGAAGAGTTATGAGCCCAAGACTTTTTCAGAAGGATGGAAACATTTCTTCTCTGAACAGGAAGTTGAAGATTTGCAGGGGAATGATAGAGGCTGCTTCCACATTTCATTATTTCAAATTGGTTTTTTCCCTTCATGTTCAGAATTTTTTTTTTAGCTACTCAGATTTTCCTGCCAGGACATGAACTACAAATTATATAGTTTAAAACAGCAACCAAAGTATTAAGTCTGGGCCATTAAGAAGGCTTTTTTACATGTAATACTGTATAGCCACTAAAACTGGGGAGTAAATAATGAGTACTGCTGGAAGTAGGGGGTGTTGAGGCTGTTTTACTGCCCCCACTTTCCTGTGGGGTGTGGGCTATTACCCTAACAAGTTAAAAAGAGTCAGATAAAGCCATATCTTCTGGCAACTGCAGTGGAAATTATGTGAACCACTAATTCAGTGGTGAGGTACAATTTCTGACAGTGTAACAGAGAATCAGAATGTTTAAAGTAGTTTTGGCTATGACTTTTGTATTTTGCATGTTCCTGGGGAAATCTTTTCTTTTAGGTTTGCTTTTTACCTGGGGGATTTTTTACATGCTTAATTTATTTTAAAAGAAGTCTGAATGTGTAGGGTCTACTTTGCCTCCTTCCTGTTGGTGCAGTACTAGTCCCGAATGCCAAGAGCAAAGACATGAAATATTATATTTGCTAAACAAAACTGACACATTCATACTTTCACACAAGGAAGCAGCGGCACTTCCCATGCTCTTAAGAGTTTAAAATGATCCATTTTATTGAGCGATATAATGACAGCACTGGCTGAGCAGAGCAGTAATTATTATCTCTAGGAGACCCTGGAGAACAGTGTTTTAAATGGAAAAAGACTGTTTTTCATGTATTTCTTTAAATTCTGATATCAGCAGTTCAGGATTTGTCAGGCGTGACTAAAAATAAAAATTGTAGTCAGATGTGTTTCAGGGGACAGATTGTGTGGAGGCCCATTGGAGTCAATGGGGTGGGATACAGCCCAGGATTTGTCTGTCCATTGGCTCCAGTGCACTGGGAAAGCTGGCACAGCTGAGCATGTATATGATGAAAATCAAGTAAAAGGGACTGTATTTAACTTGTATTCAGGCTGTTTGAAGTAGGGGTAGGCAGTCGAGTTGACTCAATTTTTCCCCCTAGGATTTTTGGGAACACAGGTGGTCTGACTGCTGCTTGCTCTCAGTTTGTCTGTATATGATAGTGTATATGATAAGAAAAAGTTGAAGAAAAGTTGAGATGCTGCAAACTTCTTGGAGTGTGTACTGGTTTACATGAGGAGGTATAAAGGTGTGTAAGCTTTGCTTAGAAGGGCTAATCTTCAATATTTTGTGATGCTGACAAAGTAATAAGTGCAGGCAAAACAGTAGCAACCATGAGAGTAGACATGGCCATTAATCTCTTCTCTTGTAATTGCAAACAAACAAAATAAAAAATATGAGCCATTATAAGGTTGGAAGGCTTGAGTTCATCCTTTATCTCAAAGGTATTGCTGCATGTCTGAGGTTTTCTTCTTTCTTATTACATTGTGAGCATCCTCACAGAGGATACTGACTGTGGAACAGTCAGTGGAACAGTCAGTTCAGAACACTTTGCAGAATTCCACTCTTTGAGAGGTCACCCTACAGAGCTGGCTGTGCAATCTTTCTTGATGCTGTTGGACCACAAACATATTTATTATATAAATAAATACTAAATTTGGTATTTTTCTGGGAACCTGAGGTCCCTTTAAGACCTCGTGTGAGTAGAATGTGACATAATGAGTAAACTTCTGCATTATTTTCTCAACAAAACCAACAAAAATGCCTAGAAAATTATGCTGGTCAGATCCTCAGCTTGTATAATTGGCCTTCTGAACGAGTTTTCCTAGAGCTAAACCAGTTCACTGTAAGTCAGTACTTGGCTTGGTATTAGCGTGTCCTGTGTTACTCAGACATTCCTTCCTAAATTCAGCCAGTTGGCATTCTGCCCATTGTGGTTATTTTTGCCCTTTGTCTCTAAAGACTTTTTTGAGAGCCAAGGTCCAGGTGTATTCTTGGGTGTCAGTTGCATGTCAGATCTTAAGGGCAGCTTAAATTCCAAGCAGGAAAAATGTAGTGCTGGCTGCTCCTTTCTCATTGTAGAAAATTCTCCTACTTGATGACACAATTCCTTCATCCCCTAGATTTACACTTCATTAGAAACCCAAACCTACTCCCAGGTTTTCAAGAGCTTGTTAGCTCTCAAACCACCAAGAGTGCTGCCTAATTTGCAAGTGGGAAGGCTTGGGGAAGGCAGTATGACACGAAATTTCTTTTATCTAGCTTTTCAGGTTGTCATGGTTTGATACTAGCCAAATGCCAGGTATCCACAAATGTCATTCACTTAGCCTCTCCTGCTACAGTTGGGCAAAGGAGAGGGAAAGAAAATTAATGAAGGGCTCATGAGTTGAAACAAGGACTGGGAGAAAACACTCTAAGGGCAAAACTTGTTTAAATTTAAAGGTATAAAGTAAATTTATTATTAACAGAGTCAGAGGAGGATAATGAGAAGTAAAATAAGCCTTTAAAACACCTTTTTTCCCCTCAGCCCCTCCCTCTTTCCCACTGAAAGTGCATGGAGACAGGGCATGGGGGTCTTGGTCAGTTTGCCACTGGAGATCTTTTTCTGTTTGCTCAGGGAGAGGAGTCTTTGCTATGCCATGGGGTCCCTCCCATGGGCAAACAGTCTACCCAAAACTGTTGTGGTATGGGTCATATGGGTCACTTGTCTACAGGGTGCAGTCCTCTAAAGATAGGCTGCTCTAGTTGGGAAGAAGGGCCCTGTCTATCTCTGGAAGCAGGAGTCCTCTCCTTCCATTCAGGTCTCCCACTAGATCACAGCTTTCTCTAACATCCACCTGCTCTGGCGAGAACACTTTTTCCATGGGTGTGAATGGATTTTTGCATCTGCCGTGGACTTGCATACACAAGGGTTCGGTTTGTTTCAGCATAGTCCTCACCACGGCTTGCAGAGGAATCTTGGCTCCAACGCTTGAAGCACCTCCTCCCTCTCTTTCTGTTCCACCAACCTCGATGCAGCCATGTTGTTTTCCCTCACATGTCCTCACTTCCTCCTCTTCTCTGACCAGAAAAACCTGCTGCTTGTACAAGCCATCTTCAACAAGTTCCACTATTTCAAAGATTCTTGCAAGATCCTGCACCGCCGAGAAGTTGATCTCATCTAGGTTCCTTGTCGGGGATTGCTTGTCATGCTTCCCCTGCCAGTCAGGCGGCTCCACCACCACCGCAAGGGCAGTGGCGGCCGCCATGGTGCTGGTGCTATTTAATGCCTCTCCTCATGCGGGGTGCTGGGAAGGGGAATCCACCACTCCTGCCCTTTTCACCCACAGTGCAGTTGGCTAGGGGTGGCCAGGCAGGCAAGGCTCGCTGTGGGCCGCACTGAGATGGTGGTGGCTGTGGCTGTGCATTGTGGCACGTCATGCCGGGGATGGCCCCTGGCAGCAGTAGTGCTTTGACACTCCTGGGAAAAATACTGCATGCACACTGTTTTGATTTCCTGCTTAAATATGTCATCACAGAGGCATTATCAACCTCTATAATTGGGTCAGCTGCATGTCCATCTTCAGAGCCATCAGGGATTGGCTCTGTTGGACATGGTGTGCTTCCAGCAGCTTCTCACAGAAGCTACCCCTGTGGCCCCCCCCACTAAAAAAAAAATTTTGTATTAAACCAACACACGAGTGAAGGTAAATAATGTGACCAGGACTTCAGGAGAAAGAAGAAAAAGAAGGGAAAAGAAAGCTTTGGCATGGAAATAAAATTTCAGTAAATAGCAGTGATACTAGTTTCTGGCAAAACAGAGTTAAGTATGGAAACAAGCTTTGGCATGGAAATAAAACTTCAGTAGATAGCAGTGATGCTAATTTTTGGCAAAACAGATTTAAGTATGGAAACAATTAATGCTGCTGTATCTATGAAACAGAAGTAAAGACAGCTAATGCTTCAGGATAAAGTTCTTCATCAATTACTGGTTTATTTTATTAGCATTCATAGTGCTGTGTGGCGTGATTATTTCTGATATCTTGTGACAAGCATAATGAGAAAATGCAGGGCCAAACCCAGACCTGGTACTAGACAGCTCATATGCAGCTCTGAATTTGGACTCTAATGTAACACATATGAAGGCATAAACCTTTCCTGAAGGAACACAGATTCCACCTCGACCCCTGGTCCTTATTGAGGTTATTGCCTACATTCAGATTTATTGATAAAGCATTGCTGAAACATTGTCTCCTCTTTTAAAAATTGCCCTACAAATGATATGTTGAAAAATCTGAGGTTCCCATATTGTCTGGACTGTTTTTTATTGTCTGAATGTCCTGGTTTTGCTAGCTAAATGACCAAATGCTTTGCAGCCAGCTGGTATTGATTCTTCACAGTTGTGTTCATGTATCAGATGTAGATATTGTATTCCACTTCCCATTACATCTGAAAATGACTGAATCTGATTGACAATATGGCATTCACATTGAGATGTTTGCTTTGTGAAAACTGGCTGCTGCTCAGAATTATTTTGTATTATTAACTCTTGTACATTGCCCCTGCTGTTTGATCAGCTTGTTTCTCTCTGTTCTAACCCATATGTGTTTTCAAAACTAATACTTATACACCTTTCAAGGCCTTTGATTGCTGTACAAAAGACGATAAATCTCTAGGGGATCTAACTATATCCTAGAGCATACAACCTAATGAGAAAAATAAGTTCAAAACACCAACGCATGGTGTTCTGATATTCTACCTCCAAGCTTTCAAATTCAAACAAAAAAAGAAAAGGATCTGCTGTGATGAAGCATTAGCTGCATGAATAGCAAGTCTAACTCCTGTATTCCCAATAGACACTGTATTTAACAAGGGCACTTCTATTGCTTCTGGATTTCTCATCAGTTCTTTGTACACTTTCTGTAGGTGGTAAATACTCCACTCTGTTTGCGAGAGGAGAAAGAATGTTGTTTCGGGGCCTTTTTGGAGTTATTTTTTAAGGTTCTCCAATTCTTTTTGACTGCTATGTCTGTGGAAGAATTAGGAGAAAGGAACATTTTTTTTTTTGAGTTGTGAATAAGTGCTGGATTTGCACAACAGTGAATATACCCCATATTCTTTTGAACCTTGCCATAGCTATGATGTAAGGAGTGACTTAAGGGTAGAAAAGGGAGACAATCTGTGTGTGACTTGGAAAATTGCTATTTCCACCCTTCCCTAAATCTCCAACCTATCTGGAAATGAAGATGGCAGCGTATCTCTGTGCCTTTCTACATTTGAACTTGTGCCAGTTGAGTTCCCAAATGGTAGGTGGCTACCATCTGATGGCTGCAAATGAGCAACAGCCTTCTTACGTGAGACTGGGGAGGAGCCTCAAGTGTAAAGGTACAGCCACAGGAGCAAATGCAAGGACACCACCACCAACATTACAGCATCAAGGATAAACCTGTTCTGTCAGTTGCTTGGGAAGACAGAGTGTAGGACTAGAATGATATATTAAGCTGGGTCTTTCTGTGGCATCAGCAGGAGGTTGCTTTGGCAAGTTAAAAAGCGTGAAAGCCTTGCTCCTGTTCAGAGTGGAGGTGCTTTATCTCACTGTTCCTCATTGGTTTTTAATCCTTATGCCCAAGACAAGCACTAAATGATGCCTCTCTTGGGAAGAGGACAGTTGAACAATGATGAGGAAAAATTAGTCCATTCATGTTCAAGCTGACTGTAAGAACTTTCCTTCCCTCAAAAGAGGCCAGTGTTTCTTTTTGCTATTTTTGGGTGATTTTTGTTGTTGTTTTGTTAGCTTTTTTAGCCAACTAAACCAGTTTTAGTCTGTCGTAGATTCTGTTGGGTTTCAGTGCCTTGATATGAAAAATACTATTTCAGACATGATAAATATTCACACATTCATGAATAGTAGACAGAAGAAGCTCAGACTTGACTTTTTTTCTGTAAACCTATCAGATTCTCTGTGCAGGTACTACAGCTTTCTTAGAAAATGATGGTATTAAAATTGACCAATAATATAAAATTTTCTTGTTAATTGTGAACCAAGAAAAAGTGCTTCTTAATGCAGATCTGGTAAATATGTTAAATCTGATACAAAAGGCTTTCCTGACACAGGTAAAAAAATATTTTGGTATTGCATTTGTGTGTAAGCTGTTTGAATAAGATGTTTTTTATTTAGAAACTGTTTCTGCCCAAAGGATTTTGTAACTGCAATAAAAAAATCATGCCCATCCATCTTGAGCCAGAAAATCATATGTAATTTTTGTTGGTGGAAATGCTTTAAACTCGCAGTTTAAAACAATTTGATGATCTGAGTGAAGCTCTGAATGAGAAGCAGTGAACTTTGGTTACTCCTACGTGGGCAGATGCCAGCTGGGAAATTAATAACTTCTAGGTAGTCTTAGTGCCTAACATACTACATGAGTACCTTCCGTCCTTCACTATATTTATCCTCACCTCACCCCTCTGAAAGGATAAATCCCCACTTGTGCAGTTGAGGATTACATTTCAGAAAAGCCAAGTAATACACAGTTGAGTAACAAGTCTCTATGGGAAATGCCAGCTAAACCTGTTTCTTCAGAGCCCTGAGCTACCTCTGCACTCAAACCTGTCCAAATCACTAGAGATCAAAACCCTAAACTGATTAAAAGATAATAGGACAGTACTTAGCATCTTTGGCATTAAGAAGGTCCTACTATGCCCAGTGACTGCAAAAATATGTCAACTGGATAGTTATATTACAAAAGAGATTACTCCCTGATTTTAAAAAAGTAGGGAATGCCAGATCCCTTTTTCCAGGGCTAGCCATAATCAAATTCCTTTCTTTACTGTTTTTCGTAACCCCACTAATTGAGATCACCCAAAATATTACCATGAGCTGAAGTCAGTATCAATTAAATATCCCATTTATATTTCCTGTGAAAACACATGGCCTTCAAAAGTGTTTGATTTTTATTAGACCTTCTCATCTGTTTGTCATTTAAAGTTCAGGCCATATTCCCTATTTCTATCAAATGCTGCCTCATATGGAAGTCTGGCAAATGAGCTTGCAAAGTAACTTATTTGAAGTTATAAATAATCTAATACTTGCCTAAAGTTGACCCCTTTACACAGTAATATACAAATTACTGTCTGAAGCTGAGGGACATAGAGTTCTCTAGAACTGCCTTGTTAGTTAAAGGCAGGGCTGCACTTGTACACTTACAGCACTTGTAGTTATTTCCACTGGTGCAGATCAGGTCTTGAGGTAGGAAGGATTTGGAGGAGGAAGCAGGACAGAATCTGTAACACCCACAGCTTTTTTTGACACAAGAATTGACTCTGCTGTCACTCCCAAGTACCCTCTAACTTATTTATTTTAAAAAACCCTGGTGAGTAGGCAAATGTTTTTTTGCTGTCATATTTGTTCCTTCAATGTCCGTTCACGTTAAAGTCTGGTCTCTCTTATCTGTTATGATGGGAAAGTGTTTGGGAACCTGCTGGTTTTGGGAAGTTGGAGGATGGACAGGGGCCCCCATAGGGTGCCAGGGCCACCCTTGAGACTTGAAAGTCATTTTGGAGGGATTCAGCTGTCAAGGTGCTATTCATTCAGTGAGTTATCAGGCACAGACAAAGCCTTCTATGCTTTTTCATTTTTTTTTTGGTGGACAGAATGGATCAGCCTCAACCATTCTGCATCTCTTTAACAGGGCAATCCATGCCAGATTTACGCTTCCCTGCCACTCATCTGGGACTCAGACTTGTGCAATGTGAGGTTCAGCAGGTTGCAGCAACAAGTTTTGATACTTTTTACCTTGCCTGAAAAATTAGAATGGTCCTACACAGCCTGTGTTGGTCTCCTTAGTATCTTATTCCATACTGTATGCTTAATTTTGGTGTTCGCAGTTAGCTTTATAGTGTTAGCAGTTAGCTTTATACTGCCATGAAGAAGTGCCTTTGAGCCTGGCCTCGGGGTCAGACTCAAACCATCCCAGGCACATTCTTCATTCCTTAAGTAGGGCAGGTTTGGTGTTCTTCCACCAGTAAACCCGATAGATGAGAGCCTGGGCTGACTTTCGTGCTTCTGGAACAGTTCTGCTGAGCCAACTACCCAGGTGGCCTGGGCTTAGATCTGCAAATTTGTTGAAGCTCCTCGGGTGCCCCCATCATCCCATTCCTCTAGTCTGCCAAGGGACCACAATTTATCAGCAGCATGGGCAGGTGAGCTTGAAATTGGGGTAGAATTTCAAAATGCTTATCAGTAAGCACTGGACATTAGCTGTAAGATGATCAGAGCTCTTTGGATGTCAGACCACTTCTCAGATCAGAACTGACCAGCTGAGATACACCAAAGATGTAACAAACAGGAGAGTCTGAGTGGAAAGATGCTGCTAGGTTTTCAATAGAGTTGCAAAATCTTGTTTCTGAAATCTTTCCACGTGAATTCTTATCATTGAGGCACTACACTTGGTTGAGTTCCTTTTGCTCTAAGGCACCTGTCTTATGCTGATTACATTTTTAACAGATTAGTTGAAGGACCTAAACATTTTTGGAAGTTATTGGCACCTGAAATTAAAGTGTATTGTTATATCCTCTCTTAGAAAGAGAGGACTCTTCTAACATGAAGCTCTTGAGCAGAGTTTTCTTTTTCCTTTCCTTTAATCCACTTCAGATATAAAGTACTGTCAGTGAATGACCTTATCTACTAATTAAATTGAGACTTGAATGACCAGGGTAGTACTCCAGTTATCATTATGCTTCCACTTGATGGATTATATTTCAAGTTATTCTAGTTTCCTAATGGCAATCAGTTTAGTAGAACCTTGATCTTACCAATGTGTATCCCTTTGCTTAGTTCAAGTAGGTGCCCACATGGAGTTCAGCAAACATTTTACTTATTGGTTTTTTTTATTTTTTTTTGCACACAGGTAGCACTTAGAGGAGTGAGAGAAACTCTGTATCACATAAGGTAAAATGCCAATGTCGTGGTTCCCAGCAGCAGACACCAATGTTTTACATGCTAAGAGAACCAGATATTCACATAATGAAAAATGCCCTCTCCTGTTGCGAGGGATTTTTTTTAATACACCTTAAAAGTGAATAATTTTTCTTAGATAATATTTTTAGGGAGTATATCTGTGCATGTCATTCAATATTTCATGTTGTGCATGATAACAAAGATACTAAAAGATTAGAATTTTTTCTAAATTTGTACATTCAAAGCTACAGGTGGTCTGCAAACAGAGTGTTGTACATTTGGTAAGATTCATATGAAAATTTTGCACACTTATTCCCCATATCTCCATGTTGGGGTTTAGGAGTTCTCCTTTGGTTTCTTTCTCCTAGAGAATTTTCTCCAATTTTTTGTTGCTGAGAGACAATAGTGGCCAGGTACTTAGGAGAGACAAAAGAAGTTTTCTTAATTTCAAAGTTATAGTAATTTGGAGGGAAGGGGGTTATATTTTCCATTCCAAGGGAGGCTCCTGCATTTCTTAGCAGACACCTGTCCTTCCAACCATGACACCCCAAAATACAAAAAGCTTTAATTTGATATTTACAAATATTACATCTATGTTTTGGTTAATCATTTTCACTTTATTCTCTGAAATATTTAAGATTAGAAGTCATTTGACCTTCCTTAATTTTAGGTGTAATCACAAAACCTCCAAGACTGGAGTTTACAAAATAACAGCAGATATCACAAGTTCTGTAATAATAAACACAGCAATTACTTTCTTTAACCCAGAGGGAATAAGTTAAAGCCACATGTTTGTAACATAGATAAGTCGCAAATAGGTAGGTGAACAGGCAGAGAAGTTGCTTGGCTCTTTGTCAGCCACCTGGCATTCTGGGAATCCTGGCTGATAAACACAGCCACCTCCATCTGTAGATGGGGAGTTATAATTAATTACCCATGACATTGATAAATTTCTTTCATGATCTTCACTTAATCCATCTGTTTCAAGTCCTCCATTCACTCTTCCAACATGAAAAGTCTATTTACGGACTTAGGTTCATGTTTCATTTGAAAAAAGAATGGTCCCCAGGAAAATGTGAGCTCTAGTTCTGCACTTGCACTGGGCTTTGTCAGACATTACATAAGAGCTTTTGCTCATATTGGCCTCCTGCTCCTGCCTTTTTAGATCATTCTTTGTATTATGTTTCCAGTGCACGTAGACAATTTATTTTAACAGTTTTCTAAATGCCAAAATGCAGGAAGGCTGACCTTCTAAGATCATAATTAGAATTATGTAATTGCTTTAACCATATGTAAAGTTCCTTTGACAGCAATGACTATCCTCTTTATTGCTTTGTTTCAATGGGTTGTTATTCCAAAGCCTCAAAGTTCTAATGAATTTTGTTAACAGGCTTAAAAACTGGTGTGAAAATGTCTTCAGGTTACTGAGGCTTATGTAGACTTCCATCCCGATATCTATGAAATAAACAGAGCCTCCATCCTTGTTCTGCTAGACACCATTTATTTTATTAACCACTGCAGCCTGGCCTGCCTGAGAGATAAATGTGGTCATTGATGAGTGTGATGGTGTTCACAGGGGGTCTTGGATGAGGTAAGAGACGAGGCTCTGACTCCATGTTTCAGAAGGCTTGATTTATTATTTTACTATATATATTACATTAAAACCATACTAAAAGAATAGAAGAAAGGATTTCATCAGAAGGCTAGCTAAGAATAGAATAGCAAGGAATGATAACAAAGGCTTGTGGCTCAGCTCTCTGTCTGAGCCAGCTGGGCTGTGATTGGCCATTAATTACAAACATCCAGCATGGACCAATCACAGATCCACCTGTTGCATTCCACAGCAGCAGATAACCATTGTTTACATTTTGTTCCTGAGGCCTCTCAGCTTCTCAGGAGGAAAAATCCTAAGGAAAGGATTTTTCATAAAAGTTGTCTGCGACAGATGAGCAATTAGAAAACAGTTTTATGGAGATCTGGGCTTTATGTAGCATGCTGTTGGGGCAGAGAAGCAGCCTATTTTCTGAAGGTCAGAATGTGGCATGAGGGCATGAGCTCACACTGGAGAAGGAAACACAATTTTAAAGAATGTATTTTGGTAGTGTGGGGAAGAGAGGAGAAAAAGGCTCTTTTGTGGTGATGCAAGTTTGATGACACTTGACCACAGTTATTTTGATGCCTGAAAGCTGTTCACAGGCAGTTTTATCTTTATTTGCATGTACATATATATATATTAAAAAAAAAAACTGCTGAGTCTGAGTTTCTTAGGAAAGGCAATGTTTTGATGTAATAAAATATGGTGCATATACTTCTGTGCTTTTATGTGTGTTCCAACAAATACAACAGAGATATGCAACAAATACCTGAGAGAAACAATGAAAAACCTCCAGGCTGCTAGTTAAACAGTTTAATTCATTTAAAAGTTGAATAAGTATGGAAATACTAAGAGGAAGAACATTGTGAGTGGTCATTTCTGCTCCAGAAATTAAAACCCATTAAAATAGTATCAAAGCTTACATGTGCTACTCTGCTCAGAAGTGGAAAGGACAGGTTCAATGCCATGCTCAGGACTGTAGAAGATGAGTAGTGAAATAAGATCAGCCTGTCTTAACTTCAGTTTTGGGTCAAGCCTAGCCTCACCTAGGGACCTCCAGAAACTAAGGAAAATACTGTTATTGAGACACTTAAATATCACACAACATGCATGGTGTAAGCACCTGGAATGGAGATGAAGATAATGTGTTAAATATTTAAGTTTGGGTGAAATGCCAAAGCACTCTGTATAGTCTCTCCCTTTCAAAAGGTAAGTTAGCAGTAGCATTTACAGCAATAGCAGAGGTTCTCTTTTACCATGTAAATTCCTTACCCTGCTTTCATTCTTGTCATGGTCTTGGCCTTTTAAAAGTCCCATGACAATAAGATTTTAGTACAATTCTAGGTTCCTCAGAACAATTTGCTCTTTTTCAGGTTTGAATTTTTCAGTTTCTGAATTTTCTCACTTCTAATGTTATAATCTGTCTCCTTAACTGTGGGTTAGAGGACTGAAACATCAGGTTTTTTTCCCAACATTAGGCTTTTGTGGTATCTTTCCTGCTATTTTATGTCTTCTAGCATCACCTTCTGAGGCTTTTTGGGAACCTTTTAGTACTGTTACTGGGAGATGGGTTGATGTGTGCATGAATCATAGTCCAGGATCTTTTGAGGATTTATTGTCTGTGATTCAAACCACTGGATTTTACCTTTTTTTCCACTAAGCTGCTGTACAAGCCTCATGCTTGAAGCTTGAACTCAGCCCTCTGAGTGACCTGGTGGCTTGTTAGACTGGTCAGTTTGGGTGTTTAAATCCAAACACCTATCCTACATCTCAGGACATTTTTAGCATTTGACAATTCATCTGTGAGTGGGCTGGACAAAACCAAAATGTTGTGGCAGCCGAATTCAGAAAAAATTACTTCAATCCACTATGTTCTGTAGCAGGCAGCAATCCTTTGACTTACATGAACAGAAGAAATGGGACAACTGGGCTGGATACAAAGCTTAGAGAGTAGAGCCAGTACAGAGCCTGACTTCTCTGAAACCAGATCCTGCCCTGACCCAGATTAATTATTCAGGAGTTGCTCCCACAACCAAATTCCTGCTGTTAGTGTGTCCAGTGCTGCCTGCCAGGCCTGCCAATGAAAATAGAGTAGTTGTAAACCCTGAGAATTATCCCTGTGGCTGGATGTAGTGTCCTATCAAATAATTATCATGTGATAGGGCCCCTAGTGTTTTCCAGCTTCTCTGGTTCCCCATATGAAATATTAATATGCTTTCAACAGTTAGGGTTATTATTTTTGTATGCTATACTTTGGGCATATCTTTCTCTGCAGCCATCATATGCTTTATAGAGCCAAAATACCCTGTACAGGAGAACTGATCTTTATGTCTTCTAAGACAGCCTTATAATGAATGCCCTTAGTTGAATCATTATGCTAAATAATCAGCAGTGCCTTAAATACCCTAATATGGGCTGAAGTAAGCGTAATGCAGTATGAAGTACACAGCTTTTCCCAGAAGAATTGTTTCTTTTATCTCCAGCTTAGTACGTAGAGCTGGGGACCTACTGGAAGCCTGGCTTGCATGCTAACTTGCCATGAACAGTACACAGCTACCCCATGCTGCGGTGGGGGCTGGCTCCAGGCTGCTGCGTGGGAGAACAGAGACATCCTTTGAATAAGCATGGAAACAAGGGGTTAGATTTACTTAAATGATGCAGTTTTGATAGCCAGCAAGATAAATTTTTAAGCCCAGTTCCAGGCTTTTAAAATATCTCACATTCTTTCTTTCCAAAATTCTCTGAAGATCCTCAAGAGGAATAAAGGTTTATTTAATTCTATTCTCATGTTTGGGCTTAAGAAGTTCACTTCTGAGTTTTCTTCCTTAACAGGGCAAAAAATGCACACTAAAAATGTTATTTTCTGATAATCATCCGCTTTCAAGAGCTTGAAAGGAGAGTGCAGAACAAAACAAAACACAACTCTTAGGAGACCTGCAGTGGAACTTGCAGGCTGGCAGTATTTTTTATGAATGAATGAGTGAATGAATCCAGGCTTTTCTCAGCATGGAACTTGCTCATGATAGTGATTCCTTGCACATAGGTATTTGGCTGTGCAGGTTTTAGCTCTTGCCAGCTTTTCTGGAAAGCATATTAGCTGCCTTGATTTCTGAAATTCCCTGAGGATTACCCAAAGAGAGCTCTTAAAGTGGCACTGTTTTGCTAATTACTAAGGCCAACTGTTGTCTGGCTGAATTGTCTGCACTAACAACGGGCTCCCTCTGCCTCCTCTCTCCTAATGCTAAAAAAGCACACTGTGATTATGCTAATATTTCTAGCTATCCTACATAAGGACATATGTGAGGTGTGCTGCATTTTCTAATTGTTTCATTCTAGTCCTGCTCATCCCTGTACATAGGTCTAATTCTGCTGAAAAGGACAAGTCAGCCTAGTTGGCATTGCCTCAGTAAGCATTTTGGGGATGGATAGCAAAGGACAAATGACAGCTTTAGCCATCATTAATTGTTGCTATTTAGCTTGGTTACTGATAAGGCCACTCATGAAATGGTAGTTGAGCACCTCAAGGTCAGTGTTGCAACCTCACAGCCTTTTTACTGCATGGAGGAGACAACCCTGCTGGTGGAGAATTGAACTACACAAAGTGTCAAGTGGTTTGCTTGGGGTTAGTAATAAAAACCCTAAGGCAGAGAAGGCATTGAGCAGCTCTCAGGTGCCAGTTAAGAGCCCATCACTCCCACTTTTCCCTCCTGACTGGAAATATGCCAACAGGCTTGTCAGTAAAACTATCTTTTCTGAGGGTAGAAGACAAATTTCTATCTGAGAAACTGTAGCTGTGATTGAACTTCACAAGCAGAAAAAGTAGTGCCTCCTCCCAAAATAGAGAAACCAAAAAACAGGCTCTCTATGGCAAATATCTGACTGAGACATGGACTTTTTACTTTTTATTATTTTTTTCCTCTTCAGTAAGAGGTGAAGTCTTTTTTTTGTTTGGTTGTTTTTTTTGTAGTGGTATTAGCTACAGGTTTTAGGTTGAATGTTGCTTATGAATATATTGCAGAGTAAAGATGATTGACGTAAGAATATTTTTATTGTGGTGTTAATTTAAAATCTAGCCCTCAAAAATAATCTCTCCCTCTTGGAGACATCCACGACTGGACATATCTGCCTACACTGAACAGTTTTCCTGCAAGCTGGGTGAAGCCCAGGCTCTGCTATGTGGTGCTGGTACTTTATTGGCTATTTGTAGCTTCATAACTGTACTGCAAAGGACAGTTTTCTGCCAGAAGGAAGAAAGCAGCACAATGTGCTGAGTGCTGCTGGGTCCCCTTCTGCATATATATCTGTGCATGGGCACAGGGAAAGGGACACAGCTGCAAAAAGACAATTTTACATGAAACAGGACTGGGACTTGTAGGTACACGGTTTGTGGTAATTGGGAGTAGGGCTGTGGCTGAGCCTCGTTCCTAATGGGCTGCAGCTGTGAGAGGAGAAAAGCAGGAGACCAGCATTGAAAGCAATGAGACATGGAGTGCTGAGGGGCACTGACCAACCACCAAAGGGAACAGGGGGCACACAGGTGCAATGCATCAACATGAGGGGAATAAAAGGCTGGGCTAAAGAGCGAGAAGGGCAGCTGCTTGAAGGCTTCTGAAGTAGTATGATGTTTCTGTGTATGGGCAGATAGTAGAAGCCTTCTGATGTGGTTACTCTGTGTGGGCAAATGCTTAAAGCTTTCTGAAGTTGTATGGTGATACTCTGTATTGTGGCCATCTCAACTGTGATGTATGCTGTGACAGGGGCTGAGACAGACAACCGAGACTTTGCATTGCTGTATTTCACACAAGTACAGATTCCGTGCACACAGTAGGTGTACCTGCAGGAGACTTGGCTGTGTTTGGGACTCTTGTACCTCTTTGGAGTCCCTCTGCTTTGTGCACATGACTTACCCCACCTTCAGCATGGGGGTGATCAGTGTCCAGGTAATTTTGGCTATGAAAGGCATTGCAGGTGGGCATGGAGTATGCAGGGAGAGCATTTCCCTCTGCCACAATATTGTGCAGAGCCCTTCATGAGATGCTAATGAAAGAGTGTTGAGAACCCTTTGGTGTCTGTATCCTAGTGTTGTTGCCCCTTCTGGTGGTCCATCATTCAGTTTTATAAATCACCTTGAGATCTGGTGATGAAAATGTGCATAAAATTTGCGGGATAGGCATTATTGAGAATACTGTGGGATTCCTCTCTTGATGATAAAATTCTCTATATCATCCCTTTTAGGCTGATGTCCATAAATAGTGGTTGTCCTGACACAAAATTTATCCTAACGTTTATGGCATTGAGGGCAACAGGGCAACCAAAATTATAGCTGTGGCATTGCAACTGAGTTCTGTTGTTTTCCTGGCAGTTTAAACCAGGTTGTTAGCAAAAGAGCTGGTTGTTACAGGTTTTGTATGTAAGTTGCTTTTTTTATTTCTTAATGTTAGTTACGGACATTAAAATGAGAAGCCAAAATATAGGTATTAATTTGACTGACAGTAATGACCCTGGGAGAAGCCATTTAAATGTTATTTACATATTATTTGAAGCTATAATAAGTGATCATGTCAATCCATAGCAACCCATTGTTATTAAAGGAGTCTGCAGCAGTGTAACTCATAATGGTGTTATGCAAATCAAGTGCATTTAAAAAAAACTTTTGTACAAACACTACTGTACAAGCAAGGTAGCAAAGTTTTCAACATCAGACACAGTCTGTCATTTTAAATTTAAAATGCACAATCTGTATGCATGACTAATATTTCTGCAAAGCTCTCTAATAAAGACCAGACTCAGCAAATACTGAATGTATAAGTCCCTCCTGATTTAAACAAATGTTTCAGTATATATGACTTTACTAATGTTACCTTGCTGAACTCAAACCAACTGCTGCCCTAGGATGAATAGAAAATGAAAATATATTTTCTCCTCTTTCTGAAGAACTTTGTCCCTTAGAACAGCCTTTGGATGTTGAGATTGGTAAGGCTTGGATGAAAAGGCGGATAGTGTGTGGTTTAACAAGGAAATGCTGGGAGATTTGAGCATTTCTAATGGTGGCAAATGACATTTTTCTGTAAATGGTCTCTGAGTATGTAGTTCTACATACTCAGAGTAAATACACAGCTGAGTGATTAGCTCAGCTAGCTATATAGTTTTGGAGCAAATGACTGTGCTCCAAGGCAGGTGCTCAGTTTCCTCACTAAGACACGGAGTAATAGCATGGTGTTGTCTAAGCTCTTTTGTAAATAGGCCTGAGTACAGATACTACAGGATTATGAACACCCTTTCTCTATGCAGAGCACTCAAACGCTACCTGGCTGGCCAAAATACAGCTTGAGGAAAATCTAGCTCAGAACTGTATAATCAAAGTTAAAAAGGGTGAATGGGTCCTATCTCTGAGCATGTGATGAGAATGAGGCCTCCCAAACATTAAGTGCAACTACTGCTACTCTTCTGGGTAAATACATCAGTGGTTAAGAAAAAAATAACATAAGCTGCTGTGCAAGTATCTCCCAATAGCCATTGGAACAGATGGCTTGTCTAACATGACTGATCTGGGGAATGAGACCCTCTTTCTGGAAAATCTCAGTGTGATACTAGAGATATCTTGAAGGAAAAGTGAATTTGCTTTTCAGAAATATCCTCCTAAGGTGCAGGGTAAACATTTTCTTGCAGATATTCACATCAGTGTCTGAGCAGCAAAGGGCTGAGTTCCACCAGAGGCTGAGGAGCTATTCCAGCCATTCTCTTCCTTTTGTATTAAATGCTTTGTGGGAGCCCATAATACTCATTTGTAGCATGTCACTTGAAAAGTTACTACAGTTGTAAAATTGTCATTTAGGGTTTCCTTTGAGTCTGAGAAAATATGCTTTCTGTCTGTCAGGCCTGTTCCAAGTTTGTTTTTTATTTATTTTGTGATTTAGTGTTGGTTGGCAGAGATGTACCACCCTATTTCTGCCACTTAAGAATTCTGTTTCCCCTTCTTTTTTATGAGCACACATGTATATGACTGATGAAAAAAGTGTAGGGAATAGCCTTACTGGCCTAGACAACATGCTGTCGGCACCATTTGAAGTCAAACTTGCCTAGATTTTTCTTTTTCTTTTTTTTTTTTTTTTTTTTTTTTTGGCTGTGCAGAGTCCTAAAACATTGAAGAAAGTAAAGCTAAAATGTATCTTAACCAAGTGAGGCTGCATTCTTTCATTGCAGCCATCCCATGAGGTTTGGCCAGTCCATCAGGATAGCTTTATAGAGGGATTCCTGAAACTGGCTGCCAAAAAACTGGCTTTGGAGTGTCAAGAAAGATCTGGATAAAGCTGCTGTGGTGTGTCAGCTGCACATTCTGCAGGGCACTGGTATGATGAGGAGACTGCAGGGTCCAATATGGACACCTTCTGCTGCCTTGCGCTGACTCTAAACATTCACTTCCCAGGCTAAATTCCTGTGCCTTGGGGAGCCTGCAGTCCCTTTAGTATGTATTGATGTAACTTCCAGTTGTGTTGATGATGGACATCATGCATACTTTGGATTTTGTGAGTGTTTGACTTTAAAATACACCTGGCTCTGTTTTGCTCTCTAATGAAGCTCGACTGCTTTGAAACAAGTTGTAACCAACATGCATTGTGCATAAAAAGACACCTCCAAAAAATACCACCCAAAATCCAACAAAACCAATCCCAATCTCAACCCCTCTACTGGACACTGCTTTTGAATTTCTTCCTGCCCTTATTAGCTGCATTTGATTTCCAGTCCTGGTCTGCCAAAAGATCTGGATTCCCTTCAAGGCAGTTTGGAAGAGCATTAATACTCAAATAAATGCAACAGGCAACTAAGCTGCCATGAACTAATGGCAGGACACTTGAAAGTGCTGTATTTCAGATAATGGTGTCAGTTTCAGAAAGGCATGCAAACTGGTTTAATCAAATGTTATATTTTATGAAATTCCTGACCATTGGGAAAGAGATTGCATAGGAGAATTTAAAAGACTGGGAGTTTCTGGCTTTATTTCTGCACTGCTGATAAGCAGCAATTTTTGCAGAAGGGGGAGAAATAACCCTCTGCAATAAAACCATTTTCATAATACCATGGGAATGAGTTATTGCTTGAGGTGAGGCACAGTTTCTAATGGCTGCCTAAGCTTTCATCTCCATCTTTCATGGGCTAGTCAGACATTTTTATAGTGCTGACACAAAAAGAGAGCATTTATGTTGCTTCCTTTCTCCATCTGTCAACAGTTAGGTTAAAGTGCTACTACAAGAATACTTTTCATCTGATTTCCATTCCAACGTGGTTCATCAATATACAGTATTTGAGCCATGCCAGCTTGCAAGGTCCTTATCACATATTTTTTATGCACCATTAATGGTTAGCCAATAGGGGCAAAAGTCTGTGTCTTTAATGTGAAAAGGGGGGTATTTACTTTTATTGTGAATTTTTCTTATGTACCTCCTGTACAATTTTCTTAACTATCAAGAGTTGGTTTTCAGTAAATAGTGTGAAAAGTCAAAATACATTAGGCCTGAGAGGAAGTGGATTTTCATTTGTGTTGTATGAGATACATCCATGAACACCAATAATTGATTAATGGTTTGGGCATCAGGTAGGAACAAAAGGTGAAGCATTGTCATAATCCCTGTTTTACTTACAATTCTTTCAGCTAATGAATCTAGTTTTATTAGTGGCAGAGACCACAAAAAGGTTAATTAGTGAAGAAATTTGGAGACCTTAGTGAAAAAAACTTAGATTCTTATTCTGTGTGTAGTGCAGTTTTAAGGTTGGACAGGGTAGATGTGTTGGTAACAAACTAAAGCAGACTATAAGGTGCACAGATTTCCTGTCCTTTGGAAATGCTTGCTTTGCTAGCATCCAGAAGAAGGTAGCTATGACAAGATCGAACTACAAGGCCAACAATTGTTACCTATATTTTTGGCATATGTTTTCTGGGTTTATATCTAGGATTATTCTTTTGAATTCTGCTGGTTGGCTTTTTTTTTTTTTTTAAATCTACTCTTTTGTTTTGTTTTTTTTTTTCCCTGGTTGGTCTTCACCTTTCTTGTAGAATAGCACCCAGACCCAGGTACCCCCAAATATATCTTTCACTTATGGTGAGAAAAGAAAAGCTGTTATACAAGTCAATATGTTCCAAAAATAACCTCTCTGTGCTGAGAAAGAGGTGGCTGGGGGATGACAAACTTATTTTAAATTAGAGGAAAAAAGAAAGGAAAAGAAAACCCAAAGAAAGGAAAAGAAAAGTTAAGATGCTGAAGAGGGGGAAAACAATCTGTTTTTAACAGGTTTTTCTTCAAAGTACCTCTGTCCCTTGGGTATGCAATATTCACTTAGACTAAATTTCTTCCAGCTTTCTCTCAGATTTTGAGAGCTTCATTTTTCTCCATCTAATATAGTGCAGCTCATATACTATATTTTATGGGTGACTGGCTTCCAGAGGAATGTAGGTGTGAAAGACCACATAACCATGAATCTGAGTTATATGGAGTGATCACTACAGGGGAGAAGGAGTGTTTAGTCCCTTTCTTGTCATAGTCAGAGGAGGTTTTCACACTGTGGGAGGGATTGTAAAGATCCAGTGGAGATATTGCTTGATTTTGTTTCAAGTTGTTTTCAGTTCATTGCCTGAGATTGCTTGCTTCTGGAAGCTTTACATTATGTTTCGATGCTGTTGGCCACTGGAGTCGGTATTATAACAGTCTCACTCCATGTCTGGCTTGATCTCTGTGATTAACTTTTTAGCTGTGCTCTCGTGGTCTGTGTGTGTGCAGATGGAAAGTACTGTGTCTTGGCTTCACATAAACTAAAGGCTTTTTTTTTTTTTGTCTCAAAAGAGTGCATTGTGTTGCACTTCTTGCTGTCAGGGTCTCTGTATTTGTATAATTAGGATTGTCCAGCTGGTGTATGTGATTCTATTTCCGAATTCTTACACAGCTGATATATATGCCTGAATTTTAACAAAATTAAGAGATCAAATTCAAAATTCCTTGGGCTGTTTTTTATGTCCAGTGTTTAAACTGCCTTTGTCCTGTGATAGAGTGATGCAAAGGATCAAAATATCTTAAAAAGTGCATTTATTTGGGGGTTTAAGATGCTTAAGTCATGCATATATCAATAGGTCTGATCTTACAACTTTTTCATGCAGCTTGGGAGCCTTCTCTTCCCTCATTCAATCTTTCATTGCTCCTACTAGGCAGTGACCAGAGAGCTATTAGAAACAGGAACAAAAAAAAAGAATTTTATGCTGGTTTTACTCATATCTACAGCTTTCTGTCTCTTAGTTGTGATTCTTCGGTCCTCTTCTCGTATTGTTGTCCACCCTCTGTTACCTCCCACAATGATGATTAATGGAATACTTGACATCTTTTTTTGAACTCTTGGTTTTTCCTCTTAGTTTCTGATTATTTTAATTCTGCCAGACCCTTTTTCATATTCTTTCCTCGTCTGCCTCTAATTTACAGTATATAATTTCTCATACTCCAATCCCTCATTTCCATTCCTGTAACGTTCCATGTCCTTTCTTGGAGCCTGGGCTAAGCACACAGACCAGTTAAAATGAAAATATACTTTCCTGATTTTAGTAGCCTAATTATTTTATTTTAAATAAAGCTGAGACATCAATCAGATTGTTCTCTAAATCCCAGTCACACCAGCAGCTAAATGAAAATATCAGTTATTCTCTGCCATTCCCAACCTGCTTGCCTTTAAATGGTATTATCACAGCAAATATTAGGAGTTTAGACATGTCCATAGTCTTTTGTTGAAAAGCTCTTGCAAACAAGGCAAGGGAGATGTATCTGAAATCCTAATATCTTGTGAAATAATATTAACAATGGGTCTGGCACATGTGAGCGTTTAGACAGGAGGCTGTCAGATCCCGGGAGGTTGAAAGTGAGAAATATTTGAAAGACAAAGAGCAAATCATAGAAATGGGAAGTTAAGAAAAATAAATTTTTTCAGGCTAAGTGGTGAAGGCTCCTGGGGCTAGTTCTCAGTTCTGACACCAGGTCACTTCTCAGCTCCAGCCCGAGATTTCTGAAGAGCTGCACAGGGGTTGAGCATGAGCAGTAATCAGATCCTGGCCTCCCTGAGAGCCTCAGCTTTTGTCAGTCATGAGTGTCCAGAGTTAATAGGGACTTTAATTAGAGCTGTGGATGCTCAGCTCTGCTGAAAGCCAGATCCAACTCAATAAATGTATGACTACATTGGAAATATTTGCCTTTCAGACCCACTTATAAGATTCCTCCCCTTCTATCTTCTTTCCTGTTAACCCTAAGAGATACTGCAGAAATTGTAAGTTATATAGCTGAAAAAGCTGTGTTAAGGAGGTGGACAGTCATCATATAATCTGCTTAGAAACTTCTCTGAGCTTTTGAAGGTCCTGTGTTTTTACTCACTGAGGAAGCATATAGCGGATGTTGAAACCTCTTTTGATTTCAGGCTTCTCATTGAAGGCAAATCTGTGGGTCCTGCTGACTAGTGGGGAGGGATGTTCTTCCAAAGGCTGATTTGTTGACTTTTAGGGGTATTTAGTGGAACAGATTTTTCGGATAATTTTTACAGCTTCCAAACCCTCTTTGTATCTTTTTCTGGTCTCTCTGCAGTTTGCAGAGAGATTACTTCTACTCTGATCTGTTTTCTCTGCAACTGGGAGAACAGAGGAAGCTGTGTGAAGAATTTCAGCACATCAGTACTAGCCTCTATGTAGGGAAAGACTAATTAAATAGGCAAAATGACAGGGGAGGATGCTGCAGAGGATGAATTAATTTGTGGTCAATCAGTTACTGACCACAGTTACTCAGAGTTAGGAACATAATTGTCCCTCCAGATCTACTACAGGGTGCTTTTCTTCCCCCCCCCCCCCCCCCCCACAGTGGACTGTGCTTTCTGTTCTTATGACTACATACCTTATTGACAGTGTGTACTAGAGGCTAGTCTTACAGTAGGGATCAATTCAATTTTTTTTTTCTCTGAGCAACGTGCTGTATTTTAGCTATCATCATAATGAGGCAAAAAATCTGGAGTTTTATTACTTCTATTTCCCTTTTAATATATTGCTATTTCTCTTTTTATTTTTTCCTCTTTTTTTTTTTTATTCCACTAAACTCCAAGGGGATGAAGGTGCATGAGAGATGACTTTAAGAGCTTTATCAAACTTCTGTGTAATAATAATGAGATTTGCAATGGGCTTCTAAAGGACACAGATCAGAACCACTTACCATAATGACACTACCAAGTAATGAAGATTCAAGTGGTTCTTATTAGATATGAAGTTCTTTCAGAGAATCCACTTGTGCCTAATATCCCATTGCTAGAGGAGAGGTAGGCATTGATGCTGTGAAATGTTTATTTCTCTTTTTTGTTTCAAATCCAGGCAAATCTGGTTGGATTTGTGGGACTCCACATGTGCATGGTTTGACTCTCCCTCCTCTTGAAGCTTTAAATAAAGGTTCTAGTAAATTTCCATTAAAATAAATAGTAACCACATTTAATGACCAGTTTGTTTGAGTGTTAACAGCCTGTAAGCTAACAAACTCATCTGGTGATAACTGGTGATAACTTCTTTTGACTTGTTTAAATAATCCCTTAACATCAGCCCTGTTTGTATTAAGATACCCATATAAAATTTCTGTCCGATTATTCCTTTTAATATTTTTTTTGAGAATATTATATCTTTTTGGTCTGTTATCTTTGATTGTTCAATTTTCCACTACTAGAATTTTCTCCTTATTCATTAAGATAGCAGTTTTATTTTCTTCTGTATTTTTTCCCAGATTTATCTTAAAATCTCTGCTTGTTCAATGAATTAGGTGACAAACCCCTAGGGACAAATTCAGCTATGGTACATAAAACTAACAAATCAATGGAACTGTGGGCTACATCCTGATTATGTGCAGAATTCAAATGAGCTTGGGGAACCCATGTCTGTGCTGTTAGAGGAAGCAGAAATCATGTCCCCAGTGTTGCAAAGATACCAATGCCTTTCTGCAAGTCCAACAGAATGATTTATGCATAGACTTGCATCACATTTGCAGATCTAGAATGTGCTGAAGGCCTAATTTGGCTGTAGCATTTGTTTTATGATGCAAACTATTTTGGCTTCATCCTGTGGAAGAAGGATGAGAGTTAGTTCAGTTCAAATAAAATATTAAATTCTGGTCAACACTTAGATTAAAGTTAAAAGCCACTTCATGTGATATATCGTTGGGAAGGAGGAAAGAATATTTCAAAAGAATTTTCTGTGTTCATTTTCTGTGAATGATTGCAGACTAAACTGTTAAGGAGTGGTGGGCAGCAGTTCAGGAAATTTTTTGTGTCTCTACCTCAGAGCAGGGTTGCCAAAACCTCTGTGACATCTGGCATGTCTACCTGACCTCTTCTTGAAAGATCTCCAGGAGCAGCTGCCCTGCAGCTTCTGGGGTTTTCTGCCTGTTGTGAACGGCAGAAGAAATGCCTCACACAATATGCGTGAATTGCAAATCCCAAAGTTTATTGAAAGCTCACACATATTTATATCGGTGTTAATGAAGCTTATACATATTGCAAAAGCTGAGCTCATTATTGGCTAAAGCACACTTAGATCAACCACACCTACTTCTATGCTCTAATGATTATTTTGTTTCTATGTTTGCATTCTTCTAGCTTCTCTACCTAGGCTATCTTCATTTTCTGGCAAGCGATTTTCTCCCCCATCTTCCCGTTCCAGTGAAGGTCACTATGACCTTTGTCAGTGATTGGACACTGGTTGCATAATCCCCAGTTTGTTTCCCCTATCCTTATCCAACGGTATCACATCGAAGTGGCCCTTCTCAGCTAGCCAATTATCCAAAAAGCTCTCTACATCTGCCCTTGCACTTTGCTATAATTATTACTGTCAATACCAGCCTGGAATTTTCTTCCTGCAGTATAAGGTTGTTTCCTGCCTCCAAAGATACAATCAAAAAATATTCCTTCTTCTTTACAGTAACCTGCCATGGACTTAAAATGTTTTCCCATCTCCATTGAGTTTAATGCACTTTAGAATAAAGAATCCCAAAATGTGTGCCCATCTCTCCAGCTGAATGACAACTTCCTTTAGATTCAGGGTTCAAAACTACACCCAGTATGCAGCTAAGATCTACCTATAGGTATAAGATCTCTATGGATATGGAAAGATTGTTTCAGGTATCTTAAAATATATATTCCTGTGTACTTAATGCCAATATAAAGTATTCCTTTTTTTCCTGGGAGCATTAGCATGTCCTGTAGTGCCTCTCTGAAGATGTACTATCCAACAGTTGGCCACCACTCTTTATTTTTGCAGGTAGTTATTCCTACTTAACTTACGCCCGTCCTATTAAATTTCCTTTTTTTTTTTTTTGTCTTGTCAGTATATCACGTCAAATTACTATAAGGGGACCCATAGTCATGAAATTTCCATTGCAGCTTGGCAGATGCAAAAAATCTGGGTTATTCAAGTATGCATGCATAATGTGTGTGCTTCCTATAACAATCTTTTAAGCAGTTCAGTGTCATTCACTGCAGATTTTACATCTTAGTTACTGTCTTTCTCAATAGCTAATAAAACAGACTGTAAAGCTTCACATTCTGTAGGCCAAAATAGAGGATACTTCTGTTCTGTTTTATTAAGAAATAGGATTTGCAATTGAGCAGTCCTGTCGGCATCCAAGTCCCTCACAAATAACTTTTGAACATGTTACTGCGCTAACTTGACACAGGGGCAAAGCTTTAGTGGGATTGAGGCTTTCAGGATTTTGGTGAAAGCTTGAGTGGATGGAGGGAGGGGAAACCCTCTTGGCAAAGGTAAAAGCAGCAGCAGCCACATGGCATGCACTGTGTTCTCCCTGCCTGGCAGGCAGCATGCCTCCAAGGAGCCACAGATGTTACTGGGGAGTTGAAATGGGGGCTATTTTGGCAGCGAGGGACCTGGGGTGCAGGGCTGTCATCCACAGGAGACAAAGCAGCAGTGATGCTGAAGGGGCCATTTGTTTTGTCAGAGGTTGATTTTGCAAAACAAAAATCAAAGCCAGGGTTGTTTCTAAAACTGGTTTTTGTTCAAGCATTGAACAGATGTTTCAAGGCATTGGTGAGAGAGTGTTGTGCCATCTTTACAAAGCAGATGTAGGCACTCATGTACCCACTCTAATAGGCAGCTAGAAACATCTAATCAAAAATGACCACCTCTAAACTGTGGTGGTTTTTTTTTTTTTCCATAGTAAAAACTTCAGTTCTGTAAGGTCTTTATACTTTATCAGACCACAAAGAATAAACTCTTGTGTGACATATCTGGTCAATTCTAAAACACAAGCCAATGTTAATATGAGTGTTGTATTGCACTAAATAGTTTATTTAGTTGTTGTTTGCACTGGGTGATGGGAAAATTTTACTGGATATGTCAGGTCACGTGGATGGTTTATTCCCCCTCCCTTTCACATGGTCTTTCCCCTGTTTCTGTATCCCCTGGTGGTCTGTCCCATGGGTGGCCCCTCCCCTCACCCCTCCCCAATTTCATCCCATTGGCCACGGTCCTCTTTCCCTGCCTCCTTTCCCTTGGGTATAAAACTCCACTGCAAGGGTGCCACACTCTCTTTTCTGCCTGGGTGGTCGCTGTGTCAGCAGTGTCCTGTCCCAAGCCAATAAACTGGACACTCGTCCCCACGTGGGAAAGAGCGCTTCTCGTCTCCTACTTCATCTATGCAGTCCGTGTGGGCTAAGGGTTCGAGCTAGCCGGATCAGACTTATATAAAGCCCAGAGAGCCACGGATTTCTGCATATGAGCACGTTTGAGGAACATTATCTCTGTATGCTTTAAAACGTTCACATCCAGCAGTTGAAACAGATGTTCTTCAAGTCTCTACATCTGAGGATGTTATCTGATTTTTCCATTTGTGTTCTGTTACTTGCAATTGGAAGTGCACTGGAAAATTTTAAGCACTTCGATGATTTAGTGCTATGCTTTAGTATTGTCTGTTAAGCTGTGTACCATCTAAAGGTCTTCTTCAGCAATAGGCTTCCACTTGTCCAGTCTGATGGAGATGTCTACTGGAATTAAACACACTTTAAACAAAGGGCTGCATATGCTTCTTTAACAAGAGGCAACAGGTTTGCAAATCCTCAGCTTCATCTTTAGATGGAGATGATGCATTTCAGTAATTGGATGACTGCAGGCCCTTTGAGTGCCCTAAAAAATCTCTTGTAAACATTTGCAAGGTCACCATGACTCTCTGAAATAGAGAGGTTGGAGTTTTGGCTTTAAGCTTTCTGTGGATGTCTTGGATTGGGACAATTTAAAGGACATTCTGGAATGAGTCATCTCCTCTAAGGGTTCCACCAATAAGAAACAAATGCTAATAGATGAAAGTGAAAAAACTAACAGCTTATTAAGAACAAGAATGCCCACAGACAGGGGAAAAGAAAAAATAAATAACTGCTGGATATTGAACTAGACCTCACCACCCCACTGAGACAAAAGACACACCTGAAATACCCGTTCTGATAGGGGCCTGTAGGGATGGCTTTGGGCTTGATGAGGTGACAAGGTGGTGTCAGATCTGTCTGGGAAGGCAGGAGCCTCATGGAGCAGTTCCAGCAGCAGATGAAGAGCTTCCCCATGGCAAGGCACAGCTTTTCTGAGCCAAGGGAAAAAAACCCAAAAACCCACAAAAGAAAGCCAAAAAGGAAAGAAAAAAGGCCAAGCAGCCACTGACACAAATACTGTGCTGCAAAAAGCTGTGAAAAAATCTGGGTGTGGTGCTTTTTAAAATGCCTGTGCAAAGCAACCCCACCCCCCAAGGTCCCTGGCTACAGGACTTTAAAGATCCAAAACCAATTTTTAGGGCACTGCTGAATATGCCGTACAATATTATGAGTCAGCCCCAAGACAGACGACTTTCTATAAAGGAACAATTTCCAAAGTGCTGCCCCTTCCAGGACAGTTAGAAATGTGAGTTCCTGGGATAGATCAAAGGTCTGATTCCCATTTCTCTGAAAGACCTTGCATATAAAGATGTCATGTGTGATTCTTTTGCACTCAGCCAGGTCAACTGGAGTTTTCAATTCAGTTAAGCTTTTAATCACCCTGTATCCCACAACAATGTAGAATGAGATGGCTTTGGAAAATCATCTGTGTTAAAAATGCTGAGAAAAACTTGAGGTTTTTTTCACATTGCTCCTGTGAAAATGGAAGATGTCTCAGAACTATGTCATTTTATAGATGTCTGTCTTCTCATTTGGTTTGGGCAGTTTGAGATTTAAAAGATGTTGCAAGGATATATAGTTTGAAGCAGAAAGACCTCCCACTTCAGCAATCTATTAGATGATATTGCATTAAAAACATAAGCAATCTCACTGGAATAGGCTTGTGTCTAGGTGCCTGCTTCTATGCCTTGCTGAATTGAGACCCCGGGACCAGATTTTGAAACATACATAGGCACCAAAGCAAATCAGGTACAGAGTAGACAAACATGGAATTCTAGGTCATGGTATTCCATTGCTTTCTCTGCTGTCTTGCTCCAAGCAGAAAGTTACAGGTATTGCTCAAATATTCAGGGAAAATATGGCTCTATCCCTGCACTGGAAGAGGAGGTGCAGTCTCTAGTTAAAACCACTAGAGACTCATCCTCTGTTTTGTTTAGCGTGGTTTTGTTTTCCTTGGTTGACAGCTCATTAGTGAATGATTTCTTCATAACAAACTAGGATGAAATTGACTTCTCTCATTTTGCTCAGCCAGCAGGGATGGAAAAAGCGAATTCATAGCCCTTGTGCAACTTAGGTGATGAAGAAAATGGCAAAGAAGTTGCTTGTGGTGTAGCTAGCTTGTAGTAGTGGGATAACCATAAGTGACAACTTTCTGCAGAGGTTCTCTATAAGCACTGACTTGCATTGAGCAGATGTTCTAGCTATTCTGGTCACTCTTCACTTTTATCTGCAAGGTGCATCAATCACCGTAATTTATAATGGGACAGGGAGCCAACAACTGAAGGAGAAAAATCAACCCAATGCTAGAACAATCTTTCTTGATGAATTCTCTCCCTTAAATTGAAACAATTTGCTGGGTAACCCAGCTGGGGTTCATATGCTTTTGATTACTGTGGGCTATTTAGCTTTACAAAATGACATGCTGCTTAATGGTCTTTTAATGGTTATAGGTTTCTTTCTTTTTTTTTTTAAATGAGCTTCACCAGTTTGTTACTAATGCCCTGTAGAAATCTGGCAAAATTCCAGATTTTTTATTACAAATGTTCTGATTTTTGTGTGGCATAAGTGGAACCTATGCAGCCAGTGGGGATGTCTGTATTACTAATCATACTGTAATGCCATTAAAGAAAAGGGGAAAAAAGAACTAATTGAGTATTTTGCAGTCCCAATAATGGTATATGCAAAGATGGTATCATTAACGCTTTGCAGCTGAAGTCTTAAAAGAAGTCCAGTCTGTTGTTCAAGCTCTGAAAAATGGAGCTTCTTAAAGCTCATGTGTTCCACTTGGCTACTGCCAGGTTAAAATGTCAAGTAAAGGTTACACCACTGTCAAGGCACAGATAAGATTATGTCCTTTTTGATAAGGAACTTTCCTAACATTTTGTTAAATATAATGGCCTATGTTTTCAGCAATGACTATACCTCAGCTTTCAAACAGTCCTCAACACTTTGTGTGTTTTTAAGTTAAAGGAGATTCCTGTTCTGCAGTCATTACTTGAAGCATGAGCTGATAGTAACATTGGGTCTTGATGGGAAGGCTGGGCATTGCTTTTGATTTATATAATCTTACAGTGAAAGAAGATTTAATTGTTAAATGGCTGTTACTATTTTAATTTGGCAGTAACACAAATCTCTTTGTGTTATGTATTTTCTAATAGAGCTGAGAATTCTTGATGAATACATAGTTCTACATAAACTTTCTGTTGAGTCAGAACTGTCAAAATGTTTTGGGCATAAGGCCACTTTTCAGGCACCAGTTTTAAGTGGGCTTAGGTGGAGGCTTTGTACTGTGTTTGTCGATGGCATGGGGATAGGCCAAGCATGTGCAAAGCTTTGCCAAATTCTCTGTTGAGTCCCAGAAGTGCCTGATGTTCGAGAGGAGCCTTGTTGGTGCAGCTCACTGTGCCAGAGAGAGATGTGCCATGAAGCACCATAGTAGTTTCTGAAAGCTAGTCAGCTGTGCTGTAGTGTTGCCTTGATGAAGGCATCAAGAATCATCCAAAGCTTTGACTCCTCCTCCCAGCTCTAAAGGGCTGTGTTGCTCTTCTACTTCCAGTTAAGTAGCTGGGAAATACTGGGCTGTCTCTTGTCACCATAAATTGACAATGCTCATGCAGTATTGTTGCAATTGACAATGCTTGTGCAGTATTGAGGCAATTATACAAATTTACACTGAGTGAGTATCTGGGCTCTGGTTTCTTTCTGTGAATATTGAGCTGAAGTAGAAACAATGGGAAGAGTAGTGCTGTTTCAGGTCAGAAAAAATCTGGTTTATGCTTAAAGAAAAAAAAAAATACCGTGTTGTCCTGAATGTGGCTGTTTATGTTTTGCCGAGAATAAGAAACTGTATTTTTCTTAATTAAGAAGTGAATGCTCTTATTCAGGAAATGGATGAGAATTTGGTAAACTGACATCCCAGGACAAATACAAAGGAAGAGTAACAAACATTCAAGATGTTCTTTGGAAATGAGTAAAAGTTGTAAAAGGATAGGCTTTGAGACTTATATTTTGAGCACAGATAATATTGAAAGGTCAGATTCATGACTTTTATGGCAGACAAAACTCAGCTGACCTCAACTGTGCTCCTGTTTGAGCCTGTTTTTCTTCTGGGCCTTAAACTGCACTCAGGTCATGTGTGAAGAGACTGGGCTTGCTTGTGCAACTGGAGCCTAGGCAGGATTTTCCAACCATGATTAACAAGAACAGCATCATGGTCTTCTTTTGGGTCTGTCCTCAGGGCTCTGGTCTAGGATGCTTTTGGATGATTTAAGCATGGCTTAAATATTTATAGTTAGTTTCTTTGTTTGTAAATTCAAGCAGTGTATGAAATTTTCAGCAAGGTGTGCTCAACTCCTGGTTAGTGGGAGCAGTGGGCAGGAAAGAGCTGACATAACCTACATAGAGAAAAACTGCCCAGTGCAATATACATCTGCGGCTTTGACTATCAACACTTACTTAAGGCAACAATATAACTGTGAGTTACATTGAGTGTTATCAAGGCAAAATGCAGAGGGGCCTGTATGATTGGCCTGAGCTGGTAAATTTACATAGCCTGGCTGTAAGTGAGCACAAAAAGCACTTCCAGACTGATTTCAGCTCCTGAGGAACAACCTACAGCATCTCTACTCTCATGACCCCTCCCTGGAGACTTCATCTGTAGACAACCAAGAGCGGACTGTACTTTTCTTTATTGTTTATGAAGTTACAATTTATTTTCAGATGACATTGCAAAGAACAAAGACAAAAATGTCATCAGAAAGTTGATAAAATACCAGTTGAGTCTGCTAGTTTATTGAATGTAGTTGATGGAAATATTATTTTGTTCCCTATTTCCGTTTGCTCTGAGGTGTCAGAACTCCCTAGTCAAACAAAGACAAATACTAACATTCTTAGGAATATCATAAACTCAGATAAAAAAAATCTACAAATTCTTATCTGAATTTTCAAATTACATTAGTTTGTGTCCCTTTTATAATCATTCAGATGATTGTTCCTACCAGGAGATTAATTTGGCCAAATAGTTCCAGAATGAATAAATCTAAAGGAATATCAAAAGTTGTTCAAAGGGGAGAAAACTTCAGATCTTTAATCTCAGTATTTGCATCCAGTCAAAAGTGGTCAGACTTCCAATGTCAAACACTTACAGAGATGTACTGCTAATCAGCTGCAGTCAGAGATCTTGATGGAAACTGTTTGAATTACCAGGATATAAATAATTGTATTCCTGGTGTTTGAATAACCAGGATATAAATAATTGCAATGTTGAGTGATGCCTCAATGTGAAATCCATCTGTGGACAGATAAAAAGGAGGCATAATTCATGGAGTGAAATTGTTAACTACAATTCTTAATTGTTAATTAAGGACAGATAGCAGCTCTAAGATTATAGGTCTAGAAGTTTGATCTTTGTAAATTTAGCAGCAGTGCATTAAACCTTTTCTACCAACACTATCTGTGGCACTGAATGGCCCCATCGCTTTCAAAGGGATAAAACTTAATGTTACTTCAGTGACCCCAGGACAGAAGCATGTGCAAATGTGTGTTCTTTTTCCTCCTTTTTTTCCCTTCTAGAATATTCTTTAAGGTTATACATAATTTACATAAAACTAATTTGTTTCACATTTTAATAATTTCCTGTGTAAGGAGAAAGATCATGGGGCTCTCCTGTTGTACTGTGAATGTATCTGCAAATATTAGCTCCATTGTATACACTGCCTGTGCTAGATCTGACCTGTTCAGGCTGGGATTTCTCAAAAGAACTCATTTCTTAGTTCACGGAGTCTATCAACTTGACAGTATTTGTTCAATTTTTTTAATAGCTTTGATAACCACCATAATATGCTGAGACAATCCTAGTGTAGGAGGAGTCAGTCAGGTGTCTTGGATCCTTGTACAAATATGTTTTTCTCAAGCAGATAGGGAAATCTTGTAATTAAACTTGCCATTTTATTTACTAATGAACACTTTCCTTTAGCTGACCTGGTGTTCACCAGAAGTAGTAGGAATCTTCCTGTTAAATAGCAGCAAATTTTGGGTCCAACCCTTATTGAAAGTATCTCAGCTCTCCTGAGCAATCTACCCAATCTTAGTGTCATGGCATTTCTGAATAATCATTCCCATGTTATTCATAGCTCTGTATCTTCAGTTAATTAGCCCCACCACCTTCATGGCAGGGTCTAAATATGTCCTTCTCCCCTTATTACGATGTCTGTGCCAGATGGAAGACACACAGACACGTGGCTTCCTTGACAGGGTAGTTTTGGATAGGAGACCCCTTCATGAGCCTCTTTGGCCTCTTGCATGAGAGGATGTAGCAGTGGCCAGAGACACAGCATTATTTAAAATCTTGCACAGAATATGGCCATTTTCCTTATTTTTCAAAACTTGTTACCTTTCTCTCCTTTTGAAATGGTTGTAATATTCTTAAAAGTTGACATATTTATCACATTTAGCAAAAGAATCTCCCATTAGTCACATATCAGCATAATTTCATGGGCTGTGAACAGAAACGCTTTGTGAGAGTCTGCTTGTGTTTTGCCATGTCTCAGCTCTTATTTGAACAAGAACTGCTTAGTTTTCACACTGTAGATGTCTTGGCTGCTCCTCAGATGTGGATCCAAGCACCTGAATGGTGGCTTGGATGGTACTGGCTGATAGTGTGGCCTCAGACAGGTGCCTACCCAGGGTACCAGTGCTTTATCTGGGAGGTGTTTTATGGACTGGCTTCAGCTGGTGATCCTGCTGATGCCTGTGGTAGAATTAGGTGACAAACCTGCCAGAAGTCTGGCCAAGAGAACTGATTGTTTTGTATTAGGCATACTTTTTGAAGATTTGCTGAAAAAAATGGAACACAAAGCTTTCAGTGAAAACAGTGACTTTTTGACGATCGTTTTTACTTGCTGGAATTTTTCCCCCTCCCTTTAAAGCCTTGCACACATCTTTATCTGTCTGGAAAAGAAATAATTTGTCACTAAATTGTTGCTGTGACTAATACTCTGTGACTAAACATTGTGAGACCTTCAGCTCATGAAAGTGCTCTAAAAGCCCTAAACTGGGGATCCTCTTTAACAGACAAAAAAGAGGGGCAGCAAAGATCCTTCCTACTTATCTGACCATAAGCAGTGTGGGTACCAGTCTGAAGATTTCCAATGCTTTCTTAAATACTCTCCATATGGGAAAGGTGCAGGGAAATAAAGCTGTACTTTGTCACCAATGCTCTAGAATGTCAGCCTTCTGCTGACAGAAGGCTTTCTATTCCTATTGAGTCCTTTATCAAATATAAAAGGAGATTAATTTCAAGCGGCTTTGAGTTTTGCAGTTAGCACTGCACTGTCTAAGCTGGTATCATTCTCCCATAGGAACTAAACTGTAGAGTATGATTGATTAATTGTATTTTTCAGTAATCAAAATGCAAACTTGATTCTAGAAATTATTGTTGTGGTGTTTATTTTTGACCAAATGAAAACATAACTGTTATCTCTTCCTGCAAATTGTATTTCTAGAAAATGGATGAACACAAGCCTGAAGCCAGAGCTAGGAGGGCATCCACCAAAGCACCATTCTTTCTTGTGCCCACTTGGGATTTTAGCCCATGACATCATCAGGTTGGGATATATGTGGGGCAGGCACACACATCCTGTTTCCAGTTTGGACACGAGAAGCTCGTGTTATGTCTTCCCTGCAGTGGCTCCATTCTCATTCCGTTAAAACTGAACTCTCAGAGTTCTCAAATGATACTAAATTCTGCCACAGGCACATGAGGGGGAGAAAAGGTGTATTAGGCAGTAAATCAATTCAGCTGGGCTCTGAACTGGGAAATACAATGTTTTCTCTGGGGTTGAAATGAAAATTGACTCTCTTGGATGCTGATGAGCTGAACCTTCAAAGCGTCAAATCTCTGAGCTGTGTTTGTATCATTAGCAGCATTATTCCTTTGACTTTGAAAGAGAGATTTATTTCAATGGTTCAGTCCAGCAGTATTTTCTAAATCTTGCCTCACTAGGCAGCTCTATAAAGACAGGACACCAGCAATGTTGCTGCTTGCTTGTTGCAACTCCCATGCAGGCCAGCAAAGGATAAACAAAAGTCTTTTGTATAATATTAATAAGCTTTTGGCACTTTTCAGCGTGGCCTGTTGTCATCAGAGTAAACCATGTGTATCAAAAGCCCTTATATGTGAAAGTTTGTTTTCATATCTGGCCAGCTTTTCTATTCAAACCCTTTTATCATCTCGTAATAAAAACATTTGTTTATTTTTTCAATGGCACTTCAGTCATATTGCAGGAACTGCTTCCATGAATAGAACAGCACTTTTCTAAGGAGCTTTCTTTCAAATAATTTAAACTGGTCCCTTCTAGCCGCCAGTGGACTTTGAATCCTGTTTACATTAAAACAATAGTAGCAGCTTTATAAATAAACAGGAGCACACATGCCTGAAAGTCATCTTGTAATTGAAAAGTTAAAGTTTTCTCCTACTCAAACTCTTTTATCTAATTCAGTTTGTGTTTGAGCTAAATTTAAAGTTCTCTCTTTATGCTTAGTGCACAGATCATATTCTACTGATGTGTCCTACAGTGAAAGTTTTTAATTTAAACAGGTTCTGCTATGTCACTATTTCAGTACCAACAGCTATTTGCTAAAACAAACACTTTTCCTTGTCTCAAGATACAGGGATAACATCCTGCCAGTACCTGTGAGTAAATAAAACCCTGAGACCTAACAACCTTTTATGTGCTCTTGAGCCACTGCTACTTTTCTGTTTGCTTTCTAGCTTTTCCTGTGTCTGGCTGCAAATGCAAGAGGATGGAATTAAGGAGATGATGGAGAGATTAAATGAGTTGAGTTGCCTAAGAAATACTTGTTAGGGGTCTTTTAAATATCTCCTATTTCAGGTTCAATGTTGCTTCTGGGCACTGTAGGAAAAATTGTTTTACTTAATTTTGAACCCATTTACATTTATGATTTCTGGCATCTTCCTTGTAATTTCATGCTCAGAAAGGATGCAAAAGCACCTAAGTGACTCTAGAGTTGAAAAAGGCTTGGGTAAATCAGAAATCAAAGCTTCAATCAAAGCTGAATCAAAAATTCAGCTAGCCCAAAGTCCACTCAGACTCTGAATAGATACTGAGATAACTGGACAGGCAAGAAGCTGCATCTCTGCCCACAGGATGGGCCCATAGATGTGATAAATGACTTGTCTCAACTTAGGCACCCAGGTCTTAGGACCAGTCCCACACTGTCATGTGTCTGTGGCATGGTATCAGCAGAGATTTGTGCAGACAGAGAAATCTGCTTGTTGGATCAGTTGACAATTTTTTGGCCAGGGGCTTACTAGCATCTTTGGGTGAAATGCTGTGTTTTCCATTTCTGGAAAAATATGTCCATAATTTGTAGGAAATTTCTGTAGTCACTGAAATGTAATCCTTTAAGTTGCATTTCTTATTATCAAGCTCTGACCTAAGAAACTTGATAAAATACTTTTTGCCTGGGCTATTTATATTTTTCCCCCTGCAAGTGAAACAATGGCATCTCTAGCTGACCTGACCTCCTTCCTGGCATGTCCAAAGGAGCAGAGGACTAGGAAAATGGCTCAGTAGTTGGTTCAAACACCCCATGCTTCTCTCGTTAAGAGAGGGCTTTGGAAGCATTTCCACAGCTCTAATGTGATCTCTGGGAAACTGAAAGGTTAATTGCACAATGTACAGGGACAAAATAGATTTCCAAGAACATCTGGCACTATATTATTGAGTCTGAAATGAGATTAAAGTCATTCTTCTGGGACATGAGCCCTTGCCAACCACGATGGGGAAGGTGTACAAACTTTATCTGAGTTTAATGAAGACAGGGTGTGTATATTTATACACACATAAATACACACATGCGTGTTGGCTTTTTTTGGTTTGTTTATTTTTTTTTTTTGGTTTTTTTTTTTTGTTTTCTTTTTTTGTTTTTTTTTTTTTTTTTTTTTCCTTTTGCTTATGGCCTGTGGTATCTGTGCTTGGTTTTACAGGATTTTCTCCTCACTAAATTTCCATGAGTGTCAATTAGGGGACATTTTGCTGCCTGCAAAAATTTGTGTTGGAAGATATGTGGTCTTTTCCCCTTCTTCTTAAAAATGAAAAATTGTCAGGCATCTTTCCTCTCTTATCTGCCACCATCCCTCTGTGCTACCTAGCAATAACCTGATACTGCAGAAAGCAAGCATGGGGAACAAATATCAGGGGACATGGTAATATCTTTTCAAAGCCATCTGTGTTAAAGGTCAAGGCAAACATTTGCCATCTCTTAAACACCAAGTTTATCCTGAAGGTATCTGGGTGTGTAATTAGGGATAGAAGAAACACTTGCTTGAAAAATATGAGCTGTGCTTGTGTCCAAGGCAGATAGGGAAAAGACATGTCAGAGGGTGTACGTGTGGGAGTGAATTGTGAGGAGGTGACTTATTTCTTCTCAGGGCATTTTTCTTTGCCAAGGTCAACTGTGATCTATGCTCTTTTCCCCAGCTTTTCTAAGGATGAAGGAGGAATCTACCAGTGGAAGAAATGGTAATGAATAATGATGGCAAGATCATCTCTTGTGCTGGAGAAGTCCTAGTGGAGAGACCCTCTCTGAGCCTTCCTTTTGCCTGAGTGGATGGCTCAGTATTACTGGCTTATCTGCCTGATATGTGACACTCTGCTATCTTTAATATGTCACAAGTTCTGACAGATTTGGCAGGTCTTTAGCTTGAAGATCAGCTGTGTAGCTGGATGGCTGAGTAGACTGTAGAGGGCAGTCTGAGACTGCCAGTGATGGGCTGCTGCAGCTGCTGGCGGTGTGTAGGGTCCAATATCTGCTATCTGTGGGGATGGAGTTCTGGTAGGGATGGAGTGCAAGAAATAAATGGGGAAGCTGGTCTTCTGAATTTACAGTAAATATCTATTTGGCGTCGCCTAAAATAAATGCTTTATAGGACTTATTTTTCTTTAACCCCTCTTTTCCCCCATCTTGCTCTGTTGTAGTGCGTTTTTATACTTTGTAATACTTTGAAGTAGTTTTGTTTTGTATTCCCATATTTTTCCCAAATGGTTTATCCCAGACTGTATCCCCCTGCCTTTACCTGTGTTATCCCTCTCCCGGGATGAGATCATCCCCAAACCCCCACCCTGGCTCTCTGTCAATCACTCAGCATCCCATCCCTCCATCCAGAAGTTTCGGTCCAAGTCGTCGAGTGATTAGCCAGAGGCTAGGGGTCAGCCCCCCAAGCCTTGCCCCATACGCTGTCCTAAATGTCTATCCCCCAGTACCCATCCCTTAGAGTCACTTATTGGTTGGTAAAATGTTATCTACTTTTGGTTTCCACCTCCCTTTAAATGTAACCTTGGCACATCTCCCAGGGCTCTCGGCAGGAGGCCCCCTGAGGTGCAGGAGCTCCTTTGGGACTCCTAGAATAAAACCTTGGATTAACCCCTGCTAAGAGTCGGCCCTTTATCTTCTACCAATGTCTCTGGTGTCTCTTGTGCTGCAAAGGCGACCAGCCCAGGTGCCCTCAGCACCCTCGGGGCACAGAGAGTGTCTCCCTGCCAGCCCAGGTGCCCTCAGCACCCTCGGGGCACACACAGAGAGTGTCTCCCTGCCAGCCCAGGTGCCCTCAGTACCCTCAGGGCACAGAGAGTGTCTCCCTGCCAGCCCAGGTGCCCTCAGTACCCTCGGGGCACACACAGAGAGTGTCTCCCTGCCAGCCCAGGTGCCCTCAGTACCCTCGGGGCACACACAGACAGTGTCTCCCCGCTGTCGGCCGTGTTGGGGCTGCCCCCCGGTGTCTGCCGACTCGGGACTGGCCCAGGGTTCCTGAGAGGCTCGCAGAGGGACCGAGACATTGCTCTGTTTGAAAAGAGCTAATGCTGCTACTGGCTGAGCATCTGTTTTTACCCTGCAGTCACTCTTTGAGCGAAAGAAGCAAGTTGTGCAAATCCTCCTTCTGACAGTTGAAATTACTTTTAGTCTGCTCATAATGGGTTTGACTTCACCACACTGTGAATGAACATGACAGTGATCAGGATGGTGTTGTCCAAACACCATTTTACTACTCACCAGCGCTGTGAATTAGACAAGAGAAGTCCTAGCACCTGAGTCAGGGTGCTGCCAAAGCAAGCAGGAATGATAGATGTGGTCCTAGTGTGCAGAGCAGAATGCAAAGCAGAGCAGTGCTGGACCTGCACAAGCATTCTTTCTCTTATTGAGAGGGGCTAAAAAGCAAATTTGTAGCTGGGCAAAATTCCTCAGCCTTTTTTTCCCCCCATGCTTTTGACCATCTGTGAAGTATGAGAGTTGGGGCCTCACCCTGTGTCCAAAGTGGTGATGTTCAGTCATAGTGGTGATTTTATGTGTTTCAAGGTAAGGGCATGTGTCATACATGGCTCTGTAAAAGGTGGCCACAGGACTGTCTAAGAGTGGGGTCACCTGGACAGGAATAGCTTGGCACAGTTGGTCCTCTCTTGGTGGGCACATCTGAGATGTCTCATACTGCTGGTGAGAAAGGAGCAGGCTCTCCTATAACTCCAGTGTCAAGCCATGTTTCTCTGCATGAAATCCTATTTAAGAGAGTGTCATCTGAATTGATAAGCTGGGAGAAATGATCAGTCCTGTCAGATTCTGAAACTCCTGGCAGTAGAGTTTTAGCTGCTCTGATTTCTGCATTAATCAGAAGACCAGAAAGGTACTAGCAAACACACTAATACCCAGTTTTCTTCTCAGGATGTGATTTTACCAATTTGATTTTTGTAATTGCACTCTAGGTAGTAAGGAGCAGTCGTGCAGCGCCTGCTCCTGTAAGCACCTTCATGCATAGGCATATTATACATGTTAGTGTTCTCCTGGATTTCACTGAAACAGTTTGTACTTGTAAAAGTTCAATCTGCAGAATGTGGTCTAGAACTTAATCTGATATAAAATATCCTCCCTTTCTAATAAGTCTCTGCAAGGCAGAGGTTTTCATGCGGCTGTCCTGATTTTTAAACTGCCCCTTTGCTTACATGCTTACATGCAAGCAAATACAAATGCTTGGTATTTCTTGCCTGTCATCTGGAGGGCTTAGTTGTTGCCATTATTAATTCAGCTTCATAGAGTTCCCTTGGAGGAGATGAATAGCTTAGAGCCTGTGTAAACTGAGGCAGAACAAAGCCAAGAAGTTGTTTTCCCTTAGGTCTTGTGACAAATCTCTGGCAGAGCTGGGAATGCAACTCAACTTTCCTCATCCCCAACTCTCTTCTGTAACCATGGGCAAGCTGGAGCAAATTAAACCCAGGCAAAAGGGATACAACTCCTTTAGCAGGCAGGGAGGATTGTGCCCATCACAAAAACTCTGTGTTTGGCCCATTGCCTGCATGCTCCTAGAACAACAGACATATGGAACACGTTGCCAAGTTATGTCCTTAAGTCAAGCTTTTATAAATGAATTCAGGAGAAAAGGAGACATACTTTATTTCTACAGAAGGGGGGACTGATGGAGGTGGGGTCCAGCTAACCCACCAGGGGGGTTTTATTAGTCCAAGTGGCCTTTTCCTTCTCTGTAATACATCCAGTTTATAACTAGGAATTCACTTTGCAAAAAGATAACAAAATAAAAGCCTTGCTTCCAAGTATGTTAACACTTTCATTTCAGGTGATCAAATTCTAAAAGGGGCCTAGGCTGTTGCCCAGCTAGTAGATCGGCTAAGCAAGAGTGTGTGGTACTGTCTGTGATAGAAGAGGGAGGAGAGCTCAATTTTTAGGCTGTAGAGCACATATTCCACGCGGACCTCTTTTGCAACAGAGTAGGGGTCCAAGAATCCACTTAAGGCAAAAGAATGCTGCCATGTTAAACCCTTGGCTGTAAGCCTCAGTCAATTGCCAGCATCAACAATCACTTTTCCCATGAAAAAGAACGTTTTCTGCTCTGGCAATGTGAACATTTCCTGCTTTTAAATCAAGGCAGACTGTGCTGATACAGGACGTGGCTTTCCAGTGTCAACCTATACTGCATTAAAGGATCTGTAAACGCTTACATCCTTTCTGTTTACTTCTGAGCTCTCATGAGGTCCCACCTGTTTTCTTTACCTTGTTTTCCTTTTTTCCTTCCTTTGGGTGTAGGCTTCTGAAGTATATGCATTTAACCTTGAGTGTTGCTCAGATGTGGCCCATCTCCTTCTACTTGATGTCATCTTGCTAAATATGAGCATTGGTGGAAAGGAGAATTTTAAACCAGACTCTCAATTCAGACGGTTTTGCAACCCACCATCAGAACTGTGTATTCCATGTGCTTTTGTAAAGGGACAATGAATGAGAGAGAGAAACATGATGGCTTTCAATAGAAATGGGGTAGATTTATTGGTTGTTTTTATTTAAATCTAAAAAAAGAGCAAAGAATCTAATTTGTGTGCATTACTATCTTTTAGAGTCCTCAGAAACATAAAATGCTTAACTGTGTTCTTTATGTCCATGTTTCTTAGTAGAACAACTGAAGTCCTACATGCTTAGTCAATCCCTAGAAGAGCATTAGAGCAAGTCACAGTGTTGTGCCCTTTTCTCCTCACCATTTTTTGACATTTTCTGTTGTACTTAATAGGTACAGGTTCACCGTTCTCATAAAAAATATCTGTTTTCTCACATAAAAAAGAGTTTTACTACCTTTCTTTGCTGTCCTTTCTATCAGAAATGAAAACTAAACATGAAACCCACAATTAAATCATCCATTCAGGATCCACATGTAGTTTACCTTTATGACCGTGGTGTGCAAGGAACTTCCACAGTTCTTGAATGGAGGATGCTCAAATGAACATCTCACAACATCTCATCGTGTTGGCTGAGGTGTATTTACATCTCTTCTTTGGGGAACAAACAATGCATTAACCCTAAGAGGGTTTGGAATAGACAAAATGTGTTTTCCAGGCACATTATTCATGACCAAGAAAGCAATAAACTGTTTTCTTAATAGCTTCTTCATCCTCTTTCCTGCCTTTGTTTACAGAAGGAGATTCTGCGTGGTGAAGACAAGTTGATTATAAGAATCAAGCTGCACTGAGTTGTTGGCAGAGACATCTAAAGCATCATTGAACTATTTAATCATTAATTTAGCAACTGAAAGGTATTTTTTGAATACAGTGAACTGCAGTGGTTTTCATTCAACCGAGTCAAGTTCTCCCCATAGCATATAGCAATCTCCATATGCTAACAAGATAAATCTCACCCCTATCCCAGGTGCATAATCATTGCTCCATTGACTGTGTAGCTGGGTACCTGTGCACAGGTCTACTGTCTTTCTAGAAATAAGGAGCAAGTCAGAAACAAATAATTATTTTAAGTTTCCAGACTTTGTGCTTCTCCTTCATAACTGCTAAAACTGAAGCAGTCTTTATTTAGGGTTTAAAAATAAAATCCACTTGAGAAGGGCCAAAGGTCATCTTTGTCATAATTCTCAATAAATTTGTTTTTATCAAGTAAATTTTTTGATTTCATAATCCCTTCCTATTTCTTAGCTGGTCCTGACAATTCCAAGTGTGTTCCTTGTTTACAAACACTTATCTAATGATTTAAGGACATAAATCCTGAGCTGGATGCAAAATATTTCTACTCTGATGAGTAGCTTTTTTTGACCTGTGTTTGCATTTGTCTGGCTCATGCAGTACTTACTCTGCACCTTGACTGGATGGTGAGAACTAGTTTAGACAGGAAGAATAAACTCAGCCTGTTGGTAGTACAAGGACTGGCCCTAGTGAAGAAAACATTGCAGCTTACTGCATTTATCTAGTTTTAGACAGTCCTTTGAATGAACACTTCCCAGTTGCTGCTGAACAGAGGTTGCGTATTTCAATTACCCTGCATCTGTGAATAAAAATACCCTTAGCAATGCATTTTTGTGCTGTTGTTTGGGGAGGTTATCACACGTATCAAGTATGCTTGGTCACTTTCTTCTCTGGCCACAGAAAGGTTTGTTTTGGCAATGTTGTGAAGATCCTTGGGTAGTATTGGCTTTGGTGCTGATTGAGGTTGAGATTCCTTCGGTTGTCTTCTGCAGTATTTTATTCTTAATTAATGTTTTGAGTAAGTTCTGAAACCAAAAAGTTAGTTCAGGACTAAAGTTGAATACAATCTCTATTACTGCAAAAGTCTACGTTGTTTGGTAGCTGGATTTTCTGTATTCTGAGGATACATAGGCTAATACCAGGACTTGGAGAAATCATTATCCCCAGAATGTCCCAGTGACACCATCCATAATTTAAGAATCTGTCTTTAAGAACTTCATGTGACTGATTCCTATTCTATTGGTATTTACGTATGCTTTGGCCCTTTATATCAGTGGTGACAGAAACAAGGTCTCAATGTGTAAATGACATACAATCCTACTGCTAAGGCTTTTCTCTATTGCTGAATTCTTGCATGAAGTGATCAGTCCTCTCCTCTGTACATGTAACAATCATCTAACCCAACCCCAACCTCTAGGTACAGATTTTTAAATAACAAGCACTAGACATATCTCACACTAATTAAGAGGAAAAATAGCATATGGAATAGGAGCACGTGGGGGAAAGGTATCCTGCTTAGGCTGAAGATTAGGCTTAGAAGGCATAGTCTGACTGACAGCCTCTGCACCTTCTCAGCTGGTGATTGGATAATGCCACTGAGAACACTTTACATGAACAAAAGTGCATGTAGTTGCTTTTGACCTCCTTATGAAGTGCTTTTAGAGCAACACAGAGCTGAAAAGCCACTCCCTGCAGCTGCAGTGGATACATTAAGAAAGCAGCTGCAAGGGTTTGTTTTCACGTTTTATACTCATGGGCCTTGAAAACAGGAATGCTGGAAGGGAGTTGGTGTAGGATCACCTACCTACAGGGCACAGACCACGCCTGCAATCCTTGCCTGGGCAGAAGTCCCATTGATGGATTTCAGTTTTTCTGTGAAGCTGCAGTCTTTGTTTTCAAAGGGAACGCTGGCTTTTGAGCATAAGTAGAAAGCAATACTTGCCAGCTGTGAGCTGGGCCATGACCCTTTGTGTGTGCGCTTGCTGCAGTCTTTGTGGTGGGAGTGAGATATTTCAGTTGATGGAGGACTGAGCAAACAGTTTACTCTGGACTGTTTTCACAGGATTCATGCTTTCCTCACGGCTTGTCTCAGTGTTAGTGGAGTGGGTGAAGTGGGTGAAGCCATGTGGTCTCTGATCCACAACCAGTTTGTCATTCAGTGTCCCTTCAGGAAAGGCAATTTAAAATGTGCCAGCGTCTGAGTACAGCTTGGTCCTTACTTGAAGATCCAACTCTAGCTGTCATAGGACACACACCTCTTTCTGTCCTTCAGTTAAAGACCTAGTGGGCAATTTCACTAAATATGGCAGAAAGAAGTCTTGAAGTTACATTATTCCAATGTGCCTTGTGAAAAATAAGCGGCGAGGTAGAAGAGAGAGACCTGGTATGTGTCTCCACTGGGGAAAAAGCTGTGATTTCAGCTGACTCTGTGTGAATTCCCAGAGGCTCCACATGAGAGAACCTTTAATAACACCCCAAACTGGAAGGAACTTTTATCAGAGCATACGTATTTCAAAACACAATAGAACCTGACCATCATAAACAAATCAGAGAAAATCAGATTTCACACATTCTGTTGCTCACAGATATATATATTTATTTATTATTGTTATTATTCGGAGAATAAAGTAGTTGATGATAATAGCAGCACAAGTCTAAAACTGAAATCTATGAGAAACTGTGGCATTAAATATTTAGAACTATATTGCATCTAAGCTTCCTGGAACTGACTGATTTATAAAATTACAGAATATCCTGAGCTGTAAGGGACCCGCAAGGATCATCAAAGGCAGAAGGAAGGCAAAGGAGAATTCTGAAAAACTTCAGTGCTCCATGTTGAGCACTCTGACGTTCACCCACCTGCTGCTCAGCTTCAGCTGGATTGAATAGATAGGATGGTAGACTTCCATGCCAGGTTCTGTTAATGCTGGGGAGCTTTCCTTCATATCCCTCCCTTGTGCTAAGAGAGTTTTCTTTCCTGTGCTCCAGCTCACCTAATTAATTTTTATCTGAATCTCATCCAAACAATCTGAATTTCTGCTTTCACAACTGCTCAAAAAACGTCAGACTTTCCAATGAAATTTCCTTTTCCTTTTGCATTTGCCTGGACCAGTAACACCTTAGAACAGCCTTTTTAAAGTGTGTCTGTATTTCTTCTTCTTGGGAATTAGTGTGTGAGTTTATTCAGATAATGAGTTGTCGCGGTTTAACATAGCTTGGTCTTTAGTTAAAGAGAAATCCATCAGTTACAGAAGTGATTCTCTATGAGAACTGCTAACAGCTCCCTCCAGGTCCAACAGAACCAATCAGCTGGCTAGTTTTGAATATTGACACGCTGTTAAACCACTCTAGAAAGCTGGACACGCCTACGTGAAACGCCACATGTAAAAACAAACAAACGCGGGGAAAAGCATTCCTGCTCCCGGCCTTAGAACAGGTACCGCTGGCCAGGCTGGACCCCGCTCTGCTGCGCGGCCTGGGTGGGGCCGGGCTGGGCCGAGCCCTGCTCAGCCGCAGCTCGGCTGAGATTCTGCTGCCGCCAAGTTCCAGCTACGGCCGGCGGGCCAGGCCGACCCCGCTCCGCTTTGGGTGGAGCCGCGCCGGGCTCCGCTCTGGCTGTGAGCTGCCGAGCCATCCTGCTGGTGCTACGGGGAATCAAAGGGCTCTGCCGCCCGCGCCGAGAGCAGCCCGGTGGCTGGAGCTGAGCACAGCCGTGAGGCCAGGATGGCTGCTGCCATTCTGGCCGGGCCCCTGAGGTCCTGCCAAAGTCCCTCATAGCCCAGCGCAGCCGCCGAAAAGTCCTCCACCGTAAACAGCTCCGGCCGCCGCCTGGCAGAGATCGCATAACCATCCGCAGGCCTCAGCAAGGTATTAACTCTTTCAGTGCACAGATGAAACTTGCAGGCATCAGTCCTTTCTGGAGTGAGAGAAATGGGAAAGGGTGAACACACGTGAAGGGAAAATTACATGGAACCTTTAAGGTTAGTGAAGAAGGAGGCAAACCCCAGATGGGAGGAGAATGAGGAGATGCCTTAGTCTTGGGCTGAAATTCTTTTGTAAAGCTATGGTGATGGACTGTGATATACTAAAGTATCGCCTGTAATTCCTAAAATGCATGGGGGAATAGAGCATTCAAACCATAAATATGAGCAAAGGCACTGGTGCTAAAGCCAACAGATGTTGAAACAGCTGTGATCCCATGAAAAGTTTGAACAGAGGGAGAGAGAAGTGATGAAGACCCTTTGCTCCCAAGGAGGCGGAAGCTCTGTTTCCAGAGATGAAGATGATTTCAGAGATAGATGAAGAGAACCTTTGCTTTTGAACAGCTCATCCTTAAAAGTGTACCCCATTAGCTAAAGATTTGAATCCTCAAAAACAGTTGTGGGGAAAGCTGTAAGTCAAGGAAGGGACTTCCACATAGCAACAGATTTTTCCCCTGGTGGCTGATTTGCTGTGACATTAATGCCATGAGAGAACTGTTTCTTATGGAGAAGTCTCTGTGGCATGGCAAGAGAGACTCCTCTCCCTAAGAGAACTGAAGAAAGATTATTTTAGAGGTTATAAACTGACTGACAGTCTCATGTTTTGTGTTTTACATTATCAGTGGGAAAGAAAAGAGGAAGTGGGGGGAGGAGAAGTGTTCTGAAGGTCTGTTCCGATTTCTTATTATTTCTCTTTTAGTTCTGTTAATAAAGTTTTCTTTATACCCTTTAAAGCTTTGAGCCTGCTTGCTCTCCTCCTAACCCTTATCTCACAGCAGAAAATGAATAATTCTGGTGAGTGCACTGGTGATTGACCACCACTAGACCCACCACATTAATTGGTGAGTTGGCCAGGAAACTCAGATTGTTGAACCCAAACCACTGCACTTAATTGGTGTTTCCACCCGGTTTTTGAACTGAAACCACCACATGAGTAAAAAAAAAGTTATTTTTAAATCTACATTAAGTTCTTTCCAAGTCCAAATCTAGACTTGAATTTTGAAATTCGAAAAATCATTTAAGTCTTATTCTCCCTCTCGTGGGGAAACTTGGAAGGACTTGGAGGCTAAAAGCACAATCTTCAAGATATTCCTGTGCTCAATAATGACCCAAATTTTGCTTAGAGAAGATAAAAATTCTAGCTAATGTATGGGGATTACAGATTGGGGGATATTAGACTAGTGTTTTAGAAATGCCACAAATATTTGGCTTGTTATTACACACAAATCTCTGAAGATTTTGTAAACAACTGGTTGCAACTATCAGGTTTTGCAGAAAAGAAAATAAACCCCATTTCATCCGCATCAAGAAATGCAGTACTGAGAATGATAACTGAAGTTCTCAAATGGATATGAAACCATGCAATGACCCATAGTGTCCCCCATAATGAATCACATAACAGGAAATAAAATAGTAACAGAAACTCTCTTGAAAGAGTTGGACCTTTGCTTTTGTTCCTTGTAGGTTTGTCTAGAGGGTTATTAGATATCATCTTTAATAATGAATTATTGCTGAATTCGGATCAGGCAGTGCCAGTTTACCAGATATTTTTTTTCTCCTTAATACCCTCAGTTATGAACAAGTTCATTAAAACTATTTCATTGCTAGCTTTTGACTCTCAAGCCACTCCTTTCTAATTGAGCTTTAAAATTTCACTGCTGTTTTTTGCTTGGGTTTTGCTGATTTTGGGGGAGAGGGGAGGGGAATTTGGGAGGGAGGGTGACTCTTATTGCCAGGTTTGGATTTGCTCTCTTTCCCTTACATTGTGGGTCCTTCACAACATGTAACCAATGTGTCTGCTGTGAGTTGGATGCCCTGCCTTGGCGCTGTTCATCCAAGAAACCTTTTGGCCAAGATTGGGAAGAATCTTCAGTTTGTTGCAGAAAGCGTGTGATGGCTGCAGAGAGATGGCAGCTGATTCCATATCAGAACTCCCTACCACTGCAGCCACCAGAGGGGAGAAAATTGGGATGCTATAGAAGAAACAAACGTTTGCAATTGGATTCATACTGTTAGGATTAATGATAGAAGGTAGAGGAAAACTAGAGTAACATTCCTAAGCCAGCACATTAGAATGATTAATTGCATTAAGGCACTGAAAAAGAACAACAGCTGCAGTCCATGAAAAGCCAAATTTATCTGAATTTCTCCAGCTGATCAGTGAAATCATCACCAAGACTTCTAGCTTATAATTGCTTTTACATAGAAAACCAGAGCAAGCAGGGAGGAAAAAGAAAAAGTTCCTGATTATAGAAATGTCTGTGTTTATTTTGCCAAATTTTTATAGCTAGTAAACCTTCGTGTAACAGAATTCCATATTGCTGCTAGCAGTGGGGATTTTCAGTGGAGCTTGTTTGGGAATATACATCCCCGGAAGGTGTAGTAAGGACCCTCTTTAAGCAATAACTTTTGCAGTGTGGAAGTTCATATCTAGATGACTTTTGAGGTTTGTGTTTTGAAAACAAGGTCTGCCAGAGTACCAAGGCTTCTCATGGGGGAAAGTACATTACAATATAGGACACGAGTCAAGATACTCACAACAGACTGTCTGAAGATTTTCCCAATTTTTCTGCTTTGTTTAGCAGCATTTAGGCGTCTCCATCATCCATCATCCATCCATCCATCTCCAGGATCAGATCATAGGAGAGATTGTTATCTCCATGCAGCGGGAGGGTGACTAAGATGGGGGGAGGTTAAGTTACTTTTCTAAAGCGTGCTTTGGCCAACTGTAGCAGTACAACGATTTGAACCACCTATATCAAGATTGCTTTTTTTCTCCTTTTAAAACTAACCCTCTCTCTGACCAAATATGATCTAATGTTAAATCAGTCTTTTGCTGTTGATGTCTCCACTGGGATCTGTGATGTCCATGAAGTGCTTTTCCACTATGTTTTACCACACAAGCATTTGCTGCTGTTCTGCAGAAAAAAGGAGAGGGGGTAGTGGGACACTAATACTAAAGAAATGGACAAGTTCTAAAGATGGAGTATATTAGTTTATGTTAATAGAGACAGAGTTTTCTTATTTGATATTGTATCCTCTGGATGTTATTTCAGTATATATCAACATATTTTCAGTATATTTCATGTAAATCTTGCTGCTTGGACAGCAGGCAGCTGTATGGCAGCTACACAAAGCCTCTGTGCTAGATATGTGGGCAGCATGTGATGACATGCTCCTCTCTTTTGGATGGGCTCGATGAACCTGATGAGAGAGAAAGGAGGACTTGCTCCTGGTCTTCCCAAAGGAGAGAATGGAAGAAGAGAGTGTGAAAAGGAAAAGTTAGTGATGTATGAGCCCAGGATAAACTCAAAGTAAAAGAAGCAGTCCAGAATGGAAGTTGTTTTGGAAGGCTCAAGAGGAATGACATTGGGGTGTCAAAGAGTAAACTGGGAGCCAATGTGAGATGGTTGGATTTGCCTTCTGCAGGTCCCAGAGCCCCATGTTGCATCCTGTTTACCACCTACTCCCTTGGGATTCCAGCCCTGCTCTGAGGTCCTTTGCAGGATACAAGTGTCCTGCAAAGCCAACTGTGTGTCTGATACTGGAAAAGAGCAGAAAAGGTTGCAGGCTCAGTGCAGCTCCAGAAGTTAGGATGTGGCTAAATTTTTAAGGGAACCTGCTGAGGCTTTTCCTGTCTGAGCAGAGGGAACTGTGGTGGCTGTGTCATGCTGGGCTGTGTAGCTCTCATTTATCTGCTGACAGCTGTCTGTTCTACTTAGTCCCTCTATAGAATCAGAGCCAGGGAAATGATTAAAACATGTGAACACCCTTGGGTGTCTGGGTCTCTGGTCAGCAGGTGTGTGTGATGTGGCATGAATGTATTTCATATATCCTCCAGTCTATTTTCATGATTTGACTTTGTTCCTACAGATTTATGAGAATAATTTTCTCCTCGATAAGGATATATTTTTTTCTCATCTTTTTATGGCATCAAGTATGTTTTATTTATGGATGTATGTGTGTGCATTAGTGAATTTTTCTGTGGTTGACTTATAACATTAACCTTTCCTGAAGTTTCCCAATCTTGTGTTTGATTGCAAGTACTTTAAATAAATGGAATATAAGGAGGCAATTTTCCTTCACTTGGAAATTTTTCTATGAAATACATCTGTGGATCACCCAAAATAATAATGTTTTTGTGGTATTTTCTTCAGCTTCTTGCTAGAAAATTCTATTTTCTCTTACGTTTCCATCCATTACCAGCCACTTACCCAGCATCTGGAGCTGGATCAGTAATACATCGTTGTTCTGGCTTTCCAGTGTCAAGGAAGAGGAAGTCACTCAAACCTTGACCCCTCTCCCTGTATATTCACCCCTTTAATTCCTGTACCAATGCTTTAATTTCCTGACCAGCCCAGTAACACCAAGAACTGAAGAGTGAGTGTTTAACTGCCTTTTGTTTCAGCCTGTACTCTCTTTGTTTTCTTCTCTTTTGGTTCCATTCTGTATGGGTAACAAAGGGCATATTGATGCAGCAACTAAGTAGATACTCTAAAAGGTTAAAAATTACCACTTTGGAGTTGCAAAGTCAGTGAGAGTTTCAGCTCTGACTCCAGTACTATTTAATCTGTGAAACTTTCTGCTGAAGAATGTAATATTCTGTTTTCTTGGATCACATTTACTTAATAGGATCAAAGGGAGGAAATGCTTTTTCTCTTCAGAGTAACTGAATTAAAAAAGCACATATTTTGATTAGCCTGTGTTCAACCTTGAGGGCAGATTTTAATCTAGTCTAAATGTGTGTAGCTCCATAAACTTTACTGAAATTGTACTGATTGATAGCAGCCAAAAATCTGCTTTTGTGCTCATGTTGCACCCGCCTTTGAATGATTGAGTACTATTTGCTGTAGTATTTGTGAAAGACAAAATACTTTGTGTATTCTTTTGTATTATCTGATGTATGCCATGGTAGTTTGATTACTTTAGACTTGTAATCAGATATTACAATTATCACAAGATAGCAGTATGTTAAAAATTACTTCTTCCATGTTGAATTTTTCTTGTTCTTTTCAAGAAAGCTGACATGTCTTCTTTAATGAAAAAGGCTTTTCATCAAATCAGTGGTGAAAAACAAAAAATGCAAATGAAAAATAATTCAACATGTGGGCTGTCACTTTTCCATGGAAAATTAAAAAGGAATAAAGAAAAAGAAAAAGTGCACTGGAACAAAAAATATTTCCTGACTAGTCCTACTTAGAAATTCTTTTTCTTAGTATATCTGTCAGTGCCATTCCTTTTTGCAGGAATACTTGAATTTCTTTGTAATGCAGTTTTTATGCAGGTTATAGTAATCATCATTGTGAGAGCCACAGACTGGCTGATAGACCATGGACATTAACTTCAAGCACTGGACGTTCACATACCTTTTTTTAGCTGTCCAGAAGAAATTCTCAAGGGCAATCCAAATGTAATTAGGATTAACAAATAGTCTGTTGAAACTGGTGATGTTTGAGCCAGCATGCTCCTCTGGCCAGGGTAGAGCTGTTGTTTCACTTCCTCAGAGCTGCCTGTGGGAATTAAGAGACCCTCAACCTCTTTATTTACAAAGCAGTCAGGCCAGGATTATTTACATTTACATTCCTCTGGGCACTTTGTGGGACCAAACTGACTTTTTCAGGTGTTGTATTTATTTTGCTTTTCATAGCATTTTACGTATTGGTACAGGAATACTTTTACTTCAGGATTCCAGAAGCCTTAACCTAAATTAATTTCTACCAAAATCTGATATTTTGGTTATGTTTTCTTAGTGTCTGCATGCTTTTGGTGTTAATGTCTATGCCAGTGTACAGTAACAGGAATTCGTTCCATTTTCGTGTTTGCTTCTTCAGATCATATTTACAGATACTTCCATCTTTTAATCTGACATTCTTAATGTTTTGCTAGAATGGAAGTGTCTTTTGGTATAATTTTCTTTGGATGTTTCAGTGGTTATTGTGGGATAATTGTGTTTTTCTCTGACAGGAACATTGTTAATAAAGTTTGCATTTACATAATTAGCAAAATTTTTGCGTGTTTACAATTATATAAGTGGTAAGAAAGTTTGAGGGAAGCTGTTATGGGCCCATTTGATCACACTTATTATCTGGTCACTAGGACCGGCAATTGAGTAATCTGAGGAGCTGCATGTGATAGGGTGATCTTGGCTAAATCCTTCCATTAGATCAATTTGAAGTAAGAAGTAATTTCAGTGCTTATCTGAAAGCCTGCCTAATGAGAATCTTGTATACTCACAGACACGTGTAAATACTTGTTGCACAACTAATGGACTAATTTCCTAGGCTTGGGTGCAACCTATTTGTGTCTCAGTAATCCAAGCCTCTCATCTGAGACAAAAGAACCCCAATCAAGTAATGATGTTTTGGGAGCTTATGGCTGATAAATCTACTAGGTGTGAAAAGTTGAGGAAAAAGGAGGATGGATTTATGCTGTATCCTGCTGAACCCTGGTTCACCTGTGGCGCAGGGACTGAAATTTTTAAGTTTGATGAGAATAGCAAAGATCAGTCTGGTCATGCAGGATTGTGTTCATCCTTGAGGACTGTGATCTCTACTGTGCACTTGTAATAAATGGTGCAAATATTCTTCTAAATATTTTTAGTATGAAAGCTATTGAACATATCTAACTCCTGTTCAGTGTTACCTCTGTGTGCATCTGCTGAGGAATAAGTTACTCTACTTACTGCTTTTGGGTGTGGAGTTTTAAAATTTGGAGCATTAATTTCACAAATTCACTTCAGCTGCTGTTCTGTCCACAACTCTTTTTCTGTTCAGCAAATAATAGCAGGATAAATTTTCCTTAAGCTCCTGCAGAAATCCTGTGGTCCCAAAAGTCAAAGCCTGATTCTCCCAGGCTCCACGTTTAATGAGTGGAGAGGTCAGTTCTGAGTATCTAATTTAGGTTTAGGTTTTGTGTTAAGGTGCTTACCTGCTTATTCAGTCAGAGAGCAGAAAGAATGCCATGTACTTTTCATCTGCAGTTGCCTCCTGCCAGAATAAGTGGCAGGACTGAACACTTGCAGACAGCTTTTTATCACCAGTAGGGAGAAACAGCCAGCTTAAAACTTAGATTTATTATTTCTTAAAAATTATGCATACAGTGATAGAAAATGAATTCTTATACTACCTAGTCATAGTCATTTGAAGGTGTATTTCCAAGGAATAGCTCTAGGTTAAGAGAAAGGAAAGTTTTTACTTTATTCTTGAACTTTATGAATGGGATTTTAACAGAATTGCTTACTGGCTTATCTCTGGTTTTAATAATGAGATGAAGTCTTCACTCCGTTGATGTTAGCATCTGTTTAACTTAAGCAGGAACAAGATTTTACCTCCAGTGTTTTCAGACATAAGAAGTTATATCAAAATTAGATACACTTCACAAATTCCAGCCTAGACTCTTACCAAGCTAAAGTTCTTATAATTCACAGGGATTCTTGGGGATCTCTTCCCTGGCTAGCTGTTTTGGCTGAAACACTTTAGAGAGCAGCATAGTAATATTACCCTCTTTCTTGCCTATCTTCCTTATTGGATCTTTAATATCCCATTAGCTAGATTAGTGGTCTAGGTACCGGACAGTATCTAAGGAGTGGCGGCTTGTAAACATCTTCTACAGTGTTGTGTGTCCTTACTTTACCTGAAATGAGGTTGAATTTAGTGTTGTTATTGACTAGTCTTATAAATTTTTTAAACAGCAATCACAGCCAGAAGTTACACCCTGAAATAACCCTACTGTGTGTCATTCCTTATTTAGAGCCAAAATATTCCTGGTCTAACTCCAGTCAGATCAATAGAAGGAGTGACATTTATATCAATAAGTGAAATGAATTCAGGCCTGTGATGGAGTAGCAGAAAGATGAAAGGCGGTTACCTTTCCTGTAGGAATTTAGTAGCCATTGCTCTTCAGCCTCACTGGACTTCTGGACCTACTGACTCACCACTCCTTAGGCTGAATAAGAAACTAAGAGTGTGAAAACATGCTATTTGCACTTAAATGCCTGCAGCTGTGAATCTGGAATCCACATGGTTCCTCCAGTTTCTCTGTTTTTAATTTCGATTCTTCTCCATAAAGGTAAAGCAATAACCTGATTTCAAGTAGTATGAACTGTACAAAATTAAATCTTTGACATCCACTTAGAATACTCACATCCTTTTGCTATCTCATGTGGAAGGTGAAGGGAAATGAAAGTAGTAAACATTTATTTGAAATCATATCTGCCCTTCTGCTAACCCCTCACCCCCACAAAAATGTAACAACTAATTTCCAAGCCAGGAGTGCTTAATGTTACTCCAACCCTTTTGGCCCTGGGGAAAAAAAGTGTGTGGATGGTGATGGAGGGAGAAAGACTTTTATTTGTCTTAACCTGTGAGGGCTGGATTGAAGAGTGCATATTCAATATTGCCCTCAGTAATGCACAGCTTCTCCTACATATTAGTCTCTGCCACTGGCTATCAGATCTCCCCCAGAAGACTGTGTCAAGGCATCTAGTCTAACAAGTGGAAATCACAATAGTCAGCTTTTATCTCTTTTGTTTTTACTTACATAATTGTAGAAACCGCCAGTTCCTGCAAGTACGCTTCTGTACTGGGAAAATGTGCTTGTGATGCAGATTGCTTTGATTCTCAGAAGAGTTCTGCAGACTCTTGAGTCTGTCCCTACAGGGAATTCTATTTTTCAGCTCTCTCTACTGTGAGTACAGCTCTCTTCTGATCTGAATTGTTTTATTAATTAAGATTTTTGAGTAGAATATCAGAGGTGAGCAGGTATCTGCTAGTTTACAAGGATGTAGAATAACAGGAAATCTAGCTCTCCAAAAGAGAAATAAAAGTATTTCTAAGTGGACACAGATACCAGGAAATTACAGATGTGAGAAGTCTGTATGGATCAATGGCAAATTGTATTATTTAAGATTTCTGGAGTGTTGATGACAATTGAGGTCTATAGATCCCCTGTGAAACTTTTGTATAGCACACCTAAATTCTTTTAAGCCTGACCTATTTCAATAGGTTGATTTTAACATTTAGCTGGATGAAAAGAACATGTCAAATCAACAGAATAGGTTTTGTTTGGGAAAGCCCTTGGTGGTGTGTTTTAAGTACACTTGAGGTGAACTATATTCAATAAATATGGATTATGTAAATATGCAGAATTGCTGAGTATTTTATGGAACAAAACAGCAAGAAGCTTTGTCATTTGAAGCTGTAAATGATGCCTAGCTGAGCTCATAAAACACACATCAAAGGTGTCCATATGGGTTACATTTTAATATTCTTTCAATATTAAAGACCTGTTACTAATTTTAAACTGCATTGGTAAAAACTATTTTTTTTCTTTTTGTCTTTTCTTCTATATTGCTAAATGATGTAAATCACTCATGTCAATTTTATGCTGATTTGTGCCAGCTGAAGATCTGACCGTGAGAGATATTTCCCCTCTGTATAATCATCCCAAATTGGGAAGGGAAAAGAAGAGGGAGGAGTGGTGTCATCTGGATTTGTGAATACTTTGGCTGTAATACAATCCTGAAAAATGCTCTGATATAAAGATAGAAATATGGGGATTATCATAGAAACTCTTGAAATAATCCTATAAATAGCAGAGGAAATTCTGGCTTGGAGTTGTCTATTGAAACCATTTTCAAATGAGATGGCTGACAGGAAGAGAATTTAAAGTCAGAAACCACAAGGCAGATCCTCACCTGGTGCAAATCAGGAAAACTGCATTAATTTCAGAGGCATTGACTTGAAAGAACTGTGATGATCTCCAGCAGCTGAGGATCTATAACCATAGGTACTGGGTGCCAAATGCTCTCACTCACACCAGTGTAAATCTGGAGCACCTCAACTGACTTGGTGGCATTATTTTGGATTAACTACTGCACATGAGTGTAGGCCACCATCATTTGTGTTTGGAGAGTGAAGACAATTGATTCCTAGGATGTGAAGTGTGTATTTTTGGATCAAGGAATACATATACTTGAAAGATTGTTTCAGTCTGCTATTGCAGATGTAGGCTATTTAACAACCAGGAATTGCCTTGTTCACTGTGCTGTTATGGAAAGGTGTTGACTCCACACAAGCACTCATGATAGTCTTAGGTCACCTAGCTAGCACATCAATAAATAACCTAATAAATTCTCTAGCATTTCACAATATGTTTTCCCTGCATGTACTGATAATGACAACAGTACGTGCCCATTGTAACTGACTGAGGCACTTCAGTGTTACACCAGCCTCACTAAGGAAAGAATTTGTTCCTGTGCAGTAAAGAAAATAGAGTCAAAAACAGGACTCTTTTACGTATGTCGGTTCATATGTACGAAGTAATGTCAGTCCAAATTCAACACATATGAAAATGCTGACACCTGGGGAAGCCTTGGCTTTTCGTTCAAAACCATTGCTAAAGGACCAAGATTTTTAGACTATTCTTTGATTTATGAAAATACTTTTATAAACACATGTAAGGGCCTCTTTTTTCCAGTATCTTTTGGTGATTACCTATTGTCTATTTAAGGGCTAGATCAGGCCCTAGAAAATGTTATCAGTAAAAATACTTCTAAAAAGGTCGCATAAATTAGGTCCTATGTGGCTGCTTTCCCATCTACAGCTGGGGACTGTGTATGTAGCAGGAAAGAACCTTCTTCAGCTGTGATTGCCTTGGCAGAAGGAGGAGAACACATGGCTGTGTACTTTCAGTCAGCAATTCCTAATGACTTTTATCAGCAGCGCTACTCTTTTATTAACATTACTGCATTAATATCTCCAGTGAGATAACAAACATGAAACAGTTTTCAAACCATGGCTAGTTATACTCTGCCTTTAACAGTCCTACTCTGCCTCTTTTTTAAATGCCATGTTTTTTAGCTCATTACATGTGATAGCTGTTTTTTTAAGGCTAGAGTAGAGTTTACACCAGCTGCTTTCATCACTGTGCTCTAAATAGTATCTAAACCAAAGGGTGCTAGTTGAGAGCTACACAGACACATGAGAAGAACCAGAAAGATAAACATTTCATATTCTATCCAGAACATTTCCTGTAATTACTCTGTTTCCTGCTCCAATTCCTACAGAACTTCTTTACCCTCAACTGTCTTTGGCCTCCTGTTCATTGCATTAACCTTTACTCAATGTCCCTGCGCATCATCTGTTCCAGGTGGGGCACTGAATCCTACATCCCACTGTGCCTACCCCACATTCTGTGAATCACACTGACTTTGACAATGACATAGTCACCTCAGCTGCCGTTTCTTACAGGCAGTAGAAAAACATAGTATTAAACAAAATAGCTATAACAACAATAATAACAATAATAATAATCTGTTCTGGACTTAATTCAGCTGCTTCTGTGGAAGGTTTGTACCCAAAAGCATAATGGAAGAGTCATGTTTCTGTAACTGGATTTTTTTACTGAGTTTGATTGATCTGATGGTGAATCTCACATGAGATTGCCACTTCTGTTTTCCACTGGCCTCTAAAACTGTTTTAGCTTCTTCTATGTTTTTCACATTTGTTTCTTAATTGCTGTTGTCCTGCAGGGAATTATGGACTGGGTCCCTGGAGGCAGGGAAATGACTTTTATCAGCAGAGCTACCAAAGTAGGGTTGAGGTTATCAGCATTATTTACCACTGAAGCAGCTTTTTGTACCTTTTGATGACTCTTAATCATGACATGGCATTGGCTGGGTTTTTGGTACAGGACTGATGTACAAGTGTTGCACATATGCATGTGGACATATCTTCAGAGTTTCTATGGTTTGGAATTAAAATTCTCAGTATAATTTTGAGAAAATTAGGAGGGTGTGGAGAAGGATGAAGGTAAAGGATGAAGGATGATCTAGTAAACAAGGCCTTGTGGTAAGGCAGGGGAGAACTAGTTTATTTTCTCGCTCTGTCTCAGACGTTTCCTTTGGCAGACTCCTTTGAGAGGGATTTAAAAAGAATAACTTGCTCACTATTGCCCAGTGGAGGACAAGGATGTCCTTGATCTCTGCTACTTTTTTTGTGCATGCGTGTTGTGGGGGACTGAGCTTTACAGTCCCTCTGTTGGATGTCTCCAGTCAAGCCTTTCTCAGTCCCAGTGAGAAGCTCTGCTCTTGTTGGAAGTTGGTGAGAAAAAAATCCCCGTTTAACTCCTGGTTTTGCCTTTGAAATGTCTCCTTGCTCTTTTCCTCTGCTGTCCAAGTACAGTAAGATTTCCTGCAGCGATCCATTTTGGGTTTAAATGCTGAAATAGAATACCCAGGGAGCTATATAAGCAGAATGCACAGTGACATTCCACGTTTGTACATACATATTTTTTTCAATTTGTGTTTATTTGCAGTGGTGATGCTATCCTTGGTCAATAGTTGGATTTGACCTTTTCTTCAATTCTGGGTGGGATTAATTGCTCCAGCTTTACCATTTAAAACCTGTCTAAGCAATTTGGTTTTTTCTCTCTAGCCAGTGCAAAGAGTAGCAGCAACTCCAAAAAAGAATTAATCCCATTCAAAGATAAGTATTTACAGTATGAAGGAATAGTGAATAACATGTAGGAAGAAAATTGAAGTGTTTGGCACATCTGGAGAGCAAGACTTTATTCCTTAAAATTTGCAAACCTCCTCTTAACATCATCAGTCCGTCTGCAGACACAGGAAAATAATTGGCACAGAAGATCTGATTTTAAACCAAAGCAACAGTGATATTGGAATTTGTAGTAGGATTTGATTTGATTTGATTAATTCTATTAATTTCAATTACCTTCTAAAATTTCTTAAGATCAAAATGTAGCTATATTAATTCTTTTTCCTACAACCAAACATCTGAATAACCTGATGAATTATCATGATACAGCAATTTCAGTGACTCTTTCACTATTTTGAAGATTAAATGACTGCATTTCACATGACTGCCTACCACAGACATGTAGTTTGATACTTCAGTTGATACAGGTACAGCAAAAAAAACAAACCCAAACATCCCAGATGTATTCAGATATATGTAGTTCTCATTTAAAACATCATTATTATCTCCAATACTGCTGATTTTCTTAAATAGAAAAAGACTCCTATGTTTTTGAGTGCATTCAGCATCAGACTAGCTCTCTCAGAATAACTTAATGAGTGCTTCTTGCTGTGACTATTTGCACACCTCCATTTCTTGTTTTCAGTGTACTCAACTCCTTTTATAGTTGGTATGGGCTGGAAGGGGTCTCACTTCAGGGAGTTCAGGTGGGGTCTAAGGAAAAGCAGTTTAAGAGTGAAAGAAATAAGTAAGTGTAAACTTAAATATTATGGATAAAATGATGAAATACAAAATCATCTGTTGTAGGAATTAATGAATTAAAATATTGTTTGTGATATAATAATAATATAAGTGATCAAATCGAGAGCCAAATTTATAAGAAAATTTAGCAATGATTTATTAAATTGTCAGCGAAACAGAATTTTGATTGGCAAAAACCACCACAGCCAAGGCAGCGCCGAGCCCGGGATCGATGCTGGGTGAACACACGGACCTGACCCCGAATGTCAGAGTCTCCCCTGTTCATGCATGCCGCTTTGCGCAGCAAGTTTTTATACAGTTTATTTTGCCTGAGGCAGAGATGACCGAATGTTCCTTTGTGTCCCTTCACATGCAGAACCAGGGCTATACATGTGCAGAGTTAGGCAAAAGTCCAGTCCAGGTGTCTAGATGTTGTCAGAGCCCTCCAGAGAAATCGGCATTCACATGTAACAGGGTGGCGCTGGTGATCACTGTAGTAGATACAATCTTGGAGGTGCGAAATCACTCTTGAGTCGTCCTGGCATTCCAGGGAAGTCAGTGATCATCGCTCAGGAAGGTTCCATTCTTATGTTAAAGAACTTGATACTATCTTAACGTGGTCCGGGAACTGGATGAATAAAAATAAGACTCTGCTCCCGGCTGGGGTAGTCAAAACACATAGCTTGGATCTTACAATATTTTATACATAGCATGAATTATCTCTACCATATACTACATTGTTTAAGATTCTCCTTTTTTCTTTCACAAGGTGTCATGGTTAAGCACTGGCCAAATGCCAGGCACCCCTGAAAGTCACTCACTCACCCTCCCCTGCCACAGCTGGGCAGAGGAGAGAAAAATTTAACAAAGGGTTCATGAATTGAGTTAGGACTGGGAGAAAACACTCCAACGGCATAATAGGATCAGCCTAGAGGTACAAAGTGAGTTTATTAATAACAGAATCAGAAGTAAAATAAGCCCTTAAAAACGCCTTTTCTTCCCCCAACCCCTCTCCCCTTCCCAACAACAGCGCAAGGAGACGGGGCATGGGGGTTTTGGTCAGCTCATCACTGATATTTTCTTCTGATGCTCCAGGAGAGGAGTCCTTCCCCTGTGAGGCTGTGGAGTCCCTCCAATGGGAGACACTTCTTCATGAACTTCTCCAGCGTGGTTCCAATCTCACAAGCAACAGTCCTCCCAAAACTGCTGCAATGTGAGTCCCTCCTATTATAAGTAGAAAAAGCTGCCATTTTTTTTTAAAGGTTGCAGAGTGAACAGGTTGGACTAGTTGCTGCCAGGGTGGAGTTCTAACTGTTTGTTATTGTAATCATTGTTAACAAAAACAATGTATTGTTTTTGTTAACTACTCCTTTTGTCAGTACCACCCTGCCTGCTGCCAGGTGGATGACCCTTCTCGGACAGTGAAAGGAGGGGATGGGGGTGGGGGCATCAGAGGGCATGCAAATGACCTCGGAGCCAGCATGCCACGGGAAAGCCACCCCACCAAACTTACCAAAAGACCCCAAAAACAATGAGCCAACACAGAATTAAGAGATCAAAGTGATGTCTAGATGTGAGGAACAAAGCCCAGAGCCTGCAGAGACGCTGAGACCCTTTTTTTGCCCCTCACCCTAGCCAAAGGACCTCGGCTAGAGGCTGGAGCCTGGGAGTGAAACCGATAAAGCGAACCAGGGATTTTCTCGGTGCTCTCATGAAGACGGAATCCCCAGCTCTGCTCTTAGACCAGTGAACACTGCTGCACTCTTCCTCCGCCTCCAAATCACTCCTGGAAGTAGCGGTGGCACGAGTGTGGACCCGTCGGTTTTCCTCCCTAGAGGTGATCACTTTTAATTAAGGTATTAAAAAGGCGAAAAGTCTGCCACCCGTGTTTATTTCACCTCCCACGGGCACACAGCCCTCCCAGTAGTGTGCTACAGGTGTGGCTTCTGTAGAAGCTGCTGGAAGCTTCCTGCATGTCTGGCAGAGCCAATGCTACCTGGCTCCAGGATGGACCCACTGCTGGCCAAGGCTGGACCAATCTGGAATGGTGGTCACATTTCTGTGATAACATACTTAGGAATAAAAAGTTATTGCACAGATGTAATTATGGCCAGAGAAAAGTGACATGAGAACATGTGAGAAGAACAGCTCTGCAGACACTCAGGTCAGTGGAGAAGGAGGGGCAGGAGTTGCGACAGGCACCAGAGCTGGGATTTCCCTGCAGCCTGCAGTGACGATGATGGTGGAGCAGCTGTGCCTCTGCAGCTCATGGAGACCCCTGGGGATGCAGAGATCCACCCACAGGCTGTGGAAGACCCCATGTGGGAGCAGGAAGGACTACTTTCCCTGAGCAGCAGCAGGAGCAGCAGCTGGAATAGCAGTGTGATGAACTGACCATAATCCCATTCCCATCTTTCTGCGCTGCTAGATAAAGAGGTAGAGCTGCGAAGGAGTGGGGAAGGGAAGGCATTTTTAAGGTCTCGTTTTACTTGCATTATCCTGCTCTGATTTTGTTAATAAAAAATTCAATTGCTATCTCTAATTCAAGTCTGTTTTGCTGTGACAGTATTTGGTGATTGTGGCGGGTTTAGGTTTCTTAGTGATTTTTTTCCCATTGATACTAAGGAGACATTGGTAGGAAGGGGGCCGCTTTCCAGGTGAATAGACAGCAAATAAGACACACAAAAAGGTGGCTAATAGCTCTGGCATTCCAATGAAGTTTTGGGGTTTGGGACTCTTGCCTGTGGGGTGGGCTCTCCCGCTGGGGTTTTCTTCGGGAATTGGAGCGTAATGCCCTGAGAGGTGTTGGGGCTAACCCAAGACTTGCCTGGGCAATGAGGGCTGACCTCTTTGCCTTTCCGCTCCGGGATTGAAGAGAGGGGTGAATGTGTTATGGACGTGTACCTGTTCCCGGGATGATGCTGTGCTGTAGCTTGCTGCCCAGCTCTGCTGGCTTTTGCCCCTCTGCCCATTGCTCCCGAGGGTGTGTGCTGCCCCCAGGACATTGCTACATTGTGACTATCTGCTGCTGATGGTACAGACACCGACTGCTGCCCTTGAGTATTCTGAGAAACAACTGCTCACTTTGAAAATTTAAAGAGGTTTATTAAACCTTAACAAAAATACAACAAAGGACTACATAAGGAAAAAGCTACACCGCTGGGAACTGCCCCTCATGCATACCACGTGGCCAGTTTGTCTTCAAGCTGGATGCTCAGTCTTTTATACCCCTGGGGGTTGCATCAGGCCAGCCCTGGCCCCTTCCAAAGTCTGTGAGTCAGCTCTTCTCTCTTCTTTGCCATTTATCGGTGGAAACTGCTTTCTTGTAACTTGATTGAAGGTTAGGTGTTGCCATGCCACACCCCCTAAGCACCAAGCTTTTCCATTCCCAACTGCCCCATGCAAGGGGCACATGTGCACACCTTCTTTCCACCTGTCCTAGACAGCCCAGGCTGTCTGATGGCAGCAATCTGGCAGGGGGAAGGGAACTATGGGGAGAACAGAGGACATCTAAACTACAATAACATAACTCTACATCATTAAAGCTTTTCTTAATATTCCCACAATAGTTACCTTTAAATTGTGAGAGCCAATAATCTCATTTTCCATCTATAACAGTATTACAAAAGGAGCAATCTCTGAGCCCTGCCCCCCCAGCATACACGAGGAAGTTTCTGAGCTCCTGTGGAACACTGCTGAGGTCACTGCAGCCCCTCTGCCCCACCTGAGCCTCCAGTGCTCCCAGCTGGTTGTGGTCATAGCTACACAGAAAGTGGAAATTGTTTCACGGGCTGGAAACTTCTAGTATTGTTTTGTTGTTGTTTGTCTGTCTTGGGACACATAAATATTCGAGTAAAGAGCTGTTATTCCTTTTCCCAGAATTTTTGCCTGGAAGAGCCATAATTTACATACAATAGTTTGGGGGCAGGGTTTGTCTTCCCATTGCAGGAAGGTTCCCACCTTCCTCAGCAGACTGTCTTTTAAACCAAGACAGTGAGTTATCGCTCTCTGTCCTTATCTTAACTCGTGAAACCTTTGTTATATTTTCTTTCCCCTGTCCAGCTGTGGAGGGGAAGTGAGAGAGCAGCTGTAGTGCATGTCTGGCATCCAGCTGGGGTCAACCCACCACTGATGCCTTCGGATTTTAGCTTTTGTATTTTTCATTTATTTGTAATCCTGCACTTCTTTAGCATATAGCTCCAAACTCTATATAGAGTGTTAGCTACTGCTTTCCCATTTTGGTCAGACACAACAATTTCTCTCTAGGCCTGGGAATCAAGGACACCTCACTGTCTCAGGCCCAGAGAAATGCAAACAAATGTGAGTTGGGGGAGGAGCAACTTGGGGTAAATGACTTAATTACCTGAAGCTGTAATTGGAAGATTGAGCTCCAATATGCAAATAGACCAAACTTATAAAAGTGTGAAAACCCATCACCCATTGTCCATTTTTGGGTGTACCCCCTGGGAGGGCTTTGTTTGCCTGAAATGTAGCTGAAGGCCTTTCAATAAATATAACCACTTTTTATCCCCTTAATTTTTGTCTGGCTTCTGTTTTTAGGTAGTCTCAAAAAGGCATCACTATACCAACAAAAAAAGAAGTGCTGGCAGGGAACATTTCAATACATCCTAAAAGCAACTTATGGGAGGAATGGAACGAAACATCCTGGAGAAAAAACAAGTAGAATTTGAATGTACTGTGTCCTCTGCATTGTGATTTACACACACCAACTATGTAGGTCTCAGGTCTAACATGTAAATGTGGGAGAGAATCAGACTGAATTGTGCTGGACTGGCATATATGTATATGGATACCCATGTCAGTAAACCAGTCATGAAGAATATCGGGAGCATTTGACTGGAAAGGGACTGCTTGAAAATGTCAGATTACCACATCTGTTGGCCAGACCTTTAAGGCCATCTAGATTATCTTCTTACATGAAAAGGATTTCCTAATTGTTTTTTGCTTCAAGTCCAAGAGTACTCAATGATACTAAGTAACTGCTAATGCAAAAACCAGTATATAATCTGTTGCACATACCTTGCTGAAATAGCCATGACGTTTAAAAGGCTTAGAATAAACAAGCATAAAAGCATACTGTAGCTTTTCTTTTTCATAAAGATTTTTCAATTTTGTCCTCAGAGAAGCTTTTTACTGCAAGAGGTAGTTTCTGATCTTAGTTATATATATATTGGGGGAAACATATACTGGCCACCTTCTCTACAGACACAGCCTGTCCCAAGCCTGTACTCTGTCCTGGAGCTTCTTTCCTGAGGGAGGACTTTGTGTTTGTTACAGTTGAATTTCACAAAGTCCCTATGTGCCCTTCCCTCTGGCCTGTGTCCCTTTGAATGGCATCTCTAAGCAGGGGGAGTATCAATAGATGCCTCAGCCTGGTGTCATTGCAAACTTGCTAAGAGTGCTCTCCATCCTCTCTTCCTGGTCACAGATAAGGATGTGAACCAGCACATGCTGGACTCCGGGTAGAGTATGACCCCATAACCACTTCCTTCTGAGCAGAGTCATCCAGCCAGTGTTGTACCATATAGTTGTCCTTGTAGTTGAAGTACAATTTCTGGGATGCAGCATATGATTAGTGATGCCATGTAAAAAGTGAACAGGGAAATAGTTAAAATTTAATAAAAGGAAGGAATACTTTTTTGTGTTCTGTTTTTTTTTTAGAAGGCTGTGCAGTTTCTCCATTGCATTTAAACATTTTTCATTCACTTTTCCTAAACTGAAGAACAGAAATATATTTCCAATGTATTATACAAAAGAAAATAATACTCATCAGCTGCTTAAGAAAAAAAACTTGTGATGCATGCAACATATATAATATTTAAAATCACTGTCACTGATAATCTTGCTTTCTGTCATTCAAAGATTATAAAGATGCTCTCTGAGTAGGGATCAAATGTGGAAATGATATTCATGTTGCAGGTAGTCTGTAACTCTGATTGTCACTGTGATTTATGAAGAGGAGAATATAGGCGTTCACAGCAACCTAAATAGTATTTTCTTTTTGTTATAATCAAATACCTTTAGATTAAAAAAATATGATAATGACTAATGGGCAATGATCTTCTGAATTAGCTGCAGAGCATTCCATATCTCTTTGAGTAGTGATTACCATCTTTTTTTGGGGGGGATATCAATTTAAAGGTCAAGTGCTTTCATAAAAAAGAGTGATTATCCAGTATTTCATATGTTGAACAAAAGCTTAGCAAGATTCATTATGTGTCAGTTGCTTTTGTGTGTAGCATATATGCAGTGAAATGGATTGCTTAATTATCCAACTACCTGTCTGCAGGGAAGGGATGTGACCGTGAATAGAATCTGTCAGATACTTTGCTTTGCTTGTGATAGTTAATCAATTACTGTAATGGTTTCAGGTTATAAGTTGGCTTTTTAAAAATAGGGAAAAATTTAAATTACTTTCATGCCAACAGCCAGGGATTCAGTTATAAATGGGTGATTTTATTGGGAATGGAATGTGGAATGAAGATGAAAAGGAGGAAGGAACAAAACAGGGCTAATCTTACAACTGGTCCCTTTCTCTTTCCTTTCAATTCTCATACTGTTTTTTACAAGCTATAAAAGTATTCTGTGACATGATAAAAATGGCTAGGGCTATATTTAGAACAAATCCAAGCAAGTGAACTTGAAGCTGTTTTATACATTCTTCTTTTTTTTATTTTTTATAATTACTGTTATTTTTTCCTGGTGGATTTTTATTGGTTAATTTTGTAGGTTAATAGAATTGGAGGTATCTTAAATACGTTGAAATATGCAGAAAAAAATCACATTTTTATTTTTTCAGTTGTTTTCCCCTTATTGTGAGATAGTTTTCTAACAGCTGAGGGTATTCTCATTTGTAATTAGGGATTACATTTTAGTTTGTAAAAATTTTTATCTGTTTCTGAATTTTGTTTTTGGATCACATCCTTTTTTTCTACTGATGTGCCTATATTTGTCAAATAGTTAATGTGTGTTTGATCTACAGCATTTCAAGAAACACTACTGGTTCTTTGTGGGGTTCTGTTGGTCACTTTACATAGCATTGTTACCTCTCCCTTAGGAGAAGAGCAGCTTTTAAAATTGAATAGTAATAACTGATATCAAGAAAAATGGGAGTAGTGGATTGCTAATAACCTTTGCTTTTCTTCAAGTAAAATATTTATATAGGATAAAAAAGTCTTTGTGTGAAGTCCAGCCACCAGCCACTCTGTTTTGTACCAACAGAGATCAACACTGAAGAGTATAAGGTATATACCCGAGTGACAACATGATAGGAAAATTTTTATCAAATGCTTTTGATAAGTTGTTTGTTTTTTTTTTAAGGAAAATGTCTCTAAAAATATAAAATCTAAATTTGAAAAATCCTATTGCTGTTGTAGAAGGTATCTAATAAATACTTTAAACATCTCAAGTTTAAGGCTAGGAATTGTAAAGCTTTTCTCATTTATACAGACTCACTTAGGATAAGCTTTTTTATCTGCAGAGGGGGAGAGAAAGGAGACTGGGGGTTTTATAACATGACAGATCCAGATTAATAAAAAACAACAACAAAAAACCCCAATGAGTTTTCATTACTGTTATTGTATATTAGCCCCACTCCATGCATGAAAGTTTTTCTTAATTATGTGAGAGGTGAGTACCAAGACAGTTAAGATAATTCACTTGATGAACACTGCCAGAAACCTGTGTTTTGTTTTGTGTCCCTGCAGAGTGTTAATGCCTAGTGCCTAGGTGAACATCCACCTTTTAAATGATAGGCATTAGCTATTGTTGCTAAAGAAAGCCTTGTTGCTTTCTTTTTTTTTCTTTTTATTTTTTGGGGTTTTCCTCATGGCTGCACACATGGTAAATCTTTAACTTCAAGTGTCCTTCAGAGGTGACCAACTAAAATATTAGCAAAATAAATGTTTTATGGGAAAATGTTGGCAGAAACCCCAGCAGAAACAGGTGGTATTGGGTTATTTCAATATAATGTAATGATGCAGCCAGGTTTCCATCTGGACAGCATGTGGTTGTGTCTACTTAGAGAGTATCAAAGGGTGTGAGTATGCACCAGGGATAATGGTGGTGCACAAAAGTGTAGTTGGATGGCTACTGTGCAAAATAATAGTCAAGGTTCCAGGTCCTCTGGGTTAAATACTTTTACTGTCAGAATCTGAACTTCTTCATAAAATATTAAAGATGAAGCAAACCTCTGACATGCAATACTGAGCCGTGTAATTATAAGGCAGTTCCTGGAAGCCAAGTATTGTTCATATTATAGCTAGGCGTTTATTATAAAAGAGTTCATTACCCTTGGAAGCTAAGATATATTTCAAAAGAGTCCCTGAAGCAGAGGCACTTTCAGCAAGCTTTACTTTATGAGGAAAAAAGCTCCAAGTAAGTTGATCAGAACATAATTAGGAAACGGGAGAGAATCATTGGATACACGATTGCCAAGGATCAGATAAACATCTGATCAGATAAACATCTGGAGTAAATGTCTCCATCCTCATTGGCTTCACTGTAGGCATGCTGAATTGCACTGGGTAAAGCATTTTGAAAACCAGATGTGGTTTTACTTTGGACTGGCAGATCCTCTCACAAATCACAGCTTTGCTAAGATATGTCACAGATCATCTTCACACCTGTGTGCTCTCTGTACAGAGGCAAGTGAAATCAGGTTACAAACATTGGCAAAGGCTGAACTGAGGACAGGACTTAGTCTGATGCATTTACAGGGAGATTTGGAAGATACCCTTGTAAAATACAGTTTTCTGAGCAGGGATGTAATAAGGAAGTTTGTGGGCTAAGAGGAGCAACAAGCTCAAACTCCCTTGGGGCTGTCAGCAGGAGCAGAGTTGACACAGAGCCATTTCCATTACCTGGAAGTGAAGAGCAGTGTATCAACTCTTGGGAAGTGTATTTCACACACAAGGAGTGTATCCCATGGGAAATAGGGGCCTCCTAACAAACACACAGGGCCTGATTCTTTGCTGTTTTTGTATTTTGTGCACATTTAGTCCTTGTTTACCGTATCAGTCAGCTTGATAGCATTTGACACACTGTGTCAATTGATCAGCACAAATGTAAATCATGGAAGGAGGGCTGAGGAAAATTAAGACCAGGTCTTGGGCTGCCATGAATTACATAGCATTTGTGGGCTTCTCTGATGATCAAGCTGAAGAACTGGCACAGGCACTTTTTCACTGCTGATATATCACTTCTATAGATGTATGTGTTAAAAATCCCCATGTCTCTTTTCCCCTTGCTCATGGATGACCTGATTACACTGGAAGCAGTTCTTTCTGCCAGGGAGAAGAACCACTGAAAATTTAGGGTGCTGGCCAGCAGCACTTGGCAGCTAAAGATCAACATACTGCTGCCATTAATCATTAGTATCACACAGAGGTGCCAAAAGCCATGGAAAATATGAGATGACATCCAGCAACTGATGAATGTGATGATTACAAGATCAGCAAGTATTTAACAGTAATGGGTATTGGACAGTATTTGGAAGGAACAACCCTTACCATTCAGCTGATATTAAAACCCCAAAACCGTGCACCTGACACTGGCTAACGAGGCTTTGTGCCAAAGAGAGATCCTTTCCCCCTTTCTGAACAAATCCAGCTCTGGTTCATAATGCCTGTACTGAGAGGAAATGTAATTAGAACAGGTACCAAGGGCCAGACATCTAAGGCCTTCATCCAGACTGCTTAGAAAAATAAGGATATTCTCCTACCAGTGGCATTCTATGAAAAGTGATGTTATCTCACTTATCTCACAGTGCTATAGCTTTCAGTTTCAAGTTGCACATGTGCTGAAGTTCTTTGCTGGACCAGGGAACTTGACGCTTTTCCTGGAGCTCCAGTGACTTGAGGGAAGCCATGTGATGGTGCAACTTCATTTTATTGTTCAGTCTCACCGTGTTTGTGATGCTTCCTGAGGGGACCATGCCTTGGTGTGTTGTGTGTCATTTCCATTCACTTTGTCCTTTGTGGTCCATGGAGAAACAGCACTGTTCAAATTACATTTTACAATTGTTGGATTATGGCCTTCTTTCCAGTGAAATCTTTTCAGCAGACTGAAAGGATTCATGTATTCCCAGTTTCCTCCAAGTTCAGATCTATGGCTACTCAGGCCGTGAGTTTGTGTGGCTTCTTCCCTTCCTTGCTGAAAATAAAGCCATGCCTAGACGCAAGACTAGCTTTCTGTGATCTGTAACTTTTTCCTCCTCTTGCCACAAGACTAGAGTTGCTGGGGCAGCAGAGAGTTTTTCCAGAGTCAATTAAGCAAGTTTTAAATGGTTCTTTAATCTCCATAGAAGCCTCAAATGAATGACTTGTGACAGCAAACAGGCTGAAGGTAGTGCAGATTAAGGATGTCAGTGCACGTCTATCTACATCCTGATCATGATGCTGATTTAATAGGTCTGGTTCAAGGCTCCTTGGCTGCATAGACTGATTTGAATTTTATTTTACCAAGGATGAGAAGAACTAAGGTATCCCTGATCGGAACATGACAATGAAGTAATGGAGGAAAAAAAATATGGTGGGGCATATGACCAGCTACTGCCTGTACTTGTAAATTCCTGTTCATCTCCTGCCTCCATTATGTTCCCAGAACAGCCCTTTGCCACTCACCTTTGCAGTGCTCTGTACCTAAAACCAGCCTGTTATCGTAGAGTCTTAATCCAGAGTTTTATTTCAGGGTGGTAGACCTCTGAATGTTGTAACAGCTCCCAATAGAACTCAGGGCCGCATGGTCTCGTGTCCTTTTGAGCCCCGGGGACAGGGGGAGGGGAAGGGACAGGTAAGGGCCAACCAGGTGCGAGGAGGGGAAGGGTCAAGGGATATAGATGCTAGGACAGGCCAATGAACCCAGACCAGAGGAGCATCTTTTGAATTTCTGCCAACCACACAACGCCTTGCTGGAATGTTAAGATTGATGGACAGCTCTTAGGCAGGAGGGCAAAATGGGGAGGGGGAAGGTTGGCACACCTGAGGGGGTTGGGATAGGTGAAACAGGAAATCACGCTGCAACAGCCTGTGACCACAGGTACATTGAAAGTGTAGTACTGCATGCTGAGAGTTGAAGAGTTCTGAGAAAGTAGGAGCAAATTTGGTGCATTCACTCCTCCTCAGAGAAATTTTTTATTTGGATAATCTTGTCTAGAGACATAACATGGTCACTTCAGATCTCGAAACAACCAAGGAATTTCAGTGGTATCTCCTCTGAGGAGGCTGTCAGCTGTCAGTGAGCAAGTGCCTGGTGCTTCAAGGAGGATGAGATAGGGGGAAATCAACAATTCTCTGGAGGAGCCTTAGCTGTAAAAGCAGTCCTAATTTTTGGCCTACTTTCCCTCCCTCACACCTACTTTCCCTCCCTCACACCTTAACAAGCAGAGTAACTCCTTTGGGCACTGAGTCAGGCTGACCAAAGTCATTACCCTCCACTTGTGAGGAAAGAGCAGATGGTCTCAGCGCAGTTCCAGATGTGGGGGAGATTTAGTAATGAAACACACATCAGGTAAGAGAGGCTAAGAAACTTTTGGGTGACACAAGAGGGAATGATCTAGTAGTGATGCCATAGTTTCTGCCAGCACATCTCTGTGCTGTGGGATGGGAAGCCTGAATTTGTTAGTGGAAAAGACCACAGGTCCCGTTCGTCTGGATTTTGGCTCTTGCAATGGAGTTAGTGTATGCTAATTTCCTTGACCTTTTTGGTTGATAGGCACAGTGCATCTCCTCAGCATGTCTGAGATTTCCATTTGAAGTCTGCATGTGGCTTTGAATTAAGAAACAGTTTGTGTTGGAAGGGACCCTAAATATAATCTTGTTCCAATTCCACTGCCATGGGCAGGGAACCTTCCACTAGACCAGATTGCTCAGAGCACCATCTAGCCTAGCCTTGAACACTTCCAGGGATGGGGCATCCACAGGTCCTCTGGACAATCCATTTCAGTGCCTCACCCCCTCACAGGAAAGAATTTCTACCTAAGGTAAACCTGTCCTCTTTCAGTATAAAGCCATTTCTCCTTGTCTTGTCAATCCATGCCCTTGTAAAAAGTCCCTCTCCAGCTCTCTTGTAGCCCTTTAAGTAATGGAATGGCTGCTATAAGCTCTCCCCAGAGACTTCTGCAGGCGGAAGAGCCCCAACTCTTTCAATAAGAGAGAGATCTGTCTTAATAAGTGCCTCTGATCACCTTGGTGGCCTTCTCTGGACTTGTCTTAGCCAGCCCATATAGTTCTTAGGTTAAAACCACAAATGTGGATGCAACACTGCAGGTGGGGTCACACCAGAGTGTAGCGGAGAGAATCCTCTCATTCACTTGCTGCCCACTCTGCTTTGCTGCAGCCCAGAATAAAGATGGTTTTCTGGGCTTTGCGTGCCCATGTCAGGCTCACGTTGCTTCTCATTCACCAACACTCTTTATTCCTTCTCTCAGGGCTGCTCTCAAGGCATTCTACGCCCAGCCTCTCTTTGTGCTTGGGACTGCTCTGGCCCAGGTGTGGGACCTTATACTTGGCCTTCTTGAGGTTTGCACAGGCTGACTCTCAAGCCTGTCCAGGTCCTTCTGGATGCCATCCCTTCCCTCCAGCATGTGACCACACCCCACAGTGTGGTGTCAATGGAAACTTGCTGAGGGTCCATGTCACTAACAATACCTGTGGATTCATCGCTTCTTTTTTGCTAAGGTCAGGATTAAATGCGCAAGATGGTATTTCTTGCTTGGACTCAGATGTTTATTAGTTCTTATCTATATTACAGTCTCACAAACTGTGAGTTCTACAGCACTTCACTCTAACAAATTAAAAATGGAGCTGTATCTCTCTCTACAAGGCCTTTTAAGGATAAACTGTCTAATTAAGAAATGATACCTAAATTATTTTTTCTTTAACTTAATAACCTACCACCTGTGGCCTGCAACACAACTTTTTTATTGAATTACACAATTCTACCCAAACCCATGAAGAAGAAGGTGAAGAAGAAGGACTAGCCTCTGCCCTAAAACTTTTATCTTGCTTTATATGTATTACAATATTCGAAAACCTTAGACTCTAAGTTTTCCACCATGCAATATTACACACTTCTATTCAAACTACACACCCAATTCTATTGTTCAATTTTGGAAGCCTTTTCACGGATTCATGTTGAATGTAGTGTTCTCTTGGGGGTAAGTGTTTGTCAGCACAGAAAGTCTAAAATTCTTAGTAACCAGGGTTCCAACAAATACCAACCATGGAGGAATGCTTTCGTCACTGTTTTTTACCCGGACACTAAATCATTGACCAAAACTCTCTGAGTACAACCATCCAGATAGATCTTTGGTCAAAAATACATAGGAATAGACTCATTGGCTCGTGGTGACAAACCCCACCTCTCCCCAGAAACAGGTCAGATCCAGGACAGTCTTTTCCTTATCCAAAGAGGTAACAACTTCACAGCTGCCTATGGATTTGAAGGCTCTCTACTCCTATTTGACAAATATAAACCACTATTTGCTATTTGCTATTTGCTGAATTGAGGTTGTGTCTGTGTCTGCCACCATGGTTCATAGGTCTGCATCTCAAAGGATCTTTGGATCATTTTGGGTCTATTCAGAGTGGAGAAGGTCTGTGCAGCTGAACTTGTTCCAAAGCAGTTCATCAATCTGTAACATTTTCGAGAAAGTTTTATTTTGCTGCTGTGTCTACTAAAGAATTTAAGGCTATCCTGGCAGTGGATCAAACCCTGTGTTATTTGGTACTGTACTGACTTCATAACGATTTGCAGGATGGACTCAATGAAGTCTAAAAAATTAGGAAGATATTTCTAATTTTTGGTCTTTGCATTAAATACATACTGTTTCTCAAGTATTCGGGAGTTGAACATATGCCACATTTTGAAGCCAGTATATTTGAAGGTCCACATAGAAATGTACTATGCTACGTATAATTTATTTCCTGGAAACAATCTAAGGTATATTTATATCTTCTGCTGTGAGAGATGTTAGTAAGTGCTTCCAGTAAAAGAGCATATAAAGGTGAATCCTGAAAGACAGGGTAAAGAGTTGTAGGATATTATTGTTTATCATTGAGTAACATTGCAAAACTCTCCATCTTCATTTCATCCGAACTCTGGCTGAGTGTTGAAAGACATAATAAAAACAATCAGTATATTCTCATTTTTCTGTGTGAGAGGATGAAGTCATGGCATATGGTCAGCTCACCAGTGCTGTTAATAATAAACCACAGCTAATTAAGTGCTGATTTATACCTCTAGGTAAGTGAAACAAATTGCTTTAACGGCTTTTGCTGAGGACCATCTAGTCAAATGGATTATGTATAGGAAGTTAAAGCTAAAAATTATTAGAGATCATATTTCAGTGTGGTGGAGTTTTACGGTAGAAACAATTAGAAACCTAACAGAATGTGTCCTGTATTCTCTTTGATGGAAAATCAGATGTTAATCTGGGGAAAAGTCTAATTCTCAACACAGCTGCTCCCCTTGCTCTATTGCACCAGATTTAAGCTGGATAAAAATGGAAACATGTTTAAAAAATTGATCATAGCTTATAATGGCAATAATCACCTTGAAATTGGTTGTTACTACAGTTAATGAACAGAGTATTAGAGCATAAATTGCTCTCAGATTCCCTCAGGCTATTAGCCAATATGCTGGTTGTTAACTGCTGGTCAGATAGTATCTTTATTTAGTGACCCTCTTTCAAAGACATGGATTTGATCCTGGGAAGCTGTGGGATGGGGTGCTTCATTGGAGTAGTGGCAGAGAGAGAGTGGGACCTTGGACAGGTAATCTCCTTTGTGAGAATCCCCTTTTCCCCATATCTGTAGTCCAGTTCCTTTAGAGCGTGATTATCTGTGCAAGTGAAATCTATACTGCTGGCTGTAAGCTCCCACTACAGATTTCCCAGAGAAGATTTTTCCCAAAAAAGAGGCAGGCAACCTGTTGCAGGGTGTTGAAGGTCTCACACACGCAAACCCTGGGCTCTTTGCAAGTAGGAGCTTGGCTGGGCAGACTGGGGTGGGGAGAAACCTTTCCTTTTCAGAAATGTGTCATGGGATTTTGCACTCTTGATGGTACCAGTACTGTACAGTTGCAAAAAAGATAGGAATTGTTCTGTTTGTTTCACCGAGCTTTGCATAATCTATGTTCCTTTTTTTTTGCATTGCTCACATAGTTCCTTACAAAGTCCTGCCTGATGTGGAGATACTGTTTTAGTTTAGATGCTTACTGCTTTCTGAGCTGTGAAATAGTAACAGGCTAATAAAATTATATCACTGGAATTACCTCTGCTAACCTAAAGATTCAATTTTGTCTACTGAGGTTTTCTGGCATTCATAAATTTATGGTTTACTGGTCAAAGTTTTGGTATCTTTGGAAAACTTAATGTCACAGAGCATTCATGACTAACATTTATGTCTTGATCCCAGAAGTCTGAAGTAATAGGAGCAAATTTCACTATTACACATGCTATATTTAGGTGTGGTTTTTTCTCAGCAGTGCTGGGTCCCTTGTTCCTAGAGAAATAGCTCTTTATCAGAGCTAGTTGCAATTTGTGGCAGTGAATTTTTTCCTGTGACTTGTGACATTCCACAACATTGAAAATGCATATGAAACAAGTGAGTGATTTTGGGTAAATTTCTGAGTGTTTGATGGAAAAGATGAAAACAAAACATTTTTCTTGACTAATATCTGGCTTATAGCTCTAGAGTGGTTTGTTGTGCAGACCACTAGAAGCCTTTTATGGGGCTTAAAAGCAGTTTACATCATGCTAAAACTTCAAATATAATTATGCTAGCTCAGAAAATGTTTCACAGACATAAAATTCCATGTGTCAATCTATAGCTGCAAGAAGAGCAGGCTGCTACAGCAAGGCGTTCCATGTCTGTACTCTGAAGGCTGAATCATTTCCAGGATGCAAGTGTTCTGTGGTCTGTCGTGACCTTTTAAACTTCCTAATCAAATTGAAGAAAGGCAACCTGCTGAATATAATCTCTGTAGAGTGGAAGCATTTTTTGTTAATTTTCTTTTTTTACAATATTCTGCCATTAGTTTATGTAACTTCATAACCTCATTTTCCATCATGGTGTCAACTAATATTTTCTCCTTCTTCATGGGCCATGCTCTCCTGCAGCAACTGGTTGCTCACATGGACCAGAAGCAGGCTCTGGCAGAGGTGAAAGGGTGGATCCTATGGCCTGGAGGAGCTATGGGGTGGCCCAGCCTACCAGGGGAGCTGTGGGGCTTTGCCCTGTGGTACACAGAGTGGAAGAAGCTCTGGCAGTAACAGTCTGCTGCACTGCAGTGGGGAGCTGGGAGCAGGACAGGAGCTGGGCAGTGGCTGCCCCACCACGGTGAAGCCCTGTGGCAGTCCCTGAGCAGGACCATGGGGCAGTAGTGAGGAACTGGTGAACGAACACCAGTGACAGACGGATGGAGCACAAGGATGAGGCATGGCGAGGGTGAGAGGTGCAGGCAGGACATCCATTAGGGGCAAGGGCAAGGTGGTTGGGTGGTCCCAGCTGGACCATCAGGGCAGTGAAGGCTCATTAGTAGCCTCGGGAGCCTGATAGCACCACATGGGTTTTCCTTGATCTCACTCGCCTCTTGGTGGAGTTTACTTTGTATTAAAAGAAAGCTGCATTGGGGAAGGGAATGACTTTTGTGAGTGTATTGAAGGCACTGTGTAGGAGAACTTGTTTCTTGCCTAGGCTCTAGGCAATACTTTTGATATTATAATATTGTCATTAAATTGTATCATTTGAACAAAGTGAGAATAATACTTCTCCCTGTAGGTGTTTTTGTGTCGGTGGGGAAGGAGGTATGGACTATAAATTCCATGGGAGAAAGCAGGAATGAGACTTTCTACTTCCTCTCTGGATGTTCTCTTCTGAGCCAAGAAATAAATGATGCATTTCAGTCTTCTTTATATCTGATTTCATTTTATTAATAGAAGTATCTGTGTCAAGTGAAATGGAAGTCTTGGGTTGTAATGGCCCAATAAGACAAAACCAAAACTTATTCTAATTTGATTCAGCATGAATGGAAGGGTTTTTTTTCTTTTTTTCTTGGTTTTAATTCAGCTGCCAAATTGAAAAGAAATTATTCCCTCAGTGCTGCCTGACAGATTTTTGGGGAAATACTCTTCTGAAAAATATTTTGTAAAAGATCTGTGATCTGCTTTGTGGAAGACAAAATGCTTCATTCAGAATCAAATGAAAACTGTAGAAGGATTGCAGTAATTTAATATGTTTTATCCTAAATTCTGTAACATTTCTTCTGTAGTTACATCTACTCAGACTACCTAATGAGCTTCCTGTGCTGATCAAAATTCCCAGAAACAAATGCCATTGAAAGTATAATGATGCTGTTAGAATGTAAACAGCATTTTCTGTTTCTGTGTTATAAACTACCTGAAACTTTTCAGCTAAATGGTTTATTCAGTTTCTACCGAATTGTACCTAAAGCGCTGCACTTTGCTGTTATAGGAAATTAAATGTATTTACTTCTCACAAGTAAGATATGGGGAGAGAGTAAGGCTTCTTTTTGTTTTGGTTTGGTTTTCTGTATGTTTAAAACCATATTTCTTAACATTGAACACAACTATTGTAGCTAAAACCCTAAGAGACCTATGTCCAGCAGCCAAAGTACAGAAAAAAACTGTTCTTTGATTGAGGATGCTTGCCAAAGTTACATCAAAACCAAAGTGAAATTGTGTCTAAGCCAGCTATCCTCCTGATTATTGTATTTTGGCCCAGAGAACAAAAACAGGAACATGAAGCAGCTACCCAAAATATCACATATGAAAAATGTACTTTCAGGGTTGAATTCATTTCCAGTTTTAATTTTGAGTAAGAACTCCTTTTGATAGTGGCTATTTTTTCAGTAGGGCTGTAACCAAAGTATACTTTGGTGTAAATGTGTCCTTTATGAGTGTGTAGAATGTGAAGTTTGGCTAGTGGATCTTGCTTCCAGTTAGCCTGCAGGTAAACTTGATTTTGGTATAGTGCCCCAAACCTTAAGGTAAATGCCATCGAGAGATTTTTCTGGCAGTGTTGAAAATGCCATAAACATCTTTGTTTCTTACTCTTACATTAACAGTTAAGAAATTTACTTGCAATATAGCAGTTGTAACACCTCCTTATCCCCACAAGTGACCTGGCATTTTACTGCTTAGCTGCTTCCTCTACTAACAATCTGCAAGGAGGTATTTTCCTAAAAGGTTACCTGGAGAGAGAGAGAAAACCCAAAACTGGACACCTGTATTCCCTGAGTTTTTTTAGCACTATGAAGGTGTTGTCCTTAGTCACTTTATTAAGGAAGCAGCTATCTGGGAAGGACTGGTAGCATATGAAATGACATAATGGACCAGAAAGGAAATTTAGGACTTGGAGTAGAGACACCAGGGGCCACACGTGGAGGTATGAAGATATTAAAGCTGGAGTAAGTTTGAATTCTCCTCACTTCTCAGAGTAGAAATGAGAGAAAGAGACAAAAAAGTAGCCTAATATTAACATCATTTTCAGAAACATAGTTTTCCCCAAGAAGTTTAAAGCTTTCTTGATTTTGTGTGAAGTGCATCTTAGCTGGAGTGGAGGAATGGTGGGCTGAGGCCAGATTTTTCTGAATCTTTGAGGAGATGCTCATAGTGAGGCTTTTAGAGTTTAGTTAGGTAACAAAATAAGGATGAGGCTTCCAAAAGAAAGAATAGACATTTACACAAACTTCAGCATGCTGTAAGCTGACTTTAGCAAAACAGAGGTGACAGGCAGTTGTTAGTTCCTTCTTTGACCTTCACTGCAATAGTTTTGTATTCTGGCATAGATAAAAGCCCAATTCTCCAATCAGCTCTGTTTTGGGAAAGCAAGGCATTGAATGAAATGCCAGTATTGAGATCTCATTGCACTTCTGCTGTGCAAGAACCCTGACCAGCTTTTCAAGTTGCTCTGCAAGGACTTTCCTTCTCCAATCACCTTCTTCTTTTCCTTGAGTCTGTTTCCAGCTAAACTTCATTGTTTTTTCACAGGAGTTTTTGGCAGAGTATCACTGCTACCTCACAGCCCACACAGCAGAGTTCAGTTAACTCCTGCTTCTCATGTTGTCTGTACTTCAGCATCTGAGCTATCTGTGTCTGCTTAAGGGACCTACACGTGCATGTCTGTTCTTACAAGTAAAGTGTGGCAATTCAGCACGCACTGGTTGGCTTTAGCTGATAGTAGCAAAAGAAAAGCAGTTGCATGTGTTTATGTGTGTCAAACTGGCTGCTTTAGAAAAACTGCAGATTCACATTATATTCAACTCTTTCAGTAACGGGTCTCCTGGAACAGTACTTGTAAGGGAGTTTAGTTCTGCACTTTATATAAAAGTTCTACTTGTATATAAATTGTAAAAAGGTAATAAGTAAGTGTAAAAAGTGTAAACAGCTTGGCCTGTAAGAGACTCTACACTGAGATCTCAGGGATAAGTAACCATTTGTTCAATACACCTCACACTTGGATACACACCTGTGTTTTGGAGTTACCTCCCTGTCTCTACCTTCCACTCTTCTTTGTAAAACTGTCATGTTGTTATACCGGCATAAGGGAAAAATTGGTCCAAGTTGAGAAGAGACATGGAAAATATCTTTTCGTTCTAAAAAAAAATTATATCATTTTTGTTGCTTCTGTTAGTTGTATTATTATGCAAAACTAAACTCTACGCTTAACTAATCTGAGGTTTCTCACCTAATTTTGTCTCTGTTAGTGCAAAATAACATTTCCTATGCTTAGAAACATGCTCAAGCATGTTTTCAAGCATCTTAGGTATGATCTACACAATGGTTAAATGTGAGGAGATTTTCTCTCTTAAGGGTCTCAAAGATTCAACATGCTCATCACATCTGCCTACTGAGATGTGCTGGTTTCCTCTGTGCTGTCCCTGCTCTGTGGTTTTGAGCTGCAGGGGGGATTGCTATAAGAAGTCACAAGTACTTGCCTCAGGTTATGTACCTGCACTCTGCCTGGACATCAGGACCAAAAAATGCTGTTTCAGTTCATATGCTTGGTGTAATTATGTGTTTTGCTGACAAGTGGGAAGATTTTCTACTTCCTCAGACAGTAATTTCTTCAGTCTCCATGTCTTAAAGCCTTAACTAATGATCCCTAAGATGGACTTCTCCCCAACCTCATTAACCAGTTAAACAAATCAAAATAAAGAGTTCTTCAGGCTGCAAAAGATTGCTGAGAGGGCCTATAGCACAAACATTACCCTTTCCATTACCATTAAAAAACAGAAGCATGATGCCCCAGACAGTCCTGTCTTGACCATTTCAATATACTGTGCTATAACATATTAGTACTTTTTTATACAGTCCCTCTCTCAAGTGCCCTGGTTTCTGTCTCCCCAAAATATCTTGTGTTGCTGCCTGAGTCTGTTCTTTGTGTCAAATTCTGTGCTGAGGGGTATGGGACAAACAGCAAGAGCATCAGCAATGTCTGGCTGCTCTGCTGCAGTTTTACTGCAACTTGTTCACAAGTGTGCGATGCTTGAGTTTTTGAAAGGGATATTTATTGTTCTGCTTTCCAGCAGGAAGAGCAGGATAATTCTTTGCCTGAATGAGAATACTGTGTGCTTCTCTCTCTGAGTCGGCATTGAAAAACAGCTGAAAAAAGCAACAGGAGGAGGAAGGTGGGGAAATGGTAACTTGAATAGAATACTGGTATTTTCAGGAGGGCAGAAAAATTCTGAGGGGAGGAAACATATTTGTGGGGGGATTATCCAATAGAGCATGTTGCATATTGTTTTTCTTGACTCTGCTAAGTATCTGATAACAGTGAGAACACAGTTGAAGCTACTAATGTTATACAGTATTTTGACAGTGATATAGGGAAGGACCAATTCGAATTTTTCAGATACACTAAATATAAAGAAAAGTTAGAAACACAAATACTGTAGCTTTTACACTCCCTAGAGCTGAGAGAAGCTGTCCAGTAACTTTGTCAGTTGGTGCCAGACAACACTTCAAAATAGTCTTGAGTGATTTAGATGAATTTGGAGCAGGTGAGACCAAAGTTTGAATGAGTGCTGTGGATAGGTAAACACTGAAAGAAAAGCTGACTAGCAAAACATTTAAGGGGGGGGATTTGTCACCATTTGTTTTGCTCAAACTGGAATATCTGGAAAACCAGCTCTGTATAGCATTCTTGTGGAATACGACAAATTTAAAGCAACTTTCAAGGAAAACTGATCACTTAAAGCACAACTTGGAGTTCTGGCTGTGAACATCTTCCTATCAGTTTCTGTTTTAACACAATTTGATTGTGATTTAAAAAAAAAAATTCCTTAAAGCTTCAGAGCTGAAATCATAAGCTTTAAACAAAAGATCACTTTTAATTTACATGCACTTTACAAGCACACTGTTATAGGATGTAATGGCTCTTTCTTTGGATGTTAACTTTTTATTTAGGCTTAGCTTCGATGTAGCCATATGCAAAACATTGGAAATGCAGTTGGGGAAGCAGAAAGCGTGAGTGAAAAATAGCCATAAGCCTGAACTAGGCTATCTCTTATAAAATGCTGTTTTAGTGAACAGTAACTGTTATAAATTGGCTCCATATTGAGGGGTCTCTACACAAATTTTGCACAAAATTAGTGTACTCCAATGTAACTCTGTGATCATAACTACTTTTCATGAAAAAGAGACTTTTTTTCCCCTGCTTACCTTCTTTAGAGGAAGGACATTGGGTTTAAGGTGCATTTTCAGTACTCTTCTCTGTCACCATCTTTCCTTCATTGCAAGTCTACATGAAATACTAACCAAAGATTGGACTATTCAGGGCCACAAAGTGATCATAACTAAGAAAACTAACTAACCTCTGTGTGAGATACAAAGGTTCACGTAATTGTGCATTCAGTGTCAGATATTAGCAGGTAACTATGGAGGAATATAAGAGCCAAGGATAAATCTTGACCTGGCAATCCCACAAAAAGTCAATTTGGACTTCACAGAATTCACAACTTTTTTTTGACCAGCTATCTCTTTAAAGAAAATAAAATTATTGTCAAAGTGTGATACTAAGTACTGTGCTCAGAGCAGCTATGCTTACATTCAGATCATAAAGGCTTTTGTACCGCCAGAGCCAACTTCAGGGCTGGGGTCAGATTTTTAATGATGTAAATCCTGGTGGTTCCACTGGCTGGAGAAAGCCATGTTGATCTGTTCGGGTCAAGAATGTAATCTGTAACTTTTATGTCTTTAAAGCTTATCTAAGTTTTCTGTTACTCTTTGGTTGATTTTTGTGTTGATGCTTTCATAATTACACAGATCCTTGGGGTAAGCTCCCATCTCATAAACCTTTTTACATGGTTTTGAACTCTGTATTCTCCTGTAGCCTTTTTCATGAGGCAGTGAAGTCCATACTTATATCTTTATATATATTTTATATATATATATATATATATATATATATATATATATATATTTACAGTCCAAACAATAAAGGGAACAAAACCAGTCTAAATACATTATTCTTTCATATTGTTGTTTGCCTCAACTTCTTGACCCTTTACTCATAGCAAGATTGTGTGAGTTCAGTGAAACCCATTTGCTCCTTTGCTGTCTGTACCCCGATCTGGGCAATATGATGGAGAGAGTTTAGGTCTTCCACATTGTCAGAGCATTTCATTATGGGGTCATGGCATGCCCCCTTCCCCCAAACACAAATTGTCAAATAGAACTCATTTTCCATCAACAGAGAGCTCAGCAAAATAGGGGGCCATCAAAATTAGCAGTGGAAGAGGCTTACTGAAAACCATTTTTTCTGCTCTTTGTAGATGGAGGACTGTAGTACACTGAATTTTTTTCCCCATCCTTTGTCTAGCCAGTTTCAGAAACACTCACTCACTCACTAGGGCTCAGCTGTTTCCCTTGGGAGACTATTCCACAGCCTAATGGCTAACATTTAGCCATTTTGCTAAATGTTTCCAGATAGCCATCTCTTCCCCTGCCCCATACTCAATTTCATCCCATCACTTCTAGTTAGGTACACTTCCATGAGCCAACTGACACAAAATCTTTCTTATTCACAAGAAAAAAAAAACAAACTTTTTTCTTTGGTAGGAAGATACCAAGGCTTGACTCAAGATGAAGCTTCTCCATTTCCAGTGTTTAGGAAAATTTCTTTCTTGTCTCTTTCTGTCCAGCAAGAGTTGAGAAGTGTTAATAGCAGGAGATGCTACACACACACACACACACACACACACACATACAAACAATCATTCCACTTGATTATTTTAAGTACTAGATTCTACTGTAGGATCTGTAGTGGTGTCCCAGGTTTCCGAGATGATGGAGGGCTGTGTTTATTGTTTCCTTCACTTTTTATTTTCCCCTCAAGAAAATTATAGTTTTTTTCTGTATATAAACAACTTTCAGTACAATACTGATGTCTGTCTCATTCAAAGTGAGATTTTATTCTTCTTTCATGAGACTGATATCAGGGTATCTGGAAAAGAGTGGAAATGGCTGAGATACTTTTCAGAGTGTGATTCAGAAGGGTTTAGGTCTGTTTAGTAGTGCTGAGAGTGGCCTTTTTTGGTCTCTGCACTCAGTCCCAACTAGGATGGGATGTGCAGGTAACACTATTGCTGTCTTGCATTCTTGGAGCATCTGGCTCCAGCTTGAGCTACCTATAGGGTAGCCTCTAGGATTAGGAAATATAGCAGACTCCAGGTGGTGGAAACAAGGATTTAGGTATCTTTGAGGTGCTGCACACAGCTATGCAGGGTTTTTGTGAGAATTATTGTGGGAATCAATCAAGTAAATGGAGTAGAATTACTTTATTGATTATTTATGTATTAGAACTTTATTGATCAGGTTTTCAGTGTAACTGTCTGCAAGTAGGTGTTATGCTTTGACTAAACAGTGCTAAGGAATTTCTTTTACTTGTTTTGTGTAGAAAGATTCTTGGCAGAACAAGGGCATGCTATTCTCCTACAAGAATTGGACAACCCTGACCTGCAGATTACAGAGTTACTTTGAAGATCATGTACTGTCCTTGGAACAAGATAGACCATGTACTGTCCTTGAATAGATACAACGAAGAAAAATGAGCATTGTGCCAGGATGAGACCAGATGCCCAGTTGTGGGAACTGCTAATTTAGCACACCTTAGCTAAAATGTTTATAGAGTGACAACCAATCAGTTATTAACATATAACTCAAGCTACTTAACCAATGAGCATTAAGCATTAGTGGTGTGAGACAGTGTATAGAGAAAGATAAATATGCCAAAGTTGCTTAATAAAGTAGAACGACATGTAGTCCCATTGGTGTGATTGTCATTACTTGGCTGAATGAGTGTGGCACCCTCTTCAGTTTTGCTCTGAATGAGCTCTGCTTTCTGTAGTGTTACTTGAACATACCAATTCTGACTGTATTCAAACAGTACTGAGGTCTTCTATTTTCCTCTAATTTTTTTTCCACTTTCTCCTTTCTGCACTTCCTTATAACACAAGAGTCAGTAGAAATGGTCTCCTGGAGGAAGATTCTGTTCCAGAAGATATGCTTACTATATTTAATCATACTAGGAACTTTTATTTTGCTAAAGTACTAAAGTGACAGCCTTTAGAGAATAATTATATGGAACGCCATGTGTGAGCAAAGTGTGAAATGTCTCCAGGACCAACCAAAGCTATAGATATTTTTATTAAATATGAATGCCATGCATTTACGCAGGGTTTGCCAAGCAGATGTTAAGCTGGTCTTCATGGTAATTTAATAGAGCAAGGAACATTTCCTGCCATTTTTATCAAAGTCAGGCTTTACATGACATTTTACATTAAAAATATGAAATGCAGAGAAAGAGAGAGAAAAATAATTAATAGTCAGTTTCCATTCATGAATATCTTAATATTTGCCTTCAGAGGATTTAATGTTTCTCCTGAATATTTTTCTTGGAGGCCAATACGAATCTGAGCTAAGCTGGACTGTGTGCAAATTCTTCCACAGGGCCTCCATCTGGAGTCAAGCCCACTCCTGCTAATGCAATTCTTATTTTTCTATTTGTAAAAAGATGATGATGACACTGAAATCAAACCTTAAGTTATTCTGTAGATTTTGATATAGAGCTCTGGAAATATCTGTGGATAGAGTCCTTCTTTCCTCCTCAGAGCATCACATGATGATGAAATGTCACAGCAGGATTTTTCTGTACAGAAAATACAGATTGGTTAACCTTACTGACATTATGCCTCTGCACAGTGTAATATCTTAACAGGAGTTGACATCATAAAGCATTTGATTATATACAACACATCAAGCAGAAATAAATAAGAAAAATAATTAAGCAAAAAGGCAACTGAACTGTCTGTGGGTCCAGTACAACATAATGAGCCTATTCATGAAATATCACTGAAGGGCCCCTCCTCACAAGTATGACATTATTTACATGGAAAAAGTGTTGTCATACTTCTTCTACCTTCTAGATGTTGTTTTAAGTTTATGGAACTGTTTTTCCTCCCAAGACATAAGTGGACTTGTCTAAGTTCCATTCCCCCCATCTGTCCCCCACCTCCTGGTCAGGTGATCACTGTGGTTGACATGACCAACTATAGCTGTAGCTGAAGAAGGAAAAAAAAGATCATAATAAATCAGAGCATGGTAATGCTGAGATGAAATGAAAAACTATCAGCTTGGTCTGTGGGTTAGACCTGCCTGCCTATAATGGCACAGGCTTCCCATCATCTCTGGGAACTTCTGTAGGAACTGCTGAAATAGGTTATGTTTGTGTTAGACCTGCAGAGCTCCACCTGCTCAACTCAGGACTCTGCTGCTCCTGTGGAGGAGATATGGCCCATTCCTTTGGTTAATTGGATGCTTCTGAGAGGGACCTGGTTGAGGCAAAGAAGTGGCATTGGCAGTCTTGCTACTCTACCAGGATATTGAAGATTTGGGCAACAAAGGATCATCATGGTCATTTCTGACTTCTAGTTAAATCACTACAAGCCCAGCCTGTAGGGTAGAGCAAGGAAAACTCCTTGTTGATGGAACAGGAGGTGGTACAGGGGCAGAAATCTTGCCTGTTTTTACCTCCTAAAAACAAATAATTGATTATAATAAATTCAAGCGTAAAGCACTAAACAGACACCCTTCTTTTGACTTCTAGAATTGTTGTCACTGATTTGTGTGGATTTGTGCTTGGTTGCCTAAGAGGAGGAAAAAAGGAGACGACTTTGCAGACTACCTCTGTGCTATTATTCTGTACCAACAATGTGGGAATGCAGTAAAGGTTGTCTTTTTAAATGAGGTCTATTCCAAACCCAGATGTATACAGAGGACTGTATGTTACGTATGCGCACACAGAAATACAAACTTTCCCAGATTTTCTGTAGAATAAACTTAAAATATCAAATTCATTTGCTGCATGTGCTTATTGATACAATACTGGTTTCTTCCCACTTCCCACTTCTCTGTACAGGAGAAAATTTATTTTACATGCTCTGAAAGTTGTTAAGTTTTGAATGAATTGTCCTTCTAGATTGGTTTGAGATCAATATGTCTGGTTGACAGGCTGAGGATGGAAAAAGCTGCTTATCAGTGTTGGAAGCAGGCCTCAGACCTGATCAAAACATTTCTTTATTATTATTTTGAAAGAAGGAGAAGGCTTAATATTTTCTTGAAGTTGCTTGTTGACCACTCTTGTAATTTTTCATCCACTCAGCTGAGTGCTGAGCAGTATGAGCTACAAATATGAAAATAATAATCAAATGCTGCCTAATAGCTGGTGTTTGGCTAAGTAGTAGTTGACAGAATTATTTCCCAAGCTCTGCAATGGAGTTTAAGTTTCTCCATTGTGCCTGACATCTTTCCAGCTTCTTCCACATTTATTTGATACCATTTGGTCATATTTATTGCAGGAAATGTTGTACAAGAGGCTGTAACACAATGGGAATGTTCTGTATTCCATAGGAGTCTGTATGCCATAATGAAACAGAAAGCCCAGGAAGTGGCAGGCAGAGCTGCTGTGTGTTGCAAATATCTAGTGACCTTTTTGAAGGCCAAAGATTCATCTTGTACTTTGGATTTCTGGTTTTGGAAGTAATCAGCAGAAGTTTTCCCAGCAGGCTTTCTGCCCAAGATGCTGGCTGTAAGTCATGTGGCTAGTGCTGACTCAGCATCCTTGATTCAGGGCTGCTGCTGTAGCTTAAATGGCTTTAAAACCTCCCAAACTGCCAGAAAGTGGTTCATCACTATCTCTTGCAAACTTCTCATTTTGCAAGCACCTAGAATAAGAGGTTCTGCTGGCTCTGAAATCTGAGCTCTTACTTCTGTCAGCACAGATATGCCAGTAGCAGAGGTAGAACTCCACACTTAACAATTCATATGGCTTGTCACTTTAAAATTTTTCTTACCTGAGTGAAAATAGTATGCAACACTTTCTGGGTTTTGATAAGAGGATTTGGGGTCCTTGGGTGGAAGACAAAAATGTGGAAGAAGGTCAAACACCAAAAGTTTCTCTGCCTTTCCATTTTCTGAACTTGTAATTAACTCCTGGAAGTTTTTCAGGAAATATAAGCCATCTGCATGAGAAGGAGCCCTCACTGTATTAAAAAGGAGTTCAGGCCCTGTGTCTAGCCATCACTGCCCTGTAAGACTTCCCAGAAGAATGAGAACTGGTATCAATTTTTGGTGTTTTTTTGAAACATATGGTGCATTTCACTGTTCAGAATTTACACTCCACATAATGCGCAAGGGAAGCACATAGACCACATCTTGAGTCTCTGGATTTTTACTACTTTGTGTTACAAGCTGTGATAAATTAATATGCATCTGTACTGCCTACTTCAGTATGCCAGCTCCAGTGGATTTTGCCATACTTTATTGTTATCTATACTTTACATCTTGCTTAGGATGATGTCTGGTGGGCAAGACAGGCTGAGATGCTTGGCCAGAGGCTCATGTCTGACTCAGAAATTGAAATGGGGTGTTCAAAGGTACTTGGAGGATATGGTGTGCAGCCCAAAACACTGTGTGTACTCTGGATACTGGAGTGGATCAGGTCAGTATCTGGTATTTCTTGCTCAGGTTCATGACTCTAGTGCTTTGTTTCTGAGCAAAGTCTATTTCTAAGATATTTCTTTTCAGCTAATTAATGAAGAGTTAAATCCTAAGCTGAGGTCTCTGATGGGGATATTGCTCACTGGAACACATTTGCATTATTGGGGATTTGACAGCATGTGTCTTGATTATAACAGGGAGACTGTAGATGCAGCATCTCAAAATAAGGATCCTAAACAATAAGCATTTGTGCCAGGGAGATCAAGCTGACAAGCTGATCAAGCTGAACTGGTGGGGTTAAGAGGCTAGACCAGGCATGGGGAATCCAGACCCCAGGACTAACAGTGCAGGATGGTGTCTGATTACAGCAGATAGCTGAGCCAGGTCTGGGGAAACACAGCCAAGCCTTTGCAAACACAAACAAGCTACTTTAGGGCACAGAATGCATGTAAACCAATGATAAGTATATGTTATGTGTTCCATTTTTTGTACTAATTTCACAAAGAGTATGTTTATTCCAGGCTCTGGTGCAAGCAGTAATGCCTCATTCATACCTGCTCTGGACATTGGCAACTCGGTCCCAAGGCAGGATACAAAAGCCGAAAGAGGATTTGCACGTTTGCAATCATCTGCCTATGCTGCAGCCAGTGGCCAGGCTTTTATCTGCACGGGCTGAATTTTCTTTGAAGATTGGAGGGGTAAAATACTAATTCAGCAGTTTAAAAACAGGGATTGTCCCACTATACTCAGCACTGGTGGGGCTGCACTTAGAGTCCTGTGTTTGGTTTTGGGATTTTCACTTCAAAAAGAGCTTTGAAGTGCTAGAGCGAGTCTAGAGAAGAGCAAATGACCTGGTGAAGGATCTGCAAAACAAGTCCTAATAGGAGCAGCTGAGTGAGCTGCGGTTGTGAAACCTGGAGAAAAGGAGGCTTGGGGGGGACATCACTGCTCTCTACAACTCTCTGAAAGGTGGCTGTAGTGAGGTAGGGGTTCATCTCTTCTGCCATGTCTCAAGTGAGAGGATGAGAGGAAATGACCTTAAGTTGTGCCAGGAGAGGGTCAAATTAGATATTAGAAGATAAATGTTCACTGAAAGAGTGATTTGACATTGGAATAGGTTGCGGGGGGAGCTGGTGGTGTCACTGTCACTGGAAGTGCTCTCTCTGGAAGAGACATCCATATGTGGTACTTGAGGATACAGTTTAAAGGTGATTATGGTTGCAGAGTTGATGGCTGAACTTGACGATTTCATCTAACCTTGATGATTTTGTGATTTTGTGAAAAACAGAAATGTAGAGCCATTAAAACAATTGATAAAACACATTCAAAAAGAGCATCCGACAAAGTCTAGAATCTACCCTTTATTTAGATAAGAAAATAAGAGGGAACATCACTCTTTAAATCAGCCATGCATCTACTTCAGTGCAAGCTGCTTGTCTCTTTTGTTATCCTGTCTACTGATAGACAAGACTGTGTGTATATTTGGGCAGAGTGGCACTATGCCACATGGTATTCCTTTCCAAGCTGCTGGCAAGTTTATTGTAGGTTTATAAACTTGTTCTGGTAAAAGACGATGGTGTTTTTGTTGATGTTTTTTTCTTTCCCTTCCTGAGCAGAAATGTGACTTAAAATCTCCTATATTGTTCAACTATTGAAGTTTAAACTGGAAAACCAGAAAGATAGAAGGTTAGTAATATGGATGGCTAAGAAGGAGGTATTTTCCTCCTTAGCTATAGGCTAAGATTGTGGTCTTTCACAATGAAAAGATTGAGATTAGGATAAGACTGGAGAAATAAAAAAGAATCAGGAAAATGTAAAGAGGACGACATGGTTATCTGGGTAATGACTATTTCAAGATATTTGCTACAATGTCTGTGAATGTACTTCCTCAGTTGTTGAGGGATTTTCCAGCAGTCTGATTTAGGAACGGGGTATCTGTGATGGGATCGCTGCACCTTATACTTCTAGAGGTCAAGGAACTTTGCACTGATGGGATCACATCCACCTTATGCTTGCAGAGGTCAAGGAACTCTAAGGATGAAAATAATTTACATATTTATTTCTCTTTTGCCAGAGTCCATTCTAAAAAAAAAAAAAAAAAATTCTTGGCCACTGCAGTAGCAAGGAAAGAAAGAAATGACCTGTTTTCTTGTCCTGACATGACTGCATGCTGTAACCTTCATTCTTCAGTTTAAATACTCCAAAATCATCAGAAACTTGAATCTGAATAAACCACTTAACTCTGCTATGATGAGAGAATATGACTGCCCTTAATGTTGCGGAAAGAGATGTCTGTCTTTAGTGCCAAATATCCTCATTTGAAGGTTGCTCTCTCCTACTGTGTTTGAATTTTCTGAAGGTCTCGATTTCAACCTCTGGATAAGGATCAAACCTTTCAGAACTTGGTGCCTCATCCCCCATTCTGCGCCACCACGTTTCAGGAAGTGCTCAATAATAGTTCATTTTGAAAGCTGTTGCTCTGGGAAAAATGGATCCTGTTAGACTAAGCAGGGGGAAGACAGTTGAAAGCCTGACCTGCCTTCTGATGAAGTTCATCCTTATTACAGTGCCTGCTGCAAGGGGAGGTGAGAGGCTAAGGTGTCCACAGGTAGCAGGTAAACAGTCCTGAGCTGAGTGACTAAGCCCTGGTAAGAGACCAGAGAGCTCACTGGATCAATCAAAACCAACCAAGCAACCAACCAAAAAACCCCAAAAGGCAAACCCACTACCTTTGGATCTCAATTGTGTTTCAATTGGGAGAATAAAATGTGCTTTTCATAGGAAACTACTTTTGGCATATTTCGTTTTGCTGTGATGCAATTTTCAACAGGGACTTTGATTTTAAATTAATTTTGCATTTTAATGCTGGAAGCTAGATGTCACCATCATGTTCAAAGATGCTCCCAGATATAATATTGGATTTTTTTAATTGTTCTTGGGACTAACTGAAAATCTTAAAACTGCAGCATTTTTCGATCAAATGTAGCTGGTATTACTCAGCCTTGTACAATCAAAACCTACAGTTTGGCTGCTCAAAAATTCAAGAGGAATAGGTAGTTTATATTCTTTTTGAATACTGGGTTATACCTCCACAACAATTTGCTTCCGGTGTTCAGACTTATCCCTGTGGTGCTGTCAGCTGGAAATACATCTTCTAATATTGCAGGTGAAGTTGTAATGTAACCACCTCATTGTGGTGATCTAAAGCTTCAGGAAAAGCGCCAGTTATTGAAAGCTTCCTTCCTGATAAGAATACTGTTAACTGGCAGCCCTACAAATCCAAATTTTTTTTTTTCCCCATCAGTCCAGGGAAGTTTTTACCTGATGAAATATCATGCTTTGCCCAAAATTGCCTCTTCTGTTAAGAGGAATGAAGTAGCATTGCCTCCACTTGCCTGAAAACCAGTATGTTTCTAGGGAAACTGTCCTCTAAAATCAGGAATGACAAAATCTTGACAGCCGAGTGACCTTTGTAGTCTGTGTGATGCCCCATAAACACAGAGGCTTTCAGTCTTCAAGTACTGCATTTTCTTTGCAGCCACATGTCTGACTAAATCAAATATTAAAAAAACCAACCCAACTAACCACAACCTGCTTTTTTTCCTCAAATAAATGCATCCAGATCAAAGTAACATGAGGACTTTTGTCGTCTCTCAGGAAGGGACGCAGCAGGAGAGACATAAGTATTCTGGGATGGCATAGTCACTTTCTTGTCTGTCAAGTTGATTTGGCCAGCTTTAATTGTCTCTAGTCTCCAGCTACTCCATACAAGGGTAGCAACACTGTACTGGCACCTAATGTCTTCTGAAGCAATACCCTCCCCCCCTTTTTTTTTTCTCCTTTGAAGGAAAACAGGTGTCTCATTTGAGTGGTCAAAGTATGGTTAAACCCCAAGATTAATTTCTGTTCCTCATCCCTGCTGCCCTAAAAGGTGACTTTGAATCAGATTCTCAAGTTCTGTGAGTGCAGCTCTCTCCAATTACACCACCTTGGCTCTCAAGTCCCTGTGCTATCCAGATACCCTGAAATTTATTCATTTTTTCAAAAACATTCTTTATGTTGTGGTTTTGAGTACTCTGTAATAGGCAAAACAACAACCTTCCTTTTCTTTTTCTAGAACTACTCAACTGTATCCTTTTGACATTATTTATTGAAGGCAGATACATTAACAGTTAATACTGGCTTTAATTCTGCTCCCCCCTCACAGTAAATGTTGATTCCAGCTCTTCTGATTTTGATGAAGACTGGCTTTGCTGGCAGCCTGTGATTGGCACAACTACAAAGCTGATTTTGGGAACCTTAGAGGTTTATTTAGATTCCTTAAATGTTTTGGCTTGATGGTATCATGGGTATTTTTGAAGACTTTTCAATTCCTAACAGCACCAGGCAGGCAGACATATACACACACAGGAACTAGGAAGCCAGTGCCTTCTGTGCTTTGTTCCTCAGGCTTGTAAGTGGCTCCTTGGGCGGGGGGGAGAAGGGGGGGCCAGGAATAAAAAGGAGTAATAATAACAACTGGTAAATGGGGGCCACGTTCTTCACCTCACTAGGGGAGGATGGAGTAGCAAAGATGATGCTATGTTTGCACTGCTGGAAAGAGATGTGCAGCTGTGAAGTTTGGACCCTGTGTTTAAATGCCGATTCCTGTGCTTTGGTGATCAGTTCCGAGCATGAAGGGTAGTTCCCAGGGATCAGCCTGTTTGTCACCTTCAGGAAGTTTATTGCTTCCCTGTCTCACTGTGCTATGGGCTGTTTGGATTTGTACTCCACAGAAATGTGCTGCTTTAACATTGATTTCTCTTTTGTTTGGTTTGGAGTTTCTTGGGGAGGCAGAAGTGGGGAGGGAAATGTATGTGGAGGAAGCATGTGGGAGCATGTTGAGGCAGCAGTCTTGGGCAAAATGTTTTCAGCGTGCTACACCTATGTGTTCGGTACTAGAAAATCACATAGAGCTGCTACTTGAGCTGAGGAGAGGGAGCATCTTTGCATAACATCTTTTTTTAATACCTTATGGTATAAAAGTGATCTTCTATGGAATGACTGAGCAGAAATAGCCCAAAATACTTTTGATCCATTTTAGGAATTTGTATGTAGCTCCTGAAAATCATCCAGTGACTTCTTGTTGATTCAGTGAGTCATATTTATGGCCTAAGATCACATTGATGCATTTCATTTCTCTTACAGCACTCTGCTTCTCCATTTTCACTTCTTCTCCCTATTCTTCTACCTTTCTGGACTTCATAGCATTTTCAGCAAATCTCTAAAGCCGTTGATACTCAAAGAGTTAATTAACTATGTTGCAGCCTTAGGCCCACTTGCCTTTCTTGGTGCATGTAAGCATGGAGGAGAAAAAGCTGTGTCCAAGAAATGCGGCAGAATACAGTTTTTTCTTTGTCATCTGGAAGGGTGGTGGACAGTGTTTTATGCAGCCATTAGACTTGTTCCATTTATTTTGAGAATGTTTTGCAGTATGCAAGCAGGATGAAACCTCTACAAACTTAAATTTTAATTAATTGAAATTAAAGTAATCTAATAATCATTAGATTAGATGAAGGCTACTTCCTTAATCTTTAACTCTGCTCAAGAATTCTGGCAGAAAAATAAAGCTGATTAACTAATTCTGTACAAATGAACTTCTCTTCAGTTAAATGCCATAGGAATTTCCCAAATGGGAGCTAACAGGCAAAACAAGTAATCACTGTGCCCTGACTGTCTATTTGAATTGGTAAGCAGAAGTGAATACTCCTGTCTTAGAACACATCATGCTTTTCTGATGGGCACTGCAGGCTGGATCTAAGAACCATGTATGTGTGTAATGCCTGGAAAAACTGTGAAATAAGAACTCCTGCTCTGACCTCGAGGTCTCTGCACAGATGAAGCTGCCCCTGATGTGCTGGAAAGGGCCTTTTCTGGCTTTTTTTGGTTTTTTTAGGTAATGTGAGCATTGGACATGCTGCTTTTGAGACTGTGATGGTTGCAGAATTGAATGGTTGTAGAAAGCTTCCCAAGAGAACAATAGATTATCAATGAGCAACAACAGATTTTCTCTGAATTGATAAATATAATAAAGGAAAAAACTTGTTTTAAGGCATACAGAAAGACTACTAAAATCAGAATTGATTTTCCCTTGCAAGGGTGATTAGAAACACAATATATTATTGTCATAGTTCATAGTAGTTAGGCTTGTCTTCTGCAGCTAAATCAGAACAGTGTGGGGACATGGCAGGCCAGAGAAGAGAAGCAGTGGTTATTATATTGAGAACCAAAGTACTCCTTGCCTTGGCCCTTCGCCCCCAAACTCCGTGTCTTTTCACCTTTTGTGTCAATTAGCTTCAGCGACCACTGGATGTAGCTGTCGCTTCACAGAAATACGGCCAAGCAGACACATTTTGCCTCTTTCATAGCACAGATGGCCCTTCCCTTCCCTTCCCTTCCCTTCCCTTCCCTTCCCTTCCCTTCCCTTCCCTTCCCTTCCCTTCCCTTCCCTTCCCTTCCCTTCCCTTCCCTTCCCTTCCCTTCCCTTCCCTTCCCTTCCCTTCCCTTCCCTTCCCTTCCCTTCCCTTCCCTTCCCTTCCCTTCCCTTCCCTTCCCTTCCCTTCCCTTCCCTTCCCTTCCCTTCCCTTCCCTTCCCTTCCCTTCCCTTCCCTTCCCTTCCCTTCCCTTCCCTTCCCTTCCCTTCCCTTCCCTTCCCTTCCCGGAACTTTCCTCCTTTCATCCTTCCCTCCTTCCCAGCCTACCATATGTTTTGCTTTTTTGGATGTTCTTCTGCTTATCCACATGGAGAGGCCATGAGAGTGCCAAGAATACAAAGAACACCATGGTTACCTGCATATACCTGCACATTCAAGTAAAAATGGACACGGTCCAAACTCTCCATCTCTAAAGTCCTAGTGTTATAGAGGATTGAGTTTAACAAATGCAGGCAGGGGCCAAAAGATCTGCACTTGGCTCTTTTTGTCTGACAAAAATGCCAAGACAGGTTAGATATTACAGCCTTTATTTAGCTTAATATAATCAGAAGCTCCTTCAGGTCTCCAGGGTTGAATATGAGTCCCATATTTCAGAGGTAATATGGAAGAGTACTTAACCTACAAACAGACTTTTTAGAAGGGCAAGTATTCATAGATAAAGGGGAATGGCCTTAAGCTGAAGGAGGGCAAGTTTAGATTAGATATTAGGTAGAAATTTTCTGTGGGTTTGCTGAAGCACTGGCACAGGTTTCTCACAGAGGTATTGTGGATCCCCCATTCCTGGAAGGGTTCAAGGTTGGGTTAGATGGGGCTTCTTGGAGCAAGCGGGTCTATTGGAAGGCGTCCCTACCCATGGAACATGGAGTGAAACCAGGTGATCTTTAAGGTCCCTTCTACCCCAAATCATTCTATGATTTTATGATTTTGTAGGTATTCTCTGGAGAGGCAAGAATTGTAGGAGAACTGGAAGCACACTGAATCATAAAGGAGAAAATCACTACAATACCAAGGAGGCAACTTAAATACCAACTTAAATAGAAGGTGAAAATGAACAATCTATAAAGTTCCCTTTATATTTCACTATGAAATTTTCACATCTGTATTTAAAAATACAAAACCTGGGTATTTCTGAGCCATCTAAAAGTTGGCTATAAAAGTTACTATATTGATCCCTTACCATTACTGTTTGCAAAACCATGAGTCAAAAGTAATAGGCTGGAAGTGTTCAGACATATATACTTGTATGTGCTAGTTGTTTACAAGTACTTCAAAGCTTTCCACTTATTTGGTAGGAAGCAAAAGTGATTAAAAAAACCCAAAAACCCAAGACAAAGAAAACCAAGCATGATCCAGCTCCATTTATTCAGTAAATATGCAGGAACACTGACTCACAGTGGATACATCTCATATGTTTAACTTGAATTTAGTCACATCACCTTGGAAGTAGTGCTAGTTTATGGATTTGGTCAGAGTTGCTAGAATTTTTGTTTCCACACACTGGTAAATGTTTTCAGGTAGGTTAGAACGCTCCAGTTTTCATAATTTGTTCTTATGCCCTTTGTTATAACTCTGGTTGAAATTGAAGATAGTGACAAATACTCTTGTCCTTGCAAAGGAAATTTTCTGAGGGCAGCACCATTTTTTTTACTTTTCTACTGCAGATGTTGGAGCCTCAATTCTGAACTTGGAGAAGTGTCACAACCCAGCATGGTTCACAACCTGCTTGCCCCCTGCCTGCTGCAGGATCAAGGCTCATCTGGACTTCCTGGTCAGGATATGTAGAATAAATTTCTTGTTCCTGTGCTGCTAGATTTGCCTACCTGTTAAGAATTTACAAGACTGCATGTGAAGACACTGAAGCTTTATTTCTTAATTCTATCTAGCTTGCTGATATTAGTACAGCAAGGTGTATCACTGAACCTTAGCAAATGAAGCTAGAAAGGACAATAGGTTATCCAGCCTGGTCTCTTTCCGCAAGGCAGGATCAACTAGACCTAACCCTCCTTGACAGATATGCAGCAAATCTGTTCTTAAAAACCTCCCACAACAGAAATTTGACACCCATCCTCAGGCCATCTTTGCTAAAGGAAAACTCTTCCTACTGCTAGAAAGGCTTTGCTAAGGACAAGCCTGGATCTCACTTCCGGTAACTTAACCCATTGATTTCTTGCCTTATCCTCAGAGGAGGTAGAAAAGAATATTCTTCTTTGTAGCAGGCTATGGCATATTGCAGGGCAGCCATTGCCTCTCCCCATTATCTATTGTGGCCTACGTATTCTAAGTTTTTTTCTGACTCCTCCATTCCCCTGGTCTTCTCCCCCCCGCTACCCTAGACCAAGTTTTCTGGATCTCTGTTTGCTCTTGATGCCCTCCTGTGGGTTCTCTCAGGCTGATATATTGTGGAATAGCTTTTTTTTTGGTTTGTTTTGCTTTGTGCTGGAATGCCCACAGCTGTCTCTCAGCCAAGGCACATTCGACTTTTAGCAACTAAGCCATAATTTTGGTTTAGAAGGCTTTAGGGAGACAATGCATAAATAGTATCTTGCTACCACTGTGTACTCACTGAATGGGAAAAATTTTGGAGAGTTGCCTGACTGGTTTTAGACAAACAGGATTGCTTGGATGTTTGCTTCCAGGGTACACAATAGGAGAAGAGGGGGGCTATATGAGTAGTGCATTGTGCCCACATGTGAATTTAGGCCCTTATGCAAGAGGAATCTCCAAGCAGTGCAGTGTTTGAGCCAGAGCACAAGCAGAAAATTCCTGGCATCCTGGCAGCTGAACTCCTCATTCAGATTGCTTGCACTGACAAGAGCAAACACCAAAAACATCCAAGAAACAAGACTAAAAGAGCTCCAACACAGTGGCTGTCTAAGCTTTTTCTTTCTCATTCAGGTTTATTTTCATATGGCTGTTAGTGGGACTATGAGAAGGATCTTGCTTTCCCTCCACTGCTTTCCCTCCCCTTCACCATGCTGCATTTTAAATCAAGCTGTCCTCTGTAGCTCTGCAGCAAATCTGCACATTTCTGGTTTTGCTCTTTCAGAGGATAATTTCTCCTGTTTAATGAGATCTGAAAATGAATTCAGGCATGAGTTGGAGAAAGGTCACAGTATGTGCTCAAAGGTATATTAACTACTGTTGGAGCTGGCATCCATTGACTTCTATGAGGACAAAATTAGGCAGCAAACAGTAAATACTTCCACTAGCACTTTATTACAAGCAGGACCATTTACAATGAATAAGAATTTGAGAAGCTTCAAGGATGAAATGGGGATGCTCACAAATAAAAAGAAAAATCTTACTACTTAGGCTTAGAATATGATTCCAGTCAAGGTTAATGGGGAAACAGTTAATGAGGGGTACAGAATCCAAAGGCTGCATTGATGCCATATTGTGTCTTACACATGTAATTAATGCTACTGACTACTGCTAAATGGCTCTACCTGAGCACATTTTCTCTACCAGGAACTTTAAATCCCCCACACTGTATACAAGAGAATTCTCCTGATGCTTTACGACTCCCACTAATGCTGAACAGGCTAAATTAGAACCGATTTCTTCCACTAATTTCCAGGATGGCGATTTGCATCCACCACCACGATACATCCATCATTCAGGGCCCAGTGGTGTAATGGCAAGTTTGACATCAGCTTTACAAGGGGCAGGATCAGTCCTTCAATGCATGTAGTGAAAGAAGAATCCCATTTTCCATTTAAGCGGCGTTTCCACAGCAGGAAATGCTGTGGAAAAGACAGAGCTCCCTCTTGGTGAGTGTTTTCTCTATTATCATCTTCCTCTTGCAATTTTTTTAATTCTATTTTTTTGGGAAAGTTACTTTTCTACAAATTCCAGGCAAATATTGCTGCTCAGTGGCCAGCACAGTGAAAAAAATAAAAGCAGGTGAAGGTAGAGGTGAACCATTAGGCATCTTGTGCCCAGGCAAAGCATAAGGATGCAAAACCCACAAAGCCAGTTATAACCAGCTCCCTCCATTCGTATCTGCTCCTGGAAGTTGAACTGTGCTCAGTGCCCAGCATGGGAAGAGGAAGAGCAAGATGAGATTACATTGAAGGAAAGAGAGGGACTGCATAGAGTTTACTCTTACTGTCTGATTCTATTGTTTAAAAATACTTTGTTTTCCTTGCATAGAGACTTTAAAGTAGGGCATTTGTAAGCACTGTTCTTTCTACCCAGTACTCATTGTATTGACAAGAATTGCTTCAGCTGAACGGTTTCATCAATGTGTTCAAGCCTGTTTGTAGGTGGCATCCAGAGGGCAGATTCCACTCTCATCTAAGACCTAGGCCTATTCCGTTTCTGTCTTTAAAGCATCTCCCAGGTGCACTTAAGCATTGTTTTCCTTCCCAATCCCCTCTTCCCCCACCTTTCCTCTTCTCTTCTGAATAAAATGGTTTGAAAAACTCAGGCCAAATCCTCAATTTCTTTTGGGTGAGGACTAACAGATTCACAGGATTAACCTCCAGGTTCCACCTGTCCTCAGAGGAGGGACAGTTCCTCCAGAGCCACATAATCACATAGCACTGAGGGCTGCAGAATTGCATCTATTTATCTTTGTGTAAGAGAGCATTTCATCAGCCTCTAATTGGACCCAAAACAGAATGGAGTCAAATTAGGTTGTGCTGCTGGGTCTAAACAGCCTTACCAAGTAAAGGTAAATGTCTCATAAACAGATCACAATTTATATCCTTTTTGCATTCCTTGTGGTTTGGGATTTATGGCCTTTCTGGAAATCTTGGCCTGAGTTGGAGAAACAAAAAAGACGCAAGACTGGTGTATGATTCCAGCCTGTGCACCTTCCCCTGCTTTTATGTGGATTTTTTTTGTTTTAACTTCTGATCATTGTGGAGGGCTGAATTTGACTGGGTGCTTACCAAGCCCTCCTCATTCAGCAGGATGAGGAGGGAGAAAATAAGGTGGAAAGAAACCCTTGTGGATCAAAATAAAGGCATTTTTAAAAAACAAAAGCAGGGGCCAGGTGTGGAAGCAAAGGAAAACAGATTTATTCTCTACTTTCCATCAGTAGGTGATGTCCATCCATTTCCTGGGAAGAAATGGTTTCTCAGAAAGGCAAATGTCCTACTAATGAGTGCCCCTCCCCTTCTTTTTCATTGTCATATGGTATGGAATATCCCTTTAGTCAGTTTGGGTCAGCTGCCCTGGCTATGTTCCCTCTCAAGGTTTTGGCCCCTTCCAAACTACTGATGACAGAGAGGAATGTTGGAGACACAGCCTTGATGCTGTGGGAGCAATGCATCAGGAGCCAAAACTCTTGATCTGTTATCAACACCCTTCTAGCTACCACGGCAAAAGCCCACACTTTGAGGGCTGCTATGGGAAAAATTGACTCCATCTCACCAGACCCTGCACTAACTATCCACTTCAATGAGTGCCAATCTGTGTCCCTACAAAACTACACCAAGCCAGTACCTTTCTATGTGCCACCCCAGTTAAGCTTGCCCCAGACAAGCTCCCCACTGGATTCTTCTGTTTATGGGATCTTATTGATCTTATTCCGCACAATTTCTGCTCTCTGCAAAGCAGCAACATAATTGGAATCTTCTGCAAACACTGTAGATTTGTCCTCTGGGTGTGAGAGAGAAAACCCCACTTTCTTTGAGAGGCCTGCTCTTGTCCAGCTCTCCAAGAGTTTTGAAGATTGGAGTTCAGTTTATAAATTCCTCCTGTTGCATTCAGAAGAGGCTCTTAGAGTGACGGAATAAATCCAAATTATACTGACTTTTTCTCTTCTCTCCCTTTTCTCCTTTTTAGTGTTGAACTTTGAAAATCCTAGATTAAGTTTGTATTCCCTCAGCTGCATCATTGTTTTCTGGGAGCATGCTTGCATTTTTCAGGAAACTGAGTGGCTTTTTGACTTGGAGAAATCAGAGAGAAGTAGAAGTTCATTTAATTCGTTTTGTAATGTAGTTAATTTTTGTTTGTTTGTTTGGGGTTTTTATTAATATATCCTTTACAGATCTACTAGTTATATGATACTGGTGGGAAAAGAGGCAGATAAGATGACGATGATGATGAAGATAATAATGATGATGAATAAATTTAGATATGTTGGAAGCATCACATGAAATGAAATTATGATAATCCTCTTGCCTAGATTTTGACCCTGTAAATTTTTAAATAGAAGAGACCTAGGTATTGCCTGTTGAAGCCTAACCCTAGTAGCCTTCTCTAGTGGTTTTCCTAACAGATTTTAAAGCTTATCTGTTGTCAGCAGTATTTAGAAGCTGTTTCAACTGTATGAACTGAAGTCCTCAGAGGATTTAATCAGTCAGTGGAGCACAAGATTTGGCCCCTTCTATTCTAAATGCTGATAATAGCAATCCTATTCTGGCTATACTCACATGAGGTTAAGGTTAATGCAAAACTACATTAATAAATAAAAGGCAACACCACCCCCACCTCCTTCCTCCTGTCCCCCAACTTGTTTGACAAGTGCAGGAGAGAGCCTGGTTTGTGAGCAGGAATGCTTAGGAACACGTTTGTAGGCTCATGTGAAACCCTTTTTTAATCCTGGTGATTTTAACTTGCTTAAATTCCTTTGAAGGTCCCCTTCCTTGATGGGGATTGAGGTTCTATTGCCATGATGCATTTTTATGCTGCATTCCACAGGAGTTAGCACTTGCCATGGAGACCTGCACTTTGTCTTTTAAGCAGATAAAAAGAGAGGTCAGTCAGATGTAATTCCCCAACTCCTCGTATAAACAATTTAACCACTGCAGCAACATACTTGTTTGGAATTACTCCCTTAGATTCAATTCCCTTTTCCTGCTCCACTTGTAAAAATGGTTAGTGTCCTCAATAAACTGCTGCTCAGCCAGGTCCAAGGCTTGCTGTGGAGTTGTAGAATAAATGTTAATCTAATACAGGTTACTGGGTCAAATGCAATCACAGGCTTGTGGGAAAAGCTTAATACTGTTCTGCTTCTTCTAACACAGTAAACCTGGATATTATATGATAGGTTAAATACCATTGAACCATAGCAAGAATTTTCTTGAAAGTAGGATTTAGTACAAAGGAAACTACACTGGAAGTGACCTAGGATTGACTTTGCTCTCTGAGAGCATTCTAAGGAGCTGAGGTATGCTGTGAAAATTGTCTCCCTGAAAACATTAGGTACAAAAGACCCTAGGTCTGCTACAGCAAGGATGATTCAGCTAATAAAAGGCTGCATGGGATTTTACACTGCTGCCTTCTGTCCATAGGAAAGAGCATTTTGCCTTTTTTCCCCCCATGCAGGGACTGTGAAGCCAGCCTGATATGACTACCTTCAACATCTGATATCTGAGATTGTGTAAATACACACTTAAAAATATATAACTTTAACACTCACATGTGAGTGCTGACAGTTGCTTATTTCCCACAGGCTGGGTTATCCCTTGCTGTCATGTACCTCTCTGTCCTGCAGTGATGTAGTTTGGTAAAATATTTCACCTTCTTTAGTGCAGGTTTTGTTTGTACTCAGTACTGCTGAGGTCAGATACTCAGTGAAGTCGTAATGGGAAGGCTTGAGATTCCAATCCTGCACGGAGATTTGGCTCAGTGTGTGCTAGTTTGTATCAACCCCGGGTCAGCCTCTTTCCACAGTGTATGCTGTCTGTCTCTCCTTGTTTATGTAGCTATTTATAGTCCTGGTATTTGATTACAGAATGAGGGCGAATGGACACAAAGATGAGGGGTGTTGTGGACTTAATTTCGTATTTGTTTTATATTTGCTACTTTAATTAACCAAGCTAAGTCCTGTTAGTGAGAGAACTCTGAATGATACACAGGGAGAGAGGACATTTCAGAGTGCCAGGACTGAGAGACTTGTTGAGGTCAGACATCCCTTTTATCAGTCTGAGCAGGAAACAGATGAGGCATTTACACTGGGGTGAAAGGTGGCATGTGAACATACAGCTTTGCTAGTTGGTAAAAAACCTACCAAACCCCATTGCATCATAGCACTGAAGTGTCTAAAGGCTGCCCCAGCAATGATAGAGCAGTGTCAAACCTCATTTTAAATGTGGGATGGGAAAGACAGGGTGAAAACAGCCTGTGGCAGATGCAGGAACATAGCGAAAGTTTTTGAGATTGGTTGATTGGTTTTGTTTGGTTTTAGTTATGTTGTGAAATTTTATACTGAAGACAAACTTCCTATATGAGATTTTGTATTAAGTGCTGCGTACAGCAGGCACTGCATGCATTAGCATGTCTCAAACATTGTTTTTCACATTTTAATTTAGAAATGCCACTTAGCTCTCTTCAGGCTTTGCACACAAGGTGCATTCAAGATGTGAAAAGAGTCTCTAAAAACTAGTGGGTTGTGGAGTCAAAAACTCACCTCTGCTTTGGAAAAACTAGTGGTCAACTGCAGTCATGCACAGAGAGCTCCTCACTGGGGTATGCTGGCCCTGTTTGGCAGCCAGTTGGATGTTTCCAGCTAATGCCCCACCCCCTGTCAATTTTCCAAAGCCAGTACAGCTTGGACTGCTAAAATACCATGACTGCATGGTGGTCAACTTCTACTGCCATCATTGAGCAAGAACTGAAGGATGGTCCTCATGTGTTAGAGACTGACAGGATTGAGCTCGCAGAGACCAGGAAAAGAAGAGTCACTGCTTACGTGGCTGTTCTGCAGGGAAATGGCGGGGGGGGGGGGGGGGGGGGGGGGGGCAGAGGGGGAAGATCTTGAGGAGGCTGAGATTCATGAGACCTTTGGAGCCTTTCAAGCAGAGAGTTTGCTTTTTCATCAAGTGGCATCAAAGCTTTTACACAAATGTGCCTTTAAAGTTTTTTTTTTTTTTCCCCAAACTCCAAGTAGAACAACTGTGGATTGTATCTTATCTGGGGAAACATAACAGTTTGCTAAAACCTGTGGTGAACAAGAGAAAATGTTTTGTCTATGCTATTTTCTTTTTGTTTGCCATGAGACCCTGTTAATCTCTGGTCCCCAAGCTCTCTTCTTCATTTCATCTTCCATATAATCTCTTGCCAACATTTTGTTACATCAATCTGCTTCTGAATAGCCAGGCCCTCTGCATTCTCTTTCCTCCTCCAGGGTTAGTTGTGGGACAAAAAAAAAACCCTTTTTTCTTTTTGTCCCTGTTCCATTCTTCACTAAAGTGTACACTAGTCCATCTTGTATAGTCTTCATGTGACCATGTTTCTGTCTTCTGCCTATTCCTTATGTCTCTTACACAGGTTTCAGCACCTTCTTCATTTCTCTGAGTCTCACTTACCCTGAAAAATCTGATGCATCTACCAGATGTTTCTCCTCTGTGCTCCCAAGGGCTACCCAGGACACACCTACCTCTACGCAGCTGGAAAGCTGAGAGGAGGAGGATGTCTAAAGCCACTGGTCAGTCATTCCTTCCTCTCCACTCTCCTCTTCAGGGCCAACTTTATACCCTGATTTTATTCATTGGCCAGTCAATGAAGAAATATAAGCTGATTTAGAGGGTTCAGAGAAGAAGTCCTGATCCTGCTGAAGGCTAAACTCTTATTGAATTTCACCTCTAATTTCTCTCATCTTGGTACTGTGGGGTGCTGCTGTGCACTTTCAAATAAATGTATTTATGACTTGTTTGTTTTTTCCTAGAAAAAAAGGTAGGAATGTCTCAAGAGTTGCCAGGTATTCTATAAAACTTTTATATAAAGTAAAATTCTATTTGTTTCCCCAACCCTTCTTATCCTCAACTGCTCAGTGACACAGACTTTGGTACACTTTCAATTATTGCCACTTAAGCTGGAAATGCTGGCTGGTGTATAAGCGAAAAGTAAACAGTCTGGTTGTTATTCCACCTCCCTAAAAAAACCCGACAAAAAATAATTTTAAAAAAGAGGCTGATTTGATCTGTCATTTCTAATGACATTTCTAATCATTTCACTGATTCACCAGCGCTGTAACTGGTGAATCAGTTCTGTCCAATTAGATTTTTTCATGTTTTACCACAGGACATACTTGTGGCACAGCAAGAGCTTTGTGTCTTGGTGAAGGCTTAGTGTCTCACCAATAGCAAAGTGTGTACAAGGACTGTGTCCTTTGTTGAGTCCTGAACATGTTGCATAAAAGGCAGAAAGAAAGCTTGCGGGGTGTTTTTTTCCTTTAAAGGAATAATTTAAAAAAACCCAAACCTGTGACATTTTAGAAGGCGATTTGCTAAGCTCTGCATGTTCTGTGTACTTTAGTGTGTGAACAAATTAGATTATGAAAGGTAATGTATTAGTGATTTGACAGTAATGTGGAATTTTGGAAGCATTAATCACTAATGCATGTTTCATAATTTCAGCTAAATGATCTCAGTTGAAATGCAAGAGAGGCAATTGAAAAATTCATTGAGACTGCAGTGGAACCTGCAAATTACTTTGATTTACTGCAAAATACTGCAAGGCAGTAGGAAATGTTCACAGCTGCTGTGTTTATAATTACGGTAGAGATGTATGATGAAACGGCAAATTCATATATGTATTTATCTTGTCAAATGTAAGCCTCATTCTTTATCTTCCTTTTACCTATTTAAAAAAAAAACCCAAACCAAACTGCAGGTTACAACATAGTATTTTCATTTATTATTTGCATTAGCAAGGTCTTTTGATACCCTAAGTGAGATCAAGGCACTAACTTGCTGAAAGCCAGGGTGGCAGGATTTTTCTTCAAAGTTTTACTCTCTCAGTGCTGTAACAATCTGCCTGCAATGGCAACTTGTGCAAATCTTTGTGTCTTTGCTTCCTTGCAGGACTCGATGGGCCAGGAGAGGTGATACAGGTGAGATTTAAATGGATGTAGGTTTCAGAGCTAATGCACCACCAAAATGAATTCATACCTTTCTGCAGCTCCCAGTGGTCTCCACCCCTTCCCTGGTGGTCCATCCTGTCTGCAACATCAGTCAGGGGTGTTCTTAAGCTAAGTGTTTCTTTTTGCAATTGAGGGACCAATTTGTTTTATTTGAAGCGAAAGCTAAGAATTTCTAGGTCTCACTTCTTAGCTACTGTGCAGAAAGACATCTGCTTACTGAATCATCACCATGCTGTAGTGTTCACCTTCCTTTCAGCTGATTAAATTCACTGTGCATGGATTAAATATCTCTTAAAGCCAGTTCTATTGGTTACTGACTCCACTGTCAGGTAGGAATTGATGCTTTCACAGTTGGGTTTTTTTTTCAGGTAATCTTCTTTCTGCTGAGTAATCCTGTTGATGCTGAGGACACTTTATTCCCCCCTCTTCTGCCTAGTGTCTAATAAATGAAGTGAGGCTTATTCTGGATAGTAAAGGTGAAAGGATTGGGCTCTTTTCCAATGGCAGTGAAATTGGTTGTGAAATATTAAGATGAAGCTGACTCCTATTTCATCAAAAACCATGGAGGGCTGCTGTTTAATGCATATTAAGTAGTGGAGAATCATAAAAAAGAATTTTCTCCATTGAAATTCTTTATTTGGTATAAGGAAAAGAGAAGTTAGTCCTCATAAAGCCAGAATTCTCTTCAAATGAAGAAAATATTGCACATCATGTGAAAACTACAATGCTTGCCATGTGTCACTTCTTCCTCATTGAGAGCTCTCTTCATGGCCTGTATTTCCCAAGTCAATTATAAAAGTCCAATAAATTAATGGGCAACTTCTGTTTATAAAGAAATTTCAGCAGCAGCAGTATGGACTCTAATTCACAACAATGCAACATAACTGATAAATTATTTGTGTAAATCCTTTAAAAGGTCTTTACATCTGCCCAAAAGAGCTTTTCAAGGTTGTCCATGAAATTATGATTGTCCCAGCGACTTCCATAAATGTCTTTCTGTAACACTCACCCTTTTGACTAGTACTGCTGAGTCCTTAGAAAGTGGCAGAATCTCTCATTCCCCTTTCTAAACTGGATGGTTTGAGCTAAAGTAGAGATTGAGTCTGCATGGGTAGAAAGAGGGAGAGCAGAGATTTGTCTTTCAGAGTAAAATTTTCAATCTCTTTTATATGATTAATTCCTTATTATACTTGATTGGTTTTTGGAGCCAAGGAGGTACCTGGTACTTTTTGGAGTGTATAGAAGGCATCTTCCTTGCCTTGAAGAGTTATTTTCCCACTGGGTGTATCCATAGTCAGTAATGGAAAGCAGCTCAGACTCCTGAGCTAGCAGGCCCTTCCAAGGCAAAAGTAGTGCTGCTGTGAAGGACTGTGGTGGTTATTTTGCTGAGACATATGGCCAAGTCCTGGCCAGGTGCCACACAAGCATGGCCCTGCTGCTTCTGAGCTATGAGTGAAGAGCTCCAGTAACTCTACATGGCCATCATTCACTTGGCAGCCATGTGGGCAGCTGGCCCTCTTCCTGGCAGCTGCCCAGCCATGTGGGCAGCTGGCCCTAGGTGCTGACATCCTGACATTAGTAGTATTTCTGCCCAGATACAAAGATTTCTTGGACCAGAAGAGGCAGCTCCCTTTCCTGCAGTGGAAACAAACCCCTCACTTGTTCCTACTGCTTTGAGACTTGTTTGTTTTTGTCTTCATTTAAGCATTACTGTTTGTAGGAGGAAAAGTGTACTTCCAGGAAAATGCTTAAAAAGTATCTGAAGTATATAAAAATGTGAAGTGTTTTTTCATATTAGTAATCAGTTTCTAACAGAGAGCAAGAAGAGATTAATTTTTGTGAGGTGTCATTTTGAAATGAAAATATAGAAAGTATTTTAGTTTTTGTGGCTTTTTTGAAGAGTAACAGTTGTGGAGAGATGGGCATCATCAAGTCACTTGCATTCTAAAAAAAAGAAACCTAACAGCAATTCTAACTCCCCCACCTAACAGCAATAACACAGCATCCTGTCTTTTCCCACATATATGTTTAGTTTACCTGTTACTCCGTGCTGTTTTCCTGATGCACTGAATCCAGGATCAGATTGAAGACTTCTCTCCTGTTAGCCATATCCCATGGAGTTTAAGTATGTGAGAGTTCACTATAATATGGCCCTACATGTTAGATATATTATAATAATACAGCAAAATTCCTCAAACGGTATTATACAGCTTGTGAATATGATCAGAAACAGTTGCCAACTTTGAAAATAGGATCACGGTTAATTGTCAAGGCAGTTTATACAGTTTACATACATAAAATTAAAAGAGCAATCAGGTTTTCAAATAGCTGTAATGCAAAAAAAAAAAAAAGAACCTGTAAAAAATGTGAAGGCAATATAATGTTTAATGAAAAGTTGGCATTTTAAACAAGCAACAAGCAGTATTAGAAATTAAAACTGAAGTAAAACTTAGTTATGCTGCAGAAAAAAATTATGTTGAAAACTTGAAAATGAGTTTGCCAAAAGCATGTATAAAATAGAAAATGCATGTGACAATTTTCTTTATTATACAGCCTAATGAGGGTAAGGCCAGGTGAGTAATGATAACAAAACCATCTTGTAGTGTTATTCAGATCTTATAGTGTTATTGGATTTAATGTTGGAAGCTGTTAGAAAGATGAAAGCATTTACACCATTATTTTAGCAGCTTTTCTGCACCAGAAAATGTGGAGTGGCTGAAAGATTCAGCCCTTCCCATAGGGGGCTTGGCTTTTGTCTGGAAGTGTCAGGTCAGGACATGAAAGGCTATCTAACAAGATTTTGGGAGCTGTGGAAGGAGCTTCAGAGGAAATGAAATAATATTTATATATGGACAGGTTGTGGCTAAGCTCTTAAGTACAACTTGATATTCAATTCAACCCAAAGTAAAGACCTCAACTTCCTAACCTCTTATTTCACCCTTTTATTAAAAGGGGTGCTCCATAGTTTGCACCCAGCTCTCCCTGCTGCTAAACTCTGAGCAGACTGCAAAAGCTTTCCTGAAAACTGGCTAGAGCGAGACAATACCTAAAAATGTTTCTTCCTTTCATGGGAAGCCTCCAAAGTGTGGTTCTCTCAGAAGGATTTTCATGTGTCACCCAATGGATCTGCCTCCTATCTGCCTCTGTAAATGGTGAAGAGATACTGGCAGCCCCCTATGAGAGAAACCAGAACTCCAGCAGTTCCCAAGTGCACGGGTACAGCAGCAAAATCTGGATTTTTATATCCAGGCTGCAGTTAGAGGGCACAATCTTCAGTGCTTTGGTATTCTTCATTTCTTTGTACTTTGTTGAAAAGACTGGCATTTGATACTTTGTACCCAAATCACTTGCTACCTGAAGTGGGCTCAGAACTGTAGATGATCAGCTGAGGTGAGCCTACATGTGCCTCCAGTTTAATAAAAATTGTGCTGAATTATAACAAACAATTCTGTACTGTGTTTTCAGGATGCCACCTCATGTGGACAGTTCAAAGAGCACAAACAGTAATGGGTCAAAGAGGCACAAGGTTATATTATTTTTACAGTTAAGAGAAGAATTTTTTAGTCAAACCTGTGAAAGGTGCTGTCACACACATATTAATGAGAAAACTTATCAGACTTTTTTTTTCCAAAACAAAAGTCATTGATTTAGGAGAAAACAGCATGGCAAGATCCATGCTGTTTTACACTATTTGGATGTATAAAATAGACAAATTTAGGCTTAAGAAGAGATGTACATGTTTAGCAATAAACATAAATCATCAGTGGAAGTATTTCACAAGAGATGTGATAGATACAATATTTAAATGAAGACTTTCTGAGTTGTAGAAATCCCTGAAGTGGATTCTTTGCTCTAGATTAGAAGGAAGGTCAAATGATTATTTAGGAGATAAATGGTCCTGCCTGGCTTGAAAATTCATGTATTTATTAAATGTAAACAAAATGGAAGCAGATGCACATTCTCATTTACCCGAGTACTTGAGGGGAGGAAAAGCAATTCAGCACCATGATATATATATTCTCTCTTGGCATAGGAAAGAGCAGAGTTGTCCTTGCCTCTCAAAGAGCAGGATGCTGTGGGAACCAGCTGAATGAGGAACCTTTATTAGAGGTCTGATTAACAAAAAGATTATTGCTGAGTGTTTTTTTAGGGCATCTGATTTAGAGATGGAATGATCCCTGTAACTTTAATCATGGCTTATTGGCAACACAGATAATTTTTAAAAATGTTAAAGATATATATTTTAGGTAGATATGTCTCTGTCTGTCTGTCTGTCTGTCTCAAAACCGAATTTGTGATAATTCTGACTATTTCAGACTGTTTAATAGGTTGTTTAATAGGTGGTCCTTAAATGAGATTGGTTATGTGATATGTAATGAAATTCTGAGATGCACCTGAATTTACTAGCCACATTTAAAAATGTGGGCACCACCTTTAAGCAAAACTGTAGCATCAAGCAAATTCTTTTATGTCATCCTTATGGGGATAACATCCCAGGAATCCAGTCTGTGGTCTGTTTGATGTGTGGAGAGTACAGGGTCTGCTGAGGCTGCGGAAAACCCATTAATAGCATTGGGATCTGAAACATTCTAGGCAAAAATTGTTCTGCCTTCCAGTACGCAGTAATTTTCAATGACCAGATTTGGGTTAGAGCACTGTGTATGAGATCCAGGTGTAGACAAATTCAATGTTAAATGGTCATCCTGCTGTGGCTTGATTCGAAATGAAGCAAAGAGCAGTGCATCAGCTTGTCCAAATAAGGTACCCTAGAAATGAAAACACTGCTGAGAGAAACATTTAAGGCAAGTTCTTTAACTCTACAGAGCTTAATTTTATGAAAGTGCTGTGTATCTGCAAACCATTCAGTTTTTTATTTGATTTCACTCAGATTTTGATTCAAAGTGGATGCTGATTTTGGTTGCCTAATTTGCTGCATTAAGATATCCATGCTCTAATCAGTCTTATCTTCATACAGTGTCAGTGCCGGTTGCTGCATTTAAAATAATGTGTGAGCACAGAAATGAGCTCATTGTTAGATGACAATATGATACTTTTTTTTGAATAATAAATTCTCTTTTTCCTTGGAAAGGAAAGGAATAAAGAAGATGTTTGCCCTCTTTCTTCTTGTCTCCTGAAATTATCATTAAAATAGGATATATTATGGCTTCTCTTTTAAATTGGAGAATTTTTTTTTAATATGCATTAATTATCTTTCTTGCCTAAGAACTGGGTAATTGAGGGCCTGATCCAACATCCATTGCTGTAAATGAAAAGCCTTCTCCAACTGTAAATACTGGATTGTTTGCCTGGTTTTGACAAGATTTTCCCACCAATACAGTGAATTCTGAGGCTGGTTCACAGTCATGCTCAGCATAATTAAGATTCTTATTTTTTGCTCTAAATGTGTCAGTTTTGAGTATCTCCCTTTTAAAAGGAAGTTAGAGATTTTAATTTATTCACAGAACAAATGTTCTTCCCTTAGATCTTCACTTTTCATAAGTCTGTAACAGAAATAGTAACAAAACCTCCTGAACCATCCATTCATATACCTAGAAACAGTTTATGGGGACACTGAAAGACATTGATGTTATCTTTTTAATATTGTAAGGAATAATCCTATTAAAGAAGAAACAAGGAAAACTGTTATGCCCACAAGGCAGAATTATCCAAAGTTGATTGGAGAAGCTCAGGTTACTCTACAAAGCCCAGCTTGTGTGCTGGGCTATCTTTCCATCAGGGCTTGGTGAATGAACAATCATTTGTGGATTCTGCTCATCTCTCTTTGCGAACTTTGTTCAGTGGAATTAGATACAACTTTGACAAATTAGAAGTGCCCCTTAGCCCCACTGTCCCTGCCACAGCACAGTCTGCCAATTGTGCCTGGTTTTCTGAAGCTGGGCTGCATCAGAGCCATCAATGGCAGGCCTTCCACAAAGCTACACTTTTTAATAAGGAAATCTGTCAGCACTGGCTTCACCAGTCTTGCAACCTTCTCTTAATCCACAGTGTAAAGTACCTTCCCTTTGCCTTCTCTCTGTTGTGACTTGGACTCTGAAATAAATATCCCCTTTGTTTACAATATGCTGACAACAAAATTAACCTTTGGGATTAATTGCAACAGAGAGTGGTCTGGGTTTCATGTTTCCTCATAGTACAGGTTTGGGATTAAGTAAAACTCAGCCACCTGCCTAACCAATGTCTGTTACTTCTGCTCCTGAATCCCTGGTTTTGCTCACAGCTTCTTAAAAGATGGTGCTGGTTACTGAGCTTTTTATATTTTCAGAAAAGTTGATAGAAATTTCAAGCAGTGGCCTTGGGGACCACTATTTCTGCAGTTAAGTCGGTGAGGAGAGAGAGTGGGACTAAGCAGTATGTTCCAGCTCTGCATAAAATCTGTTAGTAACTGGTTTGTGGTTCAGCACAGAAAAGCAGCACTGCTGGACTAGGTGCTACCTCTGATTTATAATACTCAGTTATATCAAGATAATTGGTCTGGCAAATGATTTTCTACTCTGTAATTCTCCATATTTTTTTCTTTTTTTCCTTTTTGTATAGAGCATTTGTTAAATCTCTCATATCGGTAGGACTGGAAATTAGCAGTATATTCTGTCACAGAATTGAAAATCCCAAGTTCTTTACTCTGACCTGTCATTTCTATTGTGCCCATCCTGCTTGCACTGATCTGGAGGAGCTTGTGGTTTTAAAGGTGTTGGGAAGTTGCTTTATGGCCCTTGTCTGAACCTGTTTGCTGAGATAGGTTCTTGCTGTGTGTGAAGTAATAAAATTTCAGCATCTGCTTACTGGGTCTGTAGAGACTGGTCTGGACAGGTGCTGGTCAGTTCTGTATGGGCAACCAACCCACAGCTTTATTAGCAAAACAAACTTTTATGCATTGCTTTGACTCGTGATATTTCCACAAACTGTCACTGGAGACTATGATGTCCCTTGATCACTTACTAGAGGTCATAAGATGAACTTGTTGCTTTCTTCAGAAAACATCATCACTGAATCCTCTCACTGCCACTGAGAGTAAAACTGCTCCATATAGCCAGCTGTCATTTTAGCTTTGAAGAAAAATCAATATTATCTGCATTCTGTGTATATCTGTGCATGTGCCTCCCCCTAATGTCATATAACAGTTTAGTGTTGTCCATTCTTAATCCTGTGTGAAATAAGAGTTTTAAATTCAAAAGTAACTAAGTTTCCCCAGTGTAGGGGAAAAGAAGAAACTGGATAGGGAAGTGTCACACTAATAGAGCGTTTATTGGATGTATGGTTTCAGTGGCATGGCTTCAGTGTGTGTTCACAAGTTATTTAACACCAGAGAATCCACACAGGAAGGAATCTCATAATACTCTGCTGCCCGAAAACCTTCAGACTCTTCTGTGCTTAGACACAGAAGTCAATCAACCACAAGAACCAAATAAAAAAAAACCATCCCAGACTTCACTAGTTTCAATCCTCATGGCACTATTTCTTTCATTTGTGGCTGTTCTGGAAGCAGACATGGCTTTTCAGTGATGCATGTGCTCCACACCTTCATCACCTCAGGGTTAGCACTGATTGCTTGGGGCTGCTCTTGGAAAGGGCTTCAGTGAGCACAGCCTGCAGCAACCTTTCTCTTGAAGGTCACCTACTATTAGCCCATAAATCTTGAGCTTTGTGCTCTGTTCTGGCTACCTGTTTATTTCAGAATATAATTCAAGATGTTGGTTATAATCTTATTAAGCCCTTAAAGGCTTGGGACAAAGTTAGCTAAGAAAATTGCTTCTCCCTCTCACCCCCACTTCATGCCCTATCATAGGAGTTATGATCTGTTGGGTTCCTGTGATTACTCTCCCTGCAGTCAACAACATGGCTTTGCTGGGGAAGCAAAGTACATGTCTCTGAAACATGCCTCCAGCAGCCTGAAAAAATCCAGGTTTACTGAATGCAATATGAGGCAAACAACTTCCATTAACATTTTAAAATTTCCTTGGATATTTTTCTGCAGAAGGATCTGGGGACTCTGTTCTCTAGTGATGTATATCATAATCTCTGGTATTTGCTGGTTTTGCTGTATTGTTGCTGAGTGCCCCACAGTTGTGGTGTGTGATTTTTCAAAAACATAAGGGATAAAACTCCAGTGTTAATACTTGTTGTTTTGCAATGAAACGTGGCAGATGATATCATGCTCTATGACTGCTCATGCTGCAGCTAGGGAAACCTGGAGCAGTGAAGCCTGAGAACTGAGCTCCAGAGACAGCTGGAGTGATATGGGAAAGGTCAGTGGAAAGTGCCGGGGGATTGATGAGCTCCCTGGTAAGGTGCTAGAGGCCAGGAAGGGCATGATAAGAAATTAAAGCAGTGAGACCCTGAGAGGCAAGGAGTGGGTGCAGAGCCTCCTTCAGTATTCCTTTGAGGACCTTGTTAAGAGAAATTTCACTGCAAGACTTAAAGGGGGGCAAATACCTTTTTTTTTTTAATGGTGCAAACATTTTTTCTGATGTAAAATCTCCAAGGTCCTTTATGTCAACTCTTCTATACTTAAAAAAAAAAAAAAAGTGCATAGTACTGGTACAAAGTGAACTAAAAGATGCAATACTTGCTAGATTTCTCATTTTGGAGGTTTTTACATATCTTTACCTCCTCACAGTTGATCTGCCTGCATCAGTAGTCACTGTTAAGCTCTTTGTACCACACCAGTTTGATTGGCTTGTGTTGGGCTGCTATTGGAAAGGAAGTGAATAACAATATTTTAAATTTTATAAAAGAAAATGCTATATCCATCCTACTCCCCTTGTGTGTAATCTGATCTTAAAGGTCTTGCAGAAACATTATAGATTCAGACTTCACCTCATTGTGTGATCTTGACTTGCATGCCATCTTGACTTGCACAGCCTTTCAGTGTGTGGCCAGACAGAGAATGACAGTGTTTGCAACAATTTTTGATGTTTTAAAGTACTTTTTTTTTCTTCTTCATTAAGACAGAGGCAATGGCTCTTGAGCATTTCACAGGAGGGAATTTTGTGGAAGAAGTCAGGTTTATGATTTTTTTCCTTCGCGGTGACAAAACAGTCCAGCCTAGGCCTCAGAGATCATCCTTTTGAAAACTTTGCTGAAATAGATATCACAGTGAAATGTTCCTATAAAATCAGCATATTTTGATTAAAAGAAATATTTTGCTAAGAATTGTTCCAGGCAGTTCTCTTCTTGAATGTCTTAATTGTTTTAATTCAAGTCAGTTTTCCATGGCAGCAAGCTGCCTGTGATGCCTCTGCTCCTGCAGCCTTTTTCTTCCTTCAGAGCAACATTGACAGCAATCTCCTATTACACTTACAGGGGAAGAATTTACTGTTCCCTTATTCCATTAAATTATATAAATGAAATAGTGGTGCTAATTCTAGCTCATCATAAAAATAGGTTTACTCATCATCTATGCCAGACTGAAGATGTAATTAAACTATACAGAGGACCTTGAAGTGATGTTTGCATTTTAATACAGAGAAGTAGAAATATTCATGGAAGGCCAAATCATGATTTGTAATTTTACTGAGGTCATTGCAGAGCTTGTGATGATATTACCTTCACTTAAAGCTATAATAATGAGCCACACTTAAGTTCAGATAAAACCTAGTGGGATGCTGGCAATCAAACCTGCAAGCCCTTGCAAAGAGGCTATTAACAACTAAAACTGAATCAGTGCTTAAGCAAAAACTGCATAGTTACTCCTGCTTTTCTAAATATTCTACTGATGGAGCTTTGATCCACTTTTGATGTTCATTTGATCAGTTTCATAAGCATTGAAGTCACATCAAATTAGAAGATCTGTGTAATATTTTAATGAGAAACTGGTGTGAAACTTGACTATGTTGACCAAGAATTTGCTTGGAGAAATGGGCTTTGTTCTGTTGAGAAATGCAAAGTAGAAACTCAAAGGCTGCAAAGTCCTTGTTGATGAGGGAAGGTGCTCCCAATGAGTTCAAATCAAGAAAAGAAAACCAAAGCCAGAAAAAACGTTGAGACTGAGTTCTGTTATGTATGTCATAGTACTGGCCTAAATTTATATGCAGGTTATGTGCAGCATTGAGGGTCTTTTTATACTGTAGATGTACTCTGTGGGGATTAAGCCTTCTCAATTTACATGATATGAGGGGAAAGCAGTGTTTTTAAGTGCCTTTCATGATGAGACCTTCAGATTGTACTGACTAGGAGCTTCAGAGGAAATTTAGCTCAGGTGCTGTATCTGTGAGTGACTCTACACAGTATTTTCCTGGCATTGATAACAGTTTGAATTATATTTAACCCAATATAAATTGGTTTTATTTGCATGGTTATTTTTATCCTGCTGAATTTTCTGGCCAGCTCTGTAACAAACATGTGGAAACAAATTATCTCAGACAAGTGCTGCTGCAAAAAATGACTGAATGTCAGGGCACTGCTTCAACCACTAAAAGAAATGCAATGTGCAATGTGCACCTAACTGAAGTGAATGTTTGTGTGTTTGAGATACAGCTCTTTCAGGTTCCCTAAACCTGCTGGCGTGTCCCTGCTCTCTGCTATCCCTCTCCACTGACACCTTGTCCTGCATCATCTCAGGAAACTGATACAGCCTTTAAAAACATAATTTTGTAAACTGGAATTCCTCATGAGTCTACAGCATAAGGGAGAGTGGGTTTATGCCTGCCACAGCTTGGAGGTGAGGAGGCTCTAGTTGTTGCGCTGTGTCCTGTGTGCAGCTCTTCACATGCCCTTGGGGTACGATTCTCAATCTACAGCTGCTTTTTTTTTTTTTTTATTTCCTTCCGTCTTCTGTTTTTGCAATCCAGACAAACTATTGAAAATGGGTCTTCTCTCCCTAAAACATGTAGTCCCCAGCAATAAGCAACACCCAAGGATTGTGTAAAACTGAGAGCTTTGCTCTGCAGAAGGAAAGGAGAAAAGCATTTCCTTGCAGATGCAACGTCCATCTCACATCTCATAGTCAAGTGTTTGTGCTGCAACTGACTTGTGTGTTAAATCCTTTCCTAGCTCAGATGGTTTACTCTCAGGGAAAAAAGTGCCTCTCTAGTCAAGGACCAGGCAGTGTGGGATGGGGCAAAGGCAGCAGCGATGAGTGTGCCTCACTGAAAGGATGATGATTAAGGTTGTGTTTACAGGAAAATTTGGGGAAATTCTCAGACCTGATCTCTCTGCCTTTAAACTTTTGATTATTCTTCAGCAAGGAAAAAAAAAGCCCTACTGGTCTATATGTTTCATTTGGGGGTTTTTGTAACTGCCATTTATGATATGCTAAATATGCTAAGTTGGTAATTCGGAGAGTTGTGGCGATAACTGACCAAGGATGGGGTCTTTTCTGTTTTACAGTCTGTGCTTTTGGGGTCTCTGTGTCATGGTTTGACATTGATTAAAAGCTAGGCACCCACAAAAAACCATCCACTCATTTTCTTCTGCTATAGTTGAGCAGAGGACAGGGAAAGAAAAACTAAAGGGCTTCTGAGTTAAGGATCAGAAAGAAACACTCTGAGGACAAAACAGGCTAAAATTTATACAGTATCAAGAAAATTTATTATTAACAGAATTAAAAGTGGGTAATGAGAAATAAAATAAACCTTTAGAACACCATTTCTTCCCCCCTTTTCCACCAACAGCTCAGAGACAAAACATGGGGTCTTTAGTCATTTTGCTACTTCTAAAAATCTTTCTTCAGTTAGCTGAGGAAAAGGAGTATCTTTTTTCTGCTGTGCCATGGGGTCCTTCCCATGGGAGACAGTTCTCTGCAAACTTTCCCAGTGTGGTTTATATTTTCACAAGTAGCAGTCCTGCCCAATCTGCTGCAATGTGAGTTCCTCCCACAGGCAAAAAGTCTCCCCACAATTGTTTTGTATGGGTTATTAGTTCATGGGGTGTAGTCTTTTAAGGATGAGGTGTGCTAGTTTGAAAGCAAGGGTCCTCTTTCTCTCTTTCTGGAAGCAAGGGTCTTCTTTCTCTGTCTGGGACTTCCACTAGATTACAGCTTTTTAGCTCCACTCACTCCAGTGTGAGCCTCTTTTCTCATGGCCTGCGAGTGGATCTCTTCATCCCCCCATACACTTCATGAATTACAGGGAAATGGCTTGTTGTATTACAGCTCTCACCACAACTTGTAGGAGAATCTCAGCTCCAATGCTTGGAGCACATCCTCCCGCTTCTTTAACTGACCTTAGTGTCACCATGTTGTTATCCTCACATGTCTGCATCTTTTCCTTTTCTGGAAAGGGAGAAAGTTGTTCATAGGTTCCTTTGTTCTCAAGTTCTATCAATTGAAAAGTTCTCATAGAGTTTTGCAGCACTGAAAGGTTGATTTCATCTGGGCTTCATACTGGGGATTGCTCACCATGCCTCTTGCCGGCTACGTGGTCCCTGCTGCTGCGGCGCTGGCTTCATTCAGCTCCTCTCTTCATGCAGGAAAGCAGCTAAGCAGGCAAAGTTCACTGTGAGCTGTGCCAAGATGGCCCTGGCCACATAGCCCTGGCTGCATGGCCCTGGCTGTTGGGTGGCCGCTCGTGGCACTGGGATGGCCCCAGCGCCTCCCCACCCCTTGTAAAAAGAGAGTCTGAAATGTGGTTTATTTCCTTCTTAAATATGTCTTCACAGAGGCGTTACCAACTTCTCTAATGGGGCCAGCAATATGCTTATCATCAGAGCCTTCCGGGATTGGCTCTGCTAGATATAGTAGAAGCTTTGAGCAGTTTTCTTTTTCCTCAGAAGCTGCCTCTGTCGCTTCTCCCAGCCCCACTAAAAAATCAGGCTGTGTCAAACTAACACACTCTGATTTCCCAGATTAGGTATACTGAAAATTAAACATGATGCCTATTCCGTGTCATCTGTACAGTCTTGCTCTTTCTGTGCCACTGAGCTTCTACCACATCTGTAAGTGTAGGTTAAGCAGCAGGAATAATTGTGTTACTTGGCACAAATACTGATGACAGAATAGTGCATTTCTTTATTCACAATTACTGACTGATTTTGAATAGCTTTGCATGTTGAATTAAAAAAAAAAAAGTCTCACCATATGGGAAATATGAGTTGAACTACCATGTTGCAGAAAACTCTGGTGAACATATTGGGGAAAACAGAAGCATTTGGTCTTTGAAGATTCTTTTCTGGGGAGAATGGACAAATTTAATCTGAATCTACTGTAATTAATATTTTCCTTGTTCACCCTCTGTAGTTCTGCAGCCTCAGAACAAATTTGTGATACTGAGTTTCTAGCCAGGCACCACTGCTCAGATGTAATCTGAGATGGCATATCTGCAAATACCTGGACTTCTGACTTCCGTACAGCTGCTCATCAGGTCAGGATATGCCATATGCCATGGCAGAATTGTCTCATCTCTGTGCTGGAGATGCTAAGTCAATCACATAGTTTTTGCTACGAGTTTTGACTGATGATAGAGCTGTCTTGGAGAGAATGTACCATGCCTGGTACCTGAGTTGACATATTTAGAGTATGTTCCAATATCTCTGTGTACCACCACACTGTGCTGTCATTCCCCAAAACCCTACTCTCTCCCCCCTGCCTCCCTCCCTCCCCTTAAAATGATAGATTTGCAGCATCTGGCTGTGCAGTTGCCACTTTAAGTTATTTCCCCAGATGCAAAAAGTGGCAGCAGTCCAAGAAAGAGCCAGTTTACTTTAACATGCTCATGAAATTCTTTTGTACTCTACTTTTCAATAATCACAGGCCATCTTTCAGCTGTTTGTGAGTCCTAGCTTCAAAACACCTGGCGAAGTATAAGCTCTGTTTGTTAAACAGAGAATCGAGACATGGGCCAGAACAACATGAAAGCTGCTGGTATACACAAACATGTCTTAACTCTCTTTGTGGTGATGATTAGCTGGTGGGTGTCTGTGCCTTGCTGTACAGCCAAGCTCTAAGAACACCGAAAATATAATATCATGACTCAATTCCTAGTGCCCAGCCAGGGCTCCTATGCCAGACCATACTCCTTGAAGATCTTATCCTACTTTCCTTAAAATTTCATTAAAAACCTGCTCTCCTTCACCAGGAATTAAAGTCCTGTAATTTCTACAGCTTCCACTGCAGTTGTGTTTGTGTTCTCAAACCCCTGTGTGGAGCGGTGGCCGGTAGAAAGAAGTGCCCAGGCTAGAGGAAAAGTCCAGCCACACTCCAGCCAGTCCAGGCACTGCCTTGACCCGAAGCCAAGGCCCTGTGCCTAAGCGGTGTTTAGCTTGCGGGCAAGTTGGCACGGTAGATACTCCAGATGTTGCGGACGAGAAAGAAGGAGCGACTCCCAGGTCTCTTGGGGTAAGGAGGTTTAATGGAGGAAGGTGTAGGGGGTTCAGGAAAGGGAGATCTGAGAGCCCCGAGGCCGGGAAAACCTCGGGATATAAAGGGAAAGGGCGGGGCTAGGGATAACAAATCAGAGGAGAGGTGCAGTGGATACATTTGGAATTGACAAGGGTACGGGACCAATGGAACAGAGTTAGGGGTGGGGCCCTGGCCCCTCAACCAACCACCCGACGCCCTAGCCAGAAACTTCTGGAAAAAGAGGCATGGGCGCCGAGTGACTGGCAGGCAGCCAGGGGAGGGGAACAGACAAGATACACTTGGTAACTAGGGAAACTGGGGAGGGGTACAATGATTGACAAAAACTGAAACCTTGGGCAGAACCATTAACACAATCATGGGGGGGAGAACGGAACAAACACAAAGCAAACCACAACATCTGTGGAGCATAATGCAGGATTTCCCACCTTTCCAGTGCTCCCAGTTGTAACTTTTCCTCTGCAGACAGGCTACAAGTGGTCTTGGGTGTGGTAACTCCTCCTTCTGAATTGCCTCGGTGGCAGCAAGAACTACTGATGACAGCCTGATTTAAAGTTGTCTGTAATAAAATAACATAACCATAAGTAGGAAGAATTAGCCAATTACTGCTGCTTAGGGATCGCTTTGTGAGGTTGTCCCAAATGAATTGTCTGGGAGCTGGATTAGCTTCAGATGCCACCAAGGGACAAGTGGTTAATTGTGATGAGTTTTTGTGTTATGCCACTCTCTAACAACAAGGTTGTTCTTAGGAACAGGGCATGATACATGTCAGGAGAAGGTGTCCATTATAAATAGAGGTTGTAATAAACTCAAGCTCTGGTAGTTTATTATTAGAAGCAGCCTAGAGAGATAACAGGAGAATTTTCTGTATATTTAACAGATGTTTATCAATCACCACCATGAAAAGTGTTATGAAAACTTTTAAAGAAGGGAGGGTGTCCTTTCTCTACACACCCCCCCTTTGAAGGTTCAGTGTGTGTGTACATAAATCCAAAATATATAAAAGTCCCAGCTGACATGCTGTGTTGTGACAAGTCATCTCAGATTGTGTCAATCATAGTGCCTTATGCTATATTAAGTGACATACTATAATGTGATTGATACAACATGAAATGACATATCATTGTACAAAATATCATCTGGAAAATTTAGGAAACTACTGAGGAGCAGAAGCTGACTGTGGCCTTTCAGGTTTTGAGGCAGGAAAACTAAAGAAGTAAAAGGAGGTCCTTGGAATCATATCTGCTGCTGCCACTGAGAATAAAGTCAAGTGCACTCTACTACCTGAATCATTTCATTGGTAATTAGTGGGTCACTTTTAAAGGGTCAGTTTTAAAAAATGCTCTTGTTTCTTGGGGACTGACACATATCTGTGGGTCTGAATTGAATTTCTCTGAACCACTAGGCACATCATCAATTGTTAGTGTATCTGCACCATACAAACAGGGCTGCAAGCCAAATGCAACCAGTTTCAGTTCAGGAGAAAAGAATAAAAGCCCTTTCAAAACCAAATCAAACCAGACTGTTCTCCCTTTCTCTGTCTGGATTCTGCTTTTCTCCCATGTCTTCTCTTTCTTATTTTTCTGTTTTATTTATATAGTGACAACAATCTCAGATACTGAGATGTCTCTAGACCCTATCACAAAATCCACTGGGGTCTGGAGTGTCCTATTGTAGCAGCAATGGCATTGGCCTTCCGAATCTTTGGACTTGGCATGACGCTTGTGGGTGACTGCATTTTGAGAGCATCCTACCCCAAAGCTGCATGGCATGGTCTCTTGCTCTTGCCACCTGTAGGCACCAAAGAAAACTAAGCTTGGTAGTATGCTGATAGTATTGTGTTATACTGACTGCTGGAGCAAGTAAAAATTTCCTGGAAATGATAATTTCTCTGAAATAAGAGCTTTAAATTGAATAGGAGATCTTGAGTTAGGTTTGCTGCAGTAGATGCTTCCTTAATGGGATTCAGAGGTTGCTTTCTTACACTTGTGGGGAAAAACGAGCCAGGTAGAAAAATTTAAACCTAATTCGGGGCTGGAAGTAGGTAATAAAATGTAGAATAAAGCCAAAAATTTTGAAGATGGAAAAAACACCAACAATTTGCTATATATCTTTTTATCATTCTAGAAAATGGTATAAAATGAACAGTACTTAGTTTTTCAGGAACATTTTTAGTTTAACAGCCTCTCATCCTTTCCTTTTAGTGGTGGAGATGAAGTATTTTCTGTAACAGGGAGATAATAGTGATTATTTGTTCTTTCCAGAGACAAAAGCGTTGTGTTAGAGATACTTTTGCTGCTGTCTGAGACTTATTCCCCTCTGCCTTGAGGACAGAACAAGAAAAACACATAAAGAAAGACAATTAAGTCAGGGGAGCTGTTTCTTTATTTGGTGCTGACTTTTACCTGCAACTTCATGCTACATGGAGACACTGGATGGACTGTGGTCTTATTCCAGGCCAGTTTTGATCTTTGGGCTGTTTAACTTTGCCTGTTCTACAATGTGATTTACAGCAACTTTTAGCAAGAACAGCTTTAAGCTGTTCTTAAACAAAAGAGAAAAGCAATAGAAATTAAAATTAAAAAACAAATATGTGAAATAAGAAACCCCACAAAAAAAGTATACTACAAAAGACATGAAGAAAGAGAGAACCATAAGGAAGGCCACTGCAGAAGATTTGTTTATGTGCCATTACAGAGGTCCAGGGTAGAGCCAGTGTCAGGCAAAGTGCTGAAATCATCTCTCTGAGACACAGAAAGCCCAGCAGTGTCACAGGGAAACCTCCCCAGTTCTCAGTGTAGCTATTTGAAGAAATTGTGAAAGGATTAATATTTGTTTTTCTTGTGGTTTGTATTTACTGAGAGAAGCAACTTGGCAGATTGAAATGGGTCTTGTAAATTCCAGTAAAGCAGCTTGCATCTGTCTGGCTTGGGCCAGATTTGGTTTGTGATCATGCCATACAGGCAAGAACTAAGATGTAGAGGGGTCAGAGAAGCAAGGTATTAAAGGTCAGCATTGCTTTAAATGGTCATCTCTAAATCTCCTGATGTGCCTGTAGCCAGCACTAAACACAGAGTAAATTGAGACCTTCCATAAGCTTGTTGCAAGGAGATACAGTCTTTGGATGTAGGTGTATGGACAATATTAAATCTCAGTTGAATCTGTTTGAATGTTTGCAGACTTCTGAGGCAAGTTTATCTCATCAAGTCAGTCCAACATCAGGTACCATGTGGCTGGATACTCCTAAAAATACTTGCAAGCCAAATAGTATCACTCTTCAATTGGAACATCGTTACTAATTCAATACTCAATATTATCAGTCTCTTGCTAAAAGAAAAAAAAAAAAGAAGAAAAAAAGAAGAAAAAAAAAATCAGTCTTCTGGGGAAGGAGTGAGAAATATGCTGTATAAGCAGTCCTGTGTCTGGAACTGTTACCAGCAATTATGCAAAACCTGGGAAGACTATGTGGATAATTCGTGAACTCGGATACTTAAATATACAGCCAGTTTAGTAAAAGAAATCAAATTGCACCAGAAATAATAAAAAAAAAGAAAATACCAAAGAAGGATACTTTTTTTCCTTCTCTAAAGGAAGGGGATGGGGCAGGGAATAAAGAGGTGCCACATTTGTTTGAATTTGGAAGCAATTGCAATCTTTCTTATTTTATTCAAATCTTTTCTGAATTAGCAGTTTCTGTTCTGTAAATGGCAATGCCATCATGGTCAAAGCACAGGACAGTGTTTGAATTGATGTTTTGTGTGGTAATATTGAATGTAGAAAGTCATTAGTTATTTCTAATAAAAGGCAAAAGAGTGAGAGAGGATACAGGGTACCTTATGGAATTTGAACTGCACAGTGCTACAGCCAGTTTCTCAGCTGGTCTAAGCTGGCAAACCCCAACAAGATGTAAATTGTACATTTTAGAAATATGGCCTTTGTTTCTTTTTGTTTTGCTCATGCAAAATGTCAGTATTTTGTAGTAGCTGGTCCTGTTTGTCCAGGAATTGGATGACCCTGTGAGCTAATTTAATGTATGGATATTGTCTTTTGGGATTTTTTCTTCTCTGCACATCAGTTCTCTTTTTCTGAATGGAGTTCAATTATTATTATAGCATATATTACTTTGGATCATTTTACTGCTCAATCAATACACATATCTGTACAATAAATATTGACGTTGCTTTAATGTTCTACAGTGTTCACTATGTCAAGATTATTTGTCAGAAGCCACCCATTACTGCTTGTTTCTAACATTTCCTGTCCACTCAATTTGAAAAAATTTGCTGCTCAAGCTTCTCTTCTGCCTTGGTTTCAAAAGATAAATGGAGGTAAGCGCAGTGCCCTCAGACTAATGCACTAGGCAGGATGACTCAGACTCCATTCCTCTAACTCCTTTATGTATCATTTTGTGTCTTCTGTACTTTATTTCTCCTTACAGCCATTTTTTATCTCATCTTTGAGAACTGGTAGGTAGTTGGGATCGTGTCTTGAAGTCCATTTCTATAGAGCACAGCACATCAGGGCTCAGGTTTCACTTATGACTCACCTGCCAATGCTAATATATGGGATGCTGTGAAACAGTGAGAAAACCGTATTAGAAGATGCAGCACACACACAGAGGCACATGGAGGAGGGGAGGTGAGAACAGCATGGTTTTGTTATTTCTCTCCTGTAATATCTTGAAGAGTGAAGGAACTTGGGGAGAGATGTACCATAAGCCAGTGTTAAATGTTTTACTACCAGCAGCACAAACTATCATTGGTGAGAAAAATACAGCGTCTTTTTTAGTAATCAGAGGCAGATTTTCCCATTATTCCCATGCAAGCAGTGGTGTCTTGCTCGGCACATTCAGTGAAATGCATATGGCTAATCATTGAAATCTGAAAACACTGGATCACGGTTCTGTCTGTGTTGTGAAAGGCACAGTAAGAGTTACTTGAAGACTGCATTCAAGTTGAAAAAATTGCCACTTTTAGTGTTTCCCATCTGGGACAATATTGTCTTATTTGCCACCAAGTAATCATAATATCGTTCTGGCATATGTACCATGTTAACACAAACACGTACGTGTATCTGCATGTATATATATCTACATTCCATCTTCTTTGCTGTACAGTATGGCATCAGGTCAGTAGCAACTATGAAAAAATCATAATCTGTTTACACATAAATGCATGTGCATTTATGTCCATGAAAGGAAAAAGTCGTTCTGATTGCCTGATCTTCTACATTCCTGGCTCCTTCTGCAGCCTGGGAATTGAAGTAATCATGATGATATAAGGGAGGTATCTACAGTAAGAGACTAAACATAGCCCAGAGTCACAAAGTTGAAACAAGACTTGAAAAACAAGTGGTTTAAAACTGCTAGAACGTCACTGGTACCTTGGGAATCCTGTTCCTAGGTGGCTGCAAGAGGAAATGCTGTAGTAATGCACTGGCACTCAAAGCCAAAGGGAGACATCTTGCTTAGTTGAGGATTTTGGGGCTAACAGGCCCACTGGCACAGTTTCTCAGGTCTTTCTTATCTTCTGGCAATGCTTAAGGTTCAATATTCTGGACATATGTTTCCACCATTGCTTATAGTTGCTTTTTTTGCTCCTAGCTTTGAATTGTCACAGTTTCATATAGGCTGCATTTAGGTGAAGCTAAGGTCTCTGAGTGAACAGTACTTTGTACAATTATCATTCATTTTCCATATACTTCTTGTGTGAAAAATATGAGTGAACTACTAATTAATTGTTACTATTGATGAAAATGATTGCTAATAAGCTTTATAAGGTTGAAAAAAAAGGAGTTATTAGGAATGTCTATATTGTAAGGGACTTGGCACTGGAGACAAGAAACCAAATGTTATGCCACTTTTTTAGAGCTGAAAGCTCTTATTTCACCATGTCATTTATTCATTATCATTAATGATAATTTTAATTGAAGCATTGCATTGGGGAAGGAAGGTACCCAAAACAGTTCTAGTGAGATCTGATGAGTTCAAATGAGTGTTTTTCATCTCCATGTCCATTATAAAATCCACACTCTGTTCTTTCATAAGGCTTGGAAGAAGAACTACAAAGGTTTCTGGAGATTGCTAAGTTAGCCAGGAAATACCCCTTAAAGCACCTTGTTGATCTCATGCCTTGATCTGACATTCAGCTCACAGCATCTGTCTCTGGCCTCCACTCTGGTGCTTAGTTATCTTTATATGGCATTTTGACTGCCCTCAGCTTTTGTGATCTCTAGTTCAAAGGCTTCAGAACATCATTACAGCATTTATTGCTGGGACATCATTACCTCTTGCCCAAGTGACAAGCTGATAGGGACCGTATCAAATACAATGTCAGGAAGCACCTTTATTCAGCATGCCACAGAGAAGTCCCAGGTTCCTTTTATTTTTCGTTTAATTTTATGACATTCCACTCCAAAGATGATCAGATTATTCTTTGCTCCCAGAAGCACATTTTGAACTCAGGGTTCTTGAATTGTGGCACTACCTGATTTCTTTTTGTAGGCAATGCTGATCAAATACTTCCTTTTAACCAAACTTTGCTAACACTGGTGCTCAGAATCTGGGAAGATATGTTTTCCTAAGGCAAATAAAATTCCATGGACTCTTTCTTCCTTCATAAAGCAAAGGCCGTCTGAGTTAATGTCTCTTCTGTGCACCAGAAAAAGTGCTGACCCAGCTGGGGGCACTGGGATTCAGAGCTGGGTCCTCAAGAGCAGATGTTTTAACAGACTAGTTCATTAATCAACTCTGCTTCCCCAAGCATTATGTTGTACTTCCCTCCCCCCCACTTTTTTTTTAGCAATCAAGTGCTGGATAAGAGAAACGTAGCTTTTTTTCTTTTTCCAAGAGATGGCATCTGATGTGTGTGTGTGTGTGCCATTATATTTCAGTTATTTACAATTAGTGAGCTAAAATGCAACAGATGTTTATAAGCAGTTACAACTAAATTCTTTGGTAAATATGCTTAATGAATCCCATACATTTTCAAGTGATTTAAATGCTTTTCAATGCAAAAAGAGATTTTGTTTCAGGTAGACAGAATAATCCAGTCCTGGGATTTACTTGTTAGAGGTGAAAAAAGAGTCAGCTAACAAAATCTTTAACAGTCAGAGAGGTAGAAGAGTCCCAAAGCCTCTTAATACACATAACGTAAAATGAATTACTTTCACTTCTGGTTAAGCCCCTGAATACTTGTATAAATGCTTGAAAAGAAATGAAAAAATATTAAAGGAACAGAACATTTCTGTTGCTCCCTGTGAAAGATCTTTAACTCAAGGGGAATGCATTTCTGCCAGGCAGCCTGTAGAAGTAAGCTTGTGTGTGGTAACTCCTTTACATTCACAGCCAATAGCGTGCAGACCCAAGGGATGAAATGATATTTTAATCTGACTTTGTTCCCTGTAACCCCTCTGCCTACTAGCTCTATGTTTGAATGCCTACAAGTGTTCTGTTCCAGGACAAAGCTGAGTAGTGCTGTGGAAACTTGTATGAGGAGTCCCATGTGAAAGTGTTAAATGGTACTTCCAAAAAAATTATTGTTATCATTTTATTATTATAGTTTTTCAACATAAGGGTTTAGAGTTGATGAAAGGCAGTGAATCAACTCTATTTTGGAGGCAGAGGCTCCATCAGCTCCTCAGCATCTGCTGTCTGTCCAGTCCAGCAACTTATTGCAGCAGGAATACCTTTCCAAGAATGAAAGTATCAAGGATGTCCACATATTTGCTCTCTCTGCACAGGCAATGCCACATGGAATAGGAAGTGAAGGGATTCCAGCTGGTATTATCTGCTTTTATTTTTACCTGCTCAGGGCAAGCATCAGTTAGCATGTCTTTTAAGTCACTGATAAGGTAGACTGAACTGGTCTCAGTGATTGTACAATGCCACATTTATACATTTAATCCATCCCCAACAAAGTTTTTTTGTAGACACACAAATATCACTACTCATTTACTCCATCAAGATGGAAATTCCCCATGTTTCAGATGATGCAATAAACATGATTAGCATTTCCCCTCATTCCAGAGAGCAAGAGGAGGGCAAGAGGAAGAGCTGTGTAAAAGTGTGGACATATATATCTCCCAGTGTAGAATGAATAAAATTGCTCAGCAATTGAGGCAGAGAAGTGGCTTTTTCCTAAAGTCTGACTGCCTCAGGAGTCGTATTTGTCTTTGTTGAATATGTGTGGATCCTCAGCTCCTAACTCAGATCCCTGCATTTGATAGTAACTCTCATGGGTGTAAATTGCACACAAGTCCTTGCTGGAGCCAGGTGCTGTACCAAGTCCCCAAGCCTTAGTGCATTAGTAACTGGCTGCTTTTTTATAGCCACCCTTAGACTGAGGTGAGCTGTCATCTGAATGAATAACTGGAGTTCATTTCTCAGAGTAACCCTGTGCCACTGGACATAATTTCTGTCTAATATTTTCAGTCTCCTAGACTAAAGAAGTGCAATGCTTCATATACTGCTGTTCATCACAGACTGACTACTTGGGTTGTTGCAGCCAGAATTGCCGCTAGTTAAGTCCATGGTCAGGAAGCAAAAAGGGCCTTTGCATAATATCCACAGATGTTTAATTCAGCTGCCTAGTAAGATGTTCAGGGTCCCAGGCACACTCCTAGGGAGCTTCCAGCTTTTCACTGTCCCCAGAGCTAGGGGCTGAACCCTGCTCTCGGGCTGTACAAAGATGATGGCCAATAGGGGAATAGGGAGGGAGTGGCTGAGGGACGTAGTAACAGGGGAAGGAGCCAATGGGGTCCCAACAGCCCCTGAGGGAAGGCTCTTGTGTTTCCCTAACCCATGGAATGCCTCCTAGGGTCCCCACACTGGGTCACTTTTTATATTTAAAATAGATGAAAAGTAGCTCAACAGTTTTTGCAGTTTCCTGATCACTGCAAGGCTGGGCTAAAGTACTCTAGGCTTCCGGCAATAAATGATGTCAGGCCAAACAAATTATAAATTATATCATGAGCCAAACTCACCTTGAAGGGGAGGAAGTGAACATGTGACTGACTTCAGTGAAGATGTAGTCCCTGTATCAGACATTAGTTTGGCCCAGAACATATCTGAGATTGCTTTAATCTCTCCTGTTTCATTTTGTGTCCTTTTTTTTCTCCATGGTTTTACAGAGCACAGATGAACTGTAGAAAGCTTCTAAACTCAGCAAAGAAAGAGATTAGGTGGATGGGGATTTTTGAAAGATGATGTGGTTAGGAGTGGGTAGGAGACAGTGTCTGGGATCAGAATGTTACCTGATGCATGGGCACTGCTGCTGCTGGAGTTCTAGCCTGTCATTCATTATTGAGGTGTTCAGTGACTCAGTGTTTTGTCTGAGTATATGAATAAAATTAAGACAATATTGGATGAGGGACTTGGGGTGGAGATGAATGCCTTAGCGTGTGAAGTGCAAGAGGCACACTAGGTAGTTTTAGATTTGGGAGTTCAGCTTGCAGAAGGAACACAAACCTCCTGAGATATAATAGACGGAACAAATTGTGACCCCTCTGAATGAGTGCTCTGTAGAATGAGTGGATTTGCATGGGACACTTCACCTCATCGATCCTTGTGGGATATTTCCTTTGTTGCTATGAAAATGAGTCCAAGCCTACATAAAATAATCTTCTCATCTGACCTGCTGAACACTAAGCACAAGCTCTTGTGTAAGCACATATATAAGCTCTTCCTTGGAGGCTGCTTAGGAAGGGTTCTTGTATGAGTGCCAGAACTGTAATCCAGCTGACAGGAGGTGAGAACCTTAACCTGTATGTCAGGGGGGAAAAAATTCAATATTCATTTTAAAAACCATTGTTTAGTCTTCAAGGGAAAAGGGGGTTTCTCCATTGACTCATATGGCAACAGTCTCTCTCAGTCTTTAGGGAGCTTAAAGCCTTTGCCAAGAATGTCCTGAAATACCAGGGATTTGCAGCACTATGATGCCATGGTGGAGACTACTTCCTGTCATTGTCTCCTGCAAGCCAAGATTGTGAAGAAACTAGGCAGAAATCTCAATTTGGGTCAAATTGAAATAAATAGGGCAGGAGATCTTTCTCCTTTTTAATGCTTTTATTAAAAATCATCTCAGGTGGGGAGAGACAATGGGTCGGGCACATGCTGCAGCTGCTCCCAGAAGTGGTACGGAAGAAGAAGAGAGAAGGAACACAGCTGTATCCACTGGTCTGCAGGCAGAGCTGAAGCTTCCCGCTTTCTCAGGTTGACATTCGAGGTCCTCTTTCTAGCTGACATCTTTGAGGTTAGGGTGAAAGGTAAAAAGGGTCTTAGCAGACACTGGATTCTGTTCCTCACCTCTAGACATCACTTAGATTGCTTAATTCCATGGTGGGTCATTGTTTTAGGGGTTTTTCCTGCTACATTTGGTGGGGTGTTTCCTCATTTGCATACCAGCCCCAATGTCACCTCCTCCTCACTGTCCTGGGTGCCATTTTCCAGGAAGCAGCAGGGTGGTACCCGACAAAGAGGGATTTCCAACCGTCAACAACAGGTAATTAAAGAAAAACTATTAACAACAGGTGATTACAACATGAAATTATTAGCAGCAAATAGCTAAAACTCTCACTTAGGAGCACTTGGTTTAACCTGTTAACTCTGCAACCTTTAAAAAAAAATGGACAACTTTTCTACTCATAACAAAATGACCTGTGTAATTTTAATATTTACAATAGATTGTAGAAAACCATATACTAATGACTTTATATTTCCTTAACTTGGAGACAGCCAAAGAGTATTTGTATATGAAATATGGCATGAAATATTCCCGATAGTTGTCCTAAATAAACACAAGTGTTTGCATTACCTTTTCACCTGTAGCAGATTAAAGTGCTCCTCAGTCATTGGCTGTGAGTGAAACCAAGCTCAATCTCTATAATTCTACAAACCATTGTGTAAATATATTCTGACTGTTTTTATACATTAATCACAGAACATTATGAGGGACATGCCTTACTGTGCATATTTCTTGCAAGCAAAATAGAACTGTCTGTAATTGTCATTTCAAAATTATGGAACAGACTGAGAAATAAAAAACACATAACAGAAAATCTGCTATTTCAGGACAGCTGTTCAGTATTTTTGGACAGCTGACACTTTTCTTTTTTACAAAAATAAAGCATGAGGGTTTTTTTTTTACTAAAAATAGTGAGCCAAATTCATTAAGGGGATAATTTCAAGTTGCAAAATACATCATTTCCTTTCTTCCCAAATGTTGCTGAGCAAGCAACATTTCTTATTGCTATTCCCTAGAAGTTTTTTTTGAGTTTCCACATTCAGGCCCAGCAAAAATCCTCATTTTCAGATATAAATGATAAAGAAGAAGAAAACAGCTTGCTGCAGTTGTAGAACCATGTGCTATGACTCTCTCATTTCTCTCAATCCATCACTTCAGACACCACCATGGTGGCTGGACAGCAACCTGTGTAGTGAAGGGAACCTTGCTGCTAACACAAGCAAGTCGTGCACTCTATTCATACAGTGTGTATAGAAGGTCAGGAGTGGAGAATATGAGTATAAATATTGTGGTTCAGGTTAGAATCTATCCTCTAGCAAGTGAAATTTTAAAAATAGATTATTCTGTGAAAATTCATGCTCATTAGAATAATTTCTTGAAGGTGTTAGTTTTGTGTTTAGTTAGACATGGTCTTGAGGGATGGAGATCTTAAGGGATGCATTCAGACCCAGTTTGACTGTTTATATTGCTGTTTTGGTGAAGATATTTGGTGTGTTGACTTACCTGTTTTCACCCCATTCTGTGTCACATTTAGAGGGTTTTTTTTTGTTCAGACAAGGCAGAGGGTCTCCTCCATTTGTGTAAAAGGGAGGGAGGATGGCAAATCAATTTCCTGAAGATAGAACTGCTTAGAAATGGGGTTTTTCAGTCTAAGAAGAATCATCAGTTAGGAGGGTCAAAAAATATTCTTGCAGAAATTTTGTCACCTTTGACCTATACAAAAGTGGTGTCAGGTTTTTGCCATGTAATTGTATCTAATGTTACAGGGGTATCATCTCTTGACTGAACTGTGTATCTCTGTGACTATACAAGTCATATTGTGGGGGGAAAAAGGTAAGAAAAGAGAAGAATGTGACCTGAAATGTAGAATTGAAAGGTCTGAGAGCAGCAAGGTACAGCAGTTTTCCCCTGTGGGCAGTAGCTTGTGTTGTACTGCGTTTTTATACTTTGTAATACTTTGAAGTAGCTTTGTTTTGTATCCCCATATTTTTCCCAAATGGTTTATCCCCGACTGTACCCCCCTGCCTTTACCTGTGTTATCCCTCTCCCGGGATGAGATCATCCCCAAACCCCCACCGGTGGCTCTCTGTCAATCACTCAGCATCCCATCCCCTCCATCTAGAAGCTTTGGTCCAGGTCATCGAGTGATTAGCCAGAGGCCAGGGGTCAGCCCCCCAAGCCTTGCCCCATACGCTGTCCTAAATGTCTATCCCCCAGTACCCATCCCTTAGAGTCACTTATTGGTTGGTAAAATGTTATTTATTTTAGGTTTCCACCTCCCTTTAAATGTAACCTTGGCACATCTCCCAGGGCTCTCAGCAGGAGGCCCTCTGAGGTGCAGGAGCTCCTTCGGGACTCCTAGAATAAAACCTTGGATTAACCCCTGCTAAGAGTCGGCCCTTTATCTTCTACCGATGTCTCTAATGTCTCTTCTGCTGCAAAGGCGACCAGCCCAGGTGCCCTCAGTACCCTTGGGACACGGGAGAGTGTCTCCCCGCCAGCCCAGATGCCCTCAGCACCCTTGGGGCACACACAGAGAGTGTCTCCCCGCTGTCAGCCCAGGTGCCCTCAGTACCCTCGGGGCACAGAGAGTGTCTGCCCCCAGCCCAGGTGCCCTCAGCACCCTCGGGGCACAGAGAGTGTCTCCCTGCCAGCCCAGGTGCCCTCAGCACCCTCGGGGCACAGAGAGTGTCTCCCCGCTGTAGGCTGTGTCGGGGCTGCCCCCCCCCCCGGTGTCTGCCAACTTGGGACTGGCCGAGGGTTCCTAAGAGGCTCACAGAGGGACTGAGACAGTTTGGTGCCCGAAAGCTTTCTTTGGGCTGTGTCCTGATGTTCTGCTTGAAAACTATTTGAAAATAACTCAATCTTCATCTGAGTCCTTTTTGAGTTTTGTGGAAAGGTTGAGAAAAGCCGTCGAATTGCAAGTTCAGAATGAAGGAGCCAGGATGGAAATCCTCACAGAGATTGCTAAAGAAAATGCTAATGAGAAGTGTAAAGCTGCCATCCTGAGCCTACCTCTCAATCCAACACCAACACTACAAGCAATGCTAGAAGTGTGTGAGAGGAAAGTTACCATCACCCTTGCTGACCAGGATGAGAGACCGAAATCACAGAGAAAGATTGCAGCTGTGGACACCCCTGATCCACCATTCACCAGCCAGTTTCAGCGTGTCACAATGCCACAGGAGAGAACCTCCAACTCTAATTGACCTTGCCATCTTTGTGGGAAGTTAGAGCATTGGACTCCTGACTGTCCTCTGAAAAAGCAGTTTTTAGATTTTAAATACAATAAACTTAAAGATCAGAATTCCCCAAAAGACAGCCTTTCAAAAAACTGAATAAAGAGCTCTCTTTTTCTCAGCACTATGACAAAAATAGCTGGGTTCAATTCCAGCACGGGGCGGGGGGACAAAATATCTAGTTTAGGAGATGTTCCTATGCCAGGTCAGACACTGGCATTGGACAAAACAGAACATCCATTTAACTGTGACAATCCCAGACCAATTCTAACTACCAATTTTCCCCATAACCCTTACAGATTGGCACTTGCAGAGCCTCTCCATCTCAAGAACACTAACTGGCATTTCATAACTGTTAACCCTGAACAGCCAGGTACTTGGACACAGCTTTGCCAGAAACGCCACAGTAAGTACATTGTCCTTGGGGACACAAAACACACACCCCAGGAAATTAACATTCCTCCGGGTCTCATATCATCAGACCTGAAACAGTTTGTCATTTGGCTCCACTGTACTCACCCACCTGTGTACTTGCCCAAGGGCCAAATAATAGCCCAAGTCATCCCAGTGCCTGAGCCTCCATGGGACCAAGAGCAGGCAGACACCCTCAGAGATAAACTTCATCCCAATGTCTGCTGGACTCAGGTACTGGGAAGAGAAAAACCCAAGTTATCATGTGGGTTGCACCGAGGTGGTGAGTACAAATCTATACAAGGACTTCTAGATACCAGAGCAGATGTTATGATCATTCCGTCCAAGGAGTGGCCGTCACATTGGGAATTGAAAAACGTGGCAGAATACATGCAAGGTGTAGGGGGCATCCAACTGGCAAGACAATCAAAAAACATTGTCCAAATTGAAGGACCAACTGGCAAAGTGGCTTCCATTCACCCATTTGTTTTACACTATACAGAGCCTCTCTGGGGCAGAGATTTGATGGTTCAGTGGGGAACCACAATTGACATCCCAGAAACCCCGCAGGTTTTTCAGGGAGTGGTCACTGAATGGCGCTCTGCCCAGAAATTGATTTGAAAAACTGATACTCCAATACGGGTAGTTCAGTGGCCGCTCAATAAAACCAAATTAAAGGCACTTGAAGAGCTCATAGAAGAGCAGCTAAGAAAAGGTCACATCGTGGAGACCACGTCACCATGGAACTCCCCTGTCTTTGTCATTAAAAAACCCAATAAAGACAAGTGGCGGCTTCTCCATGATCTCCATCAAATCAACAACATTATTGAGGACATGGGCTCTCTACAACCAGGGATGCCCTCACCAAGCATGCTTCCACAGAATTGGTCTTTAGCTGTATATATTTATATATACAGAATATATATACATATTTATATGTAAATTTACATATTTATATAGCTGTGTATATTTATATATACAGAATATATTTACACAAAAAACATCAAAGACGGTTTTTTTCAAATTCCTCTGCATCCTGACCATACCGCACGTTGGGCACCACATGTCTCAGTCCCTCTGTGAGCCTCTCAGGAACCCTCGGCCAGTCCCAAGTTGGCAGACACCGGGGGGGGGGGGTGAGGGGGGGCAGCCCCGACACAGCCTACAGCAGGGAGACACTCTCTGTGCCCCGAGGGTGCTGAGGGCACCTGGGCTGGCGGGGAGACACTCTCCCGTGTCCCAAGGGTACTGAGGGCACCTGGGCTGACAGCGCCTTTGCAGCAGAAGAGACACCAGAGACATCAGTAGAAGATAAAGGGCCGACTCTTAGCAGGGGTTAATCCAAGGTTTTATTCTAGGAGTCCCGAAGGAGCTCCTGCACCTCAGAGGGCCTCCTGCTGAGAGCCCTGGGAGATGTGCCAAGGTTACATTTAAAGGGAGGTGGAAACCTAAAATAAATAACATTTTACCAACCAATAAGTGACTCTAAGGGATGGGTACTGGGGGATAGACATTTAGGACAGCGTATGGGGCAAGGCTTGGGGGGCTGACCCCTAGCCTCTGGCTAATCACTCGATGACCTGGACCAAAGCTTCTAGATGGAGGGGATGGGATGCTGAGTGATTAACAGAGAGCCACCGTGGGGGTTTGGGGATGATCTCATCCTGGGAGAGGGATAACACAGGTAAAGGCAGGGGGGTACAGTCTGGGATAAACCATTTGGGAAAAATATGGGGATACAAAACAAAGCTACTTCAAAGTATTACAAAGTATAAAAACGCAGTACAACAGCTTGTTCTCCTCCTCTCCCTCTCCCTCTTTCCCTCTTTCACATGCCACCTGATCATTACCTCAGCCAGCAGAGTTATGCTACATTGCATGACTGTAATGTCAACAGTATGTGGGATATTATGATTACCACAGAGCTTTTAGGAACTAAATCTTGGAAACTGCAGTCTATGTCTGTTACTGGAATGTGCTTCACACAGCTTCTAATCAAATGCTTTCAGAAGCAGACAATTAAGCAATATGGAAATGCATGTTTAAAGAGAAAGGCACATGCAAGGTTGTTTTCTCAGTTCCCAGTTCTGGAAGGTAATAAATGTGTCTAAGTACCCCTGCTCACTTCAGGACATGGGAAGTTGAGTGTACTCAGCACCTTTGAACATCTGGTTTTAGCAGCCTGAGTAGCACATTGCATGATTTCTTCACACAGTTGTTCATAACGTTATTGTGGTACTTGGACAGGTACACTTGTACAGAAGTTCATGACAAGTTGTTTTTTTCTTTCCTTTAGGAAAGTCCATTGAAGATTTGAAGTCTAATTCTTGCTTCCAGGATGCCTCAATGGCAAAAAAAACCCCATTCAAACTGTCTTTCAAGTAGTTGGAAGGTGAATCCTACCAAGGGCCTCTGATTATTTGGTTTGGCACTCAATTTTATAATAAAACCCTTGCAGACACTGAGCCCTCCTTTGGTCAGTGCTCTTTTTCATCCCATCAGAGGCCTCCTTGTTCTTGGAAGGATATAAGTACAAAGCAGGTATATGGATAAAGACTGAGAGAAAAGTCTTGATATTACTAATGACGGACATATGGAGAACAGAAGATTTGAGTGTTATTGCCATAAGAGGATAGAAAGCCTTGTGATTTCATCAGTTTCAGACAAACAGTGTTCTTTTTGCATTGTAGTGTCCCCAGTTAGTTAAGGTATGGCAAATGTTGTAGAACTCTGGAATCTAAGCACTGCAGGAAAAAGGGTGGAAACAACTTAAGCACAATAGGAGAAAGCTGTGTCTGGTGTGGGTGATAATGTTTGAGGAACACTCAAGATAAAATTGCAGAGTGTAAATCTTGACTAAATCTTACACAAAGCAGGGATGAAAAAGAAAATTATAGAGGGGTGAGAATAATATAGGACAGTTTCAGTGCACTCTTCAGGGCCTGGAAGGAAAATAAAAATAACCCTTGCTATACAGCAGTATTTCTAGTAGAAAAGGTGGGTGCAGGTGCCTCTCTTCACCCTTTTGTTCTATCATTTACTGCTTTCTCCAGAGCAAAACCATGGCCTGGTGATGCTGAATGTGGCTTTGCAGATGTCTTTGGTTGACTTTCCTTGTTCATGAAACAGTATCAAGATCAGACACAAACTAGAGAAACAGGAGAAAGAAATTGCATGAATAAAACTAATGTCTGGTTTAAATAATGGGCTTGCCTGAAGGGGACTTTGTGGCCTTGGCGTTGGTCCTGGCCATAATGTTGTATCATACTGTAGTTTCCTTGCCTTTGTACTAAGGTCCTGTTTCTATGTGACTCAAAAGATGTAAATCTCTTTGAAAGGTGTCCAAGCACATCTGTAGGTGGTATCCAAAGAACACTACATTGATGAGCAATTCCTTGACTACCTGTTGAACTACTATTAGGTAGAATTATTAGAATTTACCACCTATTACTACATGGGTAAATCACAGCCCCAAGCCATTATAAATTATTAAGGTATAGATTCTTAATAGCAACCATAAGCAAAAAGTACTGTCTGATACTTGTTTCTTAAACTGTTCATTTGAAAATAATAATAACTTATTTTACTAACTGTAAGCTCCACTCACAGCCAGCCATTTGGTTTGGTTAAAACACTTTGCTGGAGCATATGAAGTTGCTTTGCCTCAGAGGGATTTTATTAGAAGATGTCTTTCTGGCATGGATTATATTTAGCATCAATTAATTATCTGCCATATTCCCATCAGAAGGGTAGGAGGAGTGGATGGACCCCACTAATCCATCTAAACCTATAATACTTTTTTGACCTTAAAATCTAATGATCTAATTCAGTGCTTTGTTCTTATGATCTGAACACTTCTGCAAGGACGTTTTCCTCTTGTAAAACTGTTTATTTCCCACCTGTATGTCCTTGTGTAAGGCTTTAAAGCCTAGGGCTGTCACACCAGATGAGAGCTGCAGATTTTTCTGCAGAAAGTTCTGAAGAAAAGAAAGAAGTTTTGCACAATAAAGATTCACAATCCTAGTTTGGAGTCTCTAACTGGGTCTCAAGGTAGTCTTGTTTGAAACCATCGTTTATGGTCCAAGACTTGAATCAATTAATAGAGGAGCTAAAAATTAGATTATAGTGAGAGACTGCCTTGTATCATTCTGCCTTAAAAAAATATCTCACACATGCAGAAAACTTAAGCAGAGCTCTGTACTTAGAGCAATTGGCCCAGTCAGAGAACCAGTGGATCAAAACCACTTCCATCCAAAGCGTTCTGTTCTGACCAGAAAGCAGAGGATGCTGCTCTGTGGATTTTGGCTTTATCTCAGAATACAGTTTACTGTCTAATCAGATACATACCTTGGCCAGTCCTGGATGCCCTTTGTGTCTGACTCTTGACTTGTCCTGAGCAAGACACCCATCAGGTTGCAGAGGATTCCTGGCCTCAGCATGTCAGATAGTGCCAGTTATAATTATAGTCAGTGAGGTCCACACCAAAGGGGATAAAAGGAGATGCTGTTCATTCGGACAACCTCACTACTATTTCCAAGGCCTAGATTTATTCCCTGGACTACTTCAGTCTCCCTCCAGAGAGTTCAATGTGTAAGTCAGTATGACAGATTTATCCATGCTCACAGAGAGGATGGCTGTTTTCTCACTAGGCAGGTGGAAGGAGAAAGCAGCATAAAGACAGCTGCCAGCTGAGAGGTCACAGTTGAACTCATGCCATGAAATGGTCATAAATTATAAATTGTCCAAAGAGTTACAGCTTCTGCTCTTATTTTTGTCTTCTCCTAAATTTCTCAGTTGCACTTCTGTTTATTTTTGGCATGTTATTATTGTCTGCAAAGGTTGCCAAGTGATAGCTGGGCAGAATTTCACCCAAAGAGCACAGGCCCTGGCCAGTGATCATGACGTTTCACTGAATCCTCACTGGTGTACTCCCCACAACTACAGCCTGCATATCTGATGTGTGCAATTCCACTTGGTATCAACTCATTTTACTTTCATGGCCTTAGTTTGTGCTCTGATTGGGAGTACTATCAAAGCCATCCCTGGGCAAGTACAGCCAGTTACTCAGGGGTAATTTGGGAAGTGCTGTAGATGATGAGACTGAATGTGTCCATTAGAAGTCCATACCAACCCTTGGAGCTGTTCAAAGGTCTGCCCTTGATGTCACTGAGGTTAGGCCCTGGGGCCATAATCTTACACAGTGAAAAAATGTTTCTGCATGATTCAGAGTTCTGAAATCATGTAGCTAGATGTAGAAAAAAGCATGTAGAGGCTAGATTTCAACTGGTAAAGATCAGTGGAGCTCCTTTGAGGAACTGGCACTCAGCATCTTGCCTGATCATGCTGATCAATCAGCAATTTTTTTTTCCTGGGAGCATCTGTGCATATCCTTCAGTATTGACCCCTTTTGAATACTTGCAGACTAAGTTTAGAAGAACCATTCTAAACTTCTATGAATAGCAGCTGCCCCATTGCTTCTCCAAGTACTGTCTATTCTTAGTGTAGCCAAATTCCCCACAAATTCTTTCAGGGCCTGACTTCTTAGCTTAAGTGAGTGTCATTGACACCATCTCCCTCCAACATTAGTCGTTATGCTGTTGTTTGCTATTTTCATTTGTATGATACACATGCTGTAGGCCTAGTTTAATTACTGCTTCTTGACTGGAGCAGAAATGTGTACTTGGATGTTTGAGAGCAATTCCAGTAGCATTGATGGAAGAGTCATGTGCTTAAAGCTGAGCTGGTGTGTGTGGGACCAAGACCTTCAGGATCTGTCACTTTTATGGACCAAGGTCACTGATTTTTCAATTCAGGATTCTCCAAGCCTTTGGTAAGGCTTCTGTTTTCTAGACCTGCTCAAAAGGTAGTTCAAAGGTAGAAACCACACTGGAAGCAGTACCAAGTACTGTACTGCAGTACAGGGGATTTGAGATATGTTGTGGGGAAGTGTGGTGACAACACTCCTCAAAAGTGTTCCTCAGGAACATTCCTTCACAGACACCCCTTCTGTCACAGGCTGACTTGGCAAAAAGCAGGTGGTGGAAAGGAAACCAGGCATCTAAGAAGGAAGCAAAGAAGACTGGCCTTTTTATTGCTAGTACAATTTCCTTTACTGCCAAAAGGTCTTTGAAGCAAAAATACCAGCTTGCTGGATGGCATCTACAACCTGATTTTAGCTTTAACCATATGGCAGCACAGTGTCAGATTTCTCCCAGCACATACAGCTTCCCACCAAGTGCTTTCCAGGTTCTAAGTGTCTGCAGTATTTCTTCCTCTCTCCCTTGGATTTTGGGATACAACATGTTTGTTCTTGCAATTTTTTTTTCCCCCAACATTCCACTTTCTTGATCACCAGCACTAGTATGATCTTGATTTCCTTAAGCACTTCTCTTTCTCCTCTGGGAAATTTATGTCTCTTTCTGGCATCTGTCCCCTCTTCTCTCTGCACACTCAGGCAAAGAATTAATTTAATTTTTTTCCCCTTAAACAATGCCCTTACTACTTGTGTCAATAAATTACTCTTGCCATTTTTAAGAGGCCCTTCTGTCTCCTTCACTTCCCTCTTCTTCTGCATGTACTTTAAAAATGTATTATTTATCTTAACCCCTGCTGTGATCTTCCCCTGTTCAATTCTCCATTTTCACCTTTCTTAACATTTTTTAAGCCAACTGTGCCATCCGCTCTTTATACTCCACTGCTGGACCCCACATTTTATAGAGAAAATTTTTACAAAACTTAAAATTAATTAAATTGCATTATATATATAATTAATTATAATTAATTCCACTGAATCATGGGATTCACTGTAAGCACCTTTTTTTAGTAGTACCCCTACTTACTTTAGATTAGCTGTGTATGTTGTGTTTTCCTATTTGCCATTCTCCCTGTCTTTTTTCATACTTGGTAAAACAAAATTGAGATAATCCATCTATTATTTTTTATAATTTTTAGGGTTAGTGTTTCTGTTCAGTCATTATTGTAAATCTCACTGCATTACAGATGCAGTTATTTTGTGGTTTTTCCATTCAGACCTCAATCTGCCAGTCATTTGTATGATGCTTTAATGTGTAAAGGATGGAGTGTGATAATAGATCATCTTCTTCTATGCCTCAGATACTGAGAAAGTCTTCTTAAGATTAAAAATTTCCCTTTTTTTCTGTATGCAGTACTAGGAAGAGTAGGACTGACCCCACAAGAAAAACTGAAGATGCAACTGGAGTGAAAAGACCAGTCAGGGATTCTGTCTTAGTCTCCACATAAGACAGTCAATAACTTTAAAACTGAATGCGTATGATAATTCACCCTTGTGGACTTATACTTTCAAGGGAAGTATATCCAAGAGAGAAGAGAGGGGCAGGAAAAAACTGATCTGTCCAAGGCTGCTGAGGTCTGGCACCATGATGTAAGTCTGTGGAGTGCCAGTATAGTGGCTCAGCCTTTCAACTGGGGCAGTAAAGGACAAGTTTCTGCAGCCAGTTTTTCAATTCTCTCCTTGGTTAAGCTTGCCACTTCTCCCTGTATGCCATGCAAGCATCTCTGGCTGTGCTCCCCAAGTGCACCTAGATGATTTGGGTTTGCACATGACCCTGTAATATTCCCCAAAGCCAATGTCACCTGCCTGCCAAGCCTTTAAGTACAATGTTATTCCATGTGAGATCCTGGTGACATACTTTTGCAGATATAATTTTGATTTTGAGTGTTTCCCCAGAAAGTCCTGCTGCCGCAGGCAAACATTCACACATTACCTTCTACGACGTCAAATGGATTTTCTTCAAAGACCTAGATTTGGTAGGTAGTTATCTTTTGCCTTACTTCACAGAGTCATCCTACTTTCTACTCTGATTCACTTTTAAAACTGTGGTATATGTCTCAGCTTAGAAGAGGTACAAATGATTGAGAGGCTTAGATCTTGAATTAAGGCAGAGCAGGTTAAAATGCTTTTCCCAAGCTTTTTCTAATTTTCCAAATTGCTTGTGAAATACCATCATGCTGTATAACAGATTCACTGGTTAGCTCTGATGGCAGTGGAATCCATGGGCATTTTGTCAAGGTTTTAAGTGTAGCAGTCCTCTCACAAAAAGATTTATATATGTTCAATCCCTTTATTTACATTAAAGGCATCCAGAATAAACACACATGGCTTTGCCCTTTACATTTGAAGAAAACAGGAAAATTTTATAGTGTAATTTTAGCTAGGCTGGGTTTCAGCTAGACTTGGTTTCGGCCTGGCCCTTCCCTGATGTCTTCCAGCCATGAATCCCTCTGTAATGTAGCATCTCTTAGGCTGCAGCTCTTGGGTCCAGACCCAAAGCTTGGACATGGAGTGATGCCACACTAGGCAACAAGCAGCTGCTATTCTCAAAAGCTATACCAGGCATCTCAAAGCACTGTGGAGCAGAAAAGGCCAATAATAGTTCATCCATGAGAATTTTTCTTCAGTCTCTGCTTCATTGTCTAAAGGAGACTTCTCATATGTGTCTGATCAGGTATAAAAAATTTCAGAATTCATTTGGGTCATTGCTGATAGAGTTTAGGCACCCACCCTGATCTGACAGGAGTGCTCTTGTCTTGTGTATAAAAAGTCGGTTGTCTGGTTATTTTCTTTGCTTTGTTTGTTTGGTTGGTTGTTTTTTTGTTTGCTTGTTTTTTTATTTTAGTCTCCTGACAGTAGCAAGGGAAACTTCCCCCCTTTGTTCTGTGCATCATGTCCTAGAACATTTTTAACATCCCTTCAATTTCCATATGGTTGAAGAGATGCCAAAATGGAATTAAATCTCTCAGAAACCTTTTTTATTCTCTTTTTTTTAGCTGCTCTGTATTTTTCCCCAGCCCATTTCCCCCTCCTCCACATTAGGCACTAGGTGATTGTAGAGCAAACTTCATGGTGGGCATCCAGAGGCTCATTTTACATAAAATATATAATAATTCCCACACCCAAGAGAATTCTAAAAAATATTAGACAAATACAAATCTACAACGAGCTTGTTTTCCTTCCACAAAATAGAATTATTTACCTGTTCAATTTGCAATCAACTGGCTAATGTGACTATGTAGCTAAGCTGGAAGTAGCTGCAGTTGCTATTTTGTTGGAATAATATCAAATTTCCTTCTATGCTTTGCATAGCTGTCACCCAGTGATCTGATAGGTCCATGATTTATTGACCTACTAAAAGCACTTTCACTGACTTGTCATAATAAACTTTACTTAAGACAGTAAAACATAGAACATCAACCAGCAGTTTAAGCAGAGATGCCATACAAATGCTTTCAAATTTAGTTAAGCTCTGGTGCAAATCCTGGAAATGAAGACCCCGGCATAGTTTTCTAGGAGTTGTCATGCTAGAATCTGTTGTGTTAAGTAGCAGGAATTATAAATACAGATGCCTTGAGGTATGAAGCGCTGACAAGAAGCTTTGCTCTGTCTCAAAGCCTCATCAATTTTGAAGGTTTTGCTGAGACCATGAAGCTGAACCCAGCTGCAGCAACCACAATAGTTTGGGTTGACAAAAGTTGCTGGAACATTCTCTCATACAAGCTGGTCTTGTATGACACATCCTGACTTGTGTCTATGTGACTTTTTGGTTTACGACCTGTTTTTGTAAAGCCAGGGAAGCTGGCAATGATTGTGACCATGGCCCAGACCTTACATCAGTGTTACTATTCTCTGCTTGAAGATGAGTACCTTCAGCTATTTGGCTGGATTAATTTGTGGTCTAGTCAGCTGGGTTGTGTAGTGAGAAATAGTTCCTTTAATCTGAAATTGACATCAGTGATGACCAAGAGGAATTCTCTTTCTAGTTGAATGCATGTATTTTTCCAGGATCTCTGAGTTCAGATGGGAAGATCCACATTTGTTCCAGTTCTCTTCAGGGTCAGAGTCCTGTGCAGCAGTGACAGGGATTCACAGCATCACCGCACAGCACCAGTGGTGGTGTGCTGGAGCTGTTCAGTGTTAGCTGGTTTCCCATCATGTGATGCGGGCTGTACTGATCATGCAGTGCTGCTTGGCTTTCTCATCAGCTTTCCCGGAGGTTTACCTGAGCATCACTTGCCAAGCTGAAGAACTTAGAAGTCCTTGCTTAATGACTCTCTTTTGTTTCTAATTGGTGAGCAGTATTCTTAATTTTGAAAGCCATTAAACTATGTTGAAATTGAAGGTTGTTTCTCTCTAAGAACTACTTGCTTTACTCAATCCTCATTACTGTCTTGAAAAATATTAAATAAGGGGATGGCAAGGCATACTCTGTGTTTCTGTCTCACCTTTAGAATTGTGTTCTGTAATTTCTTTCTTAATAATTTTAGTTTGATCATGCCATAACTGTCTTCAAGACTGAATATGCAGCTTTATGAATGATCCAGAAGATGCCTAGGGATTACTTTTTAGTCATAGTAGTTCACAATTGTCAGGTTTACAGACCATTTCATGTTATCTGATCCATGGAATCCCATGGAGATTTCCTGAGACACTTTAAAACTGGTGAGGAAATACTACAAGGAAAGTATGCAGGTAACAAATCAGGGATCCACAAATACTTTTGTCATCGTGAGACTGCTTGAGGCTGGACATACATGTGTAAAACACTGGTGATGAAAAAATGACAGATGAGTAGCCACTAAGCTGGAAATCTCAGGAAATACTAAGTTCAGTTTTCTCTGCCAGGAGGAAGGGGTGTTAAGATCAAATGGTTTCCATGAGAGGAAAAAGAAGAATGCAGCTAAACTGTATTAGCTCTCTACCATATGCAAGTTCATAATGAAGTATCAATAATTTTCTGTATCTGCAGCTCTTTTATAGAAGTTAAATAGGAAATAAATGATCTGCTAGAAGTATGTTTGCAATATTTTAGATTCGGGTGCTACAAACCAAACTAGTCATTCATGGTTAAATTTTGTAAGACTGTCATTATCCTTCATAATTTACAGGCAATGATGATCAACCACCTCTTGTTATGTTATGTTATGGCTAAAACCAATTTGCAACCCTGAATGAAATTAATGACATTTCTGGCTACTTCTGGCATTCTGGACAGATGTCCAAACAGATGCTGGGGAGAAGGTGATAGGGATAAGTGTGTGCAAAGCCTGATGGTAGGAAATACTACCCATGATCTGCTAAAACACATTTTCTCCTTCAATCAGACATGCACACACACTTAATGTATCCTTGGAAGGTGAGCTCTGTGTGCTGCTGGTGTGCACCTTCCTCAGGTAGCCTATTTGGCAACCAAAGCTCCTGCATTGTCTCTGGACAGAAAGAACTTCCCTGGAGATGGGTAAAGGACTCAACACCCACAGTTAGATACCCACAGTTAGGTGGTGCAGGTCTCTGACCTGGTAGTCCACCTTCAAACATCTACCACAATATTAAATATTCTCCATCCTAAAACTATCATCTTAATTAAGGAGGGTCATCAGAAAGACTCCATTTGCCTGCTCTTATCTTGTGTCTCTTCATTCAGTCTCTTTCACAGAGCTCAGGTCAGCAGCAATGTTTTTATAAGAAAGGAATCATTTCATTCTGGGCATGGAGCCTAATTAATGGGAAATCTAAAATTCCCACCTGGGAACTTCCTGTATTGAGATCCTTATGCTTCAGGCTTTCCATGGGCAGGGCATGTGCTGACTTCTGCGGGAAGGGAAGTTCCGGGAAGGGAAGGGAAGGGAAGGGAAGGGAAGGGAAGGGAAGGGAAGGGAAGGGAAGGGAAGGGAAGGGAAGGGAAGGGAAGGGAAGGGAAGGGAAGGGAAGGGAAGGGAAGGGATGGGAGGAGGAACATGTTATCAATTCTTATACAAAATAACTAGAAGCATTATTTGATTTTTGAAAATGCCTTAAATTCACTTTTGGTCAACAGGAAATAATTTTCAGATGGGTAAACAACACAGTCAGTTTTAACATCCAGGCTTTTTTGTGTCCTAAATTCAGGTGGAAAGGTAAAATATAACTCACAAGTTCTCTTACCTGGGCAGTAGTAATCTTATAGTTTGATTTAATGTCATACATCACACTGGTATTTCTATTGTGGGAGGAAGAAAGAAAGAAGGCTGAGCAGCTTAAATTAAAAAAAATATTACTAGAAAGATTACATTTTTCTCTTTGTGGGTGAAAATTAGCTTACTTGTACATGGTCAGAGGGACAACCAGGTAAAATCTTGTCCATCAGACCAAAGATTTTTACATGGTACTGGCTCCTTTGCCAGGGTTTCCAGATCTTACACACTGTTCTGCTCCTTGTTTACCTGTGTTTGGTGAAACTGTAATTGTCATATGCTGCTAGAGAGGAGGATGTTCATTAATTTCCTTCCTTTCTTGGTTTTCATAGTAGAAGGATACTTGATTTTATAAAATGTAATTGCATTGACTGCTCTTGTTACCAGGATTGATTGTATTGATTTGAGTTGCATGTTGTTATGTTTTCACACTCTTGATTTGAAATATAGTTTTGCTTTTGTATTTTTTTCCCCTGCATTTCAAGATTATTTACAGTACATTTTGAGTTAAGGTTCTTCTGCATTTGGTTTATCAACCACTAGAATTGCTCTGAAATGCTGTCAAAAGTGTTCTGACTACGTGACAGTAACCACTAGAACTGATTGCTGTTGACCTCAGTCATGTCAACCATCATAACCTTCCCTCAGGTTAGAAAGCTGAAGCTGGGAAATACATTTCAGCTTCTTATTCCTGTGTGTCACGTCCTTATTACAATCCATTTCAATTGTTCATTAGGGAATTGGGATAGCTGAGAATACCACAGTGAATAAATAATAGCAACTAGATGTCTGTGGAGAATGATGCTGGTAGCAAAATGCAGGGGATGTGCCACTAAGCCCTAGAGGTGAAGGAAATTATGAAGATTTCATTTTAGATGTGGTGGTGATGCATAAATTATTTGTGGAAGTGTGTATTTACTTGGATACCATGAGAAGTGCATGTGAGGGTAGAGGCTGACATTTTTCATACTTTGACACTTAGGTACTTAACCCTGTATATAGGTATGTGAAAGGAGGTAGTATGATTTTAACACCTGATGAATAGTGAAATTATTGAAACCTGGGACTACTTGTTATCTCTTAAAATTAGGCTACCTCTATTTAGCTGCTCAAACATTGTTTTGCAAATAATTTTCGAAGACATTTTAGAGAATGAGTAAATGCCATGGCCTCTTTTAAAAACCTTTGCCTGAAGTGTCTGATTTTTAGATACTTAGGTGGAATTGGAAAAATTATACACATGGTTGTAACTTTTATTCAGGTCAGTGGGAGAATTACCACTTATTTCTGTGGGAGCTGGATTCAGCTGATGAATGCATAAAACCTGTCTTTGAAATTGGACTTAAAACTTTGAAGTCACAATGTCTCTTTCTTTGTGAACACAGCTGATGCTGGATTTCAGGAACATTTACCGAGATTCCTCACAAAGAGATTATATAAAAGCCATTTATGTGGTTCCTCAGCAAAATTAAAATGCTTTAGCAACAATAATTGAGAAATTCGCTTTTGTACGGTTTCTGCTTTTCTTTCATACTGTTTTTAGCCTTTTCTCCCACTTTGTATTCTGTGACATTTGGAACTCCTTCTCTAAGTTGATGTGTTTGCAAAGACTTTGAGAAGAGATGTGAAATTCCTCAGAAGGAGATGCTAATAGCCTCAAAGACCAGATTAGAGGACATATACATACCGTTTGTGTCGTATTAGGTCTCAAGTAAAGTCTTGTTTAAAGTAAAATACCAACTGTCTTTTGAAATGCCATCATTCCCTAATGTCCTGTTACAGAGCCCTAAATCTCGAATTCAGTATCTCTACATCTACAGGCAAAGGACAAAGGGTCAAAGACATAGTTTCTCCTTATTTAAGATTCCTCTTTCATTTTATTACAGGACCCTGGGGTAGACTCTCTCTTCAAGTCCGGTCTTCACCAATCACATGCTAATAACTTCAGCTGAAAGAGGGCTCTACCCTAATGTCATTATACTTCCAAGCAATGATTGATTGTGTTATAGTATGTTTTTGAAACCTAATTACTGTCTCAGTTTGTATTTGAGCTCATTAATCTTCTAGCCTGTAAATAAGTAAAATTGACTAAATAACTGAATTTCTTTAATGATGGGTTCAAGTTATCTTTATGCCTACTGTTTCTATTAACCTTTTTCTTGCCAGAAATTTTTTTTTTTTTTTGCTTATTGGATTTTTTTTTTTTTTTAGTTTTTATAAGCTTACATGGCTGGCAAGGCACCTGTTTCAAGCACTCACCTCACTGAATGCATGGCTGATACTGAACAGATGGACCCAGCCTGCCTGCTGCCTCCCCATCCTCCTCAAGCCAGAAGGCTGATTTTAGGGTTCTATAAGAAGTATTTTAGGGTCCTATAAGAAGTTCTGCCTACAGCTCCAGTCTTGCAAAAATAAAAATTATCTGGGGAAGCTGGTAGGAAGGTACATAGCCAGCTATATATTTCTCTTAAGACTTAGATAAAAGATGAGAGGAATTATTCAGAAACCTGTTTATTCAGTTTATTTCTGTATTGAAAGCACTGGTCTTTGGACTGAGCAGCAGTCTCTAACCTGGGCACCTCTGTGGTGCTGGATGCCTGTAGCTGTGACTAAGAGGGAGCAAGACCCCAGCAGCAAGACCCCAGCAGCTTGTTTGAGCATCCATGCCTAGACTTGGGTCTAGGACCATGTGTTCTTCAAAAAAGTGTTAAGTCCTTAAGGCAATATCGCCTTGTACAGTTTGGAGTGGCTCCTCAGTGTGTGGCTTTTGGATGGACGCTTTCTTTGAGAGTTCAACCCTTTGGTATGTTTGAACCTAATAACTTGAGAGGCCAGTGCTCCCCGCAGCCCTTTTATCTTGCAAGAGCCTCATCTACTGGATCCTTGCCACTGCTGACAAATAAATGAAGGCTCTGGCAGTATCCAGACTAAGCTTGTGGAACAAATTTCCAGGAAGAACAAGCATGACCACTAGCTTCAGCACAAGCAGAAACATATGGCAACTTCATTTCCTTGTTTTGGTTCCCTCTAGTAAACTGATTTAATCTACAGATACACATACCTATTTAAATTTTCTTCCTCCATGCCAGTCAGGAAGCAAGGAAATGGTGATTGATTATTTTCATTTATTGGGAAACATTTAGATAGCCTGGACAATGGGGACTTTATAAGCGCCCAGGTGGAGAGGAGACCCCAAGTGCTTGTCATGCTTGTGAGAAGTGTTAGCTGTGACTCTGAGCCCTAAAGAGAGACTTCAATTTGATCTGTGTCTTGCCAAAGCACTTAAGCACATGCTTATCTCTAGATATATGAATAGTCCCTTGAGAATGCCCATGTGCTTAAAGTTCAGCATGCATTTAAGTGCTTTACTGGAGCAGGCTCCTGAGTCTTTCTGGGGATAATTAAGTCATGCCAAAAGCTATTTTACTGCCACATTTTCTTTCTGGTTCACAGGATGAGAAAATCCATTTTCATCAAAATACCAAGTGGATCATTTTTAATCTGATTATTTGTTAAAGGATTCATGTCATTAAAAAGAACTTCTTTGCTCCTTCCTTCCATTCAATGGTGCCTATGTTTTTAATACCTCCTCTTCTATTACTTAGCAGTAGCTATGCTGTAATTGAGCCAAACTCTGCTTATATACCTGGCAGTGTTAATGATGACCTTTGGCCACTCCTTCAGTAATGAACCTCTCTACAGTAGGACCAGATGGTGCTTTCACTTCCAAAGGTGCAACATTACTGAGGTTATGCAGGTGCAAGTGTATTTCTGGAAAGATTTCCTGTGTGGGGGAGTGGTGCAGTGGGAGTGGTAGAGAAAATGAAAAAACAAATCAGAGGGAGAAAATGGCCTTAGGAGGATAAATGTAAGAGAAGCCAACTCAGAAAATGGAAAATGTTTTTTGTGCAGTTGGTATTATGTGGCAGAGACTAAATGGTTACAGCCAGAAAGCTCTTCTGTGCTGTACATAGGAGCTTGTACACCTTTATTGTTTGTGAGCAATGGAGTTTGATTCTTCATTGCTTAGCAATGTAAGAATAAAAAAAAAAAAACCAACTCAGCAAGTCAGTATGGCCATGAATGTAATAACTTAGAATTTTCTATGCAACTCCAGTGAAGGGAAGGATTAAGGGGAGGAACAGGGAAAAAACTTGGGTCAAGAACCTGAAAAGGAGAATTGGTCCATCCTTGGACTGAGCAATCTGCTTTCCCAGAGATGTGGCCCAAGGTGTTAGAATCAATGTCCAAAGCCTGAAGTGAGGTGAAAGGAGAAGGGGGGCAGCCTGTCTGACTGCATCCTCGGTATCTTCCAGGTTGGGATGGTTCAGCCTCCAGTCTCCTGATAAAAAGAGGCATGTTCCCCTTCATTTCCTGTTTTGGAAAATGTGGGTTGAATGCTAAAAGGCTAATTGCACATTGTTTTTAAAAATTTGTTTAATAATTCATCATATTGTAATTAAACTAATTAGAACACTATTCATTTCCAACCGCCTTAATTAGGCCTCAACTTGGCAGGGGGCCCGTGAGACCAAAATGTTGCAATTTGTTAAACAATTGAAAGACTTTGATAATAAATGACTGTATTCAGCTACATTTTAGTTAATAAAATTTATATATTAATCTAGTTATACTTTGTTCCCTCAGAATCTGGCAGGGCTTGCAGGTCTTCTTATCCCCCTATGAAATTCCTGACACCTGAGTTAAAATAACTGGAAAATTTTCCCTATCTAACAGACCCTCCTGATTTTTGCACTGTAGCAGGCATTTGTGAGACTGAATTATTTTTTTTTAAATATTTTAAATTTTTTTTCTATTTTTTCCCTTCTTCTAATGGAGTAAGCAGCTTTCAAAATGAAATAGCAAGTTTGTGGAGCAGGTGCAAGCTGGGTCTGTAGGCTGGGAGGGTGTTTGTGTGTCCAGCTCTCTGGGTTTGCTTTTGGGGGCGCTGTTGGATCAGGCTGCATTTAGTCAGTTGCGCAGCGCAGGAGATTCCCTTTGTACCTTTTTGGACTTCTGGCCCTTGTCATATCACTGTGACAAATGCTTGGCAAGGGCATGAGCTGGCACCCCAAACTTATATGAGGGGTGGAGGACTTCCGGGGTGGTTGGTTCATCAGTGGTGAATTTCCCTGCATGCTCTCTTTGACAGCATAATGAAGTGATAATTACCTAAATGAATAAATGTTGATGGCTGAGATAAATATTCACATTCCCTTAATCTATTTTCCTCTGAAATTGCTAAAGGAAATTTGGCTTTAATGGGAGGTATATGTCAATTTTTACAAATTATTGTAAATCTGTTTAGAGAGAACTTAGATGAGTCAGTCTCTGTTTCAGCAGTAAAAGTTATTGATGTATGAAGGCATAAGATGAACCAAAAAAATTAAACAAGATACTGTAATAATTATGTTTCTCAGTGTCACTACCTTATGCAACATCTGGTTTGTTTCTGTTCATTCCACATCCTGCAGATGTTGCTGAACACATGAAAAACACTGATGAGAGAATATTTTAGTCAAGGAGCAATTTCAGTGAATATTATAAAAGGGTATCCTCTTAACTCTCCAGAAGTTGAGTAAGTAAAGAATTCTAGTTTCATTGCTAGTAAAGATCAGATCAATAAGTAAATGGGCCAGGGGCCCTCTAAAAGTGTCAGGAATAATCTGTTGTGGATGCAGTAGAAAAGTATCTGGAAACAGTATGAAGTAATAAATCCAGATGGAGTCTTATTCTGACACCCTTCCTGAGCCTTACTCCTCAAATAGTCTTACTGATATTAGAGGCTTGTGTTCAAGCTGCTCATGTGGAATTTCCTTCATTGTCCATCTCTAGTTCACATGGCAAAGGAAAAATAAAATTAGGAAATGCAAAAAGCCTACATGCAAACAATTTTCCCACTGTGTTTCTGGGTTGTGTATCTTACTGATGGGCCACGTTTTAAATTCTGTCTGTCCATTGACATGGCCAGCATCAGTGCCAGTCTGGCAGACAGAGGGTTGTCTGGACAGCAGGGCACAGGACAGTGTACAGGACGGCTGAGGGACCCAGTCTTTTCTTGCTGTAGAGTGAGGAAGGGTAGCCTGTTTTTTGCTTTGACTTTACCACAGCAAATATCTTTGCTGAAGCTGCCCTTAGCTCTTAAATAGTCCTAAAATGGCTGCTGACTGGTTTTCCATCCTGTTTCACCTGTTGATTATGTTTCCATGGGTCTAGGCACTTTAGGTACTTTTCTGAGCCCTGGGGAATCTTCTGGAAAAGACTGGAAGGCAGGGAAATTACAAACCATCATCCAGCAACAGCATGGATGGTTTAGAACCATGCCATGGCCTTGATTAGAGCAGCTCCCAGGGTTCAAGAGGCAGGAGTGCAGCCACTCCTCCTTCCCCCAGTCATTCTGAAGGGTTCTGTGTGTACTCCTGCAGTGCCTCTGTACTGCACAAGCAGGCCTGCACAGAAGCCTGGAGTTCTCAGAGGTAACTCATTATCTTCTATCATTGATGTCAGAGGTGGGGCACAATTCCTTCCTCTTGCTACCTCCTCAAAATATAGATGGCAAAGGAGAAATGTTGAGTGCATGGAAGTTAATGGCAAATTTCTGCTGGTTTCTCAGTTTGGGCTTCGCTTGCATGCTGAAATGAGAAAGAGTAATGAAAACGGTGACTTTGAAGCAGTCTAAGTTGGGAATCTGAAAAAGGCTGAGGAAAGAAAGGGCTACTATATGTAATAGCTCTTTGTCAGAGAAAAATGGAACATTATAAAAGAGATACTAGAAGAGTTCTGCTGGGACTAAGTAAGTGACAGGACAGGAGTGGGCAGGCTGCAGAAAATGTATATTGACGTACCTTGGCCCTTGGCATGGTACCTCCAAGTGGACACAATATAATTCAGAGGTGAATTTAAAAATGGGTACCTGGAAGATAGGCTGAATGCCTGAAATGGACTTCAGCTGCCTATGCTGCCAGAAAAAAATCTTCTTCAAAGTATTTTTCTTTTATGCAGATGAACGTAAATTAATTGTTATTTTTCAGCAAAGAAACAGCAGTAGAAGGGAAGGTGCATAAACAGGTGCATCATTTCTCTCCTCCCCTCTTGAGCAGCTCATTTTAATATACACTAGTTATTGCTGTGCATAATAATGAACATCTGTCAAAGGCTTTCCAGAGTGTGAAAATCCACCTACGGAGCTAAAAAGCAGGCGAGCTGCTTAGTAGCTCTGCTGCTGTCCATATTGCCAGAGAAACTTCTCCAAGCTGAAATCTCTCCAGTTCACACTCTACTTCAGACTTCTATTTTCTGGTCAAATACATTATTTCTCTGCAGGAAACATAAGAAGACTCCAGTGGCCACCAGTGTCCCTAATGTAATTTCATAGAAGTCTCTGGCTTCTCTTTAGTCAAAAGCCCCGGAGACCCCCAGTTCCTGAGGTGATGGCCTCCAGCCAGGAAAGAATGAGGTTCCCTAGGTCAAATTCTCCCCCCCAGATAGAGCCATTGCAACCCTAATAAAGGAAATGAGGTTGCCAGGGTGTGGTTGGAGACAGAATCTGGCCATATTTGAAGTCTGTGGAGTGACTCCAGGATGAGATCAAGAATTGGCCTCTCCCTTTAGCCTCCCCTTCAATATTAGTTCTTTATAAAGCAGCATACATTGCTTCATGCTTGCATTCCTGTAGCCAAGGCTGGGTCCAAAGCCCTCTAAAGATGTTTAGAGATTTTCTTTTTGGAGACTAGATCAGTTTACCAGACAAGGCATACCATCCAACTGCAATAAACTTGTTCCTTAGATGTATTTTTGTTCAGACAAATCTCAGACTTAATAATCACAGTTGAATTTGAAAATTCATTTTTCCTTTTTACTTTGCACCACTGAGAAGTAAAAAGGAGAAAAAAAATACCCTCAAAAGAAAATCCAGCACTTAGCTGTGAGAGCCTCTGTTTAGTTGGTGATGCTTTGTGGAGGTCAAAGGGATTAATGAAAAACATGATTAGAACAACATCAAGCTCGGGGCCCCAGTTTGGCACTGAAGCATCCATTTGGGTATATCATATTGCATTATGTGATGTAAGAATGTCGGCTAGTGTAATCAAAATGTAACTGCAATCCTTACCAAAACCACCTGTTTAACCTCAGCTAACCTGGGAGGAGAACGTCAGATTTTTTATTTCCTTACTTGAGCATCAGAGGTGTAGTGGTGAAAGCATAATAATGAAGCTTCTGTTTGTAGGTCCTGGAAATTGAAGTATATGCAGCTTGTGCCCAGTCTATCCCAAAATATATTTTATATTCCTCAGTTATGTGATTACTTAACTTAGTTATGTGCTTGGGAAGGCTGCCGAAGTGAGGGAAATGGAGTCAGAGGATGGAAATATTTAATCTGTGATTTGATAAACTGTGGCTAGTGACAATATGAGCTGCTTCTGGCCCAAGAACAGAGGTCTGTAAAATACCAAGGAAGCAGCGAGGTCTTTTGGCACCTTTTGAGGAAAAGCTGGTTTGAAAAAAGAATGATGAATTATGATCAGGGCTCAGAACCTAGATCTGAGTCGAAATTGCCAAATTTATCACTTTGCCCAGAGAGCCCTTGGAATCGTTCCCTTGGTGATAAATGCTGAGTAGATGCCAAAGCAGGATGGCAGCACAGCAAAGAATAAATGTTGTGATGGTTCACATATCAATGTGAGATTGAAGCAAAAAATCCTTGCCTTCTATTCTGCTGCAAGCTTTCTCTTTTTTTTTTTTTTTGTGATTAGGAAAATTATTCTTTCTTTTGATTTTACCTGTCAAGAGATTAATTTTTAGTTTAAGTCAGTCACTGAAATTCCTTCTTTCTTTGGTGATTCATCCTCTTAATGCAGTCCCTTGTATATAGGATGATTTATGTTCTGAAAAAATTTCTCTAACAGTTGGAGCACATATAACTACCTGAGATGAGATGATATGCTGTGAACTTTTAGTTAGCTAAGATGAGGTGGGATGACTCATGGCACCCCAGCTGATTGCTTCTGTAGAGCAAGGATATCCACACTTCCATGTTTCATCAGTGTAACTACTTGTAAAAAGAAATGTTCAATTTTATAAGAAACACCTTTCAAAGAGCCTACATAAGACTAAGATTTTCAGAAGTTAGTGGGAAGCACTCTTGCTTTTTTATAATTCCCAAAGAAGGCTGAAAAGCCACCATAGGTTTGGGTGGTTTCAGAGGCTTGTTTTTTTCATTTCTGTATAGGCCAATGCCTTCACTTGCAGTGACATTGGTGTTGAATTGCTCTTTGTACCTTGGGTACCCTAACCCACTTTTGCTAGGCTGTGCTGGGAAACTTCTCACTGCTTTGTATAAGATCAGGAGTCCTCAAGGAGATTTTGGGTATTAGGGTGTTGACCTAAGAGCTCCAGTGCAGGATGCAGGTGGTTCAGTGAAGACACATGCAGCTGAGGCTACATCTTGAACAGGTGATAAGTCAACAAGGTTTATTTACTCCAGCAGAGCTATTGCCTTCTTTCCAGTCCAAAGTGTCTGGTGTATATATGGTACTTTTACACTTCCAGAATCTGAGTGAAGTCAGAGCTGTCAGAAGGTAAAGGGGTAGTTTTGGAAGGGTAATCAGTGACCGAAAGCAAAAAAGGGATTTCTGAAACAATGTCAGACAAATGAGAGACTTCGTGTTTTAAAGATTTGGAGAAGCTGTTCTGGCAAAAGGGCTCAGAGTTGAAACAACAGACACAAATCTGTCATGAGGGGCAGCAAATGCCAGTGTGCTCAGATTGCTGGTTTGTCATACTCCACTTCTGATGGATGACCTACTGCGGCATTTTCTGCTGAAATACATAATGAAATTTTGTACAGGGCTGGATAGAAAATAAAAAGAACATTGGCATAAACCACATGAACAAAATAGTGGTACTCCCATGCCACCAGCAGACCACAGTGTAAGGTGTGATGTACAGTGTGTTCCGGCTGTGGTACAGCAGCACTTACAGGGCCCAGAGTCATTGTATGGAGTCAGTGTATTGCCTGTCTGTGCTGTGACTGATTTAACCAGCATTATATAAATCACTCATTCTCATTAAATTGTGAATTTTTTGAGCCAATTGTATTTCTGTCTATTTTTTTTTTAATCAAAGCAAGGTGAAACAAGATCCTGTCCTTTGATGATGTCATGTTTCAGGCAATAGTTTATCTTGAGACAGACAAGGGTGCAGTGAGTTCTTCACAGGCTTGTCAAGGCAAATACTTGTCAGTGGCTTAAATATTTTCATCAATATTAGGGAAAAATCTTGCAGGAAGGATAAGAGATAAGTTCCAGCTGACCCCCCCCACCCCCTGAGCCCACAAAACCTGGAGAGATTAGTTACATTTGGAAACAGATGCCCCTACAATTAGGGAGGAAGAAACATGACTGACTGTTTGCAGCTTTGGGCAACATATCAGCAGCTCCACAGATTGATTACAAAAATGCAATCTGAAAAAACAACTAAAGTTCTCAACTCGCTGCTCCTCTTCCATGAAGGCAGCTTATGTCAATGAAGATGTCTCATAGGTCTTCAGCCTAGAATGGTTCAGATATGGGAGGGCCTGCAGAAATTTACAGCAGCCAAAAATCCCAGTACTGGAATTTCTTTAATCTGATCAGACTTGTTCTTAACCCTGAGACATGAATATCCAGCACATTACACCTTTGATTTACCATTATGCATGTATCAGAGCAACAGTGGTCCTTTTGAATTATGCATTCTCTTAACAGAACATTAAACCTTATGGGGAGATGGAGTGGCCCAACACACAGCTATTATCCTGACAGAGGGGAGGGTGAGATCAAGACTAATGCTCCCAAGCTACAGAAACTCTGTGTTTTTGTTGGATTGCTTGAATGAGCATTATAAATAGCACTTTGTTCCTTCTCATTAATAAATTGTGTTTAGATTGTTCACAAGAAACCTGATAGATGGCTCATCAAGAGGAACAGGAGGGATTATTATTTGACATAGAAGAAGAACAACTGAAACTTGCCTTGAAACTGCTAAACACATGCAGCAGAACTGTGCCTTGGCTTTTGAGAACAAAGCATATCTTTTAATGACTTGAAAATTCATTTGTTATTGGTTCTTCACATGGCCAAAAGTTACTACAGTACTGTAGGAAATCAAGTTTGATTTTGTAATATAGTCAAATGAGTACTTTGGAGTGCTATGTCTAAGATCAATAAGGAAGCGGTAACTACATTTGCTGTCATATGATGATATTGATGTAAAAATGTAGTGGTCAAAATGATAAAATCGATTTCATAATTTAATCAGAAATGTTTATTAATACTATTAAAGCTGAATTCAATAACTCCTGATATCCAGGTAATTTCTTATCTGTCAGAAAAACATATTGAAATGTTCTTTCTTTTAAATGCTTGGAGTTAAATCATTGAGAAAAACCAGCAGCAACCTGTGGCTGGAGTAGGCAGAGGATGGTCGATGGGGAGGTGGTTGGAGCTTTTCTAGTGCTTTATACAAAATGCTTTAAGCTTTGCAGAGCTCTTGTATTTCATGTATGCATACATGAAATGATGGGTCCAGGCTATGCTATCTTCTTGTCCTGTATAACCCTGGGATTCTGTAGCTGCTCCTCTGTGGTGAGGATGGGAATGAATGTGGATTTAAAGAACAAAACCCATTTATTGGGTTTGTCTCTGCTCCTGTGCCCCAATCTAGCCAATGTTTGGGCTAAATCCTAGAATATGCTGCAAAGGCAATGAAGCAGGCAGGGATGGCCTCAGAGCAGGTCAGCAGTGTGTGGGGTCAGAATTCACAGGTGAGAGGAGCCTGTGCAGGTGGAAGAGAGGAAAAGGCAGGTTGGAAGTTGCTAGGTATGGATTATATCTACTGCGTGGGTATGAAAAGTTTCGTTCTGGCTGTTCTCTTCATGATGCTCTCATGAAGGTATCTCTGAGCACTCAGGGTATCACAAGGGCTGGGAAAGATGCAACTCCACTGTAGGAATCAGGGGGTCACCACTGACGTAGTTCTTTGGGAACAAGAGAAAAATTAAAAAAAAAATCACAAATAAATAAATAAAAATGGAGATTTTTATGTGATTGGAATTGACTGACTTAGAGAAGATTTCATGGACCAAATGGGTCTAAAAGCTAGAGAAATGACAGTTAAGACTGCCTGATTCTCTCTCTGAAGGCTGTATGCATAATAGAATAAATCCATTAATCTTGGGCAGCAATAATGAATACGTACTTCATTACAGAGCTGAAACTGAGGTCATCCCTGCATGGGTTATTTTAATGTTTTTATTCATATAGTATTTCTGTTTTTAAAATATTTCATTTTAAAAGGAGCCCTCTGGTGAGAAATATTCTGTTTTATCAGAGCATTTTTGCACTCTAAAAGAATTAGTTTCTGTGTAAAAGGTGAAACTTTTTAGCTCCTCTTTCTCGCTTGAGGTATGTAAGATTATAGGTCTTGCATTTGAGTATATATTTGAAATTGATCAATATAAATTATTTATGGAGTAATTTATTTTTATTTTTATTTTTACATAGCTAGTCAAAGATGAGTACTTCTTCCAGGGTAGAATAGGAAAAAATTTACTATGATGGAAAGGTATATTTTCGCTCCTTGAAGTAAATGTGAGTAATGTGTATTCACACCAGGAACAGCTTTAGATATGCACAAATTCATTTATACTGAGATTCATGTTTGTCGCTACTTTAAATCCTGTAGGATTTTGTATAGGCCAGAAACCAGCTCATTCCGTGTCTCTAGGCTGACTGCAAACAAAGATTCTAAACATTCTTTACTATGTCTTTCGAGGCACTTTACAAGGATGGAAACTAGGTACTATAACTGCCACAACTCAGTGTTCAGTACCAAAATCATTTCCAGGAGCCCATTTTTTGGTGGATAAAATATAGTTCAGATTACTCTTACATTCATTCTGAACTCTTAATTCTGCTACAAGATTTCTGTAGTCCCTAAACTGCAGAAGGTAACCTGAACTTACAGAGTAGGTTCAGAATGGGTATTCAGAAGAAATTCTTCCCTCTGAAGGTGGTGAAGCCCTGGCATGAGTTGCTCAGAGAAGCTGTGGATCCCCCATCCCTTGAAATGTTCAAGGCCCGTCTGGATGGGGGTCTGAGCAACCTGGGATGGTGGAAGGTGTCCCTGCCTCGGGGGTGTCAGGGGTTGGAACTAGATGGGCTTTAAGGTCTGTTCCTACCCAAACCATTCTGTGATTCTATGAAACTGCCATTCCTTGTGGTATAAATTTCTGTGGGAACTCAGCACATCACTCCGGATGTCCAGAGTTACCGAGAGAACCCTTGGGGGGCTCGGAAATCCTGGAATGTTGCCAAGGAGTGTCTGGTGGCTTGATTTCGATCCATCTAAGGAAGTGACACCTGTTTGAGGACGTGAGAATCACTTGGGAGTGAGTGTTGCAGGAAAAACACATTTATAGGGTGAAATATAGATTTTCGGGTTTTTGGTACAGGGGGGTTATGGAGACAAGATGGAGGGATCAGGGCGTGTCTCATCCTTCTTCTTTCTTCTTCTTGTCATCCATTTTCTGTGGTGATGTTGGCACTTGGAGATTGGTTCATGGTGAAGGTGCACTTGCTAATATGGGTGAAAAGTATTGGGAAATAAAGGTAAATATGACATACGTAGATTTTAGTATAAAAAGACATGACTGCCCCGTGGGTGGTCAGAGTGCCCTTGGCTGCCTTGCAGGTCAGACCTCTGTTGGGCAGAAAGAAAATTTTGTAAATAAGAAATAATAAACAATCTGAAGATCGAAAAACTGAAGAGTCCAGTCTCGTCCTTTGAAGTGCGGGCCACCCAAGAACCACCCTGTCTGGGCAGAGACAGACAGCCGAACCGGACAAATTTCAACACAGATACTCTGCACAGTGGTAGTGAGAGGGCCTTACAACACATTTAAGTCTTCCTTTTTTTTTTCTTTTTTTTTTTTGTAAAATAGCAGGAACCATTTGGGAAGCCAACAATGAAATTCTCTGCAGTCATCTCTTCTTTCATTATATTTGTCGGTATGGAATCATGGGATCAAATAATATTTTCTCCTTCCTACTCCAGACACTGATAATAGCAAACCTGAGCAACCCACCCATTTCAAGATTTGTGGAATAAGGGATTTTTAATATGACAGGCAAGAAGATCGATGAGGCATTTTTCAAAGTGGAAACAAATTTAAGTCACTAAATCACACACACAGAGCAAGTGTTCCTTTCTCTAGTATTTGAGAAATTCCTCATTGTCCTTGAAATGTGACCCTTGAATCTGATATCATGATTTCTTTTTCTTTGCAGAATTACACAAAGGATTTATATTCAGCTTGGTGAGTGACACCATTCCTTGAGAACGTGGGCTCATTCTCCTAGATTTGCTCAGGCTTGTTTTACTGGACTTGAGCCTTTTAAAACTGTGTGTCCAAGTCTGCTCTATGGAAGTGCCTGTTCACTCTTCAGCTAATGGAAAAAAATAAGAACTGCCAGAAGGTGCATTACTCCTTCAACACTTATTGTAGGATGGAAAGCTCTCACTTTCTATTATGGAAAGTGTGTAGAGAATGAGTAGAGACAAGTCTGACTTTTGAGAGTTTATAGGAGAATGAAGTGACCATAGATTTTGGATGTACGCAAATCCAAAAATCTTGTCAGCTGGCAATAAATGAACTACAAAGTTCAGAAGATTTTGTTACCTATTAAAATGGGATTGCCTGCCTCAGTGTTTAAAGCTTTTCTATGAGATTTAACTGAAGGAGTGCAACCAATTAGCTGAAGATTAGACTATGGACTAGACAGGGCTTAGGTCTTTTCCTCGCTTCAGTGTTATTTGTCTCAGCACTAATTGCTTGTCCATATTTTAATTTTCTTCAGCATAAATAACAATGATAATGTATAAATCAAAATGGTCTTCTGTAATATAATTAAGGAAGAATTATTGATTGCTAGACTATTTTTGAACTACTTTTGAGAAATAGGAATGAAAAGACTTGTTTTCATAAGACAAGTAGCTGAGCTTTGATATCTGATTTGAAATATTTGTCTATATAACACATATCAGTAAAGCAATTTGTATCCAGTTTGTAGCTGAGAAACCAGCATATTTTATGGCTGACATAATTGATTTAGGAACTGACCTACCAGATTGTCCTGTGTACAGTAGAGAGGAATGGGGCTGATGTAGTGTGCCAGGGTGGGGGAGAATGGAGACTTATTCTTGGAAATATTCCAATGTTTTGGAGAAGCATTTAGAGAAGCCACAGGAATGCCAGGATTAAGAGCCTGAATGCAGAATAAAAGCTTAAGGAGATGGTGATGGATTCCTTAGTTCTTTTTTTAAGATCACATACTGAGCTATATTTGGTACAGGTTACCATCATTTCCAAAAGTTACAGTTATATCTGAGAAGGGACTGCATGAAAAGGGCTATGAAATGAAAAAAATTCTAAAAGGAATATGAAGATTGGCTAAAAATTTTGGTCTTATGAAAGAATAATATATGTTTGTTTATAAGCTACATAAGATCTTAAATCCTATACCAAAATCTACATTCTATCGTGGTGTCATAAAGCCCATAAAAATTTTTGGTTGTCTACCGTGAAAATGCAGTGCTGATGCATTTTGTTGTGAAATGTGGTAGACTGAAGTAATGGAGACATTACCAGATCTTTCATCACCCTGCATCCAGGCAAATAAAATGCAAAAATCAGTTTTCAAAGCCTAAATCTCTAAAATGTCATAAGGGTTTCAGAGTTTTAAGGCTTGAAATAGTACCTCTTGGCAAAATGCCTTGTGCTGCATTGTTAACATTTTTTAGATGGCAGCAAAATGGCTACCTAGAGCAATGAGGATACCTTTGTGTTTTCTTCCATCAGTCTGACAAAGTATGAAATTTGCCACTTAACCATAACTACCCCTTTAGATCTGTTGTTTCTTCCTGCAATTTATGTGGAATTCTGAATTCAGAGATGTCCATTGAGATGAAAATTCTTGGCCTAAACCAGATGATACAAATGTACCACAGGAAAGCACATATGTTACTAGAAAATAAAAGCACAGTGGGTTTGGTGATGTAAAAATATTATACTGAATGTGCTGTCTGAAAAAATAAGACAAACTGGAAAAGAAAAGCGCCAAAACCTAAGCAACTAAATAGATTCTTTGAAAAAAAAAAAATCACTTCAAAACTTTATAATGGAGGAAAGGAAGGATATGTAAATAGATAGAGGCAGGTTTAGTGTTACAATATTACTTGGAAGCAGTGCTAAATCTTAATTATCCACAGCTAATTTGGTGGTCAAGTCTAAAACAGCTCATAAGTTGTTCAAGATAAATTTGTGGATACTTATGTAGCTCGTGTATCCCTTTGTAAAACTAGGAAACAATCAAAATAGAAATTTTTCAGAGGTGTCCTGCAACTTTTTTGGAAGAGCTGAAAAAAATGACAAAAATATTTTGGTTGGCTGTTCAGTTTTTGGACCTGTAACATAAAAAAAAAAAAAAAGAAGAGATCCTGTTCAAAAAATGTAATTTAATTTGAGGTTGACTTTTGAGTTTCTAGGGACATTTTCCTCATTTAATATAAATTAAACACCTAGGAATTAGTTAGCTTTAGTTGTATATCTGTAGCTGTTGGGAGAAAAATTATCACTTCCATAGAATGATAAACCTGTATTGTCCTTGACAGTTATTTTAGGATGGGCTGAATCATACACTAAAGATAGTTATCCTTGTCTGCTGGCTATAGGCAGCTCTGGTAAGTAGCCTAGACTTAACAACCTGGAGTTTTCGGTGGCTCATGTGGATGATGTCCTGCAGTGACTCTAACTCCATCTCTGATCCAATACATCTCATTTTAATAATCCAAAATAAAAAACTCTCCCTTTCTTAAGTGTTCGTATTAATTAGGTGTGAAAAATTAGTTTTTGCATCAGTTCACTAGCACTTCAAGGTCGTTTAACCACCTCTAAATGACCTAAGACATACTACCCATGATAGAGCAAGTGGGAAGAAGGAAACAGAAGAACCACTTTTTGAAGTATGAAAGAACAGCATTAAAATAGTTCCTTTTCTTTTGGTTTAATATTTGTTTTGTTCATCTCTTTAACTTGAAGGTTTCATCAATCTGTCAGCCCATTTGTGGTGAACAGAGCCCTTCAGCAGGAACAGTAAAAGGAAGCCACCAGTAGCTGGTCCTGCTTGTGGTTTAAAGCATACCATTCAATCCACTCACATGGGCAGGACTTCTCTCCATAGAGAGTTCTCACTGAATACGTGTGTATCTGTGAAAGGGCCTTTACCTCTGAAATTATGTGGATGTGAGTGACCCAGGAGAAAGCAGCTATATGCAGGTGGCCTGGATTTGAGCTGTGTCTCCTTTGCCTGGTCAGCGCAGAGAGCCTCAAAAAACAGCTCAGGTCCATGTAAGGTCCTAAGAAGGAAGCTGCCTAGATCTAATTAATGGGAAACACTAGGTAAAATAGTGAATTAGAAGTAATTTCAAGTAATTTCCAGCAGTAAAGAGTTCTGACCAGGGACACATTGAGCATAGTGTTTCAGAAATAAATTGTGAAAGGAAGAGGTGCTGGAAGTGTTAACCTACACTCAGTACTTCTGGGATCCCACAAAAGGAGGGTTTAGTTCTGATACTTAATTCAAAGGAGTGACACCAGCATCACAATGTGGAAAATCCTACTAATACCCCATATGTCTTCACGTACTTCAGGTACTGAAAATATGTTCTGCAAATGCTTTGTAAACCTGTGACAGTGTGGATCTGTTTTAGTGATGTATTTCTAAGGCATCATTGCAGAAAATAATAGTACTTAATAACCAAATCACTGAGGATGGGAGGAAGGTTGTGTGCTGGTCCTTTTCATGGTGTTCCCTGTGTCTGAATACCATAAATCATAAAACATTTCATCAAGATGGCTAAATGATTTTGCTTAACTTAAAGTTTGCTAAGCACTTCTGTTTGCTGGGGAGTCCTTAACATGACATTCTATTTCTCTTACTTGGCAATTTAGCAGTGATTTGTTCTTTAAAGGGTGTTAAAATCTTCTGGTAATGCTACATTCCTTCTGTTGTAATCCTAAGATACTAATTATCTGGAAAAGAGTTTGCAATTGCCACAGAAACAGGAGGTACGGGCAAAACAAATGTTTTGATTCAACATAGAATTTAGGATCTTTGGGGTAAAAGTCACCCAAATGACTAGATCAACTCATCTAGTCCTTGGCCCAGAGTAGGATTGATTTCATCATGTTCTAAACAATCTTTCTGTACAGATGCTTGTTGAACTTGTTCCTAAAAATGCCTGATGCTGAAAATTTTATTACGTGCTGCTTTTTCCCAGGCAATTTAATTCAATTCTGCACTCTTAGAGTTAGAAACTTTTTGCAAGTGTCTGACCTGAATCTCTCAGATGTTGGTTTATCCCTACAGTTTATCCCACCTGGACATAAATAAACCAGAATATGCTGTTTGTTTGTTTGCTTTAACCTTTACAAGTTCTTTGTTTCACAAGATTGCCTTAATTCCCTTTTTTTTTTGCATGAGGCTACTTGACTCCTCTTTGTCCAAAGTCAGAGCACCCTTCCTATGAAAACAGACAGAGAGCTGGGGTTGTCCAGCCTGGAGAAGGCTCCAGGGAGACCCTAGAGCCCCCTCCAGTGCCTTAAGGGGCTATGAGAGTTCTGTAAAGGGGCTTTTGACGAGGGCATGGAGTGACTGACAGGACAAGGGAGAGTGGCTTTAAACTGAAAAAGGGCAAGTTTAGATTTGATATTAGAAAGAAAGTCTTGACTGTGAGGATGGTGAGGTACTAGAACATATTTTCCAGAGAAGCTGTGAATGTCTCATCCCTGGAAAAGTTCAAGGCCAGGTTGGATGTAGCTTTGAACAACCTGGCCATGGCAGAGGATTGGGATGAGATGAACTTATGTCCTTATCAGTCCAAACCATTCTACGATACTATTAATTCAATATTAGATACTCAGTGTCAAGGATGACACCTCATTCATCCATGGATATCACATAATAAAAGAGTTCCTGTCTCCTTATTTGTTTTTGTAAATTTAGTATTCTCCAGGAACAGAGAGATGCCAGAAGCTGATCCTGTTTTTTGCTGGTAGGAAGAAAATGCAGTACTTTTTTACTGGTCCAAAAAGAGATCTGCAAGGATTTATTGCTGCTAAGACCTGCCTGCTTGCCTATGCAGCAATTTGAAGAATGAGTCTTCTGCTCATGAAAATGTGATCCTTTATGAGAAAGAGAAAACTGTGATCTGGTGGTCTGGTTTGGAGCTCTTTTTTTCAGGTTCTTTTGATTGGCAAGAAACGAGTGCAGATTTTAATTACATCTGGCCTTTTTACAACATGACTAAGCTGTCCAACAGATGTCTGCTTTGGGTCCAAACAGCATGAACATATGACAGGGAGGCAAACAATAATCCCAAGGAGTTTCATCCCTCTTGCTTTTCACACAGATTTGGTCACACTTTATCAAACGCCTGTGCGAATTCCTTATTCTTTGGAAAGAGTAACATTGCCAACAAGTACGTTCTCTGAATCTGGTCTCCTCTCATGACTTCCAAAGAATAAAGCCCTCTTCAGGAAGGTATCTTCAGATTGCATCTAATTGCCACTCATGACCTGTTGATGTGCACCAGGGTGGAAGCTTTATAGGCAACAGTCCAGCAGAAATCCTTAAGGAGAACTAGGAAATGGATACCATCAGGCAAGATTTGGAGGACTGGAAATAATTTACCCATAACTCTTGATTTAATCTATCTGTCTGTTCAAATTCATCTCTCATCTAATCAACCTGAACAAGAGGACTGAAATCCTGGAAATAGTGTGTGTTTATTAGTCTCTAAAAAAAAAAAAAAAGCCTTGGAAATGTGTGTTTTAACAACTTGTTGAGTTAGCAATTCTTTCTTACTCTACACCCCAGCCCTGCCACACATACTGTAACTTTCATCTCCAGCCAGAAAACTTCAAAGTCCTTCTGAGGTCAAGGGCAGTGTGGCAACATATATTAAATCAAGAGTTCCCAGATTAGCGTACATTCCCAGATGTGGACAGGGACTGCAATATATGATGGTATTGTAGAAACTAGGCTGGGCACTTGGAGAGATTAAGGATTTGGGGATGTATCAGCCTGCAGCACGGAGAAGATTAGATTTTGTTTAGTTTTGTTTGTTTTAATTGCTACGATATAAGGAGCAAAAGGCTCCATGACTGCAGTGTATTGTCCTGCAGCTTTCTGTGTTAGATCTGTGTTAGATTGGTGAAATTCATGTGAGGGTGCTGCACAACCCAAGTGGTAAACAAAATCCTCTCAAAGGGCAAGGAAACAGTCCTTTTCCAAATGTACCTTTATCAGAAACATAATGAAAACATGGTTTATAAGGTGAAAGAGTCATCTGTAGTAATAGTAACCTTGCAGCAAAGCTCTGAATTGGCTGCTTTGCAACCACATCTTTTGTTCCGTTTGATATAATCTCATTTTCAGTTCACAACCATCATGTTCTTTCTGTCCTGAGAATGAAATGCAAGCTAGTCCCTGCCTGATGTATTTCTACTCAGAGCAGGCACTTAACTTTATTAGGCAGCAGTAACAGTTGTGACTTCTTCAAGCATATTGGAAAGAAACATAATGAAAAATTTACCTGGTTTTGCTACAGAAAGAAAAACAAAGCCTTGTAGTAACTGGCAAGATTAACTAATACTTTGAAATTTTTAGAATGCACAAAAATTCATGGCAGTAGGAGTTTTTGCCAAAACAGATTTGCATTTAAATCAACAAAATAACATGCATGTAAAGCCGGGTTTCATTCCTTGATAGTACAAGGATTTAAATAAGGTTTTAAGTAAGATTTTAATTTCTGTAGCCTCCCTCTAGGATCAGTAGAGATAAACAGAGGGAGGCAGCTTGACTTTTGGCTACAATGAATTGTTTCTTGGAATTGCTCATCTGATTTAGGCACTTTAGTGAAGTGCATACAGTTCAGCATGGTGTATTAAGTTAAAAAGGCACACTGCCATATGTGCAGGGTATGTGGAATATCTGACTGCTCTGAGTGTACAACTACACACTTTTTTGTCATAAAACTGCAGAAAGGATAGAGAAGAAAAATCTTCAAACTGTTTAAATGAATCTGCATGCAGTATACTTCCAGTCTTCCTACAAATGTAATACGATGGTGTATCCTTATACTATACATAACTAATATTTTCTTTGAAAAGTTATTTTTAAATCCCACTTCCAAATTTCCTTAGAAACTTTGATTGTCAGGGTGAGCTTAGTTAACTAAATAGAGAGTAATAAAATTAATTAATGTGACTGGTAACATGGCTGCAATTTCAAATACCCAATCTAATGGCCCCAAACTGCCAGGTAACTAAGTTGGAATGTTGATTTCCTCATAAAACATCTCCTGCCAAATTAATCACCCTCTTTGCTTCATGTCTACACTGTTCTTCCTGTTCTTTAAGTTTCCCATCCACCTCTTGGCTGGTCCTAATTTAGTATGGATGCCAATCTGTCATTATGAGAGTGGGATATGAAAACACAGTTCAAGTGAACTTACCTAATATTTCTGAACTTCGGCTAAAAGCATGGGTTAGATTTTCAGCTGGGATTCAGGTAGTCTCTATTTTTGCCAAGTAAATTACCTCACTGCTGAATAAAATTGCTCTCTTGCTTCATCAGCATTGCTCTGTGAATAAAAGAAATTAATCAGATTTCCTGCTTTTCCATTACCCTTTTTTTTGTTTGTTTTGTTTTGTTTCATTTAATATTTCTGCTGCCTCTAGGATAATTTTTTTTATACCAAAAGGGCTTAGTCAATTTTCAGGACTAACTACTTGCAAAATGTCAGTTTAATGAAGCAGGTTCATTGTGGAACTTGGCACAAACAGAAAAGCTGAAGCAATGCAAAAATTTATTTTGATGAACTTAAAAAAAAAGGCGGGGAGGAAGGGATGGGAGTCCTGGTTGTTTCTGAATGCCCTTGATTTCTGTAACATGAGTCAACTGAGGCTACTCAGCATTTTTCGTGTTCACATTCTTCATGGACAGAAATCAGGAGGAACTTTGATGTACCTGAAATGATAGACTGAGCAGTCAGTCCTCAGACAGCCCATTAAAACATTTAATTCTGCTGACAGATTCTAGTCACAGTGTGCTAAAAGTCCATGACAACCATTGTCAGCTGAGGCATCTTTGATTAGCATCTTCACAATATTATCCAGCTGCACTTTAAATTTCTATGCTTTAAATCTACCTATTGGATAAAGGTTTGGATATAAAGTTTGACACAGGTTCTCTCACACATTTCATGCTGGTAGAGAGTGGACTACAGCTGAAATAGTTGAAAAGAAATAAAAATTTTCAAAAACTGCTGTAAAAACCCAGTCTTTCCAATTTCTTATTATGAAATAAAGTGTCAAGTCCAAGATACATATAAATGTAACATATTAAATATATAAAAGGCCAAAATAGAATCAAAAAGAGGAAAACAGACATGGAGAGAAACACTAATGTTTTAATTACTCCCTTCAACTGATTTTGATTTTTTACTTTATGAAGAAAACCTAATTTTTCTGGGTCAGCTCCAGAAGATATTTCTTGTTATCTGTTTGCTCAGGTACCCTTCTGGCCTGTGTTAGCCTTGCTAGAGTTCTGTGTAGGACAGGAATATGTTGATGCCAAGCCAAAGGACAGACAGGCCCTACCCATAGCACTTTCCCTCTTTTCTTCTGCCCGCTTGTAAAGTCTGCCTGTGTAAGGTGAGCACTTAACTTTCCCAAACTGCCTTGTCTTAGGCTTCTTTAACGCTGCTAAATGAAGGAAATGAGGATGGAGAATTCAGTTTTGTGTGCATGTTTTTTTGCATGAAAAACTCTCTCACCTGCCATTCATCAGAAATAGTCGCCAGCTGCTCCCAGGCTAAAGTTACAGCATCAGTAGGAGGTCTTTAGCACGAGAGGGAGAAAAAAGGTCTTTGCCAAGATGTTAAAAAATGGACTGCAGTGAAACTGAAAACTTCCCTTGATAGTGAGCATGTTATCTAATCGTCTTATTATGGAGAGCCTTTTTAGCAATTTTTTTTAATGTCTTAAGGGGATTTAACTAATTAGGCACAAAGTCTTATGCTTGGGATTTATTCAATCATATTTTTTCACTTAAGGTATGGCAATTCCTCTGTTTTTTTCATGTTCTGGTGGTCATTTTTAGATGAGGCAGATTTAGCTGAGCAGAACCCAGCTGCAGTTACTAATAATGTTCAGGAGTGCTAACTTTCTGTGCCTGCTGAGCACAAATTCCTGTTGGAGTCAGCTGAAGACTTCTGTTCTTGTTAGTGTGTGGCCTTTCTACTCGGACTGGCACTCATTTGACATTGGTATAGGGTTGGGTCACCAATGCTGATGTTGCTCCCTTTGCTCAGAGAACAGGAGCCACTGCTTGTCTGATAGCACAGACTTGGTAGACCTGAAAAACTTCAGCTTGAAGTGGAGAAGCAGCAGCTCAAGGACTTGAAGGCAACATGGTTGTAGGTACTTTTATGAGAAAGTCTGGAGTATCTCAGTTAAGGATCTTTGCTCTGCCTGGTGCTTAGGCATTCCAAGTGGGCAGTGTGGGTAGCTTGGTTTGGAGCTGGATCGATACACGTTTGGAGAGCACTTGGCCTCTCCTACTGGTACCAAACAAATGCAGAGAAACAGTGACTGCTCCGAGACTCCTGCACTGAGTCCACAAGCACTCTTAGACCATGTAAGTGATCTATGAAGGGTCACTAAGAATTGGAGACCTGATGTATATGGATTTTCATTACAAATTTTGAATGTATAGAGTTCTGTGGATAGATGGAAAACCAGTTTTAATCTGAGAGTTCCTGCTGTTTTCATTGAGGCCTCTGTGACCTCACATGCATTTCCACTGCACCTAGTAGCAAAGTCATGGAGATCTTTGTTTTTGAGGTAGAATCATGCAGCAACAGAGCATAAAGGATGCACTGGAGAGTACTGTGTGCCTTCAGCATCTTGGGCCTGCTACGAGGTGGGAGAAGAGCTTTGCAGACTAATATCCAAAGTCACAAAAACTGATCAGAGCTCACATATCTGTCTGTAAAAATCCACACTGTTTTCAGGGGTGCAAAAAATGCAGAAACATATGTGTTATATGAAACTGGTATTAGCTTGTTGCCATCAGGTCTTGCATCTAAAAGCTCCTGGAGAAGCATTTGTTCTTAAAGAGTCAGGTAGAGGTTGCTGTGCTTCCATTTCAGGGTAAGCTAGTTTAAATAACTGAAAAAATTATTGATGCCCAAATCCTTAAGTTTTTCCACACTGATATGTGGTGAATTTTGCAGTTGTTTTTTTGATGAAGCATAGACTCCTCTACTTGACAGAGATCTTTTTAAGTCTTCCTGTGGTTTCTGCCCAGTGGTTAACTCAGAAATCCAACTGTGTTCACTTAAATGTTGCCTTGTATCCTTTCAGTGGAGTTCCATCCCCTCATTTATTGAACCTGGCTTTCTACAGAGCTTCGCTTTGCGTTAGGTACAAGGAGACATTGCTGGCACATTTATTTAACTCTGGGTTTTGGTTAATTTAATTCAGAAAACCAAGCTGCAAAAGCACTAAAATCCCACTACTCTTGACTTTTACAGAACACATTGCATGATATCTCAACAAACCAGAATCATCTGGCACCAACTATGTTTGACTTACTGTCCTGCTAAAAGGTGTATAGGAAAAATCAATATCTGTTTTGTTTCACGGTAGAAGATCTCAGCATTTTGCAGCCTAACATATATTTTAGTGGTTTCATTGCACCACTAAAGGTCAAGTACCATATCTGTGCCTGTGATTTCCTGTACTGCTTTAAAGCACAGCCAGGGCCTGTAGCTCTTTAAGATCACAATCCTGTTCTACTGAAACAAACGAAGGTGATTTTAGATGACCAAAAATGAATTGTAAAAAAAAAATTAGTGCAGTATATTTGGAGCTTCTAATAATTTTTTAAAATTTTATTTTCACATGTAATATCTAGCAATGATTCTATAAACTATGTGTTTAATTGCAAGCTCAAGGCAAAGGTCATTCTATAGCTCACAGGGGCAGGGGCTTGTGCAGCAGGAATGAGATCTGAGTGGTGGCAAACTGTCTTTGTATTAGATATTTCTTGATTATGAATATTACAGTGGTTTTTAAGGAGTTTCAGGTCTTACATATTTTCTTAGTGCTGTTTCCTGACTCAATTTGTAAGCAGGACTGTAAGTATATGAAAATACTGGTTCGAAGTATTTGCATTTCCCACCTCTTCCATTTGTCTGTTACCTGATATGTTGTATTTTCTTGTGAGATATTTGACACTACAATAATCCATACAGTGAATTCCAGACAAATTTATAAAAATCAGATAAACTCCACACTTGCTTACCAACCACTTTTGCATTTTATTGGCATTTCTGATTCTGTCTGTTCTCATTCTTATTTGCCATAATGAAGGTTTTATGCTCCTTGATTTATTTGGTGTAGAGTACCATTATGCATATGAAAGGTACAATATAAATCAATCAATAATAATAATAAATATAGCAAAGTTAACATTTCGCTTTATGACCTTTTAAGCATCAAAACACTAAGTCTCTGTTGACTGGCAGACACTAAATAAACACAGCATCCCATACTGCTTGTTACTTGATGCAATTAAACTGCAGGCTTATGGGTGGCATGATAAGGATTTGACCTGTCTCTTGTCATCCTATCTTTTACTTTTGAAATGCATCTTGTAAATCAATTTCTCTTATAATTCTCATGAAAGAACTATTTTGTTCAATACAGTTTATGCTGTGTCAATATCAGATAGCAATGCCCAGTTCCCCTTAGCTTGTTTGAGCTGTGTAGGACATGCATATCTCACAAATTGCTCTCTCTGTTTGATGATGCATCTATGGCTGCTTGAAGGAACCTATATTTCTATTGAGAAGCCTGTAATTCTTTGAGTGATCCCTGTACCTTACTTAATACTGCAAAACACTACAGGAAAGGGAGCTGAACTTTAATGTCTGCAAGGGAGAAAGTAATAACTTTCCCCATCTTCTATAAGTGACTTGGGCTATGTGATGAATACAGAACTTTCACTCACAAGGTTTTCTTGATATTATACACTTGTAACAAATAAGGTTAGAACCTTTAAAATATAGCATTTAGTAATGTACAGGAAATAGCTTCTTCTCAATTCCTTTAAAGGTCACCGCATTTGCTTTTCAGTTGTAATTTTAGTTTGGGTCTCTACAGAGTAGAACTGAGATCAGGCTTGGCAATGTTCACTCAATTTCCACACGACCAAAAATAAAATGGCATGGGCTATTCATATACAGTGAATGAGTGTATTTCATGTGCGTGTGTGTTGGTATGTTCGCATACAGAACATTTTCAAGTTTGGGAGTAAGTTACTTGGCCAAATAATCAGGCATAAAGGCAAAACACAGAGAAGTTAACAGTTTATTATCCACCATTCCCCTCAAACCTTTCTTAACATGACCTCAATTCCTTCCAACACTATGAGCTCACAGATCTCCAGCCTCCTCAGCCACAAAACATTACTGTTTCTGATCTTTGCTTAATAATATTGCCTCCCTATATAAATATTTATGTTTATAAAATATGTGCATTTCTGTAATTATTTTGTTTAGACATCTAAAATGAGGAAAGAAATTAAAGAGCAGTGAGTGGCTGTAAGACACAGTGTCCCTCTTACATTTAGGAAATACTCTATGACTAGGAGAGCAATGGGTTTTTTAGTTGGCCTGAATTTGCCAGCAATGCAATTAGTTAGGAATTGGAGATTATTCATTAAAGACAGGTGTGGAATATTTGGTGTTACATGTTAGAAGATGGATGTTGGGAGCATCTATGAAATACAGGCTGGGGAAGTATTGTTTCACCTAAAGTGACACAGATGAGAAGCAGCAAAGAAGTGGGAAGGCTTTAGATTCTTTTTTACTGGCTGTAGAAAAGTCACACAGGCTCAGATCCTACCAATACTGAGGCCCTGATTTTTAATTCAGTGCAAAGATTAGGAGCCATAGTAGCAGCCTGAAAAGGGGTAATGGCTGGTAGATGTCATTGTTTCAATACTCAAGTTTAACAGATTCCTCTGAGCCCATATCATGACCCTGAGTTCACATGCCTTTGCTCTCAGCATGGGGAATGGTTGGAAGCTGAGAAGAGGATGTAATTTTTTTTTTCTGAAACAGGTCCTGAGCCATAATATTTTTTACACATGAACTTATATTTTAAGGCCCACCCTAGGCTTATAAAACAAATGCTTCTTTTAAAGCACATAAATCAAGTTGGATGCCAGCTGGATTTTCCCAGGAGAATATTCATATTCAGTGATTGAGAGGATTTATTCTCTGTTTACTTTTATGAGACTTGGCAACAGTTAGTGGAAGTAGAAAAGTCAGCTATCTTCCTTTAAAGCAGGTAACTATATCCCTTTGGCTGATAAAGATTTACAAACATCTTTCCAGTTGATTTATTCATGTTAACTTTGCTGCTGATCTATTTTGAAAGTCATAAGAATTATGGCAATTTAAATTTTTTGAAATGAAGCAGGAGAATTGGTTTTGTCAGCTACCACCTAGTAACTGTCCAAATAATATGTTTGAGTGGGGTGGGGAAGGGGGGGTGTTATCTGGTCCATTTTGAAGATGATTTGTCCTGTTTCATATTAACTGAAGGACTCAGAGCTACATTTTCTGAAGTGACTGCTGAGAATACCCTGATAGTTTTTCAGCTCTCACATACTTAGGATGTGGAAATCTCCCCTCTTTTGAGCTTTGAGCTTCAAACTGAAATACTCTGATCATTAGTTACGCTTTTTGTTAAATCCTTTCTCTCCTCAGATATTCTCTTTGCTCTAAAAGCATCTGCACTTGGAAGTTGTTCTGGACATTCTGCAACAGGGTGCTTACAGTAGCTGAGGTTTTGGATTAGTCCTTGAGCTAACGTGGAAGGTAATAGACTGGATTAGGTTGTGTTTCAAAACCCATCAGTGCGGCAGATGACTGTCAGCAAGAGTGGACAAACAAACCACACCTCAGCCTCACAGGGAGAAAACCTCACTCTGAGTGTTGTGTCGCTCCATTTAAGGCTTTTATTTTTCTCTAGCTTGAGGTGATACAGGAAGACAGAGATTCCCCAACATGTTGGATCACTGTCAAATCCTCAAAGGCCTTGAGGAATGACAGGCACTGTCATTTCTGTGAAAACACCATACAGCACTGTCTGATATGTCTTTATGGATGTGTTGCAGAGTATTGAAGGAGGTCTTATAGACATCCAGCTGTCCAGGCCCACACTGTGAGAGATCACAGATTACATCTGCTCTGCTTTCCTGGCTGGTTTACTCTATTAAGCTCTTTTTGGTTTATGTGCTCTGCATGCAAACCTAACTTAGGAATATACCTGATTAATTACCTTAGTGCATTTGCTGGATGAGGCATTTCACAAATACGCTAAAGATACAATCACCACTTTAAAAAGGTCGTGAGCTGTTGATCCTGTCCTTCTAAAAAACACTGTGCCACAGCCAGATCACAAGCCACATTAGAGATGAAATACCATCCGTATCCTCCTTTGCATCTGTGGAGACCTGGCAACCTGAAGACAAATTTCTTTGCCAGCTTCTCAACTGGAAGAGCTCACCCTGTTTACCATCCCTCACCATGCTGAGTGCTATCTGCCTCCCAGCACAGAGGGCCCATAGAATATATTATTCCCTTAACACTTGTCTGTGTCCTGTACCCCGCATATTAGAGCAACTGAGGAGATCAATTATCTTCATCTGGGGATACTGAGTCTTACTATGTCTTTTTTTTTTTAATGTTTATCCAGAGTGTTGTGAACTTTCATTCTCCAAAGGTAGCAATCAACAAAGATAAACTGAGTGGCAGAAAACAGCTACTTAACTAACTGCTTTCTGTACTCTGCACAGGGGTCTGAATCCAGCAAAGGTGAGGTTCTAAAATGAAAGCTAAGGGAGGGTTTGGGGGGCAAAAACCAGCCAGCTGAGATCACAGAGAAGAGATGTTAATGGAAAAGATCACACACAACAAAACCAAATAAAATGAAGCAGCTAAAGACAGTGATTATATAGATCTGAACAGACTGTTGACTATGTGGAATTGCAATTATCTTGCAGGCTCCTGGGACCTTGCTCAGGGAATCATTACTACAAAACTAAGACGATTGTTCTCAGGTGCAGAACATATTGATTTTGCTGTTCTCTAGCATCTTGCAAAGCAACTGACCATGTCATTTAAGTGTTCGTTAACCAAACACATCAATAAACATAAAACTTCCAAAAAAGCAAAAATAACCTCATAAATAATTATAAAGGAGTGAATTATTACTTAGGAGCAAGTGTAATTGATGTCATTATAAATAAACCACAAAATATATCCTGTACTAACCTTAAAAATGTATGAAGGCATCCATCTACCTTGTTAAAAAATGATAGTTTATCTTGCCAGGAGGACAGCTTTCATAGCTGCCTGAGTGGAAGAGGTGTGTGCAGAGAAGAGATTGCATTGTAAATATATTTTATTTACTTTATTTTTCCTTTTTTCCCTCATCCTTTTTATGTGAATTCAAAGCTTATAAAGAAGAAACACAGATAACATTTATTACAGCCAAGCTGCAGGGAGGGCAAGAAGAGTTTCTCTGTATGGTTTGCATCAGCCTTGACCTGCAGCGTTCCAACTATTGCAATCCTTGACCTTTGAAGAGCAGCTGTCAGTAACAACAGGCTTTTTTTCCCCCTCTCAAGGACTGCAGGGACAAGCAAATTCGTTTTGAATGTGTGATGTGAGGTAGTCAGTAATGGCAAAACACTCACATCCTCTATTCTCCAGTATTGCCTCTTCACCCGTAACTGCAATTAACACCAGCAAGATATTAATGCAGAAAGAAATGAGACCCTTGGCTCTATTTTGACTGATGGCCCAACAGATCTCTTAATCGGGTCCCTTCTTCTCCAAATACTGAGACACAGACAAACCCACAGGCTGTGTCAAAGGGATAAAGAGGAAGGCTTTAGATTTTTGCTGACTAGTAAGTGGAAGGGACAGATGAATCCATATGGTAATGGTAGTCTTTTACCTTGTATTTCATACATGAAAGAAAACAGTTGAATACTTTCTTTGTGTGTTCTCTCATTTAAATAAGCACAAATCTGGGGTTGACCAACTCCCAGAGAAGTCAGTCAAAGACTGTCACTTGGATGTGAGGTATGCCTTACATGTTCCTTTGGAGGAGAGCCTTTAATAAAAAAACCTGTAAACTCATTTTGCTAGCCGAAGTTGATGGCAGAGTGTCTCCATCCCATTTCCCCTGGCTCCTGCATGGCTCTTTGCAACAACATGCTCTCCACCAGCCCCCTGGATTTGGGGAAGCTGTTTATAAATAGTACATAAACTAGAGATGGGACCTCACATTGTAGGATTTTGTGGAATCTGTATCTAGTTGGCTGATGAATTACATTTTCTGTTTTAAAAGTCTCAGTGAAGAATCTGAAAGAAAACTGATTTGGTTTAATTTTGTACATGTCCAGAGATACGTTTCTCTCCAGATCAGATTTACTTGAATGCTTACACATGATGAGAGATTTTGGACTCAAAACAGGCTGCTGGTTGTTTTGACTTCCCAGCAGTTGTTGCTGTCAGTTATTCATGTTTCTTTTCTCTCCTGCCTTGCATCACCCTGGCTTCTGTGGGGCTTTTTTTCTTTTTGCAACTGTACTTTCACAGACAGTTTTGAGACTCCTGTTCATGCAATAAAACCTGAATTCGCTCCAAGTAAATACTCTTTCTTTTTTCACCCTGATTCAAGAGTAAAGCTAATGTCAATATATCAGACTTTCTCACTGGGATTTCAGAAGTCTTTGCTTCCGAACACCTTCCATAAATTTGGACTCCCAATTTTCTGTCTGTTTTGGGCAAGCTTAGGAGTCACTGCATTGGAGAGATGGGAACATGAAAAAACAGCAATGAAGGCAGAGTGAGGGACTAGAACAAAAAATCACATGAAAACATTCCTATTGTAATTCCATGGGACTTCTTAATACATTGGTCTGGGCAAAGTGATATATTTGGAGAGGTCCAAGCAATTTGAGTTGTAGCTTATTAGTTTTGTTTTCTTTTCTCACTCAGACTCTCTGTTTATTAATTTACTTTATTCATACAAGAATTTCTTCAAACATTCTCAGAGCATCTAGATTATTTTGGTTTTGACAAAAAAATTCAGACATGGTATTCAAGCAGGGGATAATTATTGGCAAGGGAAGACTGGATATGATCTGAGCAACATGGTCTAGTGGAAGGTATCCTGCCCATTGAAAGGGGTTTGGAGTCAGATGAGCTTTTCAAGTCCTTTTCAACCTAAACCATTCCATGCCTCCATATTAATGGGGAGCAGAGGAGAAAGGAAGAAGGTGGAGTATTGTAGAAGGAGAATTGGAAAAGAGAAATAAATAAAAAACAGAGGGAGAACAACATTAGGAAAAGTTGGTGAGCTTATCTTATGGTCTTATGAAAAAGAAGGAATATCACAAGTTGTTATCACAAAGTTAACCCTGCCTATGTGCTTGTATCCTGATTGTTTCCATGTCTGAGACTGGGTTTCCAGATAATGCTCACTACTCACCCTAGTGACATTTCCTGAGGAGCAGCAGAGTTAAAAAAAGGAAATAACAGTAATAGCAGTAATAATACTAACAACAATAACAATAAAAACAATGACAACAACCTGACATGACCTGGTGGGACACCTGCTTATCTTAGACATGTACATTTTTCTTTGGTTGTGTCTTTTCTGTGTCCATAGACTGTCCTGTAATTCAGATTACCACCTTGGCTCGCCTTATTTTTAGATAGCTAATTTTTAGTGTCCACAGTCAAAACTACTCCAAAAGTCATGTTCTTTTCACAGAGATCTCAACTTTGACAAGCTTTAAGTTTTCACTGCATGGCACCATATAGCTTAATTAATTAATATAGTTGGCTGATGCAGGGTCTCAGGGGTCTCACTCGTCCTGGATTTTCCTTTTAGTAACAGTAATAATTTAAGGATATGTGCAATCTACAAAAGAGGGGAGGGGATGGAGCGCAGTTGTCAAAATGTAAATACCATTACTTAAATAAAAAAGAAATTATCTGATGATTTGACTGATTTTTCATCAGCTGACATGAAACAAAAGACATGGCAAGATTACAACTAACTTAAAATAGGAAAAAAGGGTTAGGAACTGGTGCTACAGGAAAGCAAATACAGAACTGAATATTTTCATATTACAGGCCTGAAGTTAAGCTGTACATTGTGCCATTGAAAAAATAGGGAGTTGACTTGGATGTGAAGAGCTTTAGTTTTGAATTTGGAGATTTTTCCTTCGCTTTTCTAGACTGTCCAGCTCCCACATTTCTGGTACTGTATCCATAACCCTGGTTGGAGGAGCTTATCTCAACATCTCCCTCGGGAATGGAAACAGAACATATAGTGCAAGTTCCTTGGCTCATCATCCACTCTGACAACAACCACAGCAACAACAAGGAGCTGGACTTATTTTTACTACTTGGCAGTGGAACAGCTTTGGGAAGAAAAGGTTTCTGAAGTTACATTTTCATTAAAATTTGGGAAAATATTTGAGGGGGAGCACAAGGACGTATATTTAATGGTACATTGAAAGACTTATTTTCACTTAAGCTGAGGCATGCATGGGAACAACATTTTCTCCTGGACAAATACAGAATGCAAGAAGCTGAAACTGAACGTGCAATTGAATCCATATCCAGAAAAAATGTTAGGAAAACAGACCAACAGAGAGGGGAGGGCAACCTTTGAATTAGGAATCGGGATTAATCTCTTCTTCAGCTATCATGTCTTAGTAAACAAGTCATAGTTTTTTTTTGCTTTCTGGTCAAGCAAAAAAACTTTATATCAGTTTTATGTCAATTTGTATCTTTTATATAATGATGGGAGATTCTGTATTGAGGAGTGTTAGAGTACTGACTCACAAGTAAGACATGCTTGATATTTTTGATGGACTGATTATCTAGATGTTAAGAATATTTCCCATACTTTGGAATAATAAGAAAAAAAAGACAAAATTAACATTTATTGTGTTTGAAAAATAATTGTTATTCATCACTTATTGCAATTAGCACTGTGTTAATTATCTCTGCCTAGTTCATTTCCTCAGTTGCATCTGATGAAAACAGCAGTTTCTGGAAACAAAACTATGTCTATTGAAGAGATTAAAAGTATTGCAGGAAATCTGCAATTCATTTATTTGATTCTGCTACTAAAATGTCTTTGTTAAGCTACAGATTTAAATCCTTTTTTCACTCCAGATTTGCAGAACTTTAAATAAGAGCAAACTCCTATAAATAGGTTTTCAGGAGTTCTTTTATGTGGAACATCTTGGTTCTGCAAAATCCAGAAGTTGGCTGGTTCTCACATTCCTAATGATGATGTGCAGAAAGGAGTTCAGCATGTTGGCTGTTGATTTGTCAATAGCTTAATTCTCCATGACAACCTCCCCAGAGGAGTGAGAAAAGTCAATAGCACAAAGTTCACATCACCTTGGATAGCCGATGGGAGGCAAAACACAATAAGGAAGATAGAGGTCATAAACTGTGATAGGCAATGATTAACCCATCAAAATGGAGAAATATAAAGAAATATATTTTTTCATTTTGTCATTAAAATGACAAAATACTGTGAGTCATTTGGCGCTGATCTAATTAAAGAATGTTCCAATGTAAATCACAGAGTTATATAATCTGAAAGCCAGGGGAAAAAGGCATTTGGCCTAACCAGTGATTTCTGAAAAGTCCCTATAATTATATTCCTCCACTTGACATCTTTGTCTTCTACTTGTAGTTCATTTTTGTAAATTTGGTCAGGGCAAGCTTAAACTAAACCCAGTCAGAGATAGAAGAGGAGCTCTGACTAGTTTCTGTATGTTTTTTTGGCATAGCCAAAAATGGATTGGTCAATCAATTTGGCAGAATGGATTTTTTTTCCAGTTGGGGAAAATGATTTTTTTTTTTTCTCAGAGTTTGTAATTGGGTCTCATTGTCATTTGATAATTTTCTTTACTTCTTTATTTCTAATGGTATTTCTGGTGGCTGTTTTAAAAGGTTTGCCTTTGGGAGAAATTGAGAAGAGAGATATGGATTTCAGATCTATTTTACCCAGGCCCTGGGGCTCTGAAATTCCTTTCTTTAACAGGAAATACAGTAATGACTTGTTTTTGCCAGAACTTCATTAGTAGTAATTTGGTTTCATAACATAAAACCAGACTGGGTTGGTTCAGGTTTAGTTCCCTTTTTTACTGCATGCGCCAAGTCTGAAGATGAAATTACTTGGTCATTTTAAAATTTTCTGAATTTTGAAGCAAAAGTTAAAGTTTGTGAGCTTAGTTATTTTGAGGAAGTTCAAAATATGTGGTGACAGGGACTTCTTAGCTTCTGCTTCGTGTTTAGATGTTGTTACTCTTGCTGGTATGCACCTTCCATCACTGATATTCCCTTATCTGTATTTGCTCTGTTGCATGAGGCTGCCATATTTACTCACAGAAAGTTTAGCAGCTGATGAACAATAGTACAGAAATTGATTCTTCTAGTTTCTTCATGGCAAGAGGCAGCCTTTCTGATTTTGCTGGTTTCATCATCTGTATCCAGGCCAGATATTAGGTATATGTGAAACAGGATCAAGAAGACTGATGACCAGCTCTTAAGTATGCTTTTTAGAATGTCCTGCTTTAATGCAGTTGGCCATATTGTCCACAGTGTGTGGTATAATTTCACATGAGTTCATGTCACTATGTTGCTCTCACCAATTTATTATTCATCTGCCATGTCTAAAATATTTATAGGCTGTAAGGTTTGTTTCTTCCCCAGCACCTGTGGTGTTTATGCCCAACAGTAACTTGGGCATCTGTCACAGCAGGCAGATTTGGTGGTTTTGGCTGCTGTTCCATCATCAGTGACCCAAAAGGCTCCCAAAATGACCTAATTATGAAATGTTGCTGACCAATACCACATTTACATCTCTCTGTTAACAACATTAATTTTAGTGTAACTCTTTCACTTACTATCCTTCTGATCAATTAACAATGCCAGCATCTGCTATAGTGAATGTCAGGTTGCCATCAAATAAACCTCTCTTATCCATTAGTAATTATTGGCTGTGGTCTTCATCAAAAGAGTGAGCTTGAAGTGAATGTTCAGATGATATTTGACTAATGTACCATTTGAATTTGACCTCTTCTTCATTGTGCAGTGTAGGCTGATAAGATACTTTGTTTCTTTCTAGTGAAACATAATCTTGTTCATTAAAACCTGAGGTATTTAATCACAGCCTTTTCAATGAGGCCAGAGTTTCTCACAGTAGAAGAAAAGACTGACATTGTCAGGGGCTGCTTCAAATCCTTCAAACTCTTGTCTTCTTTCTTCCTAGTTCAGTCTCCATACAAAGTCCTTGCAGGTTTTTGAGGTGTTTTTTCTGTTTTCAAGCTATTTCTATGTTCAGTAAAGTTTTCCCTTGTTGCACCTTCCTTGTCAGCTATAGTCACTCTTTCTGGTGATGATGAGTTTCAGTCTGGTGATGATGAGTTTCAGACTTGATAAGGCAGGTGGGTGTTTTGCAGGCAGTTGAAGAAAATCAGAAAAGTTCTGTTGTTCCATGGATGAAAGTGGCTTAAGGCTCTCTTCACAGGCATCAAGTCTCTTACTTCTCTAGCTGTGTAACAATTTTTATTTTAGAGTTAGGACTGTTACTGTTTGCTGGAAGATTAGGCTGTTGCTTTTACATTATGTTTAATGGAACAAGGTTGCCATTAAAAACACTGAGAAGGTGCAAGTATCTGCAAGTGGTCCCAAGCTTTATCTACTATTACGCATATTTTAAATTTTGAAATTGCTGTTTTTCTTTGAAGTGGTCTGTTTTCACTGAAAGAATCTCACTTCTAGCTGCAAAGTTCTTGAATTCTCCACATCAGCTCTCCATTCTCCTCAATTTTTATAATTTTTTTTGGTCCCTCTAATTGGGCTGGTTTCTACTTTGCAGTGATTCTGGAAAACATCCTGAAAGTCTTCAGGGCTATGGCTGTTTTCCAATACCTGCTTGATTCTCCATCCCCGCTGCTGTTTCCCAGTACAGATGTTTTTCCTATATCTAGTTGCACATTAGAAATAGAAAACCTCTTTCACTTGATACAGTGAAGTTAAATATCTTCTAAAGCCTACTTCCCAAGGTGAACAAGCTTGATTAGCTTGAAATTGGATGAACTTAGGTCTAATGAGCTGATTCTGCTAGTTGATTTTGTGAGGTAGAACTTACTGTTCATGAGTTTATTTATTTCTACTGGATGTTACTACTTTAGGAAACGCCACAGATCTCTCTCATTACTTCTTACCCTGAGGATTACACACAGACAAAGACCCCAGCCTCTTTGTTGAATCTCACCTCCTTGAGAAGATTGCTACTACTTTCTTATTTCAAGGTACTATTTTGATGTTTCCATTTTGCCTCCAACATAAGAGGAAAGGAAAAACTGGAGTGTGATCATGGGCTCAAGCTCGCCCAAGCCCTTATGCTGTGGCTCATTACAACTCTTATAAATAGGCTGAACTTAAAATGAACTACAAATAGGACAGTTTCCCATGCATCAATTCAGCTGTGTGCTTTAGTGGTATTGTTAAATGAACACCTAGGCATTACGACTTTGCTTTGTGAGGGAAGAAAGATTGTATGTGCCATGTACGTTTGCCACCAATCAAGGTGTATTGGAAAAGAGCTCCAGAAAAGAGGGCCTTATGGTCAGCTAGAAATGAATTCCCAACCTTAAAATTGCAATGACCAGCATCCAAACTCAAGTTTTCTCCTTTTTCCAAACTGGCTGGCCAATGGCAAGACCAAAGGACTGTTAGAGACCTGAAACTAGTAAAAATTTGTAGCAGTGGTTTCATGCAGCAGGGCTGCTTGTGCTGTTGTGTTATCTAATTTCAACCTAGACAACTTTCTTCTCAGTAATGGATAAGAGTTGATAAGCAGTGATTAGGGCTAGTGGGAGGGACAGATGCAGGAGAATAGCAGTTCTGGCTCTAACATTGTGCAGCCTGTTGTGTAAGATTAACGACTGTGGACTACTCTCTATTTTTCTCTCTCTACAACTGTGAGCAATCGCCTCCAAGATCAGCCCACTTCTGGCTAGCCAGCAAATAGATAATAAGATCCCTGTGTGTTAAATATGCACAGCTGCATGTCTGACATTGCTGATCCATCTGCACTCCCAGATACCAAGGGCTAGCTGCCTTGCTGGGGTGAAGGAAGAAGAGATCCATTAAAGAAAGAAAGCTTGCAGGATAATCTCAGACCTTGTAGCTGCTCTGGATTCCTGCAGTCTCTCTCCCCTCCCCATCCTTTTTGGCTACAAAGGTTTGAAAGCACCAGACACTTTTACTTTACCATTTAAAAAGTGATCTGGGTTGTCAGCTGAGTTTTCCCTGAGCTCCTGCAGTGCTAATTTTCACTTCCTCAAGGTGGTTATTCAGAGGACCTTGGCCAGTCAAATGAGTCACAGTACTTTCCTACAACCCTCTTTTATTGCCTGACACTTTCATTCAGCAAGAAAATGAAGCAGTCATTACCTTTACTTCCTTCTCTATCTCCTGCTCTCCATCCTCTCCCCCTCCAAGTACTTTTGTTTCTGGCACACTCTTTGGCAGCTCTGAGAGAAGAAAAACACTATATTCATAACCTTCTGTGTGCTGATGGCTGAACTGGTCTTTAGGAGTCTGACAGCAGCTCAGTGAAGGAAGTGGCGTCAGCTCTTGCCAAGAGTTTAAAAACCAGGAGCCTTCAGCATTTCTCCTGGTCCATGGTCAGGCACTGGAGTCAGTGTGGGTGTTCTTATATATGCATTCTTTGAAAATAAAGACTCCTTGATAATGGTGCCAAGGTAGAGATTAATTGTGTCTTCCTGTGTTTCTGTCACCTGCCTCTTACACCCTTGGGCTGCAAATTTTGGCCATCAAGGGCTGAAGAGAGAAAATGGGGGAAGGACATCTGTATGGAAGCCAGTGACTGCACCAAGGAGTGTTTTGCAGTGCCAGTGCTATGGTAAACACAGCTCTAAGGCTGCTTTTTCTGGGTGAACCAGCTCACATCTCGCCATGCTGGATGACAAGAGCACACTGATGTCTGTATTCAGAAGGCCACGTAGAAGATGGGTTCCCAGAAAAGTGTCCTTCAGGAACTTACTACACAGACTCTTATTTGGTCTTATCCTTAATATTTTACTTGCAGCTGAAGCTGTGTGACATACTTGTAAAGGAGGAATGTCATCTCTGTTCTACTGACAGATGTAAAGATTCTTTAAACCTTTAAACCTTGATTTTATTATGTAAACTTCCTTGTTACTAGTGTTCTGTCAGTACTCTAGTGGGAGGGCTTTCCTCCCCAGGTATAACAGTGCAAATGTTATGGTTATGGCACAAGGTTCAACTTGGTCAGATTCTGTCACATAAATATACATCAAGTTAAATCAAATACAGCTTTCACCCTGTTGGAAAAGCCCATTCATAAGAAGTTGTTTAAGGTTCACAATATAACCCAGTGTGTAAAGATAGCCAGTTCCTCTAAAGCCTTGTTCCTGGGAAGATGTGAAGTGTAAGTGAAGTGCAAGTGAAGTGCAAGTGGAGACCAGTAATTAGGTTAAAACTAGTAGATGACCTATGTCCTTGGAATTTATATGCTTGGATTTCCAGTACTCACCTTTTTTTTTTTTTTCCTTTGTTTTTGTGGTGAGAAACAGTGAAGGAATACCCAGAATCTGGGAGGGAGCTCTTCCAGAACAGCATGTTACAGACAGTCACTGTCTGGGAAAAAAGGAAGTGATAATACTTTGGAGCATAATGACATTTTGTATATAAAATAATGGAATTGGCAAAAGTTTCATACAAGAGCACATGCTTGGTTATTGCTAACTGAATGTGAGAATGAATCCCCTCCTCCCATCCTGTCCATCCTGTGTTTTAAAGTGCAAAAACATTAGCAGTATCTAAACCCCAAATGGTACAGAAAAGTTTAGCAGAATAAGCTAAAATTGATATAAACAATTGATAGAGGAGAAGATATGTTTCTCACAGTCTTTTGGAGAATTGGGTTTGCTGTGCCTACAGATAGGATACTGCCCCAAAATATAACAAAAATAGCAAACTCTATAACCCCTTTTGTGCTTGAAATATTGTGGAATCTGTTGTAAGCAGGAAATTTCCCTTGATAATTGAGACAGCCAAATAATGTATCAAATATACTTTCAAGGATGTATCATCATTGTTAATATTTTTCTTCATGCTTTTCAGTGTATTTTGTTACCTAAGTGCTTGTTCCAGACTTCAGCCTGGTTTTAAAAGGGCATGAGCATATGAACTCCTGATAGGGATCTCTATAAGTGGGACTGGAGCCAAGGCAGTATCTAACATGAGTTTGAACCAAACTCTGGCATCTATATGATATTTTTTTCCTTGTTAAAACCCTTTGGAAAAGTATCACCCTCTTTGTGAGCAGAACAAGGCCCTGGATGCAAATGGATTTGAAGATTTTTAGGACTACATTTCTAAAGAAGACTTGATGAAGCAATAGGCATCTCAAATCCTTACACTTATTTATCCCAGTAAATTAGATTTTGCAATCACCTGCATGTACATCTCACTTTTTACATTTAAATGGTGTACTTTAATCTCAGCTACCTCTTTGGTACATTTTGATGAAACAATTGGGAGAATAAGGGGGCCTAACTAGAATAAATCATCAAAATGGAAAAAGCCATGAAACATCATTGGTTGTAAAGGTGGTCTAAGGTGATTTAGGCTACAGAAGTGGGTACTGTAGTTAACTGCCCAAAGTTGGGTGGACCTGTGACCTTTTCTGAAGGACTTTGAACCCTGGTCTGCCTGGTTCCCATCACATGTTCACATTGCCTAGCGACTCAATCAGATCTAAGAGCCTTTCTTAGATAGGAATATTTGGCCTCTGCTTGCACAAGTCAGCAGGAGACACAGTTCAGAGTGGAAACCACAATTATTGTAATTTTGTGTATCAAGATTTGTCATCTATCTATATACACAAGGTACTGAAGAGTGTGTACATAAATTATGTTGTTGAAACCAAATAGGGATAAGTAGATATCTAGTGGGTTATCTGACAGCTTAACCCAGAGCTGATTTATGCCTGCAGTCATTCTAATGGAATGTGCAGTTTATTGGAGGCCAGAAAAATTGGAGACTTTCTTTTTGACTTCTGTAAATTTTAGGCTAAGCCCCCTGAAACTAGTGCATTTCTTCATTCCCAATGGAAAAGGATTAACTTCCCCCTTCTTTACCAGAATTTCCATTAAGATAAAGATGAAGAGGCTATAAGGTGTCTCAGCCTTCAGTGTTAAGGAAAATGGAAGCACCAGAAACAGGAAAACACCATTCGGAGTTATGAAACCATAATATGTCCACAAAAAGCCAGAGAACCTCTGAAAGTTGTCTGATATGGGGGTTTTGTTAAAGAAAGTTAACCAATTGAATCAGCCAAGATTCATTCAAACAGTTACAGGGTGAACAAGGCAAGTTGCAAAAGCAAAAGTGCAATTATCCACAGGAAATTTTTGCTGGTCTGTGGTACCTGTTCTCCTAAGACTTTCAGAGATGTTCTAAAATCCAAACAGTAAATGTATCTGCATCCTTTGCAAAGCCAGAAGTGAGATTTCACTTCAGCTCTAAATTTTGCCCTTTTTGGTAGATTTACTCTTCTTTGCTGGACCCACTACCTGAAATCCAGGACCAGGCTGTGTGCTTGCTTCAGTCTGTGTAGATCTAAAGTACTATCTTTTGACACAGTGAGGTTTTAATTGGATAAAAGAAATTTAAATCTGGCCTTAGAAGCATCACATTCTGGAAAGCTATGAAAAAGGTTAAATCTACATGTTGATATGCCAGTGTACCACATAAAATCTATATTCTCAATGTATTTCCATAGGGCCTGAAATTCTCATCAGGGTTCTTGTCCAGTTTTATAGGCTTGTGAAGGCAGGTCATAAAAATCTGAAATTAGTGGGTTACCTCAAAAGTAGTTGGCTGCATATTTGAAATATATTTTAAGTGTGTCCCATCAATGGTAATGACAAAATCAACTCTGTGTATATTGGTACATAAAGGAAAATGTACATCTCAAGGAAAAATACTTTGGGCTCATTTCACCTTTGTGCATTTATAAAAATCTTTCCCACATACCAAGATGATTTCTCCTATATGTTTAGAGCACTAAAAAAAAAAAAAAAAGAAGAAGAAGAAGAAGAAAGAAGAAGAAAAAAAGAAAAAAAATAAAATAATAAAGACAGCCACTAAATCTAGTAAGTTGATGAAAGTTGATGAAGTAGAGTAAATAGTAGAGTAAATCCTGCCTGCTGAGTGCTTTTTGGGAGAAAAAACAATCTACTTTTTTTGAGTCTTCTGTAATAAATGATGACATTTTGCCCTCAAGGAGCAAATGTGACTTTTCCTGCTGGCCAACACTCTCTTGCTTTCTCTTTCTTCTCTTTGGGTGCGTATAACACAACCTCACTAAGGAGGAAAACAGTCTTAAATGAATTGCAAAGCTATAGATCTTTTTTTACAAGTGTTGTAACTGCATGATGTACTCATAAATTAAAAGCCAAAATAATATAGAGAACTGAATGGTGGAGTCAGTTCTCTCTGTGCAATGGAGTCAATTCCCTGGAGCTGCAGCTGTGCAGGGAGGAAAACTGCAAACCCAGGAGAAGCAGCATTTCTTTTTTGGCTTTCCGGATTTTTCCTGGTAATCTTCTGAACCAAAGGTCTGCAGGTAGAGTGGTTTGCATGAAATGGAAATCTTGCAGGCAGAACAGGGCCAGGGGGAAGATTTTTAACCTCTCTGAGTCTTATTGCTGAACTGATGACCACAGGGTTTCAGTATTTCTCTCCTCTTCTTTCCCTTGTGAGGCACCGCTTTGACTTTGGTGACAGAGACAACTGTGCAGGGCTTGGAGAAAGATCCTGAGTCAGGGTGGAGAGCAGAAGTGGTGTCCTCCTGCCATCCCCTCCTTCCATTCTGCTTTCCACTAGGGATCTGGGTAGATTTGAAGCAGTCCCTTCACATACTGATGGAAGATGCATTTGCATGTTTGGTTTCAATGGGGGAAACAGGCTCTGGGACTTCACACCTTCACTAAAATGCCAGAGTTCTCACTGCTTCTAAAGTGGGAATGCCAAAATAAAAAGTGACATGTTTTAATTATGAAGTCGGGTGGAAGTGGGAAGGAGGGAATAGAAAGCAATCCAACAAGCCAAGATTTAGGGTGACATCATTTTCTATATAATTGCAATTCCAGCAGACACTCAATAAACATATCAGCATTGTTAAAATGATTTATGACCCAAATAGTTGAATATAAAATATTATCAATAGATGTGTCATCATTGATCTTTCCTGGGGCTAGTAGTTGAAGGATGGAAGAGGGAGGTGGTTTTAACAAACAATCCTTGACAGGAATCCAAAGGAAACAATGTGCAGGGACAGACAGCTGACAAATTCAGTACGGGGCTATTAAAACATGTGATGAATTTGCTGGGAAAGTATATATTTGTAGAAGAGGTGAGCTCATATCTACCATAAATTTGTCAGCTGTGACACAGTGTTCTCAGGCCTGGCATGAATAATGCCTAGCTATTTACAGGCTTTGTCTGGCAAAAGCTCTATCACTCACTCCAGGGTTATTTACAAAGAAAAGTGTCTTTCAGTTGCAAGGACATGACTTTGCCAGTAAAAGATAACAGAACAAGTCAGCCAGTGGCCTCTCCATGCAAGATGAGTCTTCTCCAGAGAAGCTCTGGGGCTGGAATGAATCAGATGGACTGCAGGAGGACCTCCTGGCAGAGTGCCTGGCATAGGCTGCAACAGTACATTTATCCACACTGATTAGATTAGAATTATTAATAGAGGTCTATGGAGTGGAGCAAAGGGTCATTTAGAGTTTAATTCTGTTCTCAGATAACTTCATTTCAGCTGATGGGATTGTTATTGTTGGGGTTTTATATGTTTATAGGAAACAATATACTCAATAATGAAGTCATGCATCCTTCTGGAAGATCAGGAGAGCTATTGTGTAGCTGGAGTGAAGTCTTCACAATTGTGTTAATTAAGTAATAGTGATTTGACTTTGTCTCCTCATAAAATGCATTTAAGAAGTGACTAAAAGCTGCTGAGAAAGTGTTCCCTCAATAGAAATATATAGCAAAACAAGCAAGAAATGAAAGCAGCCTTGGATTGAGTAAATAGAATTGCTGATGCAATGCTTTTACTTAAGATAGACAACAACTTGGTTTGGATTTTCTGCTTCCTGCTATGTTAATATAAATTGATCTCAGTTTAGTATTGAGTATATTAGGGTTTTTTTCCTTGATAGAAGTGGAAGGCATGACATATAGATACCACAGTATATTCTGTGATATTTGTGGCATGTTTACATTTATCAGTTGCATGTTTCAAGCTTCAAACCATGAAGTTTGAGATTGTGTCCAACTTCTACACAGTGGGCACCAAAAGTTAGACATTGAAATCTGCATTTGAGATGATAGATTGAAATGGGCTGGTGATGTCTAGGGCAGAATTTGTAAGTGTTTATGAGCAGTGCCAATTAAGCTACTTTCTGAAGAAAATTTAGACATATAAATCTCATATCAAACACTACAGACCAAAAATATTGCCTGTGTTCTTTTCTGAAATGCTGTTGTTTGGATTTCATACAGCATGTCATGGTGTTCTAATAACTCAGTTGTGGTTTTGTGACTGTGTGCATTATCTTCAAGGCCTTAAGTATGTTGATAAAATTTTTCTGAGAAGTTTGATTTTACCTATTATTCAGTGGCAGGGAGCCAGCTTCTTGCATGGTGTAAATTGGACTCTTTCCATCCTCTTCAGTGGAACTGTAGTAACATACACCATTTGAAATCAAATTAGTCAGTAAGCATGGAATGTGAAAAAGCAGCATATTAATTGTTTCGGGATAGGATTTCAAATGCAACTGAAGGAAGTCTCTCATTCGTGACCCCAAGATTTGACCATAGAATAAATAATAAATCCTGACAATGCAAAAATACTTCCTTAGCCTTCTAAAGGTAGTATTCTCAGTTAAAAAGAATGGTAATCCCACCTTTTTCAGCCAGAATGGTGCAGCTAGATGGTCATTGAGCAGATGCTTAACAGGATGGCAATTAATGAGGAGAAAGAAAGTCACAGCATTTCAAAATGGCCATGAGCTTCTGCACTAAAGGATTTTTAAAACACAGGTGTTTATCTCACAGGCTTTGCAAGCATGTCTGACAACCCCATTGGTATGATAAACTGTAAGTGCTCCAAAGGAGCTATCATGGTCAATTGTGTCAGTGATATGTTGGCTTCAAGTGATTTAGTGTGTGTGGTATACGAAATAACTCAAAAGAGTTGATATGGCCTGTTGATCAACTCTATTCTGAAAGAACCCCCTGGAAGCAGCAAGACCTATTGCTCAAAGTCAATCTAGATATGGCAGGTTTAATTCCCACCATGGTTAAAGCAGCACTATGTTCTTATATTTTTAAGTGGATGAAAAAAATATTAGGGGCTGGCCTGAATACTTTTATCCATTTTGTCTTTAGTTTATTGTGTTACAAATAGAAAATCAGTGATTTCCAGCCAGGGCATGGAAAATGGAGCAAATACACCTGCCATCATACTTCTACTTTGTCTCTTTCTCCACAGAAAAGTGTGCTGGTTCAGAAAAGAAAGAGACAGCTATTAAAGATTAAGCATATTTGAAGGGAATCTAGTTCTCTGTAGGCCTGGTGTTCATTTTCACTGGGGGAGGAGTGTTCTGAGTGTTTGGGAACTTTTGTTGTGAGGACTTGCGTCATCCATTCACTCTGGGAGTGAACAGACTGGAGATCTGATTTGGCCCTGTCCTGAGTCTGCTGGGAGAGTTATGACAACTCTGGTACCCATTTGAATTTTGGCCATTCTATCTCTGTGTCCAAGGATTTATGCCTTTTCCTGGCTGTGTGTCCCATGACTTCAGGAATTTTCCAGCCAGAATGAAGATTATTTTAATGAAAAACAAAGTTTGGTTTCTACTACAGGAGCCCCAACTCCAGCCCTGTTGATTCCCATTGAATCCATCAGAAGTCAGAGGGAATACAACTTTAACAAACAGTTCAAAGCCTATAAAGACAAAACACAAAATATCTTTCTTCAATGAACTTTACATCAGTTTCAGAAAGGTGTAATACTGCATATTGACTTGGTAGGAAAAATATTTCTGTGCTGGCCTGGAAACTTTGTGTATGCCTCGTTTTTATTGGACTTTATATCCAGCCAGCTGTTCCACTGAGTTCCTTTTTTTCTTCTGAGGATCTTATTGGCTGTATTTTGCTAGATTTTATTTGGGCTTTTGTATTAAGAAGGGAATGGTAATAGACCAGCAGACTAGGGAGTTTTGAGGTGGAATTTAAGGTGCTTTATCTGCTTTGGAAAGGTCAGTGCCAGGCTACAGATCCCAAGGCTCTTGTGTGAAGCCTGGTGCCTTGATTCTTGCATTGCATGAAGGGAACTAAATTGCACATGGCAAAATATTTAGCTTGGAAAAGGGACCTAAAGTCACCTCCTGAGCCAAGGGCTGTATCCGTGGGGGTGGGTGGGCTCTGGAGATTTGCAAGCACCTGACAGAAACTTTGAGAGATGTGGGAGGGGAGAAGTGGATGTGGGCCGGCCAGGTTTGCCTCTAGCACATGCCAGTCATGGACATGGGGAGCTCCTGGAGCTGTTGGTGCAGCTCAGGTGGCACGAGTGGGAGACAGAGGTGGCAGAGGGGGCTGGAGGTGACAGGTCTGCCTGCTCACACTCTCATCCTGGATGGGATGCCTGGGCCTGGATGCCGTGCTGGCAGCTCACAAGGCAGGCCTGCATTCTGAAACCTGCTTGGTGCTGCGTTTTTTTGGGATTTTTTTGACTAAATATAATTTGACTATAAAGAAAAAAAAAAACAAACCCTTAAAAGCTCCAAAGTGTCCAGAAGGATGAATTTCTCTGACAAGTAACTTTAAAAACATGTATTCAATTGAGTCCATGTGTCTGCTTTCAGACAATTTGTACTGAAAATGCCTCCACAAGTAGAGACATTGCTGTAAATAATCAGATTTCAAACACTACAACTCCTAATCAGTTTGAATATGGTTCTGGATTTAAAATAACAGACATAAAAACTGGCTGTTCTAATACAAAAAAAAAAGGAATTGTAAGGCCATCAGCAAAATCCAGCCCAGGAAACGCTGCCAACTTAAGACAAAGTAAACTGAGAGCAGTAAATCAAACTGAAACACATATTTTTATTGTGGACCAAACAATACAGGGACTAACATTTCCAAAGGCAAGGCACAAATGTCCTTTTACTATCAAAACCAAAAGCTTTTAAACCTTCAAAAGGAGCTGCAGGCAAAGAAGCAAATAATAAATGACAGGCAGAGCTGGTCTGATGGGGGTTCGGCAGGTTGTGTTACAGGGGTCTTGAATGATTCACAAATGTCAGCTTGCCCTCCCAGCATCACTGCCGACCATGTCATCCCCAGCTGCTAACACTCGCAGCATTTTGGGGCAGGTGAGCTAAAACAGCTTAACAAGTGACCGCCCTTCAGCTGAGTATCTCTGTCCTCACTGGCAGCTGCCTCTATTGCAAGGCAAAGTACATCCACTGGTATTTCTTCTGCTGAAGATGCCAAAAATCAACATTCTGATAAGACAACCAACAGTTTGAGCTTGCAGTGGGGACTGCTGGCAGGGCCAGCTCAGCTGAGAGGAGGTACCTCCTCGAGCTCTTCTGGCTGGGTCGTAGCCCACTGTGAGCTTGTGCCCACGCTGTCACTGTGAGGCCTCATTCTGCAGCCAGTGAAAAAGCAAGCATGCAACTTAACCCAGTGGATGCAGTTTGATTTGGTTTTTACCTTAAAATTGTCACTCAGTGTGTCAATTCTTCTGAAATCTTGTACACGGAGGAAATGTGCCTTGACTGCTACAGAGCCTGAGTTTTCCCAGCCAAAGGCAGGAAGTTTTTCAGAAAAGGGAAAGCTGCATCTCTTCTGTGTGGAAGAAATGCAGAGAGGCACTACAGGATGTTCCATCCACATCTGAGCAGATGAGACACCTTGTCATCCTTTTGAAATGTACTTCAGGGTCCCTTCATCAGGGTACTCTAGTCTTAACAGTTCTCTTTGCAGCCCTGTTTTCTGGCCTATGGCTGCCTTTCCAGTGCCTTGTCTCCGTAGGGCTTATCCTCACACTGCTGTGGGTGACATTTGGCCCACACAGGAAGATAAGAATTAAGATTGAAAGGAACTTCCAAAGTCATCAAGTCCTGTCCCCTGCTGCTGAAGGCAACCACATCATATGATATCTTTCAAACACTTGTCTAGTTTCATCTTGAAACCATTTAGGTTTCTTGCCCTCACTACTCCTACTGAGAGGCTGTCTTTCTTCTCATGAATTATAAGCCTTCTTCTAATTTCCAGCCTTAGTATGTCCAGGGCAGTCTGGGCTGTGTTTAATAGATACAGAGTAAATAAATTAGTCATCAACTTGCTTTAATTTATGTGCATCAAGCTTTTGATATATGTCTAGGGCCCTACTGCTTCTGTATGTATTTTTTGCTCATGGGAAGGTGTCTGGGTGAAGGGAAAGTGGGACAGCCCTGCTGGGTGCCTGCTGCATACTCCAGTTTGGGGTGGAGTGGGTGGCCTGGGCACTAAAGGAAAAAGCAGGGGGCAAGGGGACAAACAGAGAAGGAAAGTGAGGAGTGGGGAACAAGAAGATAGCTGAGCTGGGGCAAGGGCCAGGAACAACATATTAGGAGCAATTAGGCCTGGTAATGAGCAACAGAGAACTTGGGAAACAATGTGGGGCAAAAGGCACTTTTAAGAAAAATAGATAGTGATGTAGGTAAAACATAATCAAACAAATAGTATTTATGCAACAGGCAAGCATATGAGAAGTAATCTAGCATGAAAGAGAAGGATATACAAAGAGTTTAGAGCAGGGGGAAAAAGAAATCAATTCAGCAATAAAAACCAAAATAGTTTCAAGGGTGAGGGTGTCTGGCTTGTGGAGGCACACTCCAGTTCTGCTCCACAAGCTGACTGGAGATAAGCTCTTCTCTCAGCTGTAGATCTCAAAATTGAGCAATGAAGGCCTAGTCTTTATTAAAAAAAATAATCTTTAGAATGCAAAAATGTATTTTCTGAGAATATTTTAACATTATTTCTGTGGAGAGCATGAACTTGAAGAGTGAATGAATGGTAAAAAAATTGTTTTCTGGTTCTCAACAAAGCTCCTTGCTCTGCTGGTCAGTGAGAAGTTGATTATTACTATGGAAAATATGAATACTAAAGGAGAAGCCATCCCTTTCATCAAAACAGGCTTCACATAATGAAAAAATTTCTAACAAATCAGATAATTTTGAAAAAAAGTGGGGCTTTTCCCCATCCCCAAGGCTAGCACCCTATGCAAGCATTATGTGTGGAAATGCATGGATGGAGTAAGAAAAATGTGCGGCAACAGAAATACAAGTAGGTGATAACACAGGTCTTTGTACTGAGCCAGCATTAGAAGTCCTGCAAAGAGAAGTGTTTACTTGTGGTTCTTACCAAGCATTAAATTCTAAGTTGTATAAAGCCATGTTGGGTAGAAGAGTGAGGGAGCTGTAAGATGACCTGTAATGCTGCATTTATGGCCACTGAGGATCTTGTATTGCAATGACTTTACACAGAGCAAACACTTGCACAGGGGCCTGCAAGCTCTACTGGGTAGGGATGGAGGCAGCATGGGAGGTACAGATACCAGCCACATCTGAGCCTCTAAATGTTTTAGCATGTCCTTGGCTTTGAGAAGTCCTGGGGATGAGGCAGGTGGTTCTGCACAACCCTCGTGTGATCCTGCTTTGCGGGATCAGGATCTGCTGTGTGCATTCTGCATGTGGTGCTGATGTGTGCGTTCTGTCATGGGAATTTTGCCAGGGGCCAGGGAGAGGATGGCTCTAGCTTTGTACTTGATGATGGTGATTATAAGCAGTAAAGGGAAATAGAATTTCACTTGTCAATGGGTAATCAGATGGTGATAACTTTGGCTATCCTATCTATTCTCCTGCTTTCCTTAACATACAATTTAGAAGATTCTTTTTGCTTACTTCACCTGGAACTCAGTGGGAAGGAATGTACCAATTCCTGTATTTCAAAACCATTCCTCTCAAGCTAAAGATAATTTGTATCGTCATGTCTGTTATATGAGCCTGGTGCTGCCAGCACTAATTCTGGCAAATCTTGCAAATTAGCCAGAATTCATCCAAGAGCATTAGTCTTGCACTACTCTATTTTATTCAGAGATCTTTAGGTTTTTCCTTTATTTGATTTTTTTTCTCCTTGGATGCACAGGAGAAATGGATGGTTTCTGTCCTTTTAGAGAGAGAGCTAGTTTCCATCAGGCCAGTTAATGAACTGAATGGGATCTTTGGTGTTTGCACCAGGGGTTGCCAGCTGATCAGTGAGCTGAGGGCATTGCCTCCATCTTAGTACAAGTCATCAGGTGGCAAATTCACCAAGGAGTCTGCCAGCTGTTTAACTTCATTACAGTTTGTCATTATGTCTGCCTCCTTTTTTTTATTTCTATGTTTAATCACCTAATATAATTTTATCAGCTTGTCAGGGGGTGGGAGAGAGCAGTGGGGAATTAGTTTTACTTTCTCGTATTACATATCTATTTTGGTAAAATATTATGGCAAGTTCACATCTCTCCTACTTTGAAACAATAAGATTCAAGTGAACTAACTAAGCCTGTGAGTACCAAAGCATCTAATTTACTAATTAGATGCTTTACTAGTATTAACTCTTAGCTGTAAAACCAAAATAGGTGTCTATACTGCAAGATACATATCTGTGTGGTTTAAAATCCATAATGAACTAGGAATGGGCATCCAGACAGTTGCTTATAGATAGCACTTTCCCAGCTCAAAGAAGGCATTGGCTTTTGATTGAATTGTGTTATTGTCAGTATGTAGAAGCTATCACATACAATTAGAGAACTGAGCACCATTTCCAAAGGAATCCTCATCTGCAGTTTGATGAGGCATCAACCAAGTCATTCTTCATCCCTTACAGCTTGGCCACAAAAAGGAAAACAACTTACTTTGTGCCATATATGTATTCAAGATGTGAAAAAGTATTGCAGGTTTGGTGGAGATCTAAGAATTGGTTGACTGGTACAAGATTTTCAGAGGGCAATTTATAGTGAGATTGGAAATTGAAATTCTAGCTATTCAACATTTGCTGTATGTGCCATGCCTGGTTTCAGACGCTGTAATTACAGTAGAAGTACATTCTTGCACGGACATCAACCCAAAAATAGCTGTTGTTAAAAAAAAAATAGTTTAAAAAACCCAGTAGGCGTCTGAGGTATCCTTGCAGCCAGATATACTGTAATGTTATGAATTTGGGCTGATGTAATGCATGCAGTGGTGTTCATCTTTTGATTCAGAAAAAAGCTAGTTTGACACCTATCAAGGTGATTCTAAACATTCATCACCTCTCCTTCAAGAAACTGCTTCACAATAGTGATCCAAATTTCACTGGAAATTCCCCTTTGTGAATACACTGTATAAATCACACTTTCCCCAGCTCCTCCTCTGCCAGCTCTTCTGTCTACTGGCTGCATTCAGAAAATTACCTCTATCCCAGAAGGTCAGAACAAGTGCTACCAGTGGTGAGATCCCCTTCTATGGAATCTCCCGTCAGATTCCCTGGGGGTTTGTAGCTCTGCTGATTGTTCTCCAAATTACTGCATCTCTCTAACAGGCTTTAGTGGCTCAAAATTTACTCTATTCCTGACCTTCTCAGACCTCTCAGCTGGAAGTTTTCCACAATGCCATCAAACTGCACAGTGTAACCTTTTAAAAATGTTGTTAATGTCGGTTAAAATCACAAATGCATTTTAGGTTTGATTTCTCTTTTTGAAATTCCAAATTACGCTGCATATTGGAAAGGCCTGCTTTGGCTTGGAGCCATTCTGATAGATGTCACATTGCTAAACAAGATGGGCTTAGAAATATGCCTCAGTGTTTCCTTTTTTATTTCAAACAAATACAAGCAGTAGATTAACATTTGGCTGACCCTGGCAACAATTGCTAAATTTAATGTTTAGAACAACCTAACACTCTGATACTCTGTAGTCCTCCACAGTGGAATGTTGTTTTCAGACAGCTTTCCAAGCTGTACAAATTGTGGGCATTTCTACATCAGGAGCCAAAGGTACTGACCAGCAGATCTGATGGCATCCAAACCATGTGAGTGATAGGGGTTTTTTCTTGACCTGGTTATGCAAGCAACAGCAAGGTGTTCCTGTAAGCTGGCTATTTGCTTCAAAGGGCTGATTAAAAATCGTACTTTTGTATCTCTTATAAAGTTTGTGTGATATACTGCCCAGAAAATCTTTCACTGTACACATGCCAAAAAGTGTGTAAGCAAGTGATAGAGTCAAATCATGTGGGAGAAAATTAAATTTTCATATCTTGTAAATGAAATATACATTAGGGAGTCTCTCCAGTGACCTCTAGACTTGGTAATTTTTGGATTGGATCTGAAGATCTAAATCATGCAGCCACAATGGCCAGTAATGTGTAAGTGGTGGGTACTGCCTTGCTATGGGCCTGTGTCGGTAAACAAATAGAACCAGTTTTGGAGAACAGCTATTGACAGTAAAATTCTAATTTTGCTCCAGCTCCCAGAACAGATGTACCTCAGAGTCCATAGACTGCAATACTTAACTGCAGCTACTCAGCTGTGACCTTCAGCCTCAGGCTCACTGCAATAAAATTTTCATGCAACCATATGGAAGAATATTTTAATAGAGATTTACTGTCAGTAACTGTCCCAAAGGAGCAAATAAGGAAGCTGTAACATATTGCGTACAGTAAATCAAGGGGACTTCAATGGAAAAATGAAACCTCCCTGAGGCAAGCATCTTTAAAATTACAGGCAACACTTTGTACAAATATGTGTACAAAGGACTAGTTATGCACTCAGTTAAACAACACAAAATGGTTTTGATTTTAAGATATATTTATTAGAATTTATTTATTGTGTTTTGTACGTGCTAATGGGGGAGGGGGCCATCTAGCTGGGTTCACCAGCAACTGCTGTGCAAGTTTGATTTCATCAGATGTGATGCAAAAGGGGCAAAAGCAGAGGGAGGGAGAAGGATTGCCAAGTTGATGAGTTCACATAGCAAATTGCATCTCCCAGCAAACACAACTGCAATGGTACTCTCTCAGCCTCCCTGACCATGTTGGAAGGTTTTAGTTAAAAGCAATTAACCTCTGCTATTGCTCACTGCTTCCTGAAGCCTGGTGCAACCAGCAGGGAATGAAGGGGAAAGTCCTACTGGAGTGCTCAGAAGCAACCAGGAAACACAAATGCCATAGCTTTGGGAGCATGTCAGAGCTGTTCCCTGCTGGCACTCCTCTGGGAACCCTCTTGCAGGCAGGCAGATCTGAGAAGCACGAATCAGCAGAGGCCTGTCTATTTGTAGGTCTTCAGGGAGTTCATAATTCCCTTTATAGAGCTTCAATCTCTTACCCTTTCCTTTGACAGTACTTTTTTGGGAATTTCTGCAAATGGATAAAGGAAAACAGGAATGTCAACTTCCCCTCTAGTCTCACACTGCACATACACTTGTTTTGTTCTTCTAACAAAACGGGTAACATGACAAGGCAATAAATCAGGTTCAAGTAGATTAAATGCTGATGGAAGTAAGACTGAGTTATCCTTTGAAATGTTCAGTACAGTCACGTAAAAACCAGCCTACCTGAAAACATACAGGTGTCTGCTAAGTACACTGACTTAGGAAGTATGAGATGAAAAAAAGAAGACATAGCAAAGCCCAGGGAAAAGAAATAGCCAAGTGGCAGGAAACAAATCTGTCTTTTTGAAAGAAAAGTGGAGTATTGCATATGAGGGTCTCACCCAGCCACAAAAATGAGGCAATTGTTAAATTTCATTAAAGTAAAAAAAAATGATATAGTTATTCTTTTAGGTAAATCTTTGAGGGCAGAAGGCTTAAGGAGTGTTCTCTGCTTAGGAGGGCTGTGGTGATACAGATCTCAGGGCTGGGGTGCATTAATGCTTATTGCTTTGAATGGATTGTATAAAGCTTATTGCTTTGAAGGAGAAGTAGCAGGGGTGTATCTCAATAAAAAACTGTGAAGAAAGGAGTTACAACCATGCCACAAACCTGTGCGTTTGGTGGGTAGGAAAATATCACAGGAGAGAATGAGAAAAAACAAATATTCTCCATTTTTGCAGATAAACACACTGTATAAAAGGAGCTGCACTTCATCTGCCATATTTTCTTAGAGTGTTCTGTGAGACCTTGCATTTTTACTAATTAAATGGTGCAAAGTGACCCCTAGAAAGTAAAAAGCACTTTTAAGTAGTCCTTTAAGTCCGGCCTCTGAAGGGCTGCTGTTGTATCAGTGACCTAATTCCAGAAGAACTTTATGATTTTCAACTGCTATTTCAAAGGAAGGACAGATTTTAACTTTAGAACATCTCATGCCTATTCTGGATAGCAATTAGAGGTGTTTTAAAGGAAAAAAAATCTTAAGAAGAAATACTTTTCAGTTATAATTTTCAGCCATCTCTTTCTTTGCACTTTGCAAATCATTCATTTCTCTGCTCTAAAATAGGATGGGAAATCATGGGTGGCAGCTGTGTGATCCCCTTTGCTCCTCACATGTGCCTTCTTATCTGTAAGAAGTCCTTAGCTGCCATGAGTCTGAGCACTTCCATTTCTCCAAAATCTTGCTGTGCTGTGAAATAACAGCTACAGGCACATTTCAAAAGGCAGGCAGAAAAAAGCTTTTAATGACTTAAAGTTATGTCTCCCCCAGAGAAAAATGTGCCACTATGCATTTGTTTTGATTTTTATATCATTTTTGGTGGGGGTTTTGGTACTATCCCTAGTGCTGGATTCTGACATAAGGTTTTTTCCTTTTTGTTTCTATGCTCCTATTTCCATCTTGAAATGCTCTGTTCAAAGAATACCAAAATGAAAGGATTCTACAAGTTTTGTTTTGCTGTTGACAGAGGCTTTTGAGGAGAGACAAATCACTGAGTCTCAGAGCATCAGAGAGATTGTCGCTTCTTAGCTCAGTATCATTTAATCACTTGCAGGCATCCCAATTACCATAAGCAGAATTACTATCCCAATTAAGCAGCAGTCCTTGCCACTTGGTGTCATTAGGCTTAATTTGGTTCCTTGGGAAGTGTCCTGATTAAGTTGATTACCTGATTAAGTGGGTGTACTCTATATGATGGGCCTGATGCATCAGTGCTTTATGTCAGTTCTGCTTGTTGATTAAAGTGCTATTATGGCAGTGTAGAAATAGAGCAATGCCAAGGTGAATCTGGACCATTGGTTTTAGCAGTCATTGTCCAAGCTTGCAAAACACTTTGCATTTTTAGCAGGAAGTCACTGAACACAAACTACCCCTGGGTTTGTAATTCTGTAGTGTTGGAGAAAATCAAATTGTGGTGAAATTGGACAGGCATTTTGGTTTTTTCTTCTAAGAACAAGAAAGTGAAATTTGCTCTCTGCAAAGGGGATAGCTGATGTGGTGGAAATGGTCTTGAGAAATGCAAGATAGGAACATTTGGAATTTAAAGAGGGTGAAAAAAAAAAAAGCAACCCAACCCCTTAAGAGCTCAGATTACTCCTATTTTGCCCTGGTTTTCCATGCTTGAAAATATTGGTGTAGCATATCACCCCATTTCAACCCTGAGCTAGAAAACTGCTGTCTGAGAATACAGCCAGAATTATTTTTTAATTCTTTTAATCTCTCTTTGTGGTTCTTGGCTATCTCTGGGTCTAACGTGGAATATCAGAATATTAGGAGCTACATGCATCCACTGATTGACACCATTAAATTGAGTGATATCATAGGAGAGGTTAATTAGACATAAAAAAAATCACATATTTTCTATCCCACCCAGAAGTAAGAGGGAACAAAAGCAAAACTAGTGAAGCAAAGTCTAGGAAAACTTTCTTTTTCATTTCTACTGAAGGAATAAATCATGTGGGATACTGCTTAAGTGTTCTATCTTTTTGATATAATGACAGTACTCAAAATCTGCAGGTTAATCTTTGGGAATTTACTCCATATCTAAATCATACCTGTAATAGCATTCATCTCAGCTGCCTCTGGGCACATTTGTTTTAGGAGTCTATATTGGGATGTGTCTGGACTTCTTTCACAGGTGGGGAAGCAACAAAGGAACTTTTGGTGTCGACCCAACCTGGAATAGATATCTACGTTAGGATGGGTTGCCCTGTTGGTGTAGAGTCTCTGCAGCTCACTCAGAGGTTAATATTGGTGCTGTAGGCACCTGGACTTGGCAAGGTGAATCAAAACTCCACTTTTCACTGAGGTGGTGCTACTGGGTTGCAGATGTGCCCACTACTTTCAGCAGAACACATTGAGAAAAGAATCTGCCCATCTGGCGTGAGATGGAGGGGTGGTATCTCACCTTACTTTTATCTCTTGTCCCTTTCTTCCGGAACATATTGCTGCAACTGGAGTTAATACAGCTATTGGCAATGATATGAACATATTTGATTTTTTCCTCCCATTAGGTTTTCATGGTGGACAGGAAGCAATTTTCCCTCCTGTCATGCCATTTATCTAAGGATAAAGGAGGAGGGATGCAAACCTGCATTAGACTGTCTTTGCTAAAAGAAATCAGTTGTCCAGCCATATCTGTTTGATCTGTCCAGTTGATGGAAGAGATACAGCACTGACTAAGCTGACACTGTATTTTCTGGACTGTTAGCCAGCTTTTTTTGGTGGCCCTGTACAGTTAAAGAGCAGAAAGAAAGCAGCTTGCCCAAAGGGCTAATCAGAGCAACACCCTAGTTTAGGTGCTTTGAAAGCCTAAATATGATGGATATGGTAGCAGGGGAGGTTCTCCATTTAAAAGATTCTTAAAATAGCACACAGTTGTTGTAATATTTGTGTCTTTCCTTCTTAGCCATTCCTCTCTAAAAGTCATTCATCCCTAAACACTCCTGCATGAAGACTACTTAGTGAATGGCGAGGTTTCATTTGGTAGACTGTATCCAGGGAGCATCCTTGTAGAAGTCTAGCTAACTTTTCAGATTGATCTAATCTGTACTGGGAAGTGGCTTTCCTAGGAAAATAACCTTTTCCTAGATATTTTATCTTGCATTTACAATAGCTTCTTCAAAGCAGTTGTTCTAGCCCAGACCACATGAATGAAAATGCTGGTTTGGACAGTAGTATCCAAAGATGCCTTTTGAAGTACATGAACCTGTGAGATAGAAGTGTGCATCATGAACGGAACTTTTAAATCTCCTTTTCCTTTGGAAAGCTCAGCCTAGCTTTCATTGCCATCAGGATAGTTAACAGTCTGTGTTGAGGAAATGATTCTGAACCTTGTTTGTAAGCACTCATGGGTCAGATTGAAAATAGGGATCCCCGTTATGAAATTGGGCTGATAGACAGCAGCTGGAGTATCTGGCCCTTTGTACCGGCATCTCCTATGTGTGTACATTCAGCTGTTGGGACCTGAGCATGTGCAGCTCAGTATTTTCTCTATCTTTGTAATCTGGCAAGAAACTATAGTGCCCTGAAAGGTTACAGATGTGGCTATAAAGTTTGCATGAATACTTGCTCAGCTGCATGCATCACAGCTACTTGAGCCTGACTCCTCAGAGTCAAGTAAAGGAGGAGCAGGGATTTCTGTAGAGAGTGTGCCTTTAAAATAAGAACATAAACACCCACTGCAGCATAGGATTCCCCAGGCTAGATATCATTTGGGCTAGTAGGCCATATTCTGTAGCAAAAAATCCATATGGGAGTGTTTCCTGCTTGCATATCCAGCTGCCTCTGGCTGCTTAACCTGACTGATTTTCAGAAGCATCAGCATTCAGCCCAAGCCTATAAGGAAGCTCAGCCTCTTGTAGATTTTGCTATGCATGCCTCCGCTTGGCTTTTGCTAAATATTAGGCACAAACTCTTTATTTGCACTGCCTCTTTGTTTCTTGCTCCTGAAGATATGATCCCTTTCCACAGACGTCAGCAATGATACCCACATTTGCATCAGTGTGGCGTGGCTGGGATGGGCAGAAGTGCCCCTATGGCTGTTCCAAGTGCATCTGCTCCCTGGGTTATGAGTGATCTGTTCCTTGTTCCCTGCATATGCCACACATTCAAGGTCTGTTCTTTCATTTTGACGGGCCAAACAGCCCATGAAGTATCACTTTGTGCCTGGATAAACACAGCACTTAGGATCAGACATCTAGTTGGAATATTCACAGCAAATGTACTTAAAATGCTTTCTAAGACAGTTCTTCAATACATCATTTGGGGTCACTCCCTCTGGAAACTCTTGCCAGCAAACTTGTTCACTGGAACACTGACAGGAAGAAAACACAGAAAAGGTAAAAACATAATTGAATCCAATTCCTTTGAATGGAATGAATGAATGAACGAATATTGCTGTAAAATATTTGCAGCAATCTCGCAGATGTCTTGGATTTTGGATGAACTTGGCTCAGAAGTACCTTTTTTTCCCCCTAAGTTTTTGAACAACATTTTACAACCCATAATAAGTAAGGAATATTAAATCTCATACAGTCTTTCCAAGATGAAGAAAAAAGGGCACTGTATCCTACTAATATATCATTGTCTCCAAGAAAGTTTTGGTACCTAAGAACTGGGAATGGACCTGGCTCCCCTAAATTGAGTACTTCCCTCCATTTCTGGGCTACAAGTTTTAGATTTGTAAATGTGTATTCCTGCAGCTTTCAGTGAGACAACCAGGATTCTCTGTGCTTTGTCATGTATCTGTAAGATGAGGTAAATCATCAGGATGTGTCTTGAGAGATTTCCACAATTACAGACCTCGGAAACTTCATGAAAGGAGATCATCCCCCAGAGTTTGTGTCTTGCTGAGGTCAAAACCTTGTAAGAACACAGCTATTCTAAAGAATTAAATGTGAACCTGATGTTAGCACTGATTAATCTTGCTCATAAACTTCCAACTTGAGCCAAAATCTCTCTACATGCGGATAGCAGAGATGACAGCTTGATGGATCTGAAACTTAAAGCATTGTGTACAGTTGGGGTTGCTAAGTAGGATGAGGGATACGCAGAACCTTGGCTAGTCCTGTCAGGATGTATAAGCCCTTCACAGTTTTTTCAGATGAAGAGCAAAGATGGATTTATGTGTTATGATGAAGGGAACAGGAACCTTCCTACCAATGAATGCTAGGAAAACTCTTACATTTTCTCCTAAAGATTGCATGCCTGCATAAGCCAGGGAGATTAAAATTGATGGTTCTGCATGCCAGGGGCCATAACCTTCAGAGAGTACAAGTGGCTTTGGAAGATCCCTGAAAAAGAATGAGACCTTCAGGTAATAGAGGGTATTTTTAGGGATTTTGGTTGAGTGGTTGGCTTGTTTTTACAGTTAAAGGAAATGAAATGAAAGCCCTAACTTGATTTCTCCTTGTAAATTAATCTGTGCTAATTATTACTATTCATAGAACGGTGTACCCTCAAGGTCCCGAATGTGCAGAGACTTGTACAGCTATTTTATGTAGCTATTGAACCCAGAACTAACAAACAACTGCCTACAAAGTTAAAGGTACATGTCATTGCAGGACTTGGGCAGGAGGAGGGGTTTGGAATCACTGTTATTTTAAGAGCTCAAACAAAACAAGGGTGGGTATAAAACATAAAATTAATTCTCTTTATTCAAACACAGTTTGAGATCAATTGCTTTCTTTGAGGCTCTCTAGCTAAGCCTTGTGCAGAAGAAAGTAGCAAGGAATCGCAAGTGAATGACAAAATCAATCAAAGGCAGGAAAGAAAAACAGCCTCTTTGGTTTTGATAAGTATCAGTTCTGTTTCCTATGTGTAGGCTTCACCCACAGCCAGCTGTAATCAATAATATCTCTCCTTTGACTCCAGAGCACTTTGGGTGAAAGCCTGCTGCTGCACATGTTTGTTTTCCACTGTGAGTCTCTGAGCAGCTGTACAAAATACTGGGCTGTGGTACAATAGTCCTGGGCCTTGTGCTGTGCATGGTGTCCTGCAATAATACCAACCCAGGGCTGTGGCTGGCAGTTGCACCATCCTACAGGAACATCCCATGCCATTCCCCTTGCAACAGCTTGTGGCTCAAGGAGAACTGTATCGTGAAGTGTATACTGGGTGCCTTCAACATCAGCTGCCTCCTAACAAGCTACAGCTCATGGGAGAGTTACTATGAAGAAGTGAGTGCATGGCTTTACATTGTGTTTTTTTTTCTAGCCAAACTCATTGGGAAGTGATTTGTTTCCTCACTTCTTTTTTAAAAAATTCCCTATCACCCCACCATACACAAACACACACAAATGGTCATGATAGTGTTTTGACCCTTCTCTAGGAAAGACAAGGAAATTGTGCTTAATTTTGGTAGATTTTTGTTTTCCAGTTTCATATGGAGATGATGCAGTTTTAAATTACTGCAGAAAAGAGACTCTTTTAAAAAGGGATGGAGAATCTAAAATATGAATAAAAATAGAAGCATTTTTCAAAAGGAAATGTAAACCTTTATGGGAAAAATTTCAACTGCGTTTTCTTGCTGTATTTTGTTTTATCTCTATGATTTGGAAGAAGAGGAAGGCAACTGCACAGTGCTTCATCCAGCTGACTTTATATTTGTAGGTGTGGAACAGATCTGTTTTAAGTTGCTGGATAGTCTTGGAAAACACATGACATTTCGGAAGCAAACTGGTGCGACAAAGATTACACCCATGCAGAGAATAAAGCAGATGTTAAGGCTTCTAATAAACAAAATTTTAGACCTCCTAAACATTTAGATTAAATACAAAACTGAGATAATTAAGCTCTTATACCGTAGATTAATAATCTTGTGTGTTTCATAACCAAACTATGCTGGGTTTTCCAGAGAAGTCCAGGTTTACTAGGTGTCCAACCTCAAAGAAAATTCCTTTTGAGAACTAAGGGAGTGTGATAATGAGGGTCAAAGCAGCACCGTATCTGTGTCTCTAGTGACAGCACAATTAAAGGTAGCTGTGATATATTGAAGTATTACACAAAACAAAAATTTCAGCAGCAAGCCATTGGTGGAAGGATGTGGAAGCGAACACCCAAAGTGTGAACAAGGTGTCTCTTGGTTCATGTTTTCTTGAGGTCTAATATTTGAGAGATCAGTTTTAAGCACAGAGGCCACAGTTGTAGTCCCATCCTGTCTGTCATCTGCTGGATCAGGTAGAAAGAAGATAAGGGAATTTTTGAAAGGGGTAGAAGACTGATCTCAGAGATTTAAATTTTTTTGTCTAGAACTGAAAGCAGTTTCCATGAAGTTTAAAAAGTGTATTTTGTGATACATTTAGATGTTCAGGCATTAAATCAGGCTCAGCTTTTGAATACAACCATCACACCCTGTTGCTATTTGTGTAAGACTGGGCCACCCTCATTCAAAGAGTGATAGTGTTAAGCATTAAGAATAAGAACAGTGACTTGTAAAGAATATTGAGGATGAATCACAAAGCTGTACTTCTGAAACATAAGTTTTCATTAAAAAAATAGAATGTCTTCTTAGCAAGAAACTGCAGAGTGCTTTAAAAGGCTAATGATGTTATTGGTAGGTGATATATTTTGAAAATGGAAGACAAGGAAGAGAAAACATAATTTCCTCTAAATTTAGCATAAATTCTATTACCTCTGTCATTGTTCCATAGGCCAATGGCACAGCTTTCCTAGAGCATCTGCTTCCTAAATTATATGCTATGGTTTGTTCTTTCAGAGCACTGTATTGTTTCTATGGAGATCAGAGCAAACACTTAGCTCTTCATGCCCATATAGGGTTTATGAGTTAAAGAATAAAAAGAGAGTAAGTTGGGCATCTATATATGTACTTAGGTACCAGTAGCTTGGAATACACTGGCAGATCAGCAACTGTGAAAATTCGCTTCGTGTTTAGATTCAGGGAGGTAAGTGCAGGGTCTCTTATAGTCAGAGACCCCCTGGCCAGAGTCTGCAAGTTATTTACTGATCAGTCGTATTTTATCTTGATTCATCATCCTTTTTCCTTTTAGTTGACTCTTGCAATTAAGCACAACAACATTTTTAGACCCCTGTGATAAGGATTTAACTTTAACATTGCTGGGCAGTTAATACAAAGCGTTTTTCCCATGTTGCTACATAGATACCATAAAAAGCAGGTTAGGATTTACTAAGTGGTGATACTCTTCCATTGCATATAGGAGGTGGAAGTAGATTATATGCTGTTTTGCCCAAAGCCTCTGTCAGAAGTGAAAAGTGAACTCCAACCCTATTTTCTTGTTTGGATGTCTATAATCCCAGAACAGACTTTCTATCTTATCTTGCTCACAAACTTTATTAGTGTGTGGCTGGACCTTGGTGTCCCAGCCACTCAGGTAGTTATCCAGCAGTGTCTTGCAGGACTTGGGTGCTGGAAGTATTAGATCTATTTTACATAATTTATATCATTTACTCTTGAATGTCAGAAGGGAAAAGGAACCCCTAAGTTTGATTAGACACTATATTCATTATTTCGCATTAGAATTGCCTTCTCCAGAGGACCAAGGATACTTATTTGATTCAGTAACGAGAGCTGCAAAGGGTACTAATTTAGTAAGACTATTGACTGTTCATTACTCTGATGTTGCTCAAATAGCTGAGAGCATGTGTGGTGTTTAATGTGATCTTAAACATTACTATCTACGGTAAATCAGAAACAGGGCACAAGTGCTATAGCTGCTGTTTAATGATGTATGAAAATGCTGCCTGGTAAAGTGCACCATTAAGAAAATCTAAAACCAGTGCTGAACAAAGACCTGATGAAATATTGATACCTTTGAAGCCAGTACGATTTCTTCTTACTTGGAAGGCAAAGTCTGGGTTTCTGAAATATCAAACTTAACTTGAGCAAAGTAATGCAATCAGATGGATGGGAGCAAACTATCTATTAGGGGAAAAACAAACCACAAAACAACAAGGAAAAATAATACAGTTAGTCTTCAACATGTCAGTGTTTATTTTATAACTGGGAAGACTTCCAGTTCAACCATTATTCTCTTTCCCTTGAAATACTGAACTTTTCCCACCCCATCCTTAACTCTTTCCTCTTTCTTAGAGAAAGAATCAAATAAAAAACCTCCAACTTAGCAAGACATTCCAGTTCAAAAGATGGACTACAGGATGTAAGATTCATCCCATCTTTAAAAAGTGTAAAAAGTATAAAATGTTTGTGGAAGCTTTCTCAGGTCAGATGCCATCATTGCTACCTACATATTCTCTCAGAGATTCTTGGGAAAATCATCGCTTCACCTGCAATGGACTTGCATGTGCTAATCAGGGACAATGGTTCTCCTCTCCACACGGGTATCTGAGATAATGGCTCTGTTCAGCGCTGTCATGAACACTGTTACTTAACTCCAGACCAATAAAGTGCCCTCACTTTTGCCAATATTTTGCCATAAAGCTGGTGTTTGTGCTTGTAGACCTGACTCCAGGACAGGATTTTTTAAGCTTGGAAAGCACCTCTTTGACTCTTTGTGAATCAAGGCTCAAACATCTGTGAAAATTAGGTTATTGTTATTTTACTTTCAACTGCTTTGTTTTTTTTTTTCCCTCTTCCACAAAACTCAGGCTTTTCTGTAACTAGGGCTGTGGTAGGTCAGTGCTGTTGTCTATTTTTCCTGCTGCAAGGATCTTGTGTCCAGACATGTGATGGAAGTTTTCATAATTTAGGGTTGTATCATAGTTGTGGAAGCTGGCAGGGATGGCAGTATCCGTGCTGGGTGGTGAGAGTGACTCCCTCACAATAACAGCTCTGTAGTTTGTGTTGTGGGAGACATGAAGTTTGTCCTCCTCAGCTGCTGTAAGAGTGTTTTGTGGGTCCCATAGAGCCCTCACTCAGCCTGGAAAGAAATAAATGTGAAACAGAGAGGGTACCCAGAAATGGTTGAAGCAGGGAGTTTAATAAAACAAAACCTAAAGGAAGTGCTTCTTCACATAGCATGTAATGAAATTATGCTACTCGTGAACACAGGATGTTGAAGAGACCTGAAGAATAAACTCAATTCAAAACAAATAAAATAATAGGATTAGGCAACTTTATTAGAAGAGGTCCATTGCTGGTTATTAATGAAATAGGTAGAATGTCCAGGTCAAGAAATCCTGGAGCCATTAATTTTAGGAAACAGGAAACTGTAACCAGGATAGAATCATGCTTCACTGGCCCCATTGTTATATGGAGCTTCTATTACTGAGGTGTGCCAGGGACCTCAGGTTAAAGCAGAGCAGCCTTTCTGCTTAAAATATCCTGAAACTAGGGACTTGATTCAGTCCAGGTGAAACCCACAGGTCTCTGCTCTGAGAGGGATGGTGCCATCTACATGGATGTGAAAACAGGAGATCATATTTTGGGATTTGGCAAATATCTGGAGAGAGCCTTTTCTCTTAGCAAAGTCCCAGTGGTCAGTCTAAACTTGGGAGAAGCTCCAAATTGACAGGATAAAAGCCAGGCACATGGTTACTAATGTGAGGCTTTGAATAGCTCTGCCTACTGCAATATACGCAATAAATGTACAGGATGTGTACACATGCATGTATGTTTCTGACTCTGCAAGAGGAGCAAAATGAAAGAGGATCAAGAATTATGTGCTCCATCTTTGGTCCAGCAGCATTTCAAGTTTTTTGGGGCTGCAGCATAACTTTTTTCATAGTGGGTATTTTAAAACCAAATAATAAAAGAGATTTCAGCGATAATTGATGTAGATCTGTGGTATTGTGCAAGAAAGTGCCCTGAGAAAGACCTTGAGATAGGCAGCTCATTCAGGTTGTAATTAGCTCACAAAGAATAGGTGAGGGGAGGGAGAAACCTCCAGCCTTTCTATTCTTCTGCTTAAACAAAGACCACCTTTACAAATATGTGTATTAGAGCCTTTGGTCTGCAAATATCTCTCTTGCTCACACCATCATAAAAGATTTAGAGTGCTGTATCTTTTTGATTACTAATTTATGCTGTTTACAGGCTGGGTAAGGGGAAAAGAAGAAAAGCTCTAAAAACTCCAGGAGCTGTGCCTTGTTATTAGGAGAAACCAGCATTCATCATTGTGCAGCCGGATACAGGATTTTATTTATTTGGAGAGGATGTAGAGTCCAGTTTAACAATATGGGTTCTGAGGAAAGTAACACAGAGTGGGAGCAGTAATGATGCCAGGTTTGGGGAATATTTGCTGAATGAGACCTGACATGAGTCTGAAGCCAGGCTCTTGGAGATGCAGTTCCACTAAGTTGTGGGAAAGGCTTGTGTGCTTAGCTTCATACGCCTCCTTCCCACCTCCTTCCCTGCATCAACCTGAGGCTGGCCATACACAAAGTGATCCCCTTTCCTGAAAGAGATTAGAGCCATAATGTCCCACTCGTATTTCCTAGAGGTCACAAGATGTTTCATCTACCTCAGGTGTGTGTCTACCTGGGAGCAGGGTAGCATTTTGCTCTTGCTCTGTCATGAGGCTGCAGGACCACTCTTACCATCTGTACTGCACTGCCATAGTCCCCCATTTCATTTCTCTCAATACCAAGCCTTGATTTTCATCAGATGGGTCAAGATATGCAAGGAAAGTAGGTCTAAGCCCTTCCAGAGACCCCTATAGGGTCCCTGAAACTTAATTTTTTTATTTCTCTTTTTCTTTTCTGTTATTCAAGCAGAAATATGACTCTCCTCCTCCACAGCAGTGCAATTAGCACATTGAGGATCTACATATTGTAATCCCTTTGCATCTTTTCCCACGATTTCTTAAACTCATTTCTTCATCTAAATATGTGACCAAAGCTTTTCCTCCCTTGCCTTGAATGGATTCAGATACTCCTTAAGTTAAAAGAAAAAATGACATTGGGGTGCTATCTCAACTTGAGAGAAGCCAGAGGAATCAAATTAAGGCCATCACCATCATGTGTCCTTAATTCACACATTTGTGGGAAGGAAAATTGAAAGTTCTGCAGCATGACTGAAAGATGGAATCCTGGTTTGTCATCTTCTTTTCTTAAAACATACACTTCAGTGATTTGATGGATCACAAGGATCCCTGTCTCTGAAACAAGGAAGTAAGATGATGCTCTTTTGCTGGTGATGTAAAATAGAAGACACAGAAAGGCTGTGAGGATGCATCCTCTGTTAGGCATGTAAATAGTTGCACTTGCTTGAGGTTAAGTACAAATTATGGCTAAACTATTTCTCAGCTAGTGAATTACAGGGATGGATAGTGTTTCCATTAGAACATGAAAGGATGAAAAAGAATCAGTCACACTTGAAAATATCAGTACCCATGTGACAGACGTGATTTGGGGTGTAGAATGTAGGCTTGTCTTTGCATATAAGTGGGCTCAGCTACTCTTTGTGTCTGTAGTTTTGTTCACTTGTACACACAGTCTGCAGATGATTTACTTTGATAATGTATTCCCAGTTCTGTTCTCTTTAACCTGCAAGGAGTTTCATCTGATGATGACTGGACTTCTTAAAAAATTCACTTGTACTTTTCAAAATCAAAAGAGCTTAGAGAAACATTTTATTAATAGGAAAAGCTGGCTTTGACATCTGTAGAAGAAAAGGGAAAGTAGGTGTCATAAATAGATCATGTATTTGCTTTTCTAAAAGTTCAACAGGGCTCAGTGGTCCGGCCTGAATATTTGCAATGTGCCTCCAAAATCTGCGAGTACCCAGACACCAGCATGCACAAAAATCTACCCATCGTGGCAACACATGCTTCTGTAGTTCAGAATAACCTCCTTCCCTGAAGGGCCACGTGCACAAAGTGCCAGTACATAATAGCTCTTGTAACTGAATTTTAAACTGAAAATAGCATCTCAGATTGGAAGTGCTGACATAGGCTTAGTGACAGCAGTGCCAATTTAACAGTTGTATGCACTATGGAGTGTTTTTCCAACATTTCTCATCTGAAAAACAATCTGTGCACGGTATAGATTAGTCTGGTTGGGAAAAAAAAAAAAAAAATTGTGGGGAAAGAAAACCCCAACTGTGGTCTTGGCTGCCAAACTCTGTCAACCAATGCAATCTGTGCTCCTGATGTTTACTGCTTGAAGCTAAATAGGATATTTAGCCAAATTTCAAGTTGTACTACAAATAAGGCTCAATTTGTGTGTGTGCATACGTATGTGTGAGAGAGATGATTGCTCATTTAAATGACAACTTTATATATGATAATTACAGTCATTAATGAAGACAGAGTTACTTTACCATAGATTACAAGGATAAAAGAAGATCGCCCAAGAATCATGTTCTGGTATAGAGTAGAGTCAATAAGAAAATTAGTCCAAATATTATCTGGAAAATTGTTCTTAAATAATGCCCTAAAGGTTAAAGGAACAATGGGTGTAAATTCAGTGGAAGAAATTTGAAAAACACACTAGAGGTCACTGTTGCTACTTGAGCAAAAGCTTTTTCTGATTCCTTTTCATTTAAGACATTAAAGATCAAATATTTCAGCAGGGAAAAAAAGTACTTCTGTTTCTATATATTTCAAAGCATGTATGTTTTGATATCCTAAAAAATAAACAATATATTTATACAGAATAGATGTTTGTGCTATGACTGTGGAAATCGTATATACTTATGAAGAACTTGGAGTCATAGGACAATGCAGTTCTATTTTGTGCAGCATCTTTCATACAAATGACATCCCCCAATACTTTATAGCTTGTAGCATTAAATAATATAGCTTTAAATTGCAGAGATAAATAATCAGTGGGAAAGAAATTAAATGTTATGGGCAAGGGACAAAAGAAATGTTAGATATTTGAAAGCTGTGAGAAGGCATAAATTGCAAATCTGAGCCAAAGATAAATGAGGAAGCCAAACAAATAACTTTTGTGATGCAGGAGAAAATACTTCAGTCTTTGCAAATTATTCATGAGCTGGGTATTAAAGGGGAAGCAATAGTTTTATATCATAAATACAGTCCTATGCCTGGTTATATTTATACAGATGTGTGTGTATGTGTGTGTGTGTGTGTGTGTGTGTGTGTGTGTGTGTGTGTGTGTGTGTGTTTGAGCAAAGTGTGTGTCTGCGTGTATATAAATATATATTTAGATCTGCAGAAGAAATCCGTCTGAATGCCCAAGCGTGTAGACACTCACTATAAATGCAGGACTAGACCATGGCATGTTGCATTTGTTACAGCCTTCAGCAATTAAAAAGGACTGGATTTAGCGTAACATTTTTACTCATTGATATGGAGAATAAAATCATACACTTCATATAATAGGAATATTATCATAGACTTCAAAAGCAGAAGGTGAAATGTTCCTGAAAATGCAGTTTTTTTCCTCTGGGGTTTTGGTTGTCTCATGAATGCCATTAAATTTCAGGAGACAACCAGTTTCTCTAACAGCTCAAGGAGTTAAGCTTGATAGTAAGGAGTGCAAGTGACTGAGAAGGCGGGTACATTGAATATTTTCAGAGAACACTGTTCTGTGTTTGGTCTTCAAGCTCTAATTATCACCTCATCTTTCAGAGCTGCCACTGCATTGGATATGGGTTTAGGGGGTTGCCCAGTGATGGTTGCTGTTTCTGACAACTCCTCACCTGCTAACACCATTGGGATCAGAATTTCCAGCTCCTTGGGAGCATTGATACTTTTCTAGCTTTCCCTCAGTCTTTTTGAAACGTGGATTTTTCCTCTGTACATCCATTGGCCCCTGTAAATAAGAAACTCAAGGATTATTATCCCATACCTGTCAATATCACCATTTTTAGTTATAAAGCATATCCTTTACAATTTATCTGTGGTCTTATTGTCCCTTTTTTTCTGTGTGCCTGGGATTGTCAGGAATCTGGCAGCCCAATCAGCTGCTGCACTGGCTGGCTGTGGGCTGTCTGGACAGTGGGCCTCTGCCACAGGCACACAGATTGTTTCTGTAGCTCTTGTCTGTTGGTGGTCTGGCATGATTCGATTCTAGGGGTCTTCAAACATCAGCAGCTCAAGATTATCCTGAAATACAGTACTGAATTACAGAACTGGGAAAGTAGCAGCAAGATTTTATCTACATATATTCTGTATGTATACAATATGAATTTATATATTTAATACAAGTCAGGGCCATGCTAAAGCCCTAGAGTTTTTCCCCCCAGAGTTGTAGTGTATTTTTTTTCTGAGCTATTTTCTTCTTATAGCATTAGGCATGGCCCTATCTTTACATATGACACTACCCACTACCTGTAATGTTTTCTATTTAAACATCCAGAGCATTCCTGATACCCAGGTAGCTTTATTAAAAAGTGGAAGTGGGTGAGGATTGGCAGCTGCTGAGGGATGATGGACCAACATGGTCAGTTTTCAACAATGATATTTTTATGTCTATAATTTTCCTCTTGGCCATCTTTGGACTGAGAAACTCTCTCCCTTATAAATGAAGCAATAATAATGAGGTCAACAGGTGGAAAACTGGTGTCTACATACAAACCTGTATGTAAGGGCTGAGACGTTCAAACTCGGATGCAGAGTCTGAGTAATCTTTGAGAAATCTTATTTTGAGAGAGCTGCACAATCGTTTTGTGGAAACTTAGCTCCAGCAGCTTCTTGCAACTGTGAGTTTAAACTGGATGTGGCCTGCGAGCAGTGTACAAGGACAGGAGAGAATGAATAACTTTAAAAGACTGGCAGAAAAGTTCAGTTGTCTCCATCTGGTTTTCCTGTTTGTATTGTTTTAGCATTTGTCTTTGACTATGTAACACCTGGCTTTGGGTCTTTTATTAAGTCTTCTTTTGAACAAAGCTCTTGTCAAAGCCAGAAAAGAAAAGAGGATACTAAAGCAGGAAAAACCCCATGTTACCCTTCCCAGTTTAGGGTAAGTGTGAGGGATTCTGTGGTGTATGAAAGGCTCAATGGATGATTCTGATCTTTTTCTATAGGAGAAAATACAGCCCAAAGGATAAGATGTTTTCCTATTGGCTCTCATGACTAGTATATCTTCTCCAAATTTGTCAGCAAACCCCTGTCCCTCATTCCTTTCAAGCCCCCCATCCAATTCCATCCCTAACATGCTCTCTTCAGTGACTATTACAGCCAGAGATGGAAAATCCTACGTGTGCTTTTCCTTCTGTCATTCACCTTGCATCTCAGTGTATCCACTGAAGATGTTTGCTGTGCATACATCTCCTCTTATGTGTCAAAACCAAGACCAAGGTTTTGTGGTTGCCAGTGAGTTACACTTGTGTGGCCCAGCAGCTTGGATTGGAAATCATAAGTGAGCTGGTGAATTCCCAGGCTGCTACCAAGCTGGGCAGGTAATTGCCTCTTTCTGTTTTCTCTCCCATCTTATTTTTGTACTATAATTCTTTAGAACAGGGGATATCTGTTACTATGTGAATACACATAGGTATTCACAGGTGTAGTGTAATACCTGCTAGACATTACTGGAATGACTATTATAAATAGCTGGAAGATGATTTAGCAATTTTAAGGACTACAGTATTTATTTCCGTGCCAGCCTTTTTTTCCACGGTTATTTTCCTCTTTGTCTCTTCAGTGATTGCTTTCTCTGAACAAAAGCAGAATCTTACTTCCTTTATGAAACACACAATGAAAATGTGAAAACTCTAGGTACTGCCTCAATATTATTGAGAAACAATAAAAACATGTCCCAGTATCTAGCAATCACTGCATGGGAGAGAAAGAGGCAGGAAATAAAAGAATCATGTTGCATGCCCTTACTGAACGAATATTAGCTCTTCAGCGTACTGTATTATCACAATGCACTCAAGAAATCCAAATTATTGTAACAGTCTGAATCAAACTTGCTCAGTTCCGTCCCTGTCACACAGGCTCAGCTGCTCATGTTATTTTAATCAAAGATTTGATCAACAATATTAGGAAGAGAGATAGCAGGGAAAATTAACACATACTTCTCACTAGGGAAGGGATTATTATTTTTAAGTCTGCATTTAGTTTCCCAGTACCCAGAGTGATTTCTTTGGAGATAAGCACAGCAGCCAAATTGTCGTGTGCTGTATCTCAAAGACAGTAGAAATAGTCACAGTGCCCAGAAATTTACGTCATCTTTTTGAGGCTTTTTGAGGTTTTTGAAAGAAAACAATTCCTATCAGTTTTAGTATGAGGTGAAGGATCTTTCCACTTTGCAGTTTCATGTCTCATGTGAACACTGTTGGATGAAAGCTATTTTTCTTGCAGTTGGATTCATAGTATTAGCCTTTTAATTATACCTGGGTGCTGGAAAATTAGATCAGCCCCTATGGGGGAAAGAAACATTTTCTGCATTTACCCTGTTATCCTCTCACAACAGGGTAACTCAAGTGAATATTCGTGTTTCCTGTAACTGTAAGGAAGGCAAGAAGCTCAGGACTGGCAGGTTTATGTGCAGAAGCTTGTCCAGGTACTGGAAGCAGCCCTTTTCATTTTTGCCTGTCATTCCTCCTTTCCCAGCTGACTTGGGCAGACAGCACAGCGGAACGGTGAAGAGCGGCTGCCCATCCCACTTGGAAAGAACTTCCATTACCCTGTGCCACTCTCTTGGCCAGATGAGCCAGCTTTGGAGCAGGATATGGAATTTCAGTTCCTCTGAATAGCCAGGGGAGAAGCCTTAAAATGAGCCCAGTGCATTCATATCCAAGTAGGTAGCATGGTCCAGAATCCACATAACAGAGCTGAAACATGATGGCACAAGACATTTAACTGATGTCAAATTTAAATCCCTATTAAAAAGAAGTGTTCTCTAGTCTGCACCAGGCCATCCATTCTGGTAATCTCATTCCATATTTCTTTTTTCATTGAAAGAAGACGTAGATTAATGACAGAATGAATCTCAGCAGAAGGAACACACTCCTTATAAGGCAGGCTTGGGGTAGAGATGGTGGAAATTGTAACATAGGATGACTTTATTGGCAGAGAAAGTTGCATTTGTACCATTTATATTTGAAAATCCTTCACCCAGGGCAGCATAGTTCAGCCAAATTAACTCCATCTGGATAGATGGAGCTGAGGATTTCCTGTCAGAAAAGGACCTAGAATGGCATATTGTAACTTAGGGAGACATTTTAAACACCTCTTAGTGACCGTAGTGGATCCATTCAGACAAAGGGGGTGGATGGGAGAGATACAGTGGGGGTTCCTCAAAGGGATTAAAGGTCTGAAAAATGCCTGTTTGTTCAGCTGTCTCCGCCCCAACTTGCTGTTGGCTTTTAGAGAAATATGGTTGTGGCTCTTGATGGTCTTGAAGTAATATACAATCTCACCAGACAAGTGAATGTTCACTATTTGCTCTGCTGTCAGCACATGATGTTTAGTGAGATTCCTGTGATGATTTCTAAAGCCTTGGGTTCTGTAGTCACATGAACATAGAGTCATCTCTAGCTTCTTGTAAACAAAAAAATCCAATCCCAGCCATAAAATAGAACTTTGATCCTCATGAATGTAGAAGAATAGGACAAAAGCATGTTGCCAATTTGCATGTTAAAAACAATGAATAGCAAATGAAAACAGTGTACTTTTGACAATGTCACAACCTTGAAACTTGCTTCATGATGGAGAGAAGATGCTGGTGTGAAGATTCAAAGCAGCACAAAGCCATATCATGGTGTAGGAAGGCTTGTGGTACCTAAGTATAAACTGGTCAGGTCACCTGTGGTTATTTAAACTCAGGTTTATGTGCAGGACCACAAATGCAAAATGGCAGATCTCACAAAACAGGCATTCTTCCCCTGCCACTCATTGGCAAAGCCTGGGTTTGTTCAAGGCCACCCATAACATCAGCAGAGAAAGGAAGTGGCACTTTTCCCTTCCCATTACCTGTCTGCTAGAGCAGTTTCTCCTCCCTCTCCTGTGCTCCTGTGGCCTTTTTGTCCCATAACTGCCTTCATGGGAAGGTCAAGACATATTCTCACATACAAGTCTGTGTTGTCAAAGCTGGTGGAGATGGAAGGTTTTGCTAAATATGCATTGGCCTGTGGAGAGAATTGATACGGCCATAATCCAGAGTAGACTAAGGGCATGTACTCTAGTTTATCTTCAGGTCTCAGGAGCAAAATCTTAAAGTCCACATTTTAAGTAAAGGCTTCTCCAAGTAATGCACTCCCTTGGCCATAGAAAACCAGTGAGAGTGACTGTGAATGGACCAGATTTTCCTATAGTCCCTGGTAGCCTAGTATTAAAAGCATCCCCAATTCATTATATATTGAAGGATTCTAAAGAAAGTGGGGTTTAAACTGCAAGATATGTGTCCTCAGAGTGTGACATGTGGGGGAAACAGGAAGGGAAGAACATGATCATGTCCTTCTCTCTTTGTGTACAGTGTGTGCAATGTAGTGCTTTTTTTAAATGTATTTCATCTTATATTTTTTGACCCTTAAATGGAGATATTTTTTATGTATTACTCCTATGGGAAAATGTTTTTGAGTTTTCATGGGGGAGAGGAGGAAGAAAAAAATGTTCTATATCAGCTGAAACAGATTTGATTTTTCTATTTTAGCCATTGAAGTGAAAAAAAAAATCAATTATTAGTACAGCCCCAATCTGGGGATGTGTATTTCACATTATGCTGAATATGTGTATTCCAAACACAAAGTAAAAATCCATGCCATTATTGTGCCTGTTCAGTAGCCACCCACTTTTCAAACTGAAATATCTCAGCCATTTAAAATGACATTTTTATTTTTGCAAAAATGCTAAAAGCAATTAGAGGGCAATATTGACTGCTCACTGTTCCAAATTTCACTGTTCCAATGAAAGCTGCTTTTGAGTTACTGTACACAAGTGCAAAAAGCATCCCAGATAATTTTACATACAAGTGAAACCAAAAAGAAATGACCATTTAAAAGAAAAGGAAAAGCTGTTTATAAAAGAAATGCTCGCTCCCAGGTTGAAACCACATGTCAGCATGCAGCAATCTGTTAAACTTGAGTTAGGAACCCCTGGAAAAAAAATAGTTGTTTGCAATGCCATTGCTGAGTATCATAATTCAAGCAGAGAAGTTTCATGCTGATGTTCTGCATAGGGAATGTTCACTACATGCCTTTGGTGGGATAATTTTGTCTCTCTTCTCTCAGTAACATTTATTAGTTATCTATTTTAGCTGTCTCTTTCTAAATTAAAAAAAATACATTACAAAAAATTTTTGCATATACAAATGATCAAGATGAATTTTCTGTAATTTCAAAAAATCACGGTCAACATATCTTTCCAGAATTTGAGGCTACCTCCAGTTCACCTGAAGGGCTATTAATTTCTCCTCAGTGTGAATTTATGCAGCAGGGTTATTCTTAGAGAGTTAAGGCATAGGTAAGTCAACTCAAAACTTTTTTGCGGAGCTCAAACACAAGATGTTGTTCATAACCAGAGAAAATTACTTAGGATTGTCTTGCAAATGTGCTTTTGATTGGATTGATCAGTAAGTTATCCAGGTTGGCCTGGCAGGAAATTGTTACAGATACTGTTGTCCCTTGGGGATTTTTCCTCCACCCACACCTTGTCCGTGCAGTGTAAAAGTATGATGCCTTTGAAGTCAAATTCTCAAGGTGGATGGTTGTGCTAAAATCAGTTGGGTTCCACTGTTGGGGTAAGTCATAGCTCTATTTTTCTATCTGCCATTAATTTTTCTGTGGGCTATGAGCCAACATCTGTTTTTTCTGCAACAGGGTTTGATTCTCATTAATGCTTAGGCTTCTTAACACCTTTGTGACTGTAAAAATATGGCCTTGCAACAGAACTTTATTTACACATATTTGGTGGTCCCCTTTCTAAACTTCTGACACACTTTTCTGCCTTTTCAGTGTGTTTCCCTGAAGAACTCACAAGTGTTTTGCTCTTGAATCAGAGTTTTCATTACTCTGTTGTCTGCCCTCATGTATAGTCTTTATTTATAAATTATAAGTAAAGATCTGCTAACTGCCCAACTGAGGATACTTGCTCATCTGCACACTTCAGTCCAAGTGCAATAAATACAGATCAAATGTTCACCATCCATATAGAAACAAGAATCTGATCCAAAGCACATTTTTATTTCTACAGGGTTACCTTCCATCACGTGTTTTGCTGTGTTATATATGGGTGCATCATTATTTAAATAAAACTAAGAGAATGAGCTGAAAACAATATTAATTGCAAGCTAGAACTCTTGGGACACTCTGAAAAGTAGCACCTTAGCCCATATCTATTAATACATTTTGTCTGTGCAATTTACAGTGCCATTTATTTTACATCTTCCCTTCCCTTCCCTTCCCTTCCCTTCCCCTGTTGTGCCCATTTTTTAAAGGATCTGAGTATCAAAAATCATTGGAAATTTTACCTTCAGAAGTAGCCCTGGCAGTATGTTTGTCCCAAATTCACATACATGGATTTAGACAATTTAAAGCACAAAAATTTCCTCTTGCTAGCATTTATTTGGTACAGGAAAGTTGATACCTCTGAGAAAAAAGTAAAATCAATCAAGAATTAGGGGGCTAAGCTGACTCTTTGGCATATGCTGCTGGAGGCGTCTCTGTCTCCCCTGTAATCCTAGGGTTGTAAGGGACATTTGAAGACAAGACTACAACAAAGTCACAAAGAAACAAACCACCTAAACATCTGCCAAGACATTTTCTCAGGTAATTAGCTAGGCTAGTAGCAAATATTACTGTCCCAAGATGTTCTTCATCACTCGTGTCCTGGAGATTATTGTACTCGGTGCCACAGATGCAGGTGTGCTCTAACTGCGCTCACTGCTGGTCTGCCTTGGAGCTTTGAACCACATTGAAGGCAGCCCATGTCAAAGAATCATGGAACCATAAAATGTTAAGGCCTTGGAAGGTACTTTAAAGATCATGATCATCTCAACCTCCCCGCCATAGGCAGGGACACCTTCCACTAGACGAGGTTGCTCAAGGCTTTATCCAACCTGGCTTTGAACACTGCCAGGGTTGGGGCATCCACAACCTTCGTGAGATACCTGTTCTGATGTCTCATCACTCTCACAGTAAATAACTTCTTCCTAATACGCAACCTAAATTTCCCCTCTTTCAGTTTGTACCCGTTCTCCCTTGTCTTGGTGCGAGAGTTCTTGATGATTAGTCCTTCTTTGGCTTTCCTGTAGGTCTTCTTCAGATACTGGAAGGTGCTGTGAGGTGTCCACACATCATTTCCTATTGTATTTGCATTCCCTCCAGATGAAGGAAGGAATGATGAATCTGACTCCATGTTTTCAGAAGGCTAATTTATTATTTTATGATACTATATTATATTAAAGAATACTATACTATACTAAAGAATACAGAAAGCATACTTACAGAATGCTGAAAAGATAATAATAATGAAAACTTTGACTCTCTCCAGAGTCCTGACACAGCTTGGCACTGATTGGCCAATGAGTGAAAACACTCACACCAGAAACCAATTGAACAATCACCTGTTGGATAAACAATCTCCAAACACATTCCACGCGAGCAAAACAGAGGACAAGGAAATGAGATAATTATTGTTTTCATTTTTCTCTGAGGCTTTGCAGCTTCCCAGGAGAAAAATCATGGGTGAAGGGATTTTTCAGAAAATGTGAATGTGACAATTTCCTTCTCCAGGCAGAAAAGTCCCAGCTTTCTCAGCCTGTTTTCATAGGGGCAGGTGCTCCAGTTTGTAAGGGAAGTGTTCCATGTCCTGTTAAATGACAAGACTCCATCACATCCACACTCCATACATCACTCCACCTACAAATAGAGGTCTTTCCTGCTGGACAAACCTTTCCCTGACTTCACAAGCCACGCTGCAGCATCCTCAGACCAGATGCAAATATGAGGCAGAGAATCCTTCAAACACTATTTAATTTAAATAAAGTAAATAACTTGAAGTAAATAACTCTCCAGCTTCATCTGTTTCCTGCCTGAAAAATGATAAAGCAGGATTTACAGGAGTTAAAAAGAAAAAAAGAAAGATCTGTAGACTTGTACTGTCTCCATCCTGGGACATGATTAAGATTTCTCTAGAAATTTTTGGTTGTTTTGGATGGGATGTATCTCATTTAATTTTAGATGGCAGTTAAGTAGATGCTTGTGTCTAAGCCAGTTGTGGAATTTTCTTCTTCTTGATGTTGGGGTGTATCTGTCATATTTTTAGGCCCCTGCTCAACAGAGCACCAGGGCACATGTTTTACTTTAAAGTGTTGGTTCCAGTCTTTGCTGTGGAGAGGGGGCTTTGAGCACTGCCCTGAGCGCCAGGCTGAAGTAGCTTCTTAGTGCTCTTTTAATGGGATGCTTACAAAGAATAGCAAAAATTATTCCACTACCACCAGGTTTATGCTAGATAGCAAAAAAGTCAGTGAAGATCTATCAACTAAGCCAGAATTACAGAAGCAGGAATAAAAAATTTAGTTTTCAATGTCCTGTTTGAACTCGTGCATGGAGGTCCTCATCTCCAAAGCAAGGTGTTGCTGTTTCTGTTATAGCTGCTGTATTTTATGTGTATCTATGACAAGCTTTAAAAACCTTTTTTGCATTATTGACTTTAAAAATATTACAGAAATGTACTTCTTTCACCTTTAGGGGTATTTCTTGGAAAACTTCTGTTCTGTCATCTATTTCCACCAGTGGTGGCCCACATAAGTGAAGGCCCAGAGACAAGAAGCGTGGAGCTTTTTATATAATGAGGTGGCAAGGAAGGCTGCTCCTGCTGTCTTTAGCTAAACTGGACAATGTTTTTTCTGGAACAAAACTTCTATGTTTCATCTAGAATGGGGGGAAAAAGCCTTAGCATTATATATTTAGCATATAAAAGCCTTAGCTTTTGTATATTTTGTATAAATATTTGCACCGTGTTTATTCTCAAGTTTGTGTGTGGTCATCTTTAATTGTTTTAAATAATCATAATAAAGAAAAGAACCACTGTTTTTTTACAAGATAGTCAGAATGCAATTATGTAGGGAGGTTGAAGTAGTGGCCTAAATATACACAGTTCAGTGAAATATGGAAGGAATGGATTTGTCTCAGAAAGTCTGAGACAAAACAGAGCTCTTTCAAGAAAGCCATTGCAAGTATCAGCCTGGATATTGGCAATCTCTGCACCTGCTAAAGATTCACATTAACACCAGTTTCCACTGCACCATCTTTTGGCTGTATGAATAAGAACAGCAGAAATTTGGATTTCAGAAGACCTTATTAATGGCATTGTGGAAGAGGGTGAAGCTACAATGACTTCAAGAAGGAAAAAAAGGATAGAGCAGCTGAAAAAGGTCTACTGTATGTTCAGGTGGTTTTGAAAGCTGGGCTGATGTTAAATCAAGCTTGTGGATGTGAAAATTAAGGCTGTCTCCTTGAAGCTTCTGGCAGCTGCCCTGAGAGCCCTGGTTGTTATAGAACAGTTGCATCAACACAGAAAGTGACACCCTTAGTTACGGGGATGAGATATTATACCTGTGTTTTGCTCTGCTTACTCTCCTTGCTTTGGGTTATTTAAGGCTGTTTATTTGCATGGAATAGGCTGAGTGTTTTCTAGGCTTTGATTGTTTACCTTTGCCAAAATAAAATTACCACTTTCTACTTCTCCACCCAAATACCAAAGGAGAAGTGTCCAAACCCTAGTCCTTGATCTGAAGGGAGCACTGAATTTTGGAAGTGTCCCTCATGCTAATAATGAGCTGACTTGAAATCCTGTGTCTGACCAGCTCCAGACTTTCTGGGATTTGAAAACAACTTCAGATTTGATATTTGGCCTAGTTTCTTAATGAAAATGGAAAATTGCATTTCCTCAGCCTTCCTGAAGAAGAGCCCATGAACCTGATGAACTTGAGTTAAAAACAAGGACTAGCAGGATGCTATGTCTCCTCTCAGATGGAGGTCAGCAGGAGTTTTGAGCAATGTGGGACCAGCCCCTCTAGCTGGAAACTTCTTTATTTGCCTCTGAACTCCACAGCCACTGGGGTTTGAGACCTACACAGGTGTGCAGTGCTGAGTGAGCCATTTCTTTTGCTCAGAAGAGGATATTTGTGATGAGGAAAATGACAGATTTTATGTGCTCACATTTTTTGACCCTCCTTAAGCAAAAAGGAAACATTTAGAATGCCAAAATCTTGTCTTAATATTTCACGGAGGTAAGTCTTTTATAAACGCGTTGTTGTAAATGGCACTATAAATTCTCCACTATGGAAAATTGCTATCTGGTTTGAAACAAGGCAGGATAAATAGAACTATAAAAGGTTACCTGGAGTAAACAGATAGGGTTTCCAAAATGTACCACATGAGATAGATTTGAGCTCATAGTAATCTGTTTTCCATGCTTAACATATGATCAGCATCAGCTGAACTCTGTAACTGAGCTGCCATCTGTATCAATCCTGTTCCTAGATGTCTTGGCCCGGCTAATGAAATCTGGAAGTGGAATTGTAAATGGATTCAGTGAATGGTAGATGTCAGCCCATCGCGTGATGGGCAATCATCAATCATCCACTGTCAGTTATTTCTGTCTCAGTGAGTAAGCCTTTATTTAAAGCATAAAGTAAGAATGTTGCCAGACCACAGGAACAAGCCCTGAGCTGTTTGCAGGTGCTGCTATTCACAGCTGCCAATTAAACCCCTGACATTTCCATAATGGCCAAGAGGCAAGGCATATGCACTTGATACAAACATTTTTGTAAAAATTAATCTCAGTTTATCAATACTTCACTTTTTTTCTTTTTTTTTCCCCAGAGCGACATACAACATCCTACTTTGGGCCTATTGTTTGTTTGCTGTAGAAAGAGAGAAATATGAGTTGGAAAGCAGCCAGGGCATTCATTTCCCCAGGATATACAGAAGATTCCAGTGGCTCATTTCAACCCTTAATTGGGGAGGGAAAGCACAGTAGTGAGGAATTCCACCTTCAGAAAATGGTGTGTGTGCCCTTTGCCTCCCAGCCATGTGCACATGTTCAATTCCAGCATTTCTTATCACATGCTGGCCCCTACCTTGGTAAAAATGTAATGTTTGGTTTGGCAAATGCTGTTCCTGAAGTTACCTAGCCCACTGTGGTTTGTTGCTACTATAACAAAATGTTACCTTATCTGGATTTTTATACAGATGTCTGGACATACTTTTCTATCTGGTCCTTCTCATTACCCCTCCACTATCTGAAAAAAAAAAAAAAGAGAAAATCCAAACCACAAAAACCTAGAAATGTGAGCATATTTTAATATGCTCATTCTTTTCTTTTGGGCAGGAGAAAAAAAAGAATTGTCATCTCAACTTATCAAAGACATTCCTCAATATTTCTGCAAGTTTATATAAATTTCATAAAATTGCCAGTGATGAGCTAGGGTGTTGTTTTTTGGGTTTTTTTTCCTTGAGAAAATATTTTCATGGGAAAAAAATTATATATTTCTGCAGAAAAATAAACTGCCTAGTATTGCCACCTGACATTTATAGTTTGGAGGACATAAAACTTTTCAGAGGTCCTTTTATTTCTTGCTCTCAGCTGTTTATAGTTCTTCAGGGGTACCCTGATCTGTAAGTAAATACAGAAAAAGAAAGAACTGCATTCACATTTTGGAGGAGATTTCATTACATGCTGATTGCTCTGCCCTTTTTTGCTGCAAAGACTAGAAAAGGCAGAACACTGAGTGGGAAACTGGATAGCACTGGGGCATTTTAAACTTGTCTTCTTCAGTCTTCATTGTACTGAGGAAGATCACATAAGTCACCCAGAAATTTGGAGTGGATTCTCATGTTTCGTTCTGTCTGGTTATAAAATGCTGCACTATTGGATGAAATTAATTTCTGAAACCTATAGAATTCTGTTAACGTGGCATATTTAGAATTGTTGTTAGAGAGCTTGCTGGCATGTGGGTTTTAAACTGGGTGTAATTATTTGCCCAACAGCTGTGCCAATGTGCTTGTTGTCAGATGCAGAAGTGCCAGTGCAGTTTTATCAGCATAACTTATTTTGCTTCACCAGACTGAAACAAGCTGTCCTGCCTTAAGCATTTAATGTCAATGGAAGTAGATAAGTGTACCTATGCTGAGTAATTTCCTATCTATCTTGGATCTGAAATTTTAAGTATAGAGTGAATTTTGCTCAACATTCCGCTTCTTTTGTCCATGTAGGTGCTTTGTGAAGTTCCACATTGCTTTTCAGGCATAGATGTTGCTTCAGGACTAGTTTTGAAATCAGCTAATTCAGCTTATTTTCTAACAAGTTTCTTAATTTTTAAGATTTTCATTCAAAACCACTCCAAATGTTTGAGATCTGTGAAAACATTGCCTTTAGATGTTAAATAAGAATGTTAAAAGCTGATTAATGTTTTAATTAGGTCTCTTCAGAGCTTGAAGGACCAAACTATCTGAGTTATCCAGTGTAGATCAATTAATCCCACGTATATTGCTGTTTTGTTTTAAAATAAAGAAAAAAGAAAGCACTAACTTAAAACTAGCTGACTTAAAAAAGTCAAAAATCAAAAATTCTTCCAAGTCTCAGCATCAAGTGCTTCTCTGTAGCATATCTTTGTGGCTGCAAGGTAATTTCCTGTGTTCAGGATGACTCGGCTTTCATTATCACCCAACATAATCATCTTCTTTGGGTGCTTCCATGTAAGCAGAAATCACTGAGGTCATGCTGCTGTGCTGTCCTCGCTGACTTGGCCCCCCGCTCTGAGCTAAAAGGCAAAGGCAAAAGGTAACTAATCCCTGTTGGACTCAGTTCCTCTGATCTTGTAGATGTTAAGGAAATAATAACAATATTGCTCTGAGTATGTCCACATTTAGAAATGCAGAAATGTCCAAGCTGGATGTAAATGAACCATTGTGGATACTGGACACAGTCAAGATGAGCCAGCAGAGAATACCAAGAGGACTAATTTACCCTGCTTTTTGACAGTGGTAGCTCCATATAGGCAAATTTATCCTACCAGAAAGCAGGCTCATTTATGATTAGCTCATTTACAGCTAGTCTGACTACTGGAATTTGCAATGTAGACATACATTCTATTAAGATGACTATGTGATTGTTTTAAATAACAGTATGGAGGTTGAGATTTTGGAGGTATCTGAGGGCCTCCATTGAAGTTGGTTTAAGAAATTACTACCTCCAGTGATCTCTTTTGCAACTTCTGCTGAAGATGGTATGCCCCATGAATCAGCACATGAGATCACATGCCCGCCTAAGAGCCTCAGGTGTTTACAACACAATATTTCAGCTTAAACCACTGAAGAGGATGTGTCTGCATTTAGAGTCCTACTCTAAATGATGAACTGAATCAGAGCAATTGCATCTCTTGATGTGGCAGAAGCAGGCAGACAGTTTGGTGATAATGCTCTGTATCTCTCCTTTTAAAGAGCCCAAAGAGACCTGGGTGCCAGGGCCCATGGAAATGTCCTTCTGCTCCACTGTGTATCAGTGGTTGAGCACCTCATTCTCCTCACATCCTGTCAAAAATATTTGTGCTTTTAGGGTTGTGGCACTATCTAGTCTCCTACTGTAATGTTTGATCCTGGTACAGAAGGCAAAGCACAAACGCAGATTTCCAGCCTGATGACAGTGAGATTTCTCAGGGGCTTAAATCAAAACATAAAATTCCCTTATTCAAGTTATGTTGCCTTTAACTTCAGAGAAGTTTATACATATGAACATTCCTGGTACAAAGGGATACTGGTATGTAGAGGAGGATTTGACATTATGAAAGCTAACAAGTACCAGTAGCCATTCTTCCTTCTATTGTTGCACTCATGCATGATGAACTCCAGGTCTGTTTCTTGCTTCTCTACTCCTGACACTGCCCAGCTATGATCTACTGTACTAACCTTACTAGCCAAGTAATGGCTTTCATGCGACCAAATCCCATCAGGAACTTCATGTCTCTTGTGGTAGTCTTCATCTATTGCTAACTTGTATTATCATTGGCACACTTAAAATTGTGATGTTATGTTTCAAAAGTTTTTAAAGCTGAAACACACAAGCTCTTTTTTTTCTCTTCTGCCTCATAGGATTATTTTAGCTCTACACATGCAAAACCTCATATTAAGCAAGAAATTAATCATATCAGGGTAAAGTAGCTACTGAAAAATTGCCAAGCACCGTAAACATTGGTCAAAATGCAGGCCAACCATTTGCACAGCAAGTAATTGAAGCTAGAGATTCACTGGAGCGGCGCGTAACTTTGGAGCGATGCGTAACTTTTCATTTTGAATTAGAAAGCTTTTCAAACATAAAATGATATCTGAGAAGACTGCACTACCTAAAAGGTTTCAGTAAACACTGAAAAAAAAAGTGTTAAAATATGCTGGAGAGATCAATCATGCTTTGTGGTTACTTGCTTCATGTAGTTTCACACACATTCTCTGATAAACAATGTCCCGCACACTCTGCCCAGACCCATTATTTTCTTCAGCACCAAAGCATCAAGGGCCAGATCCTCATTTGGTTTAAGTCAGCAGAGCTCTGAGGTTGACTGCTTGCCACTGATTTATGCCAGCTGAAGATCTGGCCTGAAGAGTGACAAAAACATAATTTTATGTTTTATTTATGGGTGTAAAACAATAGTCCTAAAGGGAGCAGATGTTCCATGTCAAGGGAGGAGGTTTATTAAATGCAATTCCAGACACCAAAGCTAATCTTTGTGGTCAGGGAAGGCATGAGGCCTGTTTTACATGATGAACTTTAATTGAAATCTTGCTCTTTTGTGTTCATTTATTTCTTCTATTTGGTAGCTGACAAGCGTCATTTAAATTACTTAACAGCTGCCAGACACCTTAAAGAACAATAAATAGTTGTCTTAGACACCTGGAGAAGGTTAGACAGTCTTCATTTGTCTTCCAAGTACCTGCTGAAATGGTATTAATTTGGTATCACATATTTTTAATTAAGTGGTCACTTCACTAACGAAATTTCCATCTGTTTCAGATGGAGCTGTGGGGAGAAAGATCACTCAGCTTATGGAGGGTTTTGCAATTGCAAAATGTCTTTTTTTTCCAGCTTGGATTTAAACCCAAAGGATTTTGAAATCATCTCGAAAAGAGAAGGGAGTGTCTGCCTCTAAGTCTCAGGCCTCAAACCTCTTATTGTCCACAGCACCAAAACTATTCCCTTTGTGGATGATCTTCCCTCTCCAGGTCCTAGAGCAGGAGTTCCTTGGCTGCCAAAAACTGAAGTTAGGGAACTGAAAGAAAATCAGTGGCAAAAGCCTGCTTGCAGGAATGCCACAGTTTTTTTGAAGCTCTCCTCATCATGTTTTCTTTCAGTGAGCCAGCATTTTTGACTCCCATGTCACTGCACCACCCTAAAAAGCAGAGAGCATTCAGTGATGTGCCTGTTCCTTGGGTTTAAATGGCCCAGAAATGTACCATGGTGAGATCCGAGCTCTTTAGAGGCACACAGCAATAGTCAGCAAAGCAGTGCTGATTCACATCAGATAAATTTTGGACTGAAATGCACAAGGATGACATTTACTCCCTGACCTTCTGTGCTCCTTCCCACACCCTCACATGGATCGCTAGAGAACAAGCTGTACTTATCAGATGTCAACAGTGACATGTAAACTGGAGCTTCAGAAAGGACAGCAAATAGAAGAAAATTGGAGTGAATATTCCTGTATTGTATTAAAAGAGAGGAACAAAAGTAAAGATTGAAGAAGGCTGTGTATGGAAAAAGAAATGGAGAGGGAGCAGACTCCAGTATGTCAGCTTGGGTGGAAATCCCACATTTAATGTGAGATTTTGTTCTGAGTCAGGCTGAGCATAACAAGTTTGAAATTGTCTATGAACCAAAATTAGAAAAAAGAAACCTGAGGCTAAGCTGACAGTGGGATGCAGGGAATGCTGAAACATTTCATTCATGTTTCAGCATAATTTTTTGTTAATTTATGTTAGAAATCTGGTATATCTTCATTGGAACACTTTTCAACACAAACATCAGCAGCAACCACAACCTTCCATTCTATAAATATCAAAGGAGAAACTTCCAAGATTATAAAAAAGCCTAATACTTGTTATCCTCCCTGAATAAGAAGTTAACGGAATAAGTTTTTCACAACAGATGTATTTTGTTTGACATAACATTTGTTTCCTTTCAAAGCCACTCTGAATAACATTTCCAGTTGCACATTTCCAAAAGCATGACTCACTTCATGGGGTGGAATATGTCTATGGTAAACGTATTCTACAGCCACACTGGGCCTTCTAGACTCCTTTATAAGATTCCTAGTAGAGAACCCCTTTACGACATAGTCTCACCTGTTTTAAACCTCTCCTTTAGGATGATGTAAATTAGAGCCTGAATCCATCTTTTTCCCCTTATCACCAAAAAGTAGTGTAGGGTGAGTAAGGATCAATCTAACTTCACCCAAATATTCTTGTCCATGGGGACAGTTGCTGTAGGATATTGTGGTAAAGACTTCACGTCTACAGATACCATATGCAAGACAAAGGTTTAGGCATTGGAGTGAAGTCACAGAAGAATAATAAAATGCTCCAAAAATACAAAGGGCTTTGTTAGAAAGAAGTATGAAAAGGCCTAAATGTACACGAATGCAAAGTGCAGGATGAATATGTTATATGCATAATGATCACTTCAAATGTGAAAACAAACTGAGGGGCAGTTAAAATTAGGATTTTCCAGGGAAAGAAAATAGAGGATGGGTTGTGATAACAGGGCAAACAATTTTCTTATCAGATGATCTGTTTTGTCTGGGGGCCAGTTTTCAGGAGAAGCAGTAGCCCCAGAATTTGAGTAATTTCATACCAGAGCTTGGAAATGCACAATAGAGATTATTTCTGTCTGGGAAGAGAATGAAAAGAGGGTCTACTGATCTCATCCAGCCCTCACTTCATTCAGCAGGAGTCTTTTCCTCTGACCGAAGCAGGATTTGGATCAGACCCTTTTTTACCTACCATGTTGATGTCTGTCTAAAAAAAAGACTTAGGAAGAGACATGAATGAGAGCCCAAGTATGACACTAAGAATGGCTTTTTTGGGCTGCTGTAAGGAAAAAGGCAAGTCTCAGAAAATTATGAAGCAGGCAGTTGGCAAATCAGAGGGACTGTTTTACAGCTGCAAGCTGAGTCAATCTCTAAAATGTCTTTACGGAATTAAATGACATTAAGCTTGGTGTCAGTAATTCCCTTAAAACTGTGAGCAAACACTATTTGAACAGCAGATTTAAGGGCAGCGTCATCACTTGGCAACTTTTGCTACAGCAGGTCTTTGCTCTCTAGCTTACTCTATTTTTACACACAATATTTGAAAGATGTTTTGCTATGGTTAACAAAACGTAGCTACATTTTATATCTGATTCAAGAGAAACCAATAATAATAGAAGTGGGGTAACATTTTTGTATATGCCTGACTGATTCCCTTTGTCTGTTTTGAACCTACCCAACGGCAAACCTCACTTCATTCTACACTGCTCTAATTAATTTGACAGGACTGGAAACTTGCTCTTCCTGTTCACACTTATTATTCATCTCTTCAGAATGCCATGTAGGGAGTATGAACCACAATAAAGCAGTATTTCCAAATCCCTCAATGCTAAATACACCTTTTAAGCTGACTCTGCACAATGCCAGCAGTGAGGAGATCTGACTAAAAGGGCAGCCAAAGAAAAACAACATTTTCCAGAGCATCATCTCTTTACATATGGCTAGCAGGTCTTAGGCAAGGAAACTATGTCTTTTTACCCCACTTCAAATTCTATAGTAGGCTCTGGGGATCCCAGCTTAGTCCTACTGTATCTGAAAGCTTTGCTGTAGCCAAAGCAAATGACAGAGTGATCATACTCAATGAGCTCTGATGTTAGTTCACAGGAGCCACTGAGTAATTTCATACAGGTATATCTTTTAACCTTTCATCACCCAAATTAGAAACATCATAACACAACATAAAACACATCTGAAAAATCCATCGGAGACAGGAACTCAGAAAAATGTGAGTAGAAATAAGTGTTTTGAGATTTAGGTGTTTTGAGAAAACACTGACATTGAATGTTAGATTTCCTTTTTAAAAATTCTCAGTGCAGAAAGGGATCTTTTACAAACACACAAAGTGATCAAGGAGTTTAAAAAGTGAAATATGTTTATTTGCACACACTAGGGAAGTAAGTCAGACATTTAATATTTTAAAAGTGGAAAATCAGTGAAAGAGATTTTCAGCAGCAAGTTACCAGTTGGGTCCTTGAATCTAATCATGAGCTCCCTTTGCACTTTTATGCTTCTATAAATCTCACTTTACATGAAGCTAAAGTGAAGTTTTCAGAGTACCTGAGAAAATTTCTACATGGCATAGGGCAGCACTGTGCACAAATATCCACATCAGCTCTAAATGAACTAACTCAATTACCAAATGGGACAGAATCACTGTAGCAGAGCAGTTTTTCCAGCTTTCTGCTCTTAACCTCCAAATATTTCTTTGTGTTGCATCCACCAGAGTTAGTTGCCAGAGTGTGCAAGTCACTGTTTTTAATGAGGACTTTCAAAGAGGTGTGGAGAAGCAGATGGGCATTGAATGGGACTTTTCAAGGCACATGTTAAAATGGAAACTAAAGTAACTACACTTAGATGCTTCTGAAAATTAAACACTTTAAACTCCTGAAAAAAATCAGATAACTAAATACCTGCCCTGCTTCTGAAAAGTTTATGTTGAGTAATTTTTCCTAGCACCTGAATTTTCATATTCATATTTTGTGGAAAAACATGGACACAATCACACACAGGCTTCCTTATTCCCTTTAGTCTTTGCTTTTTGTCATTTATCCACTTGTTCACCTATGGAAAATTTAAACACTATTCTTTTCACAGTCATGGAGCTCTTACACTGATGTTACACTGTTCATCTTTAGGCAAAACTTAATGAAGACAAACAGGAGACTCCCATCAGTTCAGCTTGGTTTTGGATCAGATCCTAATAGAGAGGAGTTGGGTTCGTTGAATTGTAGATAGAGTAACAGCACAACTCCTTCAGGCATAACTCCTCTCTGAATTGTTGTAGAGGAAAACCCACTCTAAACAGATTGAATCTGGAAAAAAACCTTGGATAATTGGGAGAAGAATGGGTCCATTGACTTCAAGAAGAGCTACTGCATGAAAAAAAGGTGGTCTGGCACTGGCTTTTGCCGTGTTACATGTGAAAGATGGTTCTTGAAACTAATTAATCCTTGAAAAGATCAGCTGACCCATCTCATTGTTAGCAATACATTTTTAATTATTCGTTTTAGTGAAGCATCATTTGAACACAAGTCAATTTGCAATTTCATTAGAGTACAGAAAAGGCCTGGGGTCTATTCCCAGTAAAAAGGAAAAAATCTCTGGCAAAATTTCATAAAAGATGTTAATCCTCTAATTAATTTTATGTATCAAGCAAGAATTAATGTGTCCTGATATTTAAGCAGAAGTCATCTTGCCAAGAAATGCATTTTGTCATACCTTCCCCTCCAGGAAAACCTCTTTACAAGCTTTGTGGCAAAACACCCTGGCAACTAATGACTAGTTTGAAGCAACATTCACAGACCATTTGCTTTGATGACATTTGGAGCTTTTATTCTCCCCCCCACTACTCATTCCAAAGTCTATTGTAAGTGTAGAGCTCTCACCCCACTGCTTTTGAAGACTAATCAATAAAGTAAGATTTGTCAGGTTGCATCTGAGGAGTATCACATCTTTTAACTCCCCTCTTGGTTAAGCTGCTGTACACATTTTTAAACTAAACCTTATAAACAGATTTGAGTATGTTATATGTACTATATTCACAGGCATACAAGGGCGACACCTTTCTTTTTTCTCTTATATTAACTTCAAAAGCTTAAAACTTCTGCCAGTTAACCTTCCATAAAATTGACATTATATGGTCATCATACATAATCAAGTGATGGATTGCATGCCAAGAAGACACAAAAAGCAAATGTTTACACTTGTTATAACTATGACAATTACAGTATTCAAAAATGGAAAAAGAATACTTCACTCCATGCTAAAGAACTCCAAAGAAAACATATCCATTTTAGCAAATACTGAAACGAATTTTGAATACCTCACTAGCATCAGCGTAAATCCTTGAGTGAGGCAATCTATACTCACAGAAAAGAATCGAGATCAAAATATGGGCCAGAGAGTTTCATCTTTATTCTAACTTTTGACTTTTCTCAATCAATGCTAAAATCCTTAGGTCTGATTTCTCATTTTAATGGCTTTGTGTTGTGTGTCTCAACCATACCTCATCTAATTTAATAAGATGTAAACTAAGGAAGTACTTAAGTTACTTATCAAGGGTTTCAGATGACACGTTATTATTGTACTCAAAAGTCAATATTTGCTAATCATGTTAGTAGAGGAACTGATCCAGAGCTACAATTCTTGAATTGCTAAGGCGTTTAAGATTAATTAAACCTGTCTTCTCCTCACTTGTCATATACACACATAGCACAACACCCGCAACCCCCCCCCCTACCTCTCTTCTGAATTGGACAAGTCAGTTTCTCCATATGGAAAACCTGTCTAGTCTGCAGCTATAGGATGAAAATCTCTTAATTTTCTCAGTTTTCTTCCTCCAGTGTTGGGATGGCCATTCAGAAACTGACTTCAGCTACCAGGGCAGATCATGTTCAGCACTTTGGGGTTGTGCCCTTTCTCTTTGACACTGGTACATCAAAGCAGGCCGTTGTATTCTACCTGTGATCTTTGCACAAGACTGTGGTTGAAATCAGGAGAGAGCTGCATGCTAGCAAAAGCAGAGCCAATCTGGCAGTGTGACAGAGGTTGAAAAAGCCTGATTGCTCATCTTGTTTCAACTGGGATTGTTCATCCCATGGTCTCACACGTTAAAAGTACTGAAATGCTGAGCAGGTCTTATTCCACATAGTGGCAGAAGAGAAGTGAGTTTCCACCTTACTATCTATCCTAATTTTCATTTTTATCACGCATAATGGGAACAGTTAAAAACTGATCTATGTCTTTCTTTCTCTCTTTCTAAGCTGTTGTTGAATTTGGTGTGTACAATGTGAAAAGATTAGTGTATTTCCTAGGGCTAAGTGCAGTGTAAGCAAGTAATGTGCAAGCTTCCACATGCAGACTTGCCAGTGCACGATCAGGCTAGATTTCCAACCCTTCTGCTGCAACAGCCTCAGTCTCCTCTGAGTGTACCATCAGCTGCTCAGAGGCCATGTCAGTGTCTGGACCTGTGCATTTGATTAGCAATGTGATGGCTTCCTGATAGGATCATATATTTATTCAGAATCTGGCTTAGAAGGAGGTACAGATCTGCCTTGGAGCAGGAATCTCTTAGTGGCTTACTTGCTACCCAGAATATGTTACTGTAGTTTGTGTCTTATTGTGGTTTTCTCTTGCTTGATTTTAAGCAATTATTATACTGGTCTAAACAGAGTGGATTGAATGTTTATATGAGAATAATAGAGCAGAGTGGAGATTTGCAATCTCCACTCTGGGAGAGTTTCTGATCTACATAAAACTTATGCAAACCAGGAGGATGGTTTAGATTAGCCCAGATTTACGCTCATAAATGGGACAGTAGTGTTGGAAGACACAGGTATGAATCAACAGAGTCACTTGTAAAATTGGTGTTTTGCAAAGACTTATAAAGGGGGAGGTGTTCACTGTTATCAGGAAATTGAATTGATATTGTGTATTAAATTGTACAGTGACTGCATGGGGTTTGATAAAGACATATAGAGCATCTATACGCACATTAAAAAAGTAACTGTTTTGAGTACTGTGGTATCCAGCCTGCAAATGTTTCAGATCAGCACATTATTGAGTATAATACTCAGATGGACATTTTGCCAAATCAAAATGACACATTCTGTTTAATATTCCAACTAGTGTTAAACTATTAATTTAAATGTGCTAATAGTGGCTGTCATGTAAGTTGAGCATCTGAAAGCCTCCCAACAGTCATGCCTTATCCTCAAGTAATTTATTTTTTATATTAATTCAGTAAAAAAATAAGATAATTTACTCTTTAAAGTAGTTCCCCTCCCCCCTTTTTTAAATTAAACATTATTTTATGCATGCCTTTTAACTTACTGATTTATTAATTTAGCCCTGCCACACATAGGTTGAGTTACTATTTTTTTTCTTTATTTATTTGTCTTTAGATCAATGATGGTGTTATTTTTAGCATGCTTTTGACATATGCAAGATCTCAGGTTTTTCTCTGTATGTGTATCTATTTGCCTCGGTAAATTGTTAGTGAATATCACACTTACGCTTTACTGGTCTATGCAAAGTCAGTTTGATAATCTTAGCTCATCTTCCAGTAGAGCACATATCTGTATCACAGATATCATCTTTGAAACTGGCACTAATTGGCATTTATGTTGGAATTCTCAATGGAATGGCCACAGACACAAGGTGAAAATTTGGCTCTGTTGAAGGCAACAGGAGTTTTGTCATTGACTTTAATAGGGTCAGGACTTCTTCCAGAGACTGAGCTGCCTCTCATACAGATGTTCAGACTGAGATGGGAGATTCAAATCCTCTGTGTCTGTTCATGACTAACAAAATGTCATTTTCTGCTAACCTTTGTCCCCCTTCTGCCAGATCTAGTCTTTTTTTTTTTAAAGGAGAAAGTGAATAAGTAAGGCCCCCAGCTTCGTATTGCATTGTCTTCCTCAAATTCCAGTTCCCTTCCCTCTCTTTATACTTGATATAATATCTCTCCAGGCACAGTGCAAGTTCTCTGTCTTCTGTTATCTCTTGATTCTTCAGTTCTTGTTTATTTTTAACCACTCTGTTTTCATAGCAACTCTACTTTCACGGATGCTCTTGCTCTTGAAAAAATGAAATTCTTTAATTCAGTCTATCTTTCTAACAACCCACTGTTTTCCTTGTGTCTGCCTCTATTTTCTCAGAAGCTGTTGTTTCTTGCCATTTCTAAGAAGCTTCTCAGTCTCTGGTAAGAGAATCTACACTTCTCCAGGTTCTGTACTTGGCTTCATCTAAAGAGAATCTTTGTCCTTTTCTTTACTGATCCTTTCCTCCCAACACCTGGCTTCTGTAATCTGCTCTCATTTCAGTTTGCTTTGGATATGCACCTTCACTGACAGCTCCTTTATTTTTTTTCTGTCTCTCTTTGCCACTTGCTCTCCCCATCGCCTCACAGAGGTGTCCATGTCAGAATCCTTGAGGAACTTGCCTTTCTCTGACAGTTATTCTCCTCTGCATGTCTCCTCTGCACATCACAGTTATTTGCCTCTGTGCATCCTGCTGTAACTCACATAATGACTTGACTTCCTAAGGTTAGTTATTTACCACTTCTTGCTGATTTTCAGATCCACATCTCCTTTATCAATCCTGTTACTCTTGCTGTTTCCTCAGTTGTCTCCTAGACCATCTTTTACTCTTATCTTGCTGCCCCTTCTGCCACTGATTGTCTTCTCTATCGCAGTGGCAATCATGATTTTTTTCATCAGCACAAGCTAAAAATGTTATGATAATCTCTGTTATTGATGGATGATGTCAGCAAGATCTCCCCACTTCCTCTCCTTCCATCTAAAGTACTGCTTGCTAATTCTGCCTTGTCTCCACCAACCATCATCTTCCTTGATTTTCTACTGCCTGCTATAAGAAATGCAAGCCATTAAAAATTGTGTGAAATCTACTGCTTGAGGTTCTACTGCCATTTATCTTCCACTCAATTTATCTGACTGCTTCTCCCATTCTTTTCTTTTACAGACTTCCTCTGTCCCCTTTTTCCTTTCTGTGTTTTCTTCTGTGTTGCTTGCTCCATAGAGTCAGAAGCATTTTTTTTGGTCATCCCTCAGCAATTTCTTTCTTTTGCTTCCTGAAATCTTTCATTAGAACTCATCTCTCAGCTTTGAACTGCGCCTTTCAGTCAAGCAGAGGCTTTAATGCGCTGGAAGACAAAAACTGTGATGCTGGCCAGAGGCCTGTTACTGTAATGTCCCCTCATGCCCAGGTACAGACCCAGTGAAGTCACTGTTCCCAACATCACCTGGAGATGGTAGAGAGCACAGATTGGCACTCATGTTTGACATGCATGAACTACATGTTCAGTACTACCTCAGTGTGCTACAATACATTGCTGTTAAGAACACAGAATAGTCAGCATGCTAAGAAATGAAATAACTGCATTTCTCATGTAGTAAAAAAAAAATTAAAAAAAGCAAATGGGGAATGCCTTGAAGCCTAGAGTAAAGCCGAAAGCTGCAAATTCTACAACTGCTCTTATCTAGCATTGAAACACACTGGCTACTCTTTTGAAAGTTTTGCATTAAAACTTAGGACAGGAGTTCTTGGTACACCCAATTACTTTCTGGGACTTGGAAAGCCTTGCTACACAGAATTTTTACTGGGTGAGTTTTTAAAACTAAGGCCATGTAGGAATTAGCATGAGGTTATCTTGGTTTTACAGAGCAGGGTGATTTTTTTGCATAGGTTTTTATTTTATTCTGCAAAGTTTCCCCTGGCAACATAAAAGGAGTGCCGGATGAGTGCAACAATTGAACTCCCTATGACAGAAGTAACAAAATACTGCAGTGTGTGGACCATTAAGTGAGATATCAGAAATATTCCCTCTGACAGAGGAAGAGAATGATGCCACGTAGTATGATGCAAAGTATTTAATTCTTTAGAGTCATGAACTAGAAGCTCTGTAGGCCTTGACTCAAGAGTCCAGATGTACTTGTGGACAAGTGAGTCATTTTCCAGTTCATACAGGGCTACCCTTGATGTTATGAACTTCAGACCAGTATATTCTGTGTTCTGCAAATTACTCTCTTTTTGTGTAAGGACCACGATACAGTTTGGACAAAGTCTAGAGCGGAAGGTTTTAAGTGGTGAGTTCCAGAAAAATGAATGGAAGAATCCAGAATTCAGTCTCCAGATCCACGTCACAACCTTTGTCATAGTTAAAACTCCTCCAGTACAGGAAATCAGATTAGATTAAATGTTTTGAGCCACTGCATGACCTCTGTATTCCACCTTCCTTGTTGTGCAGTCCATATATTATGCTGAACCATTTTTCTTTACAGAGTGATAGGAAAGGTTTTCTTTTGAGAATACTTCAGTTCTGAGCCAGCTTTGACCTCTGACTCAGAGATCAATGCTTCTCCACAGTGTAGAAATTTGGAAAGTGACCACCATCCCTTCACTGTGTCCCTGTGGCACAAAATCTTGTCTTCTCCTCTCCCACACCTGTCTGTGTGCTAGCAGCAGGACCAGCTGGCTGTCCCTCAGCAGTCAGGCCTAGGTCTGCCCTCTCCATCACAAAATTGATTTGAATACATTTACATGATTTACATGATTCAGTTCTAGTGCCCAGGATTACCTCAGTTGGTCAGAGCATGGTGTTAATAATGCCAAGGTTGTGGGTTTGATCCCTGTATGGGCCATTCATTTAAGAGTAGGACGTGATGATCCTTGTGGGTCCCTTTAAAGTCACAATATTCCGTGATTCTGTGAAGGTAATTACTGCAAATGCCTGGCCTCTGAGCCAGTCAGGGCTAATCAAGCCTCATGACCCCTTCAGCATAGTGCTGGTTGGCCATGCAGTACTATGCTTGCCTAGGAACACTGAAAATCTGTGTGGGCTACCAAGTGCTGTGTGAGTTGTCCAGCTGCAAGTAAATTTTCCCAGGCATTTAGAATACACCTTAGAAAAAGGAACTTAAAAAGGCATCTCTGTGATGTTGTCCAGCTGCAAGTAAATTTTCCCAGGCATTTAGAATACACCTTAGAAAAAGGAACTTAAAAAGGCATCTCTGTTACCAAGTGGACCATTGCAAACAACTATCTCGGCCAGCAAAAGGTGAAGCACACCTGTGGGGCTGGAGTAAGAAACCACAAATTTACCACTGAGCTCAAAAAAAAATTTTCATGTTTCTGTAGTAAAAGGACATTTTCTGTATCAGAGGTTGACTTTCTGTGCACAAATCTGGTTGTGCAAAGTGCCCCCGGCTCCACGGAGGAGCTGTGACAATTTATACCAGCTGAGGTGCTGCTCAGCATTTTTGGTTATGGACCTTATTTACTCATGGCTAGTTAGAGTTCCTCTGGAGCTGTTAACAGCACTGTGTGCTTGTAAATCTTGCTTTAGATTACTTTGAAACAGTTAGGAGACAGCCTGCCTGTCTATAAAGTAGAAGCATCCTCAAGCATATGCCTGGCATAAGGTTAAAATGGAATAGTGCCCCAGCAATATGAAATATAGCTATTATCACCTAAGTGAAGACCTACAAATTATGTCCATTAAAAAGTTGCCGCACAGGATAATTAGGTGGTAAAAAACATCCCCTTGTGTTTTGGCATAGCCTATTTCATTTGTGTCTGTGGTTTTAAGCAGCTTCATCCCAGAACACACCTAGCTCCTCATTCACTTCAGGGTGTTGTGCTAACTTACTGACATTTTCTTCTAGGAATTGCTCAGTCAGGGAATGGCATCAGCCATTTTATTGAATTAAGTTTGCTAAACAGTCAAACAGCAGCCTAAGGTAGTCAAGGCCTGAAGTACTGACAGGCAGCAGCAGTTACTACTCTTTGCAGTAAAAAAAGGTCAGTGTAAATGAGAATTTAGTTGTCTGGCTAGCTACTTTCTGTGTATTCACAGAGGTAATTCACATGTCCCTGTGGTGGGATGCAGCTATGCTGCAAAGGTCAGGTGGCATTTTCACATCAAGGCCCTGAAACACAGACATTCAGAACACATTCCTCTCCCTGTAACACTGTGAGTGGTACCAGCAGAAAACCAAGGTAACAGTGAACAGGGAAACCATTAGTTTGTAAACCTCCCTGAGATCAGTATGCACAAAGTCAGCAGTGAGCAGGAAGAAGGAAAAAGCTCAGTCTTGTGTATCCTTATCAGCTGTCCACTTCTTGGGCAAGCTGGTTCTGCAGCGCACATGACATTTCAATGTTCTCCTGATGCTGTGTGTGAATATAGGGATATAAAGCGCATATTTCTAGGTAGCAATAAAGGGGAAAAGTAGGTCCCCTGAAAAAATATTTCTGTAGATTTTTTTCGCTTATGATACTAAATTAGAGCAAAACTTCTCAAGACTGTTCTTGCAAGTCATTTATACCATAACACAAAAAATTACAGTAAGTCTCCATTAGTACTGTAGCTACTATTGTAATCAATTTTGAAGAATGTGCTCTCTTAGTGGAGATATTTTAAGATCCTGTTGAGGACCAGTCTAAAACATAAACTTTAAATTACTCTTTAAAATAAGTCCCATGGTACCTCCCTACAATGTATATAGTACACTGGCTCAGTGTAATAAATTCTTGTCCAATGTTGTCATTAAGTTGCAGTAAATATTGAAACTACCTTCATTTTAAAATAATTTACTTCTTGATTTTAGCTGATATTCTTGTATAGAAAATTAATAAAAATATGTACACATATATAAAACAGAGCAGGACTTCTGCTTTCAGCTGTTACTATCAAGTATCCTGGCTTCTATCAGCAGTATGGCTGTTGACTGACAACAACATGGAGAAAACAGTCATACAGAGGACTTCTCAGGGTGAGAATGAAAGGAATGAAAGTCCCAGGCCCTCTCCTATCTTCTGTCATTTCTAGCACCAAATTAAATATTAATTAATTGAAATACTTCCTGTGAATAACAAAAAATCAGATCTGAAGGTTAGAAGCAACCATTTCTCATATGTGGTCAGGCCATCATGGGCACAACACTACCATGAAATGGAAAGGACAGAGAAATTCCACTGAGTAGACTGGGTGAGAAAAATGTCAGCTCTTTAGAGTCTAAAAAATAATAGTATTTTTCAGAAGTTTGATGAAACTGAGTGAGATGAGGGAGGAGAAAGTCTCAAAAAATCCTTGAATCTGCCAAAGAACTCGTGGAGGCAATCATTGTTGCTAGAGAATCCATGGTAGATTCTCATAATATGGGACTCAACCAGAAAAGGTTAAATTTGAACTTACATCTTTTAGAAACTCCATTAATTAGTCTGTAGGAAATCAGGCTCAGTTGCTTTCAGTGCTCACAAAACTACTTGTGTTTTTTCTGGAACACAGGCAAATTACTGAGATGACCAATATATGTCTTCCAAGAATATCTCTCTCCCTTTCATGAATGTCTGAATATTTTCATTTCCCAAATGTATACTTGTTTGACAGTTTTATACCTAACAGATGTTTTATGTAGATTTATTGGTGCCTCGGACTTTTCAAGAACATGAAAAAGGGTCTGTCTTTATCTGGACTACACTGATCGACATTATCTTAAACCATTGTCAAATTTCTTTCCATTCACCTCCATAAGTCTTTCCACAGGCTGCCCTCCAAGTTTTCTTTATATCTCTCTGGTTATCTATTACAGAACTGCCATTTGGTCAGACCCTTTTTAATGTGTTACACTATCAAGATTTGACACTGTGGTGGAGTGTATTCAAAGTTTGCTTTGATTTCTACAAATTTTTCATCTGTGATGAGGAGCCTTTAAAAAATTTCAGGTCTGCAGATTTCTATCGATCATATATGAACTTGTTGTTCTGACTCCACACACATCCTTTAGGAGCAGTCCAACTGCTCCTCCACTCCATACCCAGAGATTACAGACTGCACAGTTTTAGCACATCAAACTTGGGATCCTGAAATGTTAGGAGTGCATGACTTACAAAGAAGAAAATATCTGAGGTAGAGATCTAACTAAAAATAAATGTAAATTTGAAATAGTAGATTGCTCCAGTCTCCTACAAAGGAGCAGGAGTCTGGTTGTTGTGGAAGCTTTAATAGGACAAGATTCCTAGTTAGAACTACACAGCACATCACATCAGACATTTTGGCATTACAGTTACAAAAGGGAAAGAGAAGAAAAGAGCCCCGAGGAGTTTCAAAAATGTCCATATGATATATGGATAGCAGGCTTCTCTAAGAGGTTGGCCTAGAAAAAGAATTGTACCAAAAATAGGTCTGTGAGACTCCACTCCCAGCCCATAAACAGGCACAGTTTTCTTTACTATTGGTTGGCAATCTGGCAGTCCAAAAAAGGAGAAAATCTTGAAAGCTTTTGACACTGTATGTTGGATATTGAGGTCTTTGTTGATTTGACTGTCACTTCTGATATGTGGTGTACATTGAAGTCACAGGACAAGTGAGCATGCTACAATTTCAGCAAGGTGGAAAATAGAGTAAAATCGTTCAATAAAGAAGTAGGTATTCCAGTTAATGTTGTCTTCTTTTGCAGCATTAGATTTTACAAAAACATCTATCCCTAATGTCCCTATCCAGGTACAGTATAGCCTAAAAGAAGCAACCAAAAAGTCAGGAATTCAAATTTCTGAATTTCTAAACATATTTCAGGATTTTGATATAGAACATGAGAGAGAACTTTTTCTAAGAATGATCCTTTGCAAGTCATTATTGGTGAAGGAAGTTGTGCTGATTTTGGCTGGCACAAATTTTCTTTGTTAATTTTCTTCACAGTGGCGGATGTGAGGCTGAGTTTTGGATTTATGCTAAACACATGGCTGGTAATACAGAAATGTTTTTGTTTATGCTGAGAAGGGCTTACCCAGAGCCAAGGCCTTTTCTGCTTCTTGTACTGCCATGCTGGCAAGGAAGTTGGGGGTGCATGAGGAGACACAGCCAGGACAGGTAACCACAACTGACCAAAGGGATATTCCAGACAATATTGACATCATGCTCAGTATATAAAGCTGGGGGGAGAAGGAGGAAGTGGTGGAGCATTTGCAGTGATAGCATTTGTCTTTATAAGTCACTGTTAGGTGGAATGGGAGCCTGCTCTCCTGGGGATGCTGAACACCTGCCTACCCATGGGAAGTAGTGAATTAATTCCTTGTTTTGCTTTGCTTTCCCTATTAAACCGTCTTTATCCCAACCCAGGAGTTTTCCAGCTTTTACCTTTGTGATTCTCTCCCTAACCCTGCTGGTGGGGCAGTGAGGGAGTGGCTGTCTGGGCCCTGGCTGCTGGCTGGGGTGAAACCATGACAGAAGAGTTAACACTTCATTTACTGTTTCTGAACGCTTACTCGTGGCTTGGAGAACACATTTTTCTGTCCCTCATTATGTCCATTTTTTTTGCTGTCACGCTTCAGATTTCTGAAGGCCTCTAACACCAAAAGGTGCAGCTAAGTAGGTATAGTGAATATCTACTGGGATACTCAAAACCAACTGTTCATTGGGCTCTTTATCATACCCCTCTGAACCACCAATGTGACTCCCCATGAGTAACTTCCTAATGTGCTTAAATATCCTTTGATACTTGGCCCTAGAGCTACAAAACTTGCCTGATGTACGCTCAGCTTGAGGCATGTAAGCAATCCCCCCTGCTCAGCCAAAAGAAAGTACAACACCTCAAACCTAACTTGCCATGATCAGTTAGAATATGATATTTATTTGGATCTCTTCTGTCCACGGAGTGTGGCAGTGTATGCAAAACTTAATTTCCATGTCTACACAGATCCTAATTTCCCAGGGTTAAAACTTAAGTTTTTCCTTTAGGGAGTACAAGCTGCAAAGAGCAGACAACCTTCATTTAAATATAAATCTATAAATCCTTTAGTCTTCACCTCTTTTAACCACATTGTTTGAGGTGAAAGCTGTTAATTGTGGTCTTTAGAAGTTATGTGGAAATGCAACCTTTTCCCCAAAAAACTTTGAAACTTTGAAAATCAATAATATTTTTGATAAATGCTAGTGCTAAAGACAAGAACTACCTGTAATAGTGAAATGCATGGGCTTGATTCTTTATTCAACTGAGTCACCCCCTTACCTCCACTGCTTTAAGGAATTCACTGCAAGAGCAGGATCAGGCCCTTAATGGTCTGCCAGCTCCATACTGACATTATACCCAGACAACTGTCACTGAAATTTATATTTAGTTCCATAAGAACAGTACATTAGATATCCTTAAATGTTTTAGGAGGCAGGACTTTTCTGGCAAAACCACCAGTACATGTCGAAACCAGAGCTGTGAACAAATACTGCAGTTATGATTTACAGCACAATTGCCAGAGTCTTCCCAGCTTCCTCTCTGATGTCTACTTACTCAGGCTGTCATTTTTAGCTCCACAGATTATATCTGCCTTGGCCTCTTCCACAAACACTGGATTCACTGGAGTGTGTTGCAGACAATACAGCTCTCAAACAATGAAGCATTTGTGTTCATATTCTTCTATTTTATCTTAGGAATTCTACTATTTAGGTCACTATCTTCTGCTTCCAGCTATTCTTTGCTGAAAAATTGTAGCTCTTTTTAGGCTTAAGAAGATAAAATCAATGAATTCATCTATGTTATTCCTCTGGGTATAAAGGTCTAGATGTAATAAGTGGTACACATAGTATAAGATTACATTGCTGTTCCTGAACTGCAGCCGCAAGATTAATTGTGCCTTATAGGCCAAAATTTGAAGAGCTGCTGGATGCTGGCCTCTGAAAATCTGATACAACTAACACAATAAAACCCCAGTATTACCAAATTTCTCAAATGCTTTAAATGTGATCCCTTCCTAGCATGAAGAGGAAAGGTGTGAATGTATGTTTGAGTAGAATTTTAGATACAGATATGGAGAATAATGGTGAATGGATCCTCTTCCTGATTGTATCTGCCTTTCCTAAAAGAAACGAAAAAATCCACTACAGGTTTTACTTGAGAAAGATAATGCTTGGATTTTAGCAAGCAACATCACTCATTGTGAAATCCATCAATATCTGTGGAATAAAAATTATACTTAGATATGGTGACATACAGAAATTCCATTTACATTACATTTTAGCTCACTTATAATTCTACTGACATAAAAAATTGGTATGCTCTGAATGAGAAGATGGGTTTTTAAGAAAACAGTCATAATTTAATTTAGAATGGATTTAAGATTGTTTTTACTATTTGTATAGGACTTTTTTGCCTGGAGGAAGATGTGGCTTCATAATGAAATGCCAGCTATTGAAATACTAAACTTCTTAAGTGTACATATGTATTAATTAAAATTATGTAGATACTTTCCTAATGAAGATCTATTGTCTACCACAGTCAGTCAAAAGACTCCATGATTGAGGCATACTAGTGGGCCACCAGAACTCACCAGGAAGCACAAAGGATGCTGAGCACAACCTGTAAAATCCGTGGGGTCATGAGCCTGCTGCTCAACGTTCTTTCTCAGTGGTGAGGGGACAAAGCAAGTCAAGTGACAAAAAGAAGTAATTCTATTCAGTTTGTTAACTGAGAGATGGTATAGCAGGGCATTTGGGGATAGTCAGGCCATGACCAAAAAACCATGGCAGTTTGTCTCACCATCAAAAAATAGGCACTTATTAAAAGTAAAATAAATAACAAATAAATAACAAAGTCTCTCCATCATGATTAGTTTAAAAGCAGAGGGCAATAAATTGCATTTACCTCACTATCAAAATTGGTATGTGTCACACTGACCAGCAGATTCTTTAAATATGGTTTAAATAAGCACCACATAGGAAGTACTTGAATGGGTAAGAAGTGACAATTGGTAAAAATGGAGTTTTTGGAGTCTCACTGCATTGGAAAGTTTGCAAGGGGTTCTTTCCACACGCTCCATGGAAAGAGCATTCCCCTTGTCATACACTGAACTCTTATTTTACAGCACTGACACTCATGATAAAGGGTGAGCCAGTATATTTTGGCCAGTATATTCAAGGACAGAGCAGTGGTGGCATTTTAGGTGGGCAGCTCCAGGACCTTTCTATTGTGGATGCTGAGAAAATCAGCAGTTAGCTGGTTTTAAACTTTCTGAGTTTGCTCAACAACACACAGTGTTCAGGCTGTGTCATTTCCATGCAGAGCTTGGGGAACTATAATGTGGTTAGCCTGTATTATTTATCCTTTATTTACCCCCATTTCAAGCCTGATTAAAAGTCAGTCCTTTCACATCACAGAATGAAACCTTCCTAAAAAAAATACTCAACATGTACAGCTCCTTCCTTTCATCTTCTCAAATTGTAATTAACAAAATTATTCCTGAAAACAAAATTTACCCTGGTTTCTTTACAGAATTGTATCTGGGGAAACATACTGGGAAGGGAATGATGGTTAAGCTGAACACTGTTGTAGCAAAAGCCTCTCTTTTATCTTTCTCAATTTAACATTCTCGTGCATCAGTACCTTAAAAGCCACTTTTGTAACTCTCATATTTAATACTGATGGTAGTAGCCTTTTCTCATTGCCTTTTGCTTGACATCTGGCCTGTTACCGGATTGTGGTGTTCTAGGAGAGTCTAAACTAAGAAAAGCATACCTCAGATACACAGAGCAAATTATATTGTCTGGATAAATCAAATTTCTCCAATAGCTGCTGTTTGGGGTTTACATATTTTGGCGTTTATTTGGCATATGAACATGCAAATCTTTTAAACACAAAACTGCCAGCAGAGGCTTGATGATACAACAAAATCTTTCTATTTCTTGGTATGTTAGCTGTGGAGGGTATTATGATGAACTTCTTTGAAAAGCTGAAAAATGTTTTTTCTGGGTTAATTTTCAGTCAGATCAGTAAATGAATCCAACTTATATTGCTCAACAGTCGCAGGGGAGGGAGCTGCAGCCACAGACTATAATGCTTACTGGGCACCTGCACGGGCTTTGGTGACCTTAATCAACTGACACTGATCCCACAGTGGTTAATACAAGCAAAAAGACCCCAGGTAAATACTTCAGGACTGCACTGCAGCTGGTTGTATGTTGAAACAGTTTGTCCATCAAGGACTGTTAGCTTAAATGGATCAAAGGAAGCACTTTGTCACCACTATGGGTAGAAAACTGAGGTATCGAGTAATTAGGGAAATTACCAAGTGAGGGCTTCAGGTAAAGCCCATATGGAATCCCCATTTCACTCCCTTTTACCAGTTTCTGTAGTAGAGTATTTTCAAAAACAGACTAGAAAAATGTGAAAAAAAGTTTAATGATGACTTACAAATATACAATACTTACATTTTCAAGAGTTACAAAAACGGCATACTACAGAAACCAAAAGCTTCCCCCAACCTTTGGAGGAACATTTCCTAGTTACTTATTTACAAAGAAAAATTACAGTCACTTTTCATAGTGTCACATGTTTACATATAAATATTTCTCAGTTGAAAAATATCTTGCAGCTTACCCAGAAGCAGTTTTTGCAGTCTGAGCCCTACATCATCTATCAGATCAAAAATTCTATCACACCCTTAAGCTGACATGACACAGCATTCTTATAATTTAACCTTTGTTAATTTAGCCTTTGTTTGAAAATATGTACAACCAAGATGGCTAAAATGAGGCATAGTTGAGATTTCACCTGATGTATTATGTATTGCTCATGATTTGGTAAAATGGCATAGGCTACCTTTTTTAATTAGGTTGGTGATGTGACTTTAGAAAAAGGTGGTCTAATTTCCTTAAGGTATTTATAAGTTCTTCCTGAAAGGAATTTAAAAGAATATAACATGTCCTCTGCAGGAAACTTTTTCACATAATGAAACTTCTGTAATAAATTCTTCCTTCTCTATGTACAGTTCTTACTCCTAGTAAGAGACAAACTGAGCACATTTTCCAAAGTCTGTTCATTTCCATCATTTTTTGATGTTGTATGTTTCTTAGATTGTAGTTTATTTAACTCAACATTTTAAAACTTTCTTCTACCTGAGAGCAAACATTAGTATTTCTTAGTCTGTGTGTACTTGAGAGTCTTGTTATAGATTAGAATACTTGCTGTAATACAGCCAAAACACATCCAGTCTGTTTTTGACACTTTCATTATGTGAGTAAACCAATATTTTCATGATTTTCAGACAATATAATTTCAACATGTGACCTCAACAGAATTTTCATCTAGCTGAATGGAGTTTGGGACTACACATTTATAACTGATTGCTTTTAATTAAAACTAAGTACCTCCAGAGTATTAGTTATAGTTCAGTTCCAGATCTTTTTATATTCAAAACCAGAAAATACATGCCATCAATAGCTGTGAACAGAGTTCAAAAAGTGTCTTCCAGCATTACAGTATTTCCCTACCAAAAGCTTACTCCACAGACAAAATACACTCCAAGTTCAAGCATCTTTAAAGAATGCCTGTGTTCTGGACTTTCTTCGTGCAAGAGCTTCTTGTTTTTTTCTTTCAATCTCCTCTTGAGAACATTTTCTATTTTTTTGTTCTACCACAGACACTGTAAATAAAAAAAAACATGTATTAGGAGCTTCAGGTTTGTTCAATAAGTATTTTAACTTAGCCATTTCCAGTGTTTGAAGATCTATGGCAGGAGGACACTATTCTGATACACTGGGCACCCAAGTTAAAAAAGGCTCATCTATCCTGTCCCCTAGGCAGGAAGGGGGAAAGATGCATGACCTTTGTAGTGCTACTGATTACTACCTCCCAATGAAAACACTGGGATGCACACATTTGCTTCAAGGAAACTTTACTTGGGTGCCCTTCAAGTGAACCTTATGACATCAGAGTCAACATAGGAGATGGTGATGGATTAAGAAAATTAAGGCTATCAGAGTGAAAAGGGCTCTACAATTTAGTGAGTTAGGCAGAGATATGAACATGGAGATATTATAGATACAGGGGTCAGATACAGTACCAGTGTCACACAAATAAAACAAGATAGATTGAAAAAAGGTCAAAAGTAGCAATAAAAATTGGCAAAGGAGACAAGAACATGATAGCTAAGCATAGCATTTTATATGGTGTGTTACAGAACTATAAATTCCCATACTATAAAATCCTGACCTCACTGGAACAAACAGGAACACTCCTTGAACATATCAATAATTTTACCATTTTTTATACACCAATTTCCAATTAATGTATTTTTAATAAGTATTCGAAGTGAATAAATAGAACAAAGAGTATATTTGCTCACAAAAGTGTCCATGAAAAATTAAATAGCAATTTTCAAAAGGACCATTTAATATCAATTTTTTTGTTAACGCCCTTTCCCTTAAAATTTAAGATGAAGCAAGCTATGGTTTATCTGTACAGAAAATCTATGCTATCTTCATTCATTCCCTTACTCTCTAGAACATTCCACAGAATAACTAGTTATCTCTCTGCTTTTTTCCCCTTATAATCCAAAATTGCTACTTTCCATTTATATGCTTCTCTGCTGGGGAAGAAACATAAAATATTCATTCTTCAATAATTGATTGTTTTGTTGCTTTTGCAACACTGCTTCTTTATAATGGAGGTTAATACAGGACACTTTTAAAGGCATGTTTTATCAGAATAAATATTGATTAAAACTTTGCCAAGCTGTGAGATCAAGTAAAAATGAGACTGACTGGTACTTGACTGGTTCTCCATTTCCCCAGTAAGTAACACTGAGCATGGACTATTACTGATGGTCTCTTGGGAATAAAGAAGTGACTGACCTCTCTTCTGGATGAAAGGGCATCTTAGTATTTAGACTGATAACACAACAATATTTCACTGGCAATTTCAGCCACAGAGCAAACAACAGAGGCTGAGCTCTGAAAAGTATCAAGTGATTTGAGGTTCCAAATTCCAGGTGTACAGTAGTATAAAGAAACTGGCATTCCGTATCACCTGGTGTCTTCTTCCCCTGTCCCATCATTAACTAGGGTTTTACTATGCATCAAAATACCAGTATTTTTAAGTAATGGTTTAAGAAAATGGTATGCTGAGTGCTGCATCAGCCTATAATTGATCCTAGGGAACCTGAGTGTCTATGGAGAGAGGGTGTGAGGTATTTAGAGAAGTGGAAGGGAAACAGGTGTCCTGAAGGACAGGAATTCAAGATATGCATCAAGACAATTTAATTTTTGAGAAAATGAAGTCCAGATTCTCCTTAGAACATCTGGTAGCACCTCAACTGAATAGATGAATACTGAAGCCTGTTTTAAGCTGCAGTACAGTATGAATTTCTCTGACATTCTGACTACAGAAAGGGAACAAACGGTCTAACAGTGATACAATAAAGACAAATACCTGATGTAGTCTGTGCAAATGACTCTGAAAGATGCCTCTTGAAAGGTGATTTCTTATTGTCAAGCTTGCGGTGCAAAGTGACATTCACCTGATTCTTGCTTCCTTCCAAATCCTGCAGAGTAATTCCAATGCCAGAATGATTCCCTGAACTTTCAGACCCTACATGATGACCACCCTGAGAATTGTTAATCTTTTGGAACTTAAACTTTGAAGGCACAAGTGAAGTTTTGTTACCAGAGGTGCTACTTGGAATCTTTCCCGCATTATACAAGAAATGTGAGCTGTCGAGTGCTTTTCTACTAAAAATATCTACTGCATTAACAGGACTTACTTCAGAACCTGTCTCTCCTGCTGGCACAGAATTTGACCTGTACCATTTCCCTGAAACAGTCTTTGCAGTATCTTCAGAAGTATCTTGATTACAGTTTTTAGGGAGTGTGTATTTACACTCCACAGAAGGACCCGAGATCGCAGTCAGAGGATTTGAGATGTTCTTACAGTTCATGACATGACCTGCTGTGGCCAGCCCATGCACTGTCTTTGATGAATTCCTACAGGCATCATTTAGTGAGAGAGCCTCTTGTTTTGCATTTGTTTTTTGCACCAAGAGGAGATTGGGTAGTCCTTGTTTAGATGCTGGGAAACTGTTATCAGCATTTGATCTGGAATTAATACTACCTCCTTGAATAGTTTTAATTTTTTCATTTCCTTGTTTAACATCCTGGCTTTGAGTTTGCTTTTCTATATCATCACACACCTGATATAACAATTCATCATCCTCACAGTTTGCATCCCAAAGACTATCGGATCCACAAAACATACCTAGTATCTCATCAGAGAATTTCGGTTCATTCCAGTCATCAAATGACAGAGGACATTTTTTTGGTATTTCAACTTGATTTGAGTGACCTGTATTACCTTGGTTAACCACTTTGGCTAGACCATTAGGTTTCATGTTGGTAGAAACACTGGATGACTGACAGGAAATAGTATGAGTGTTATTCCCAGGTTTTCCTGCTGATTGTCTGTGAGGATTAAATCTTGAAGGAAAAAGAAGAAGAGCATCGCTTTTAGGCTTAGTAGATTCGTTTCCAGTCTCCATTTCAGACTGCACTGAAACAGGAATATGGTTCAAATCACTGTTTTGGGTACTCTTCCAAACAGATTTAGTTTTATCTGGTTTAACATCACATTTACCATGCAAGGCCTTGGTCTCTGTCTTGGCGTTTTCTGTCTTACATGGCTTTTGTAAAGACCATGATTTTACATGTTGTGAATTTTTACTAGAATGTTTCAAAGGTGAATACTGCAAACAGTTAGATTTGCTCATAGTCCCCAAAAGAGTTACTGAATTGCCACTACTTCTTTGCTTTGCTCTGCTAGCATCACTGAAATCATGCACAAATGGATTTGCAGGAATTTGTGGTGGTTCTTCAGTACTTAGCAGTTCAGGATTTTGGGTTATTTGCATCACAAAAGAGTCGTCTGCCAAAAGATCTGTATCCCAGTCATCAAAGTCATCATTAACTACTCCAGCAAGCTTAGCAGAGGCTACCAATTGTGTCTTCAAAGAAGGAGGATTTTTTTTGGTCAGGATGTCAGTATCAGCTTTTGGTACAGTCTGGTCCATGCTTCCTACTGCAAACAGAGTATCTTTTTGATATGCCTCGGAATTACCATGCTGTGTCTCTTCAACTTTCTCAGGAAGATTCTCCTCCTCCAACGTACTTTTAATTTTATGAAAACTATTATTTAAAGAAATATCTGACAGTCCTTGGCTCAACTGTCCGCTGCACTTCTGGGTAGAAGAGTCAAAAAGAGCATGAAGGGCTACTTCAGCCTCAAGGTCTACAGACTTTTGACTGCTGGACTGACAGGGCTCTGCCACAGGGATGCCAATGCCCTGTCCAACTGGTTTCAGGGACGCAGTAGGATCTGCTTCAGATCCTTCACCAAGGAGTGATTTCTGGTTCTTCGTATTTATTTCATCTTTAGAATTACTTGAAGACTCTGAGGTGCTCTGGATGAAGTTGTGACCAAGCTTCTCCTGTTCCTGAACAGCATCTAACTCGACTAGATTTTTATCAAACTCCTTAGCCAATTTCATGAGTTCCTCTTCAGGATTTTTTATTTTAAGATCTCTGGATTAAAAAGAAAATACAGAAAATAAAGTCAGAGCTACTGAGAAAGTTTGGCCAAGTTCAGTTACATGACCCTATGAGCTGCTCATTCTATAGTTTAACAACTACAAAGGTATGACTAAATCCCACTGCTTCCAATATGCAGTCAATATACACCCCCTGCAAGAAGACATAACAAGCCCACAGTTAAAAGCATTCTATATGCTAATGTACAATTATATGGTTCACTATACATAGAAGACCACATAATCTTTTCATGAAAGTCCAGCTATGATGAGCAAGAAAAAACTGTAACTTACCTTGTACAACTTAACTTTGTCCTAGCTCGCCCTTTTACTACTATAGGTGTACAGGGGATAGCATCCTCACCAATCCATGTTCCTAAAAGGGAGTCTTCATTACAGCCTGCTTTTTCATCCTGAATAATTAGATTTATTCAGGAAATTAGAAATTAGATTATTAATTTATTTAGAAATTTATTTCAGATAAAGACTGGATTAGACACACATCTTACATGAGTTAAAAGTTGCTTAACTAAATAAACTGGATAAAGCCTGTTGAAAAGCACAGGTAAGAGCAAAAACAAGTTAAGTGAGATTACTGCAACATTGTCCACTGATAGTTGCATCACTTTAAGTATATCAATTTAAAGCAGAACTTCAATTAAAATAACTGAATTATACTTTTGGCATGCAAGTCTAGTAGTCTAATTCAGGTTTACACACATTCATGTTACAAGCAGTCATCTAGTTTACTTTAGTATACTACTAAGGAGCTCGCTGAGGCCAGCAGCACAAACAAATTAGAGACCTTAAAATAAATTACATTCTGTATGCTTACAGAAAAAAATCTGACTTCTTCCACTACAACTAATTTACAAAAAGAGCCTTTAAACAGAATTAAGTGACATTTAGAAACTAAATGAAATTGTTTCAGAGCTTCAAAGTTCAGGCTTGAATTTGAATTCTGAAATGAAGGAGATACAATACTGTGATGAATTGTTTAGAGGAGCAGAGCAATGGGATGTAGGAAATTACTGTGTGTAAGCCAGCAAAAGTAATTTGAACTATACTAACTAGGGTAGTTTTAAATAGGTTATCTTATTCTTAGTAAATTTAACATTTTTTAAAATTTATTTTTGTTTAAAAAAGAATATAAGCAGCAGATTACATTTATGGCAGAACTGTAATTATTTAAAAGGCATGCAGTGGCACTCCTTATCAATGACTTTCCAATTCTTTTAGTAAAATTTATCACAAATACGCTAAACAGTAAATATATTTTAAACAGCCCTGTCAAAAAAGCAGGCATGTTTTGCAAGCTAAATACTACAGATCTATTTTAGGAATTAAATGTTTTCTTCTTGTACTTAAAATGCAACAGAACTTTGGTTTTGACTTTCTGGGCTGTGGACATCAGGTTCATGGCAAGAGGGAAAGGGCAAGAGATACTGGGGTAAAGAGGAAAATTATTTATAGTATTGAAGCAAGGTTACTATGTTTATATTACTGCAAAATATCTCTCATCTTGGTCATCAAAAATCAGCATTGTAAATCAGCAGTCAATCAAGACTCTTCAAAATGCTTAAAAACAACTGCCAAGTCAATCTAGTATTTGAAAAAACTCTTACCTTTTAACAGATGAGTAATTAAGGGTAAATAAACAGTATTCTTAAGACCAAGGGCAGCAATTTGCATTCTGAAAGTAAAGCTTTCCAAAATAGAGCTGCTGCAAGTCTCTTCATGTGCCCTTTTCTACAGCATCTGTGACTCACACAACAATCAGTAAATGCTATGCTTACTATTTTAATTCAATCCCGTTCTATAAACTAGTTTTCTACATGCCCAACTCTTACCATGACACTACTGTAACTAAAACAAGGCTAAGGCTGAAACACTACTCTCTTTTGATTAGTGCACATGCACAGCATTGTTTTAGAAAGTTACGATTACCTGAGGAGCAATACGATTAACAATTTCCGAAATTTCTACCGCACATCTACTGGTAGTCTGCTTGCTTTTTCCATTGCCTATGAAAACAAACAAACTTCTTGAAATTTTGAATAATCTATCCAGTTTATGAAGTGCAGTACATCTCAAATAATTCAAATAAACCTATAGACATGGGAGCTTGATTCAGTGCTGTATTGAAGAATTTATGGGTTTTTAATGAAAGTAAAATCAAACAATCATTATAAGAGAAAATAACCTTTTTCCAAGAAATCGTTTATAACTTTTGCTACACTCCCACTGCATGCCTCAAACAGATGCCCTGAAGTCTGGATTTTAGTATTACCTAATCTGTGTGCAACTGGTGAATGAGAATCCCAAAAGATTTCTTGCTGTGTCTCAGTGTCATTAATAGGAGAGCTGAAAGTAGGTATTCGGGATTTTCTACTCAATGATCTCTTTGGTGTTTTATGTAAACATGGTTCTGTGTAAAAAGAAAGAGGATCTTTATTAGAAAACAACAAATAAGAGGCAAAAATCACTTAAAACACAGAACAGGTCAAGGCAAAAGAAGATGCATTAGGAACATCAAGAATAACAATCAAGTTCACACTCACCAGGATTCCTTTACTCACAACAGGAATACTGTACAAAACTAGACATGAAATACAGGACTCTTAGCTTTGCCAATCATATCTCCACAGAGATAAGAGAAAATTACATGATACTGACACCTTTCCACCCAAGATCCGATTGTAAGGATGTCAGTTCTTACATTGACTTAATCTTATGTTAAGAGAAAAATTATGTATACCTCTATAAGAGAATATTTTGTATTCTTGCTTGCTTTGTGTCTTTCACCCAGACTCTGAGCTGAACTACTATTTTAATGGGCATCCAAATTATTCTGGGTCATAACCTACATTTGTCTATATTTCCTCCCCTGGGCCCTTCCAGCTAGGACTATTAAAAGCAGGAATGTAGGTATACAAAACCTGCTTGCAACTGCCTTTGATCAATAAGTGAACTAAACACCCTAAGTGAAACTCAGCTAGTCACCCCTACCCTTTAGAAATGATGCTGTAGATGTGAAAGCCTACAGAAATAATTTAGAAGATGCTATTACTATGGGAGGAACATCTTAGAGGATGTTTTGCCCTGAAGTGCCTAGCATGGCCATAAAGGTTTTATCCTCTCCTCAGTTAGTTCTCAGTATTTGCTGTGGGAATCACAGAATACGTCAGGGTGGAAGGCACCACAGTGGGTCACCTTGTCCAACCTCCCCCTCAAACAGGGTCATCCCAGAGCACACACCACAGGATTGTGACCAGGTAGTTCTGGAATATCTCTCCACACTACCTGGGACCAGGTAGTTCTGGAATATCCACACTCTCTCTGGGCAACCCGTTCCAGTGCACAGTCACCATATAGTACAGATCTTCCTTATATTTAGGTGGAACTTCTTGTGCATCATTTTCTGCCTGTTTCTTATGCTAGTGCTCAGCACCACTGAGAATAGCCTGGTCCATCCTCTTTGCACCCTGCCTTTAGATATTTACACAGATTGATGATGTGCCCTGTTTTCTCTTTGCAAGGCTAAACAGATCCAACTCCCTCAGCTTTTCCTCATAAAAGACATTCTCCAAACCACTAACCAACTTTGTAGCTCTCTGATGGACCTGTTCCAGGAACTCCATGTCTCTTGTCCTGAGGAGCTCAGAACTGGTCACAGTATTCCAAATGTGGCCTCACCAGGGCTGAACAGAGGAGCAGGCACACCTGCCTTGCCCTGCTGGCAATGCTCTTCTTAACATACACCAGGTACGTACACGTTAAGGCTTGCCTGGCCCCCGGGGCACACTGGCTCAGCCTGCCCTTGACAGTAACAGCCCCTTCCCAGGGCACGCGAGCCGGGCGAGCTGAGATTTAGACCGCACCAACCCCTCCTCACGGCTCAGCCGCGCCTCCCCCGCGGATTCGAGAGACGGCGGGCAGGGCCGGGGCCCCCAGGGGCCGCTCCCGCCGTACCTGCAGCGCGGGGCGAGCACACCGCCGCCTCCCCGGCGGGCAGGCCTCGGCTCGCACCACGTTCCACCGGCCCCTCCTCCGCGGGGAGCTCCGCCCGCCGCCGCGTCAGCTGCTCCTCGCCCCCGCTGCGCCTCCTCAGGGCGGCGGGCCCGAGGGACAGCCCCCTCCGCCGGCTACTGGGCATGGCGGCCGCTACGGCGGCACCGCACCGGTCCCGCTACCGACGGCACCGCCATTTTGCCGGGCTCGCGAGACCACCGCCAATTGGCCGCCGCCGTGCCGCCTCAAGCGGCCATTGGCCCCGCGCTGTGGAGGCGGGCGGATGGACGGGCTTTCGGAAGCGGCGGAGAACTGAGGCCCCGCCCCGCCGGCCGTGAGGCGCCGCCGGGTCCTCCTGCCCCGCGCTGTCGCCACCGTAGAGCGGTGACACCCGGCTGTCCCTAGAGCTGGGGGAGGAAAAGTTCAGCCATGGGCAGAGAGGCAGGATGTGCCCTCCTGCGGACTCTTGCTGTCGGCTTGGCCTGAGGTGCCTCGAATATACCGTTAGGAAATTCTGGCCTGATACCTTGGTGGGTGGGAATGCTACAGAAGGATCTGAGAGAGACTGGATTGATGCGCCAAGACCAATAGTCTGAGGTTCGACAAGGCCAAGTGGGGGGTTCTACACTTTGGCCAGAACAGCCCGATTCAGTGATAGAAGATGGGGGATGAGTGGCTAGAAACGGGATCCAGCAAAAGGACCTGGGGGTGGTGGTCACTGGCAGCTGGACATGAGCCAGCATGTGCAGAGGTGACCAAGGAGGCCTGTGGCATCCTGGCCTGTATCAGGAACGGTGTGGCCAGCAGGAGCACAGGGGAAGGGCACCAGGGGAGGTGATTCTTCCCCCATACTTGGCATTGATGAAGCAGCACCCCACCTTTTGTGTCAAGTTCTGGACCCCCCAATTCAGAAAGGACATGGAGATGCTGCAGCGAGCCCAGTGTAGGGCAATGAACCTGGTGAGGAAACAATGAAACTGAGTCAAGGAAACAATTCTTACAAGGAGCAGCTGATGGAGCTGGGGGTGTTTAGCCTGGAGAAGAGGATGCTCAGGGGTGACCTACTTACTCTCTACAGCTCCCTGAAAGGACCTTGTAGCCCCGTGGTGGTCGGTCTCTTCTTCCAGCCAACCAGCAGCAAGATGAGAGAAAATTTCATGAATCTGTGCCAGGGGAGGTTTGGGTTGGACATCAGGAGGAATTTCGTCACAGGAAGAGTGGTTGCATTAGAATGGGCTGCCCAGGGAGTCACAGTCCCTGTAGATGTTTAAGGAAAGTCTGGTTGTGGCACTTAGTGCTGTGGTCTAGTTGACATGTCAGTCATAAGTTGGACTCAATGATCTCAGAGGAATTTTCCAATCTAATTGAGTCTGTGATTCTGTGAAACCCATCAGGCATAAATCATTTAATCCCAGTGAGGCAGGTGATGCTGGTGAAGAGAGGCTTACAGAACCTAAATTTGGTAGATAAGAAATTAGCTTGGGGTTCCTGAGGGACTGTGATACTACATCATTATTTTAAGCAGTATAAATGCAAACATATGTATATGTTATGTAACAATGTGAATATTTCCTCTCTGAGCCTCTAAAAATAAATATAAAAACATATCTATTAAGCATATAGGGTCAAGGAGTGAACTACTCTTTTTTTTTCCCTGGTTTTCATTTAATTTAATGGGACTACTTTGGGATAATTCTTAATTTGTAACATGTAAGCAGTGGGTTTCAGGGTGGATCAGGAGTAAGAAGTTTTGAAGTCACTAAAGACTGATTCCCTGAGCCATGAAACCTTTTCTTTTCACCTGAGGCCTCAGGCAAACAATATTTTTTTTTCACTTCTCCATTCTCATGTGTAATTAAAGCCAAGAGAGCACATTTTAACAAGAAAAAAAATAGGTACTATGTATTAAATAGAGAAACAATATCACATATGTAGCAAATTTATAGCAAGCACAGAAAGTTGTGACATTTGAGTAGTTAACTTGTTTATGCCAGACCTGTAAAGTATCGAGCAGACTGTAAAATACAAAGAGGACTGAAAAAGCAAGTCAAGATTTTGGCTTCAAAATCCATCATAGATATCTGAACATTGCTACTGTCTTGTAATCATACCAATGTGGGTAGGTCTGTACATCAGCATGAAGTGTGGCAAAGCTGTGCAGGATATTTTCATTGCCCATTTGCAGTATAGTTATTAAAAAATGGCTTCCCTGGACTTCATGCAATAGGCACTATGTAAGGTACCTGCTGCTTATTTATGGTTGGAATAGATACTGAGAAGAAATTTTGTACAGTAGCAGCAGATACATCTTAAGGGAATGCAAAACACTGAAACTGACACACTTACTAGAAAGTACTACTAGATCTTGATGTCTCCTACCACTTTCTGGCAGCCTCTTAGCAGCTGGGTACTGTACAGTGGTCTACCTTGTATTTCTTTCTGTTAACAAGCATAATCTGAAATACTGTCATCAGTAATTAAAATTAAGTAACATCTGTCATATTCACTGAATGTTACAAATTTTGCAGTGCCTTCTTTGATTTCTTCCTTTCTCTGAGCTCATTGTTCACTAGCCCCATTCATAAAATGTGAATATTTGCCACAGGTCTTTCACACACTTGTGAGGTTTTACTCATGCAGTAAATGCATTTTGGAGAAAAAATAGAAGCATATTTAACATGTGTTTCATTCTGCATGGGAGATCTTTTTGCATCAATTTAAGCCTGTGTAAAGTTGTGTTACCAAAAGATGGCAAAACCCAAAATAATCTCTATGTATAGATAAGATAAACAGATTTATAATGGGAAAGAAATCCCACTTTCCTAATGAATAAAAGTGTGTGTATATTACTGCAGCTTAAGAACTCAACTCTGAGCTGATACTGTTTATTAAGTTTAGGAATGTAGTGTTAAAAGTCTGTGATGTTGGAGGGTTTCTCTGTGGAGCTGTAGCCTTAAGGAGGGAGTTTGCATTCCCTTGGTGTGGCATGAGCAGCTGGATCAATGGCTAATTGTGGTGAGGCTGTGTTCCAGGGACTTGCAGCAAACTCCTAGTGCTGCAGTTGTGAGTCCTACTTTCAAATCAAAAGGGATAAATAATGCAGGAGATTGAATGAATAATAAAGTTAGCTCAGTTTTTAATAGTAGTATAAACTGCCTGAGAACTTTTCACTGTATTTTATGAGACAAAATCTAGAATTAAATTAAATGAATGTGGCAGATCTGAGAAGTTTCCTAAGAATTTCCCACTGGTGTAATGAATTCATTGAAAAAAGGACTGAGAAAGTCTCATTTTTAAAGTCCTTTGAACCCAGAACTTTTAAGTGAGGATTTTTATCTTGGACGGAATATGTCTCATTAGTGAGTTTTTCAAAATATCTAATGTATTGCATAAATATAACAAAGAAAGGGAAGTGACTATGTTAATCGTTCATTCTTGTTAGGGCTGGGGAAAAGGGAAAATCAATAATAATGATTTCAATGAAAATATCAAGAATTATGAGAGTATGGAAGTTATTATAAACAATGAAATTAATTTGAAAAATACTGCTTTTTTTCTAGTATGTTTTTAAATGCTCTGTGATGTTTTTAAAGTGAGCAGTGTTTCATTTTGAAATTAATTTCTTTTCAACCACTGGAAATGAAAGAAGCAAAACACACGCATGTTCATAATTTATCTCCAATGAAAACATGTGTCTATGCATTTTGATCACCTGAGACCAGGTGAAGAAGCAAATTCTCCAAGCCATATTTTCTGTGGTTAATCTGTTTTTAAAATGGTGTGGGTACAAACTCTAAAACTAAGGACAATTATATGGTACTTTAAAACATGTTTTCTCCTAAGGAAGGAGCAGTTAAGTAATGTCTATGTACCTATATGTCTCGTCATGTGTTTCTACAGAGGGAGACTCAGCAAAGCTCAGGGATTGCAGATGGGCACTGAGAGATGTAACTCAGGGAACCTGATCTCTTCTAGCCAGCTCTTCCCCTTCAGAGCCAGCTTGGGTGTTTCTCTGCTGCACTGCCTCACCTGCTATGTCTGGTTTCATAGGAGATAATAGTACTTACTGTAGCATGGATTGTCCTGGGGAAAACTAAGGAGTCATGGTACAGCAGTGAGGGGAACTATATGAACAGAGGAGAGAATTTAGATGCTTAATGTAAGATGCATTTATAAATACATCTTTATCCCCAAACAAAAATGAAACAAGATACCTTTATAACATTTAACTATGAAAGTACAATATTTTCCACCTTTTCTCATCCCAGAAATCCTGCTTATCCACGTTATCTTAAGAAGCCTTGGAATGTTTGCTAAAATTGAGCACTGTGTGATTACATGAGTTAACAAGAAGAGATTTGTGTTTCCTTGCTGGTTTTGGGACCTTAGGAAAAACTGAGAGAATATCTGAAATGTTACCTTAATGGATAATATTTTTTTCCATCCATAGAGGAAGGCAGGCATCATGTGTGTATTTTTGCTTTTATTAATAGCATTTTGATAGTACAGTTATAAAAGCTTGTCCTTGGCTTGCCTTGAAATATCATACTGACTTTACTTATTATAGAATGTTACTTTAATTTTCCAAGGTGAAGTGGTCGCAGAGCAGAAACTGGTGAGGAAAAAAATATGGCTATAACAGTTACACATACCTTTAATTTTAAAGTGCTGTCCAGAAAGGTTTGCAGCAATTTTTGCTGATGCATAAATTGACCTAGACAGTAAATGATACATGACCTTAAAAATACCTGAAGTAGCCTTGCTTGGGAATTTTTAGTAGAGAGCTATTATATGTCAGAGTAATTTACACAAGCCTAGTTTATGCTTTTGCATTCTCTTTTCCTCCCTCTCTCTCTGCCATGCCATCCAAGAACCATAGAAGCATTAAAAATATTTTACATATATTTCTTTTTTTTTTCCCCTCTTCTTATCATAGAGCTTCATCTTAATTTATTAATCACACTCAGAACATCTCATCAAATGTGGGACTAAAATGTGGCTCACAAAGACCTGATCCAGCAGAGCACTTAAGTACCTGCATAACTTCATTGCAATGACATTTTCCATTGCTCATTAACTGGAATTTAAAGAAAGTTTTCCGTTGCTTGGTGTCTGGGCATTTAGAGGAAATTGTCAGCCAAAATGGCTGAGCTATTTAGAAGAATTAGGTCAGGCAATGAACAGACTACAAGTTGCAGAGATCTGTAGGGAGCACTGGAGGTTCAGACCCCTGGCAGAAAACTGGAGATAGTCGTTGGGAGGGCCTTTCAGGTATTTATTGTAATGTAGACTTAATTCCACAGCTCTTGTCCAGGGATCAGAGTGAACTGCATTGAGGAGAAGAGTCAGGGTTGTGCAAGACAGAGGAGACTTATGCCTTAAACCTTAGCTGGGCCAGTCAGTTTCAGTGCACTGCTGCCTAGATACAGCTCAACAGCTTTGTCTGGAACAGGTATGATCACTTGGGCACATCAGTGTTATGCTGGCTTGCACTGAGGAATTATCAGGAGGAGTCTTGAGGCAGTCATCACCCATCCACTCAGTTATTTGCTATGTCTCTCCTTATGCCAAGGAGCTTTCAGAGTGTCTCGCTGTTTTTTACTCATGTCCATACTATTATTGTTTGCTGTGGCATGGAGGATGTGCTCTCCCAGCTGAGATGCATCCTCTGCTACCTTATTATTAATATATGAAGAGAAGATATAAACAAGGATCAAAAACTGTTAATAGAAATTATGGCAGCAAGATTTTCTTTTGTTTTGTTTTGCTTAAATCTGTTGATCCTGCTATATTATAGCTCCGGGCTATCAAGTGGTGACAAATAGGTTTTCTGCTCTGTTCTCTTAGTTTCTGGAATTTTTTTATTCCTTATAGGAAAACAAGTTAGAGAGTTCTTTAAAGAACAGGAAAGAATGATTTCCAGTTTGTTTGGAAAGCCTGGCAAATGTGGATCTACTATATATCCTGTAGATTTTTTTTTCATCAGTGACAAAAACTAAGCTGTATTTCAGACCTCAACCTGCTAAAACTCTCACACGCTACAGTGTAAATTAGTGAAGCATTTTGTCAGCACCAAACACAAAGCAGTGGATGGTGAGAGAGGAGAGCTTTTTGATCATGAATTCTAGTGAAGAAAATATGCACTGCTTATTTATTTAAAGCAGGTTTAGCTTTTGATGATACATCTGTTCCAGGAGAATGTTTAGCCTAAATAGCTTACTAAAAAATCAATGATCAAACTAGTATGAAGTTCTCGAAATGCAGTCATTCTCTCTGTTTCTCCAATATACTCAGCAATTTCTGGATAGACTATTTTTGTGTCGAGGGAACATTGCTTGCAATTGAAAAAACAATTTCTGTTACCAAAGTGCCTTTTTTGAGGCTTTCATTTTATAAATTCTATGCATTATCCTTTGAGCCTGTATTCCATTAACTATAAGTCAAGTTTACATGGAAATGCTTAACAGTGAAGTCTCCCTATTCCATGTGTGTGTGTTACTCTTATTATGCAACATAAACTTCTGCTGATTTTAATGCTGGAGTGATTAGAAGTTACCATCTCCCAATAGTGGTTTTGTAATCACTGTATAATGATTTGAAGTCTAGGACTGGTTCCTCATGGCCCTACAGGTGCCCTAACTGCCATTGTTAGTTGTTTTGGTGACAAGATTCAAGCTAGTACTGGATATAGAGGTTTGACTTGGAATTTTAGAGCCCTGGTTTCAGGAATGAAGCAAGAGAAAAATTTATGTTTCTGATGCCTGACTTGTTTTCTGGTGGAAGAATTTCTTTCTCTGGAATGATGGCTTCATCAAGCATTCATTGAGGAATGACACCTTCCTTAAAGCAGGATTGAGTTCTGGGCCCAGTGTCCCTTCCAGCTTTATATGCCATGGCTTGGTCATCCGAATTCATAGAGTGAGCAAACAAGTGCCCAGATAAGAATTAGACACCCTTTTGATTATTATTTTTTTCATTTATTTTCAGATGGCTTTTCCTTTTGTCGTGTTGTTCACACATAATGCCTCTGACTCTTCCTATGTCACACTACATCTTTGCAGTAATTTTCTGTGCTGTTCTGTCCCTCTGGATTTTACAGCCATGGATCAGAAAGGAAGTGCAAGCCCTAGCAGAAATAATAAATCCACTGCAGGTCTTGAAGGTACTAATTTCTGCAAAACAAAATACTGCCTCAATTTTGTTACAGGCTAGAAGGGGTAATCAAAGTGAAATACATTCATTGTGGAATTGGTTTGCAAAGCCTGTTTCTAAACCATTACACACACTTTCTAGATTTCTTTCCCCCACCCAAAAAAGTAAATAACACAACTGTGTCTTGCCTGGCCTGTAACACTGCACCCCATGCAGCTCTTGTGCAAGGATTGTTCCCAAACCAGGCCTGTCTCATGAGATGGACAGGGAAGTTATGTTTGCTTGGAAAGGGGTCACTGGATATTATGAATCTGGATAACACATTAACATCTGTGAAGGGCTGCACAATGCTCTACTTGTGGGTAAGGCAGGGAACCATCCACATGTTTGCTGCACTGGATTGCTGGGAATCATGGTCATCTCCCAGCTGCCAAATTGCCCACAAGTCTGTGGCGTATGTCCAGAAGGTTGAGATGGTTGGTCTTTGCTGGAGTAATATGACATTTAAAAAAATATTTTAGGAACTGTCCTATAATAGCAGGTATTTTTAATCTGTGCAATCTATCTAATTAGGTTCAACCATGCCCCATTCCTTGTCTGATTGCCTGAGCATTTCCGCTTAACCAGAGAGGTTTATTCAATAAGGTGTCCTATAATGCTATTTCCTTCCCTGAGAGTATATGTTATCATCCCCAACACAGACTTAAGAATCCCTCTACTTTTTCTCTTATTTTGACATCCTCTGTCTCCATGGTAAAGCCCTGTGCTTTAGTTAGGAGTCATCTAGTTAAGGAGAAACCTAGGTGAGACTTTTGATCACATTAGTTTTATTTTTAAGAACCTCGAAGATTCTTAACAGACACAGCAAGTATAGAGCAAGCACAATATAGGTAGAATCCCCATAAATTTAATACAATCTGGTTAAATTATGGATTCAAATAGCTAACAAGACTAGAAATAATAAGAAATTAATACAGTTGCACAGGCAGTTGACTCACTCTTACTGTCATTTCCTTTTGGCTTTGGTCATGGGGATAACAAGGTAAGAAATAAGTGTTTCCTTTTATTGATTGGTTTGATAGTTGGAATAAAGACAATTTTTTAATATATGAAAAGGTCTTTTCTAACTTAATATTATGTTAATTAGAACGAATGTCTTTCTGAGCCTTATTTTCTTGTTCATTTGATCTAATTTGCTGATTGATTTTTAATTGCCTACCGAGAGATCTTTACCATGTTGTGATTTGGGTTTTACGTTTACATTTGGAAAACAATGGCATGCCTAAAATGACTCAGAAGTATTGTACTAAGGAATTTCTGCAAGGGATAATTACAAAGTATGATTTCTTCCTGCTTCCTAATTTTAGTGCAATCCATTTTGAATTAGTACTCTTTAATCAAAAAGGTTTGCACAGTGTGGAGTAGTGACAAGGTGTATCAGTTAGGGAAGCTTCATGGTAGAGAGTCTGTCAGTTGGTGGTCAAATGGAAAATAAATCTCTTGGCTGTTTATGAATTGCAGTGAGCACTTCCCAGCTTACAACATGTGTTCTTTTTCTCCATAGTAATGTTCTGAGATTCTTAGAATTAATGTATTAATAAGCTTAGAAATAGAAGTATAAAGTTCTAATAAGGCCAAGTGTTGATTAAAACTTATTTTCTGGTGACAGAAAATAAAAAAATCATAGTTCTTCTCAAGTTATTTCAAGTTATTCCCTAAATGTTTAAAATTTACACCTTAGTTTTAGACTGAATTAGTCTTGCTATAACTTCTAGCCCTTCGATCTTGTTCTTTCTCTGCCTGCTAGATTGAAGAGCCCTCTATTATCAATTTTTTCTTCCCTGTGGGAGGCACTTGTAGCCTGTGATCAAATAATCCTTTAACTTTTACTCTTATAAGTTAATTGATTGAGTGCCTCGAGTCTCTTGTAGTAAGACATGTTTCCTAATACCATAATTGTTCCCCTGGCTTCCTCATAATCTATGGAAATTTTCACAGTCTTTCTTAAAACAACACCAGGAACACAGTGAAACTACTAGTCAGTTCACTGATGCAAAATAAGATAATACAACCTCCCGATTCCTATTTAGTATTATTTATACATCTGATGAGTATGGTAGCTTTTTGTTACTCCAAAAATTCAGTACTCTTAGAAGTACTCTAGCAGTACTCTAAAAATTCATAGTAATCTGGTTACTTGTCATGGCCTGTGATTCCAAAACCTTGCCTCCTCTGTGGGATCTCTTTTTTCCAGAGTTGAGTCTTTCCTCATTAAATCTGTCTCATTGTACTAATTCCTTGATCCATGGCCTTCCTGTTAGCTATACTGAGGTACATAATATCTGGTTACGGTCACCTAATCCAACTGTCTTCTCCATGATTTTCCATTTTTTAGTCATCTTCCCATATTGTGAATTTTTTTTTTTAAAAAAGTGAAAAGTAGTCTAGGAGGCAAGAGCCAATTCCAATACTAGTGCCTTGTTCCCCAATCACATAATGATTGGTTAGATATAGTTTATATATCTGCATAGTTTATAAGTAGTTTAGGATGCTATTCTGATTCACTGTATCTCATTTTAGCCATCCAAAAATTAGTTTCTAATGATTGCTAGTTTTCTAAGCTCTTAATAGTCAATGGAGAGAGATGGAGACCTTCGCAGAAAGATGGACTTATCTGAAAAACCATAAATCACTTTTTGACAGTGTCTTTTTCTTTTCATAGAGTATAATGGGAACATAGAGAAGTTAAGACAAGCTGGCAAACTTTTAGACAGCTATAATTAGTGTGGATGAATCCCATCTCTTATGCTTTTTAGCTTTTCAGTCAAACTGTAGTGTGATGCAAAGCCAGTTCTCTTACAGGCATCTATCAAAATGGTTGCCTTTAGCAGTCCCATTTGTAATCACATCAGAAAATAGTATCAATTTAGCTTGACAAAATCTGCTTTCCAGAAACCCATGTGGATCAACTTTAATTTGATTATCCCTTTTAGTTCTCTATCAGGTTAGTTATCCCTTATATGCCTCTTTTGCTTTTTTATCAGATCCTTTTATCAAATCCCTATTTTTTTTTAACTTTAATATTGACACACATCCAAACTGTGAAAAATATGAGGCTCTGATGTCTTAGATTTTTCTATTTGTTTCCACTCCATCTATATCAGATGGACTTTTCTCTGGGGTACTCCTTCAATCCTTGATCAGACACCAGGAGGTCTCTGGATGACTTAGAGCCATTTCTGATAAGATGTCCTTTCCATGCAGCTTGTCCGTATGGTCAAGTCCTGCAACCTGCACAATGGAGGTAATGGTTTTGGGGTTTTTTTAGCTATTTTTTGTTTTGGTTTGGTGGGATTTTTTTGTTTGTTTTCAGGTTTTTTTGGTTTTGTTTTTTTAGGACTTAAAGTAAAACATTTCATAAATATGTTAGATTGTGTGTTTCTCTTTCCAAACATGCATGGCTTTAAACTTTTTGTGTTTTTATATCTGAGGAAAAGTTGCCACGTTTTTGATTTTTCTTCATCTTTCTCATTTCTTTTTATTTGTAAAATAGAGATGTCTGATAGAAAACAGACAGACCAAGGTAGTCTGTTGCCTTCTGACTGCAGAAAGGCTTACAGGGCTGAAGGGAAGGCTGTGACCTTGTACTACTTGCTCAGTAAGTACCTGATATTTTTTAATTAATATTGTTGCATGAGCAGAATGCTCCGGAATAAGATGTTTTGCCTTCAAATTAAAAGAATGCTCGCAGAACAAAAGCAATAGGAGAAAATATACACAATGGTGTTTTCCTGATATGGAGACTCCCCAAAACTCAAAACTACCTGACAGAGAAGAAATACTCTTGCAAGACTGTTCAAGTCAATGTCATCTTAGAAACTACTGGTGGCAATTGAAATACCAAAATGCTAATTTACCTGGTATCAAAGTGATGAGCTGTGAAGGCAAGTCATTACCATCCTGTCCTGCCTGATCCCTCTGTCAGATTTTGAGCAGCACCTCAAAGGACAGAGGGTCTTATATTTCATTCCAGCCACTCCTGTTCATCTGTTGGAGGGATGTGTTGCCATTGTAGAAGCATATCCTATCACAAGATGCATCAGGATTTCTTGAATTTAACAAATGGTGGAGTGCAATGTCTACAATTAGAGGAATAATTTATTTTCTGTAAAGATGGCTTAGAGAAATAGTTCAATGATATGTCCTTTTTTTTGGATAAGGATTTTGATGGGAGGGCAAGGTGGTGTCACCTGGCAATGATATTTCACACTGCCTAATTCTAAGCCTTCTGATAAGTATCAGGGATCAAGTTAATGTCTAGTAAAACCATCCACTGTTGGAAGTTAATTCACCTCAATAGGAGGTGTCTGGAATTTTCTTTCTTCTCTTTCCTTAGTCTTACAACTTCCTTCATTTTTTGCTATTGTCTGCTATTTCTTCCACTGCATCAGAAGTAAAGGTAATAGTTTTGCAGGGGCCAGACTACCAAATGGGCTAGTTGGAGAGTTTCAGTTCATTAGGGTTCTGAGGGGGTTGTTTTTTTTAAAATTCCTACGTTGCCAGACTAGTGTCATGTAGGACATTTTGAGAGAATATTTTCCAAAATGCAGTTTTGTAGTCTAGAACAGATATCTTGCAACACAGCAAGCGTTTCACAGCACTACATAGTTACCTTTCCAACATCTACATCATATTAAAAGAATATTTGCACTGAAGCAATTTCAGATCTTTGGGACAGATCACACTTAGGCTCGTTATAGGAGTTATCTAACCAGCAATGAGTTGCATTTCATCGTGAAGGTATTTACATGATTATTTCTTGGGAGGTGTTCATCCAAGTGTAAATTACTCTGCCTCAGAACAGATTTTAGCTGGTGCTGACAGCTTGGATGACTGGCACATTGTCATTTTCATAACACACCTAAAAGGAAGGTGCCAAAAGAACCTAAGTGGCATTGATGCAGCAAAAAATTTCCAGTAAAAATTTGTCTCAAGGTATATGGTTGGTTTCAGGTAATATCTGGGATAAAACAGATTAAAAACTATTATTTTTCTTTCACACTATATAGGGAGGAGGGATCTGCATTCATGTGAAAGCAGTGTATGGTGATAATGCCATGGTAACACAAAATTATGTGGTTTATGCTTCTAATGCATAGTCATCCTCTTTTCAGGTGTCCCTGAACTACTCCAGTTGCGTTAATGTCATGAAAACAGTTTATTTTCTCTCCTAGCCATTTTGTCAGAGGTTTTATGGGGTGAAATTTGTGTGGTCTTGTGAATGTTTTGCCCTGATTTCCCAAAGAATAGAAGGGATACGCAGTCACTCCATGTGCCAGACAGTCAGTTGTTTCCTCTCTCTGTTGACCAGTTACAGCAAAATTCAATGTAAAAAATTATTTCTGAAATTAAATTCCTACTAGTATTAGGAAAAATGGTGGTTAAAAAGAGCAGACAGACTCAATTTACTACCCCCATTCCTCTGGAAAAGAGAATCACCTCACAAGAGTGATGCTACATGTGCTCCAGGGTTCACACATTACTAAGCACATCTCACATGCACTTTATTAGACAGAGTATAATCCAGACATGGAATGCAAATCAAAGTGAACCACACTTTGTGAGTTTACAGCTCAGGAAATGGAGAGAAGCTGCTTTCCTTCTGCTCACTGCAACAGAAGTCCTTTTGAAAAGAACTCTAGTTCCAACCTCTGCTTTGGAAGTGTGCTGCATGTGATTTCATCCCATTAGCTGTGGTGGTCACCATTTGGTCCTGTAAGTGATGACATGATATAATGGGGGAATGGGTTGTTGTCAGTGTTATCAGTATAAATCTTCCTGTGAACACTTGACCAAAAACACACGTTTTGCAATTATGTCAGTTTAAAGAAAGCAGCTATTTCCCTACAGTAGTGTAGAATGGTTTTGTTTTTTCTTTTTTTTTTCTTTTTTTTTTTTTTTTTTTTTTTTTTTTTGTGGCAAGAGATGTGAAGAATTTGCCATTTCTATATATTATAATAATTTTTAATGCTGGAATGGTTCACATCCAAGATTTTAAAACAGGAGACATGTAGCCTAGAGTTTTGTTTGTTTCATTTATTTAGCATGGCATGGCTAGGTCCTGGAATTAGCTTATATGAGGTCATTACCCTATTGATTAAATAGTGTGATGAAAAGGGCATGATAATACACTGCTGGGAGATTATTGCCAGACACTTTTCAAACAAAGCTGCTGAAAGGGGAGCAGTTGTGAGACCTTCAGTGTGGTGTGTAATTAGCAAGCGAGTGGAAATTAAAATAAAGGATACATGGCGTGATACAGTGATTATATGCAGATAAATAATATTTTGAATACTCCCTTTTGGGATATGTATTCTAATGAGAATATGTCTTAGTACAGGAAATGTCTGCTGGGACTACACTATCCAGAATCCTTAAACAAGCTGTGCAGAAAGTTGTCCCCAACAGTGAAAAAAAAGCATGGATGCAAATGCTGTGGATCTGCCTCTCTCTTCAAAACTTTTTCTCTGTGTCTTTCTTCTCTTTGAAAAATCTCATACTGGTATAACTAGTGTTAGAGAAAAACAGTACATCTGTTCTTTTTCTTTGGGATGGAGCACCATTTCTTTAAAAAAACTCCGAACAATCTTTTGGGGGACAAGAAGTTGATTTGAACAAACTACCTTTTGCATGGGAAACATCAGCCACGACAACATGAAAGAGTTGTCTAAACCTGGGATGTACAGGCAGTACCAAACTTCTGATTCTTGCACTCAGCCTCCCCTCTGTCCTCCTGCAGATCACAAATACATGTTCCTGAAATAAATCAGGGTACCTGATTTATTCTGTGGCATGTGTTTCACCTCGGCAACCCTTTCAGGCCTACAAATCCCAACAGATCAGAGGCTTTTCAGGCAGCATCTCAGTTGCCTAAAGGGGAATTAAATGGAAATTTTCCAAATAAGGCATAGACCAACTTTAGGGAGAGAGCAGAGATTAGCAGAGATCTTTCTGGCCATTTCTTTGCCCAGTTTCAAGATCCTTCCAGTCACGAAATTCAACACAAGACAAAGCAAATTTCCAAAATAATATCAATAAAATTTTTCAGAGCTGTTACCCATGGTTTAATAGATATGGGAAAGACAGCTCCTGTATTAGTGTCTATCAAAAATTTCGAGCTGCACCACAAATAGAGAAACTTAAACAGCCACAGCAGCAGTAAGAGAGGGAGAGAAGAGGACACCAGGGGAAAAAAATAAGGGAAGAGAGAAGAGAGGAAAAGAGAAAAACGGGGCTTTTATGGGAGAAAGCATCCACTCAAGGCAGAAGGGTTGAAGTAGCCATGGTGAGGGTGAAGTAAATGGGGAATACTCCATCTGGCTCTATTAACCTTAATTTTAATTCCTCTTTTCCATTTTTCAGCTTAAGTAAGCAAGCATATAGTCATGTTTATATAATAGCTGGGATAATGAAGATGGAATATACCAATTTGGGACTAATTCTGGCCCTCAGGAGAGCACAGGCACTGCAGCTGTGGCCAGCCCCTACCAAAAAGAAGTGGTGAGGAGAACAGCTCCTTGTGTCTGACTTGCCATTACATCCTCAACAGGGACCACCGTAGTCTAGCCCTTAGAATAAATAGATTTGGTTAATTTTTCCATCTTTAGAGTTGGTTTAGCAGCTCTCAGCACTGGTTCAGTTGTGCTCCCACTGAAGCTAATGAAGTGATTTCCTTGAGAACAGTTGGACCCAACAAGCCCATTTATAAACTTTCTCAGATACTGGAGTTTGTGCCTTCAGACTGTCTTTTGTTCTCTTCCTATTTGATATCTTCACCTTCCAGATCACAACAGGCAGGGTTTTCCTCAACTTTATCACAATGCTGTTACATACTTATAGCCATAATATCCCTTGATTTGAGGGTGTGGGAGAAACATGCAGCATGCCACATTTGACCACATCCTCTGAAACTGAGGTTGTGGTTGAGCTAATTATTTTCACGGCTGGAAGAGAACAGACAATGCTGCCTAAAGAGTGGGAAGATATGTGTCTGTGTGAGTCTGTGTTTGTGTGGTTATACCATCTGGGAAGAGCAGAGCCAGATATACTTCCCCTTGGCTTTTTTTTTAATGTGCAAATCCTCAGTAAACATGCAAATGGTGAAGTCTCATTTCTCTGCTGAAGTCCTGCGTTTGTCTGAGGGTTGGGGTGCTGGAGACTGCATCTCGCTGCAGAAACCCTGCCCTCTGGAATTCCTGTTTTTCATTCCCCAACTGACTCTTTTTGCTTCTGTGGGCAGGGGGGAAGTTGCCTTTCCTCTGCATTTCTCGTTTCTGTTACACAAGCAGTATGAGGTACCCTTTATTTATAATCTGAACGTTAGGGATGTTGGGCCAATCTGGTGCTTCCAGCTGGCTGAACACTTCCTAGTGCTTTGGATGCCAGATAGAATGTAATTTATTGTGGAAAACAGTAGGGGAAATACACTTCTCGCTATCAAAGGTTAATGTAGAATATCAACAGCTTTTCAGCAAGGGTACATGTATTGTTGGATAGTCTGTGATGATGTGTCTCTTAATAAAATAGAAAACCAAATTGCTTTCCTTTTTGATGCTGCTGTTTAGCCTCTTCTATTTTCCCTCCTTCCCCTCAGTTATTTTAACTCCTTCATTGCATTTTGCAGTTTTCACAAGTTACTTCAGGGAGAAAAATATAATTGTACTTTGTTTGGCAGGACACTGAGCAAAATAAGGAGAATTTTTTTTCTTTTCTTTTGCCTTTGTTTTAACTAAAACACCCATTTCTGTGCCAAGACAGAGCAAAACTGCTGAGTTAGCCGAGGCTATAAATTGAACTGATCCTTTTACCTGTAGAAAATATTAAAGCATCCTTCTGCCACTGAGCTGGCACTCATTGCTGGATCAAGTGCTACTATTAACAGGAAATCAGGAAAGTATATTATCCCTCCAGTGCTGTCATTACCAGAGGGTTTCACTGAGCTATAGAGTCTGGAAAGTGACACTGGGAAGACCAGAGAAAAATGGCATACTTTGAGCAAGGGAAGGGAAACTTCAGACAAAAAACTTGGAGATACATTAAGAGTTTGTGAAAGTACCCAACATGGAGGCAATTGGCTACTTTTAAAGGGGATGTATTAGGTAAAGTGTCCCATTATTCTTCAGATTTAGAGATAAACTCATGTAGACTTTTCTAATGGGCTCATTTTATCAATTCTAGAAGGTCTGAAACCTGCCAAGGCAAGACTGAGTCAGGCTGGAATCTTATGAGGCTCATTCTGCACCAAGGAAAACCCCAAAGAGAGATTTTATTGGCAACTTTTTTTCTTGCCACTGAAGTAAGTTCCCTCTGCTTAAGTTCTTCTGCTTAAGAGACGGTTTTTTTTAATCATCAGAAATACAGTGAACTGCACTGATAGTTGAATTAAAAATATAAAGAAACATAGAGAATAATAATAATTAAGTAAATATAGTGGTTATTTAAGACATAAACTTATTACTTACCCCGAGTGTTGCCAAGTCAGTAGATGGGGAAGCTGCTTTCTTCCTGCAAAGCCATGCTGAATTCACCAGTTCTTTTGTCATTAGAGATATAAGGAAGACTTAGTTGAACATTTTATTATAGTTCACAGTCTGGGCTGCATCTGACTTCTATTTTATGGGATAAAAAAATGACAAATAATAATAAATTCAATTTGGTTTGCTTTTCCTTTTCAAAGTTCTCTAGAGACCTGAAATAATCTTCCTGACACCCATGCAAGGTAAGCATAGCTATCAAGTTTTACAGATGTGGAAACTGAGGCAGAGAGGTTAAATAGTGCCATTTGGAAATATAGGTGCCTAAAATGAAGCAGCTTGGGTCCATGATCCGAACACCAGAAGCTCCAAGCTCCTGATTTCACTAGAAAACAAGGGTGCTCAGAATATCCATACAGCAAGCCCTGAATGGATGTGCTGAATCTTCTGCAGAGCAAGTATCTCCCAAGTATGGTTCCCCATCCTGTAGTCAGACCACTAGACCAGAGCACTCCTTCATGATTGTCAGGACCTGCATGTGGTTCCTAGCCCCATTTAGGATTTGGGAATCTGACATTTTTTACTGATATTTGCTCCCCATTTACCTGCTCTTAGTCAATTCTCTTAATTCTGTACCTGCATTTTTTTTTTCTGTGTGAGAAATCTTCTTAAGAGGCATGATCAACTTCACAAGAAAAGCATTATAGCAACATAAAATATATTTTTGTTTCTTGAGATAGGCTTCCCTCTGAGAATTACTCACCAAGCCACATATTTGCTTTGCTCAGCACTATTTTATTAGAAATATTTCTTGTTTATTTAGTCTTATGCACTGGTCTGACATTCCCTTGTTGCTACAAAAACATTTGAGTAAGAGATTGAAGCACCCAGGGAATCCAAGATTATGCCCAGAAGTTAAAAACAAGCACTGATTTTAACTGTGATTTTTGGGGCCTCTGGTTGGAGTATCAGCACATTCAATTTTTCAGCATGTCCTGAGCTCTGACTCTGTGTAAATCTGGGATTGTTCTGGGTGTCTGAAGGCAGCAGCTCCTGTAGTTCACAACAAATATTTCCAGCCTGGGGCTCCCAAAGAGCAGATGTACCTTTGAAACATTGGTTATTTTCACTGAGAACCTATTAGTTTGACTAATACAATTTCTGTCAATTCATAGTTGCAGTAAATTAAACAATATTGAGCTACTATTTCACAATTCTTCCAAAGTCATCTATTCCCTAAGCTACAGCAGAAAAGAATATTTCCTCGTCCCTCCCCCTAAGTTGTTTTCAAAAAAGTTTCAAAAATCATTCAGATAATGAGACTTTAGTGCTGTGAAATTTTATCAAAGGGCACTCTTTCCCTGGACTCAGATATGAGCATATTTTGCCAATCAGATAAAACTTCTCAAGCTTTTTTGTAGCAGGGCCAGTGGTTAACTTGATCTTCTTGCACTGTAAACAATTTCGTGCTACAAATAATTTTTCATACAATCTCTATGGGTGAACTCTGGAAAGATGATTTGTAAGAACATTTTCAAGAACTCTACAGCACAGTGTAGTCTTCAAGGAAATTAATGTTACTTAAAAAGGTTTTTGTTTAGATTAATAAAAGAAGGACTATATAATGAAAAGAAGTGATAGGGAAATGTTTTGATATAGTAATAGGCAGAAGAAATACCTATTAAGCAGGAAAATATCTGTATACCAACTCCCTCTCCATTTTAAATTGTATATATTATTTTAGCTGTTAGGAATCCATCCTTCCACCTTGTGAAAGCTGACAATTTTTACTTACAGCCTGAAGCTAAATACTGCAGTGCCTCAAAATGGAAGATGAAACAGGCCAACAGGTTTTCTTTGTCTTTTGAAAAAAATGGAATGTCATTTCTTCTCCCTCCCCCTCGCGTGTTCCTTCCTCCCCTGCTACATCCTTACTGGTATTAGCAGCTTTTCCTCCAAAAAAGCACTAGATGGTGCCCCTTTTCTTTGAGAGTGACAGAGCAGGATTCCCAAGGGACATGCTGCCCTGCCGGGAAAAACATTCGGACACAAAAACTTGGAGTGTCTCCTTGTTCTTTAATATAATTGTTCCAACTCCTTATTCCAATATAAGTCTCTTTTATGTCTTTCAAGTCTTCAAACCTGAACTGGATCCATCTTTAGGAGACCCTCTTGTTCCTGTTGGAAAATGAGTCAAGACTTCAAAGATTCATGTGCAGTAAAGTAATTTTTTAAAAAGTGATTTTAAATCAAAAAGAAGAAGGAACAACATATGTACCTTCCTCCCTGTTGTCAGTAGCCCAGCACTGCAACATCAAAGAGCATTTGCATTCTTTGCTGAAAACTTTTCAAGTCAGCAATCTTTAATTAGATATTAGCTGGTCAGTTTGACTGATATTAATTTGTTAATTTTGTTATGAACCTTAGCCTTTAACTGACTGAGCAGCTGTTTGTAAGCAGAATTGATATTACACTTCAGTATTTCTTTCAAATAAAGTGCCAAACAGGGAATCTGGCCTAGCCTTGTATTCTGTGTGTTCTGCCAACTTATTCTATATCTTTATCCAAAAAAAGTTAGTAGTTATGTTCATCAGATTGTTACCTAGCCTTTGAAATTAGAATGAATAATTGCCTAAAAGGATATTACCTACGTGCATCTGTATCTCTTTCTGCAAAGTAATTCTGTTTACCTGGTACACTTCATCTTTGTATTTAGGCAGTCATTCTATTCTAGACCCTTAACAGATGAAACTTATAACATGACACTGAAACAAATTCAAAGTCAACAACAAATAAAATGTTTGCTTGTTAAGAAGGAAAGTTGAGGCAGATATCTAATCTCTCATTGTGAAACTCCTAAAAATTAACAGAAAAAAAGCTGCTTCCTTTAAGCATTTGAAGTTTATTTAAGCATTTGAAATGGCATAAAAATAATCATTCTTTGAAATGACCCATGATAAATTAGTCCAGGTTTGTAATTTCTTACTATTTTTGTAAATGGTCTTTAGAAAATTAGGTCTGTTGTCATCTGGGAACAAAAATTTAACTGGGAAAAGAAGCTCTAATATGAAACAGAAAGAATTATTCCCATGCTCTGGCTGCCCTGTCATATGTCATGACATGTGGCAGGTTGACTGCTCATTAATTCTATTTATATCAGTATGATAATACACCCCACTGAGTACACATGTGTTAAAATATTCATAAATTATGTTTAGTGCAAGCAGATATACATTACATGCCAAAAGAAGACTATTATTTAAAGACAAAACTGGTAAACAGTCAAACATGGAAAAGTCTTTTTAATGTTAGTCCAGTACATTGTGTATCATCAAACTCACATTTAATTGCCTTTACTTGCAGACTCTGTCTCCAGCAATGCAGTATCAATGCACCTTTATATTTTTACAGCTTGCAAAAGAAGCAGCTTTTACTTAAAGTAATTGGAATTTCAGCAATTACTGTAAATGTCACATTATCTCAAAGCAGTAACTATAACAGTCTGAAATATTTAAAATGAAGCTTTACTTTGACCTGCACATATTTCAAGGTACTTTTACATAGCTTAAAGCTCTACTCTAAATATAAAAAAATTCAAATGTGAACTATTTTTGAAGGGAAATGCAGTTTAGCTACCGAAATAGTTAATAGTAAATTTTAGGCAAAAATTAGCCAAAAATAGTTAATCATCCTTGCTCAGGATATTTTATATTACATATATCTCTGTCTCTATCAATATTTGTATCTTAAATATTGCTAAACTTTTAAAAGGCCTGTTAAAACAGTAAAATGAAAAGTATGTTTTACAGGTAGCTAATTTTCCATAGAATGTGAAAATATTCTCAGAATATGAAACCAGATATATCTGTGTCTTAAAATCAGTTTGTTCAGCATCAAAATGCTCTTCTATGTGCAATCAAATTTGAATTTCTCCTATCATTGGATCAGAATTATTAGAATATTTAGACATTCTTTTTTTTCAGGCAAGAAATCATTATAGATTATGTTGAATTCCTTTATTTAAAAATACCTTTGAAATTATGTTTTAAATTTAAAAATGCATTTCAGAACTTCAGAAATTATCATCGACTAATGGCACAGGTGTTAAAATCCCTGCACAGTTTAAAAATTATTAACAGAAAATATGAAATACTACACATTTATTTGCAGTTATTGTGATAGCAGTTTTCCTACTAAGTAAGCACAAACCAAGCTGGTTTTGATATCCTGTCAGTGCTTCACATTTGGAAAACAATTTCAAAGCTTTTAAAAATATCAAATGTTGTAATGGGCACAGAGAGAAGGGAGAAGGTTACTTCATGGTGAAATTTTGAGAAGATATATGACGAGATTTGAAATTTATATATATATCACAAAGGGAAAATAATTACCCTGTTTCTACTCAGTTTTAAGAGACCTGAACAAGGGCAGGATGACGTGACTGACTGTAAAGTGTACATAACTGTTCTAATCACAAAGCCATGTTAATGTTTCTAGCAGCAGTGCAGCATAGTGACTTCTGATAAAGGACGAAGAGGGGGCACAGGAGCACGATGTTACAGAGTCAGCAGATTTGTTACTTCAGCACATTTGGTGGGAAAGATGGTTTGCCCAGGTGTTTGTGGGCAAAAATGTCACCCCTTGATTTTGGCTGCATTGCCAAACTCACCAGCCCAGTTGACGATTGCCCAGCTATAAAAAGTGGCTCAATTTTAGCCGTCAGTGAAATGGTTAGGACGGGTTGGGAATTTTCTCTTTCTTTGATTGAAAAGGCTGGCTTGAGGAAACTGAAACTTTTTCTTTTGCAAGCAGGTATCGATTTCAAAGAAACTCATCAGAAGAGATTTGTCAGCCGTCGGATGGAATTTCTGGTCGAGACTAGAAGGAGATGGCAAAGTTGGAGTATCAGGTAGCACCGCGATCGGTCAGAGCACTCACCTGGAATGTGGAAAATCGAGGTTCAGGCCTGGGGACTTGAACATGAGATTTACAGACTGACCTGAAGATTTACAGAGTGCCCTGAATGAGGTTTTTGAGTTGTTTGCTTGCTGTGCATTTAACTGTTTATGTAAAGTGGAATCCTGCTAGCAAGCAGGAGGTCTTGAGACCTGATGTGTCCCTGATGTCTTGGACTAGACTAGGACCTGAGGCAGTTTGTGGAAAATGGGAGAGAGTGGCGAAACAGGCAGCACTGAGTGCTTTACTTACCCACCTTTTAAATACTCTGCTCATCTCTCATTCTTGTGTGTAAAATTTAAAAAGTCTTGGTCCTGGAGAGGAATGAGAACATTCTGAAGTCGCATATTAGCTTTGTAAAATGCAAAACCTGCTTCTCCCATCCCACTACTATCTTCTTTGCCATAGAAACAAATTGCAAAAATCCACTGAATTCCTGGGAGCAAACTGTGACTCATGTAAAATGATTTGTCAGTGGCTAGGGAGTTTACTGGATGCAAGGTTCACTGTAAGTATAAAAATTGCAGTCTCTTAATAAGACAGCTTTTAAAAATAAAATGCTTTCTGAATTTTAAGAAACTTTGTAATAACATAAGGCTTTTAATCTTGGTAATGTTAGTAGCAAATTATATACAACATCTAATTTTATCAGACGATAACAGTTGTAGTTTTTATCTTCAAAAACAGGTTGTGAATGCTTGAGGGGAATAACTCTTCATAGCAAAAGCTAAGTTAATTTTGTGTTGTCTTATGTTGCTGGCAGAGAAGCCTTTCTTTATTTAGTTCATCTCTTTTTTCTGTTTTTTTTTTTTTTTCTCCAAAAAAGGAGTCATTTCATGCAGCAGTTTATTTAAATACAAAAAAAAAACCTGAAAGTTTGTTATGCACTTTCATGTAAAACTTGGCCTCAGTACAGAACTGCTGTACAATCATTTTCATCTGAGATTTGAACATATTGGATGAACTAGAGCAGTTCTTTCTTCTATCCTGTCATTTTTTTCCCTTGGAAATGATGAGCATATGGCAACCACCCTTACTGGATTCTCAAACAACAGGAGGGACCTTATTTCAATTCCTACATCCTGTCATCAGTGAATCCCATGATATTTTGTTCTTGCAAGGCTAAAGATGTGATTCGCATTTGCCATAAGGACAGAGCTTAATGTGATGCCATTTTACCACAGGAGCCCTCAATCAGTTAATTAAACATGATATAAATCACTGCATGTATTTGTAAAGTAAGATTAATATGGCAAAATCAGAGTAATGAGGAATCCTCACCATTGTCTGAGTGTGAATCACTGATACGAAGATTACCCTTTTGAAACTGGATATCTTTGAGTGGGTTTTGTTGGCTTAATCCCTCAGACTGCTTTGTGCAACTTGAAACCCGGACCTGTCATCTTTAGCCAAAATTTCAGCCATAACTTCCTCAGCTTTCACCGAATCATTTAAATCAGCATTCATAATACTTAGAAAGATCAAGCCTTTCAGCATACCACAAAGCTTCTTCATACCACCTGGGACATTGGCAACATGTTTAATAAATATTTCATTTAATTTCATCAAGGAGATTCTTCTTTTGGGTTTTGCTTTCAGGGGATTTACAGGGTACCCACAGCAACACATTCCATCACTATGGTCACTTAGGTTAACAGACTTAATAAAAGGGGTTTTTTCTTTCTTGAAATGTTATGAGCCTTGTTAAACTAGGGCAATTACAGATACACAAGATAGGTGCTCTAGAAAGATCAAAGCCTCCTAAAGACAGCTCTCTAGGGTTCTAGAGCTCTAGTTGAAAAGCACTCAGTTTACAAAGTAGAGATTTATAAAGCTACACTTTGAAAATCCTGTGTTCAAGTAATGCTAAAGGCCTGATACTATTTAATATGGAATTGACTTTAGCCACTCTCTTTTGACATCAAACTTTGAACCAGTCTGAAAGAAATCTGATAGATGGGCATGCCATGACACTGTGCATCCTGTGGCATGGTTTCTTTCATGGAACACTATTCCTTTGTTAAAGAGCACCAGGCCTGTGTTTTGCTGTTTTAAAACCAGGCAGATCCTGCATATAGTAGGCAGCCATGACCCTTTGTATTTCAGTTAGAATGTGTAGAAGAGGAAAGAAAAAGACAAGAAATGATGCTGTCCTTGTTCTTGGACTGAATTCTGTGTTATCAGGGCAGTGAAGACAGGTCAGGCTAGAGGCAGATTCAATGAAAGGAAAAGGTGCCTCTGCAAACAGAACCCTATGCTGCAGGTTGTACAGTGTCTGAAGAGAGTCTCATAAGGATTATACAATCAAAGGAGCTGGCAAGAGGATAAGATACAGTCAGAATTCTAAAGTGCTTTCCAGAATTCATAGACGTTACTCAGAAGGTGCTTCCATCAGCTTGAGACAGATCTTGATAGCCTCACTATGAGGGAACAGCACAGGTGGTATTGGTTTAAAATGTTGGGGGGTGTCCCAGCTGGGATTGGGATGTCTGGGGGTAATTCAGTAAAGAAGTAAACTTCTATCTCCCAGGTCACAGGAGAATATGTTGCCATTGTGCCATCTGCTCTTTCACCAGTAAAAGGAGAAAAGTGAGAAAAAATATGTGTGCTTTCTGCTTCTCCCAGTGCAGTTGTGATGCTGGAAATCAAAGATCATGAGCAGAGAGTGCAGAAGTGACTTCAAAAGCCAAAGGGGAAAGAGAGGTTCTTGGACACTGTTACCTTTTCCCCATGTCATCAGCAGGAAATTGTTTGAGCAGACCAAGCAGTGGCTTCGTCTGAGTGCTGCATGCTCACAAACTCTGTGATATGCAACTGATGGAGTCCATGTACCTCCAGAAATGGGTGATTTGTGGCGGGGGCTTTCAAGTTGCTATTCTCTGCTCTGGAGCCTCTGCTTATTTTTCATTGATACCACACTTAAGGGTTTGACTCTGTGAGCTCTAAGCCAGAGCTTAGGAGCACAAAAAGCTGGGCCCTAAAGCTTGTGTGGCTGTTAAAAAAGAACCTTTGGCTGACTTTTTTTGTTTGTCCTGATGGCCTTCAGAAAACCAGTAGATCCTGTGCAGCTGGAAGTACTGTCACTGCTGTTGGAGTTTTGAAAGGTCTATATTTGCAAATGCATGAATGATGAAAGTAAAAAGTGTAACAGGAGAATCCCTGTTGTATTAATAACTTTTCTAAGCTGCAGGTGCATAAACATAAACACTTGAGATGTGATGATCTCCTTTCTGTGCTCTTCATTAGGTTAACACAGTGTAAATTGAAACTGAAGTGAAAAACTGTTAACAGAATTGAATTTCATTTCTGCTACTGTTTTTTCTCTCATTCATGTTCTTTTTAAGTTCACAAATTCAGATTTGCTTTTGATGCAGCACATAATTTTGATACTGATTTGTGGATAGCTATTTGAGATTTAGCCTAAAACAATACATAAATTACCTGACAATACCTTGGAAAATGGCCTGTTTAAAGAACTTCACTCTTTTATGATCACTGTCAATTCAATTTTCATGACAAAGATTGTTACTATACCAAAATGGCTATACTGAAAGGCTGTCAGGAAAAAGATGTGTTCTTTGAAGTCTTAAAAGTATATCTGTGTTTGTTATGATGCAGCATTTTTGCCATCAATGGGTCAGTTACACAGAATGACTAAAAAAGAACAGAAATAAATAAGATGAACCAGCCTTAGAAAGAAGACTTTATAATGTGTGAGAAAAGCCGCTGGGGCTGGGTTATATCTGTGGATATGCTGAGCATTTGTGTGACCATTTGTGAGTATTGTCACTGGTCTCAGAGGCTGCAGGGTTCTCCTCTTCTCCTCTCCTCTCCTCTCCTCTCCTCTCCTCTCCTCTCCTCTCCTCTCCTCTCCTCTCCTCTCCTCTCCTCTCCTCTCCTCTCCTCTCCTCTCCTCTCCTCTCCTCTCCTCTCCTCTCCTCTCCTCTCCTCTCCTCTCCTCTCCTCTCCCTTTCCATACACTCAAATATCCTGCAGCAGCATGAAACTCTCCCGTGTTTTTACAGTTTTCTGGTTAGAGTTGCTTCTTTTTCTACTCTTGGAATCCATCACTCATAAAACTTCAGTTACAGCTGCATTTGCTTACTGTGTGGCTTGCTTTTATGGCTCTTCCAAACCTATATTGCATTTTAGAAAACCTGCTACATATAGTCCCATGTTCATTCTTGTTCTTATTTTTGCCCTATGGGTGATATTGCTGGCTTATTCAGTGCTGTCAGACCCTGAATAGCTTTGCTTTATTTATTCCTTTCTTACATTGTTGTGTTTTGTCTGATATCTAACCTAAAATTCCTTGTCATTTATGATGAAAACTTGCAAAATGCAAACAGTTTACTGAGAGGATTAGAGTTGATGTGAAGGATTAACGCAGAGCTAACGAATCTCCCTGCAAGATATTTGGATCAAATCCAGCCTGCACAAGTTACCACAAGTGGGCAGATAGAATGTACATTTTCATTGGTTTGTGGTAATTTTGTGTATAGTTACTCAAATATTGAGAAGCTTCTGTTTTAGGTAGGTTTGTATGATTTTGGGATTGAATCACTACAGTGCTTTATTCAGGATGTTCATCAAAGTGAATTTTACAATTGGTGCCTGAGCATTCATGGGAAAGGCACATGGAGCTAAAAAGAAGTTGATGTACGATGTAGAAATGTCTGTGTGCATGTCCAGCCAGGAAGAGGAAACAGGGCCACAGGATTTTTGTCCTCTCAATTGGCACAGCTCAGCACACAAATTGAAAATTTTTTGTTTTTTTTTTTTGGAATTGAACTACTACACTCCCAACCTTTTTGAAAATTGTTAAAAATATAGTGAAGTATCATGTCCTGCTCATATATTCTTTGTAGAAAAGTTAACCAGAGGGAAAATTCTCAAAGGCCACATGTAAGATTATTGCCTGTGGACTTCACTTATATCCAGCAATGCTGTCTGCAGAGATGCTTCCTGTGTGTAGCTGGAAACAGACTAGCTCAGAATGCCTGACAAACTTTCTGTCTGGGAATGAGAAGACTAGACAGAAGAGTGGTATGAGTTCCTTAATTTGCAGGTGAGAAAGTAGTGTCAAGTTTTTGTATTAATCCCTCATGCTCCCCAAACACTAGTTCTAAATAGTACATTTAATACTATTAGCAAATATTGGGGTCGTTTCGGATGAAAATTTCAGGGCATAGAGCTCAAGGGCTAAACCCTCTTGTAGGGCTACTTGTAAACCAGCCTATGATGCTGGGATCTTTGTTGATTCAAGTATTTGATATCTTAAAAACCCCATAACAATAACAACACCACCACCAAAAAAACAAATCAACCCCCCAAAAACCCCAAACAACAACAACAACAACAACAACAACAAAACAAACAGAAACTCCAAAATCAACAACAACAGCAACAAAACAACAACAAAAAAAATAAAGCTAAAACCCACCCAGAAAAAACCCAAAAAACTGACCAAAAAACCCAAAAAACCAACAAAAACCTGAGCTTGAAAGTAATCAGGATCTCTGTTCATATGCTTTACATGTGATGTAATTTCCTGTAATGTTTTTTGTAGATTTGTAATCCTCCTTGTTATAAGATTAGGGTAGACTACAGAGACATGTACCTGAATTTTCCCTGAAAAGTCAGTGAGTGCAGTCAAGACTCCTCCATTTCACTGGATGAAGGATCAGACCCAACTTTCATATTTGGTGGTAATGCTCAGGTAGGCTTTAGTGGCTTTTGCTCTGCATTGTAATTTCTTTGCAGCATAATAAAAAGCTCTTTAGAACATTGCTACATAGATTAATATAGAAAGTGCTGGTGATACTTTTATACACAAGGAGTTTAATACGAGGATGCAAGAGCAAATTGATTGCAGGCAATCCTGTGCTTGAGTACCCAGGAGTGAAAGGAATGATTGCAATAACCTCTGGGATTTCTTCTCAGATGTGGTTCCTGAAAACACCCACACCCACAAAGTATTGGGCACAACAGAGTATTGTTTCCTTCTGATGTGGAATCACAAAACCATATTTTACTTCAGGAGGTGGGAGGGTTGAGGGGGAGAGGAAACTCAAGAGACATTAATGTTTAATGTTTTTAATTTTGTAAAATGAACAACAAAAAGGATATGGTTTGTGAGTGTTGCCGAGATTGTTTGAACTCTGGCAGCTTGCTGTCAGATGAGATACTAAAAGCCAGGAAGGAAGAAGAAATTGAGGGGCAAACTGATTAAACTGCTGGCACATCACCTTTAGCACCCTGATCTGATGGAAAAGTGAAATAATGGTGAAACAAATTTGGCATACATTGCTGTGGTTGCCACAAAATTACTTGCACCGCTTTGTATCAGACAGGACCTTGAATTGCAGCCAGGCAGGTATATTTCTCTTCTTTGTGGAAGGTTCTAGCTGTTATAGAGCTCCTTTTCCTGACCAGCCCCTGGGTTGAGGACTACATTAATTGTGCCTTTGCTTCACTTAGCCCTTCCAGATTGCCCTCTTCAACGCTGACGGAGAACATGTCTGTGACTGGGGGCTTCCAGGCAATGCAACATCTCTCAGGAATGGGAGAGAATTCTCAGAGGACTTAACTCCTCAGCTTACCAAGGGTGTTTTAACCCCTGATAAATGCTGAAGGGAGTAATTCAAGTTATACAGGTTAGAGCGGTGTCTGTATATACTCTGCACAAAGGAGCTCAGGAAACAGCATTGCTTTTCTGTGGCAGAGTCTGAAACTTTAGGGTGGGGAAGGATAGGTTCAAGGGGAAAATAAATTCAGAGAAAAAATTCAGTCTTGAATCTGACAATAAATTTGTTTCAATGAATTAAAGATAGGCCTCTGGTATTTTAAAATAGTAAATAGACAATATCAGTGTTGGTAGTTTACCGTGCCACAAAAAAACCCCAACAAAACAACAAACAAAGTCAGAAAATAAAAATAAGAATTAATGCTCTTAATGAAATTAAACAATTTTTACCTTTTGAAAGAGCAGCATTGCAGCTTTTATTGTGAAGCTGAATTTTTTGCAAAAAAAACCCTGCTTATATTTCTTTCTCCTCTTTGAGGCTGACTGATTGCTTTAATTGTAGGGTGTATGTGCTTAAAGTGCTCTGGTTGGTAGTGTCCATCTGGTGTATACAACTCTCAATGGCCAGGGCATTATACTACTGTGCCTCACTGGAGGTTTTCCTGGATGGGGATATCAAAGTTGCTCCAGCACAGCTCTGACACTGGTGAGACTGTGGCAAAAGAGCAGATGTTACTGTAGGTGAATAATAATCTGCTATTATGGGGGCGGGAAGGGGGGCGGGGGTGAGCATACTACAAATTAAAACACTGAGCCCATTTAGGCGTGTGCTGGTTTATACTTTGCCTTCATTTGTGACATCTTTTTTAGGAGCCACCTTTTTGTTTCTGTTCTGCTGGAGCCCAGAACCAAGATCAGGTCTCTCTGTGAGCCATTAAAACCTGCAAGAGACTTGGGAGGAAGGAACCTATCTAGTTATGACTATTTGCTATGTGGAGGGGAAGAGCTTTCTGTGGGGTGGCAGTCAGTAGCTTGGTGAGCCTCTGACCCATTGACTCCCCAGAAACTATGGGAATAGGAAGAATTTAAATTAGTATGACTCAGACCATAGTCAGTTTTCTATATGCCTCTGCTTTTGCTCTGGGCCCTACATCTGGGTCCAGAAGTTGCTGGGACATTCATTCCTGGGGGACAGAGTGGTACAGCAAATGCTTGTTATCCAGGACAGATTAATACAAGAATTCATGCTATTCCTGCTGCAAGTGCCCTGGAACTTACAGAGGATAAAGTAATGCTTGGATTTGTTTTACAGTGCGCTAAGGATGGAAAGACTCCAGAAAGTTGCCTAGAATAATGTAGAGAAAATTTACTGTGAAGAACTAATTTTATCTCTTCTTTTCAAGGTTACTGACTATTGTTTGTTTTTTTTTCTCTCACATGCAGCAGGGTCATTACCTGCACAGCCTAACTCAGGAAAAGCACTGTCCTCAGCTGGACCAAACCCAGCTTGCAGGAATAAAAACATTTCATTGGTTTTCTCATGGAATTTCTGCTATACCAATATCTCCAGTCACTGTATTTCATGACTGTTAAAGATCTTTCATTTTATTTGGATGATCTAGGTACCCTATATTGACAACTGCTCTGGCTTCAGCATTACTGAAGAGCTACTGTGTGTTAGGACAGGCCTTAATCAATAGGTGTATGTTTTTCAAGCAATGGGAGAATAACTTAGAAGTGGAGTTTTAAAAAATGCAGCATGCTTTTATGAATCAGCTTAGTTCTGACTGGTTTAATTTAGTAAAGAGCCTCTTCAGCAAATGAAATTTTATGGCACCATTCCCAGTTGGTCTTACTCTCCATACAGATTCTAGATTGCAGTACAGGTCAGGAGGACACCTGAACTCCCCGGTGTGAGGCTAGCTGGTATTCAGCCTCTGCAGTGACAGGCAACTTAGGAAGAAATGATAGAATAGATGAGGAATCCAGAGCTGGGTTTTGATTTGAAACTGTATGTCTAGTCCTTTCAAATGATATTTTAAAGTGAGGCTAAAGATGTGATAAAAAGGAACTTGTTAGCAATCATTAGACCTAAAATTTAACCTGCTCCTCTACTCAGTTTACAGGCATGTAGTAGCTTGTTAGACTGCTGCTCTGCTCTGTACCAACAAGCAGGCTGAATACCAAAATGCTTTAATACTGATTCTAATTCTTTGGCAATTTTGCCACTGGAGTTCTTAAGACCTTTACATGCCTAGTCCTGTCAGCCATGTCACCATTCCTGCAATACAAAGTCCAGGTACTGTGCACTGCAAAACTTGCCTGATGATTACAGCTCCCTCTTCTCAGTAAACCATGGCTGTTTAAAGAATATTTGGAACATGACCAAAAATAGAGGACAAACTTTGAAAAGTCCAGTTTGTTGCCAGACTAGTTTCCTTTTGAACTGACAGCTCTGAAGGGAAGAAAAAATCTGGAGTAGACAGTGAAAGCCTAAAGCAGCAGCTCTGTTCAAAGTGTCTGACAGATTGAAAAAGTCAGGAGCTGAGTGACATTCAGAGCTCTCCAGGAAAAAGATCTTTCCCAGGCTGAAGAAACTGGTTCCATATCTCCTGTTCTTGCCTGGAGACATGAGGCTTGTCAGTCCAGATAGCTCCGATTTAGGTAAACATTTTTGTTCCCTTGCATTGGAAGGGGCATTGCCTTTCCTGAATGACAATCCACCCATGAAATGCTTTCAAACCTGTAGATCTCCCTCAAAGGATCCTGCAAGCAGTCCTAATCTGCCTGCTCTGGTTTCCCTTCTTACAATAACCTATTCAGATCTCCAGAATCAATCTCATAAATACAGAAGTGGGTTAAGGCACAAATACTCTCTCTTGATTTCACAAGTCTCCTGTTGTTGTTTTAGCCTAATCATGCTGTTTTGATGGGTTTACCTTGGCCTCTGTTGTGTTTCCATTGTGGCCAGCTAAGCTTGCTTTGCTTTCTACTGATGTTGTCCTATAATTAGTGTTTTGACTTTACATGACCCTGACACCGTGTAGGGGAAGGAGGAGGAAAAATTGTATTGCTGATGGCTAATCCTATGCATTGCATAGGATTGCAGAGACTTCATCCACTCTAGCAACCTTTTTTCATTGTAAAATTTTTTGTTAGCAATAAAAGGATTAATTCTAGAAATCAAGCTCTTTGATTATGATAAGCATAATAAATATCTTAGACAAATTGCTATCCTTTTAAGAATATTAGTAAATGAAGACCTTTGCTCTTTTTGGCTGGGCTTGAGGCTGCTGGTACATGTATTAACACCATGTGCTAATACAACTTCTTGTTGTCTGGTCTTCCTGGGAATGCATTATATAGATTGCAGCTAGTTCAGGATGCATCTGCCAGGGTCATGACTCACACTAAGACTAATCATTATGCCTGGATTAGCTTCATTTCTTCGACTACCCATTACATTAAGCAGAGGTTATGAGATGTTACTTTTAACTTACAAGGCTTGGACTAACACCTACTCACCTCAGCAATGTGCTTTTATAGTATATTTCTCTGGGTAAATCTAGAGAAGTAGAGTCTTTTGAGATGTACTTTCAGCTTGAGGAGCAAAACCTACAGCGTTCTGTGTGTGAAGTGGCACATGGTGAGATTCTTATATCTTTGGGTTCACTCCTCTGATGGGGACTTATTTCTGGCCAGAGTATACTGTCAATGCAGAACTTCTTGCTGGAGGAAACAGTGTGACAAAGAGGAGGATGAAAACTTCACCACCACTTCTTTCATAATTAACATTGCAATTTAGCTAGTTCTCTGGATTTAGTGCCAAGTGTTTTGAGTGATAGCCATCCAAAGAAATGCAGTTTCCTTGGAAGGGAAAAGCCAGTGTGAGTACTACCACTTTACATGCAACTAAGATCATGCAACAATATGACACTTCCCAACAGAAGCCTACAACATAAATTCAGCTAACAGAAATGAACAGGAGTCTAACTCCACTGCATTCCCTGAAGCTGAATCTCTGAGATCTTCTCAAGCATAAAGGGGAAAAAAAACCCACATGTACAGAAGACATTTGAAGGACAATCGACTAAATGTGCCTGTGGTATTCCACATCAGAGCTATGAAGAGGAAACTTGAGGTTACCTTTTTTATGTACATATGGTTTAGGTTCCCACCCCTAGGGTTGTGGCAAAAGCTATTGTTGCTAAAGAAAACCTGATTGTTCATTTATGGGGTAGAAAATAAGAAAGAAATTATTTAAATTATTTTATGTGCTAAAGTTACTTCTTAATATTGTACAGGCTTTTACCCCACCAAGCTACTCAGCCCTGAGCACAGTGAGAAAAAATATCTGTATCAGAGAGCCAGAGAGTGTGATAGCTACTGAGTGAGAAAACACCATTGTTTAGGAGGAGAAACAAATTTTCAGAAGTTTTATTTGGCAGCGTATGAAGGAATAGGTCTTGTTTCTCTGTTGAAAGTTCTGCTTTGTAATGGGCATCACAGCTAGAAGTTAGTTGTGTGTCATTTTTTTGGAGAAGGTCAAACTTCCTAAAAAGTGTCTTGTAGAAATGGGCTGGCTTTATCTCACACTGAAATGAAGCACTTAGCTGAGGGGCTTAAGCCAGGAATCTGTTTGCTCTCGGCATCTTCCTCTGTCAATAAGAGAGACCCTCCTTCCATCCTGAGGGCAGCTGTGCCAGCAGATATGTTCAGCCATACTCTGCAGGTGTCTGTTCCTCATCATCCACTTTGAGATTTAGAAAAGAAGTACCTCAGGCTGGTGCCGAAGGCTGAACCAGAGGAATACGGCTTGCAATACAAACATAGTTTAGACCTAGGAAATTCGTGCAGAGCAAAGTCAAACCTGGATTGGGTTCTCCTAATTAAGCACTTGAAAACTTCCAGGTCTAATCTGGCAACCTGAAGACAGCTGGTGCAGAAAGCATACAAAAGAGAGAAGGACAACGCTTTCCCCATCTAAGCAGACACATTGTGTGCTTCATACCACAAGAGGAAATTTTAGGGAGCTGTGTTTGAGGGATCCTCATGCTAAATCCAAGAAGAGCCCTGTCAGCTGACCAGGAGAGGTCTCAGGGCTCACCTGTGGATTCCTCTGGAGCACAGAGCTGCAGGAGCAATTTGGACTTCAGGTTACGCTACAAGGCCTGAGAAAGGAATATTGTGCCTGAGATCTTGTCAGGTCGGGGCTGGTGTTTATATCCTACTTTGAGGCCAACTAAAATCCTCTGTGGAGCTGAGGAAAGAGCACCTTCAGGAAGTTAGTGTGTGATGGAGTTCTGCTGCCTTATGATTTCCCAAGTATTTTTTGGCAGTTGAGGGATACCCTTTGAGAAAAAAGGTTCAAAAGAGTGCCACCAGCCTGCTTGTTGGAGATGGGTGTTGTCTTTCCTGAGTTTTGCAATTCAGGGTGGGGTGGTTGAGGGGTAGACTCAGTGACTCAGGGGTCCTTTCTACATCCTATATCCTATTATTGGAAATTAAATTTTTTGTGGGCTTTTTTTTTAAGGTCTCAAAATGATTTTTTTTTGCACCTAACACTTAGTTTTTATCAGAATTTTGTAGTAAGTAGCTCCAGTAAGAACTACAGAGTTCTTTGAAGTGACAGCTTTAGAAATGCTAAAGACTCCTTCATGGAATGCACATGATTTTTTTTTTCCAAATTCAGATCTCCCTTTGATTTTAGTTCTTCTGGTGCCCAGTAATTCTTGAGTCTCCTGCTGCTCTGACCCCTGTTTTTTATGCAGTGATGTAAAAGAATCTTTTTGCTTTCGAAGCAAAACTGTCTACATAGGGACAATAAACACATGTGTACAGATTTCCCAGTGTCTACCTTCAGCTCAAACCTTCATTTAGTGGAAGATCCTTCAGTTGAACCTCTGTTTCCTGAAGAAATAGTAGTGTAGGTTTCATACCAGTTGTTTTAGAAGCAGATATATATATGTATGTGTGTATAGGAGGCTTAAAGGAGGGATGGTGTGCAGTTGTTAATTTCCACAAAAATATGCATTAAGTGTCAACTATAAGCAGAGAAGCGAGGAGCAATGCTCAGTAGCTTACTCTGTTGCCTAAGGAATGTGCCCAGGAGGCTGGACTACAACTCCATTATCTGTCAGCAGTTTTTCATGAAATTAATCTTATTTTACTCCAGGTTCCTCTGAGATCTGCATATAAATCTGAAATTTATGGGAGGTGAATTTTTCTGGGGTGAATTACAAACCTCTGGACCTGAAAAATGTGTTGGTTATAACTCTGGCTCCTTAAATACATTTGAAGCTCCCTTTTGCCTTTCTATAGCAGAGGGAAATCCTTTTCTCCCTCTGTTACTTTTAGATGTTATTTACCATCTTGTTGTTGTGTTGTCATAAATTAATAAAGCAATGACTTTGCATGCAGCCAAGAAGATGTGCACTTTGAATTCTTTTATGTGATCACTTTGGAGTGGGAAGAAAGAATGTTGTTTATTACATGATGTTTCTTTAAATCCCTTAGGATGAACATTTTCAGCTGAGTCCCCACCAGACCTCTTTGTAGGTCACTTATGTGTGATACCCTGGCTGCACCCATGGCTTGGAGATGTCTGTATTCAAATGACCTAAATTGCATTGAGAGGGAGAGGGGAAGCGGGGAGGGAAGAATTGGTGAATTGTGGGAAAAAAGTCTGTCTGAAAATTTGACAAAATGCAGTTCTCCTTTCTGGAGAAATTAATTCAGAAAAAGACTGGTTTAAGAAATTTCAAAATACAAAAGAACAGATTAATTTAGGAAGGAAATGCTGTTATATAGCAGCTCAGAATGTGGACAGAAATGGAAGTGCAATTAGGGGTATGGTTACAAAATATGAACGCAAAAGAGGCTTTGCAGTGAGAAGTCTGGCACTGTATGATCCAGTAAATGAACTCAAATTAGCTGCATTCATATAAAGTTTATATGACAGTGAAGGAATCTTCTGGAAGTGATGGTCCCATTAGCAAAGTGATATGCCTTTATTAACGTTTGCAGCTGCAATAATCTTAATGGAGCAATCTAGTGTTCTTCCCAAAGGAAGATCTTATCGCATTTATTAATTGTCTTTCTAGTAGTTATTAGTTCATCTGATCTTGGATAAATGCACAGGCTGAAAATTTTGATGCTGCAGATAGGGAATGGGTTTAATACAGCATGTTAGTAACTGTGTTCCAAGATCAACTTGTGCCTTGATATATGTTTCCATCTGGCTGGACTACTGCTGTGCAAATATTTCATTTGCATTGTAGCCTGAATTAATCACCTGTTACTAGTGTGCAAAGCAAGTGTTGTCATCTTTCAGATGCTGACAAGTGGCATTTAAATGTACTTCTGTCAGATACATGAGAAATTAGGCTGCTGAGCACATCTCTGATGCTTCCTCTGGCTGGAAAGTGAAGTAATGATTAACAGAGAGTGAAGTTGGAACAGTGTGTAAAGCTCCCTCTTTGAACATTGAGGAGGTGCTAATTCTGACTGCAGTAATTGGATGTTTTTATCTGACCTATAAAGTCTTGCTATGGTTTTTTGTTGGTATTGGTTTTGTTTATTTTTAAACAGAAATTAGTATAGAGGGAATAGGGATTCTTACTTCCCTCATGACACCTGGTTAGAACAAAAAGCAGCTCCTGCCACCCCGATTACGTGGAAGACACAGGTGGTTCTGTGTGTCATATAATGATTTTAATTGAAGCTTGTGGGGGGGAAAAAATAAATCTGAAATGCTTTGCTGATGCAAGGTGGCACCTGGTAATACTGCAGTGGTTTCTTTCTGATATGGAGATACTCCCCAGGAATGCAGCCTGTCTCCACTGGGGTGATTTTGAGGAGGACGACTCCTGCACCTGTGCATAATCTGTGGTCAAGACATGCTGGAGGAGTGAATGGAGGATGTTCACATGTTGTGGTTGATGGATGAAGAGTCTTGGTGTGATTTCTCCTGTTACCAGAGTAAAGGGAGGCACCTTAGGGATGAGAGGTGTAGGGCTGCAGGCTCTGAATCCCTCCCTTCTCAGTGAGGTGGGTATTTGGGTTTTGAATTTTGAATTCTTGCCCCTAGCCTCATCCTCCTCCAGCAGGGTATTTGGATACCCATAACAGAGGGCAGAACACCACCCAGGTAATTCTCTGGAGTAAAGCTGCTGCAACTCCTGGTGGGGAATTGAATGTATGGTTTATGCCCTAAAGCAAAGTGTATAATGCTTAGAGAACAGAGAAAGATTTTTTTTTTCTTTGTTGCTGGACTATATTATCATATTGGAATGCTGCAATTTGGATTTATCCCTAGATGGGCATCGCTACTAATGTGCATTTAGCAAATAACATTATTAAGTTGAAAAGATATCTCTTGCAAATTTTAAACAGAAGGAAGATAACAGCATTCAAGGACTTCTAATACATTTTTTTCTCAATATTAAGACCAACAACACTTTCCTCTCTGCATCCTACAGCACGATTTTTGTAGGCCATATAATGCTGCCATTTAGCTGCATGGGCCCATTGATTTTTTTAACCAAGCTGCACACAGGAGGAGAAAAAAATGCAAGAGAGAGAAAACATTTCCGTTCCTAACATTCATTTATGTGTTTGTCAGAAAAGAATGCTAGTCTTGGCATTTATTTATGTGTGTGACACTACACTGTAGATCCATGTACAATATTCAGTGTAAACATAAGGTGCTCTCAAGCTTTATTTATGACCTCCTGCATCCGGTTGTAAAATACCTCGAAAAATTTCTGTTAAGCCAAAACAAGAGGTGAGATCCAAGGCAATAGATCCAAACCTAAAAGACCTGCAGGACGCAGGTAAAAACACCTTCTTTTCTCCATAGACTTAAACTGCAGCACTTGTGCTGCATAGCTGAGGAATGAGTGAAACAAGAAGTTAAACTTGAGAGACTGTTCTAGAGTGAAGGCTGTCTAGGACTTACAGCTTTGTAATGCTGCTTTTACTGTAGGAAGTATGAGCAGTGGAGGAAACCATTTTTGGGTTCAGGACTTTATTCTTTTGCCCACATGAAGAAAGAAGAAACTGGTAGTCTTCATAATAATAGTATATTTCTTTGGATGCACATAAAATGTTACAGTTTATGAAAATTTATTTATAGCCTTCCTCAGTGCTGCGAGGGCAGAGGATATAATCATCAGTGTGTAAAGTAAAAAAACCTCAATTTTCTTAAGTGCGAGAAGAAATGACAAGAAGGAAGTTGTGCTGTTGATCCCATCCAATAGGTTGCCATGAGTAAGATTTATACAGAAGCTGGCTTAGGTCCAGGCTGCAGCAGAATTAAGCACCTTGCCCTGCACACCCAAACACTTGTTAAAGAAGCAATGTTGTTGGCATGAATAGTTGAATGAATGGTTACTTTTGCTTACACTGCATGCAAATGCTTTTTTCCTGTAAAATGTTTTTTTTTTTTTTTTCCATTTTACTCACGGAATTGGGTATCCTGTGACAAAAGGGGTCATGTAACTTACTTCACTTGGCAGCAAAATTGCATTCATCTTTTGAGCTTCCAAACTGTGTTTCATTTTTGTTCTGGCAGTGTATATTGGTTATTTCCCCCTGGTTTTCTTTAATGAGCTTGCCTTTATCCAGTTTATGAAGATTTTACAATGACAAAGTGGAGCAACTCATGGAAAAGAGTTACAGGGAAGAAGTAGTGGAAAATTTTAAATGATCACATTTCTGCAAAGTAGCCTTTTGTGAAACTTATGCTACCATTCTCTAAAGAAAAAGCAGTTAAGTTATTTAAGAGGTTTCAGATTGTCTGGCTGATCAATATCAAGTACTAATAATGCTATATTAGCAAGGACCCATACCCTCAGGCCTTATTACCATGATACTCATTTATTGATACTAACATTTGATCATATACAAGAACTTATTTTGATGTTATTTTTGATGAATGTTTTTCATACATGCTATATGGCTTGATCTTGTAAACCTTTACTCATGAGGGTAGTCAGTTGTCTTCAAAGATTTTCAAGAATGGCCCATATGCAATACAACCTTGATTATCCAAATGTCAGGGGAGACATTGAATAAGTTCATATAATCGACATTTTGAATAATGAGGAAATTTCCAGGGCAATTAATAGATGTCAGGGGACATGACCATCTTTCAGATGACACGGAGTTTTCAGAAAATTTGGATTTTGATAGTCGAGCTCCTAATATATGTGCTATTGAGAGACTGAAATGGCAGAACACTTGAAATGTGCTCATATATTCCTTAATAGCCCTTTCTGTGGAATCAGCTAGAGCTCTATTTACTGTGGTATTGGCGTTGAGGGTCAAATTGTCACAAGCATTTAGCTTAATATTGCAGTAACTCTGCTATTAAGAGTCAGGTTCCTGGAATACAGTGTTAAATCAATATCAGAATTGTCAGAAGTAAAATGTTATTTAGAAATACATCAGTGTCAATTTGGGAATATGGTTTTAAGAAAAAAATAATTCCATAAAATCATGAAAGTAAATAATGTTAAAGGGAGGAACCTTCTGGAGGTAATGAAAGAAGAGAAATCTTGTATCTTTTTTGGGAATGTGGAAATACCCAAGGGAGATTCAGTTTATGTCAGAATGGCTGCCTTAAATTTGGAGCTGGCCAGTGAAGATAATCCAAAGCCAAAACTCCTGGGTTGCGACTCCTGTCCATCTCTGCAAAGACCAACAGAAGGTCCTGCGGTGGGAGGCACTGGTTTCCTTCCTCCCCAGATGGCTACAGGGGAGCACCCACGGATGCATGTGGCTCTGCTGGCCCTGAGCAGGGAGCAGCGCTGGTGGTTCTGACTGCCTGTCCTCAGGTCGGCACCACTGCTGCCTGCGCTGGAGATCTGTCACAGCTCTCGTACCGGCTTGCTGGTTCCTCTACTGCCGACAAGCAGCAGAGGCAGAATGATGACAACCACAACTGATAGTGTGCTGGGGGTATCTGGCATTCTGTCCTGAGTCCAAGTACTAATGTTTGTAGGAAGCTGAAACTGATGCATCCATTTATTTTGGCGCAGAGATGAGCAATCACTTGTTTCCTAGGAAACATGGGGCTGTGCATATGCAGCTTTGAATGTGCACCCTAATGTTTTCCTTCATGGTGATAGAGTAGAAAGTTTGTCTGATGAGATCTAATATGCTTAAAGCAGAAGGGAAAATAAATTTGGAAAGTTGCACTATTTAAAAAGAAGATAGCAGCAATACTGCCAAAGTCATGAGGAAAAGGCAGAAATAATTTAAGAAAATAAAGGAAGTGTCCTCTCTGTCTATCTAATCTAGGAATCTGGAGATTTTTATAGTTGCCGAGCCATCTGCTAAGTTTCATTTATTGTGCAACTTTACTACATCACTATCATCTGCTCATTAATCTGCCTTTTTTAGGTCTACTTCTGAAATTCTGAAGCATCTGTCAAAAAGCTGCCATTGGTTTTGAAACAGTCATATGGTATAGTCTAAAGGTTTTTTTAGTCAGTCATTTTGTGTTGTGTCAATATTACTCAGCAAAAGCTTAGCAGTTCATAAGAAGCTCACATCAAGCTTGTCAGTAAACCACTGCCACCACACCCTGACTCTTTGTGTTTCTTACTAGAAAAGTAAATAAAACCTAATTATTGGCAATGTATACTGTGTCTCAAGATGTGGCTTGGATGGCATGGCAGCATTTGGTCCTCTTCTGATCGGAGCAGCGCTCTCGGGTGGTGATTACCAAAAAAAAGGAGGATTATAATCACAGATGACTGACCCCAGCAGGATCATTACCATTGGCTTAAATGGCTGAGACTTGGACCAAGGTTAAGAAGTTTTGGATGTTGGATCAGACCTGGCCATTCTGTTGTGAACACACATTGCTGAGATGAGCATAGGGAAAATAAAAACCCATTAATTTCAAGCAATGCACAGAGTTCCTCAAATACAGTGCCACATCCTTCAAAGGTGGTCAATTGATTCATTTGTCCTGCTCATTGTTAACAGAAAGAAAAAATAAAAGAACTGATCTATCTGAAATGCCAAGCCCTGGCATCTGTGTCTGGGAGCATCTTAGACTATCCCATTTGTCCGTTATCATAGCAGCAGGCAATCTGATGTGTTACCTGAAAAGGCACTCGGAATTCAAATTCTTGCTTTCTGGCCCCTTTGGAGGTGAGGCAATCCATGAAGCCCCAGGAGCCAAATGAGCAGCGGCTGCCTCTGTGAGTAAATGCTGCTGGAAATAGGTATTAGCAGGTCTGAGGAACTGGAGTCCTCTCCTGCCAGATGGCTGCCAGGATGTCATTAGCCTGTGTGCAGCTTATGGATGCCTTTGTCATTCCTGCCCTGAGGTTTCCTGATATATTTTTTAGGCATTGATTTAATTTTGCCTGTTTTAGGTAAATCTTGGTAGAAGTGGATGATTCAACTCAAGAATTGTTTTGTTTAGGGACTGATCATTCTGGCTTGATCTACACTCCTAATTTTAGAGGTTAATCTCTGCAGTCTTCTGCCGGGGAAGGCTGAAGCTTCCATTCTGAAACCTCCTGTGAAAGGACTAACCCTAGGCACTTTGAATCACACTCTGTCTGAATCTTTCTCTCTTGATTATGTATGGGACTAAAGAGACTGTATTTCTAATTTAGGTAGTTACAGATGAGGTACCACAAGATGGATGAGGTGATCTAATAGCCTGCTGATACTTCCTGACCCTGTGTTTCTGCTGTTTCTTTTGCTTCAGCTTGGGTGCTTGTGCTAAAATGGCAGGAAACTATCCCAGCAAAACAATGGAGCCAAGGCAATCTGAGCCCTCTGACTGTGATGAAGGTGGGGACCAAAACTGGTAGCATAAAGAGGCTTGCCCTGTAGATTGGGAACACTCAGCTGTAACCATGACCCTTGATGGTCAGCTTCTATCCTTTAACTGAGGGCAAAGGTTGTTGAATCCCACTGTTGCTGTGACTTTTCTCAGTCCTTTTAAGGGCAGCAGCAGCAGTGACAGGTAGTGTTGGACTTCTCACCCTGCCAAAATCTGTAAATACCCTTATTTAGCGTCAGACTCCTAACCTCTGAGATGTCTTTCAAGGTGGGACATTGTCCTGGTTTAGGGCAGATTTTGGGAGGAAACTTCTGAAGTGGTCTTTTCTAGAAAGCAAATTCAAGCGGACCCTCCCCCCCACAATGGGTTTGTGAGGTAAATCTCCTGTGAGAAAAGTGGAAAAAGCTGTTTATTTAACAAGCAAAGTACTCATAAACATGAAAAAATTAATAATATTAAACAATTGAACCTCTCATTGTTCTGAAGAGATGGCAAATTCAAGAGAGTCGTTTCTGTGGGGTGTAGCTCAGTTCACTCAGTCTCTTACATTACCCTTCTGTGCTGGGAATGCCACATCCTGGGCCCTCGTGGGCCACAGGCATGAGCTGTTAGTGGTCTTCTTGGTTTTCTGTCCAGAGCAGGTATAAACAGTTCCAAGAAAAAGAAAAAACACACTTTAGGGAACTTCTCTGCCTCAGCTAGCTAAAAGAAGTAGCTAAAAGCAAAGGAGAGCTCTGTCCTACTGTCTGTCCATCTGCAGTCAACACAGTCCAGGAGCAGGATGCGGAGGGGCAAGTACAGTTTCTGATAACAAACTCCGCACTTCTTCTCCCCAGCCTCACTCTCAGAACCAGTCTTAAAAGTGCAAACTTATTTCTGGGCTAAAGAGATGAATGGGGATACAAGCATCATAAAGTTACCCCAGGACAGACATACAGTGAGATGTGCTGTTTGTCTGAGAGGAAGGACAAGAGTCTTACCAAAAGATAAACTCATATAATCATCTTGACAGTAGATGTTATCATTTATAATACAGTAGTACTTCTCTAAAGTTAATAAAACTGAAATCATTCAGTAAAATTAGCTCTAAGATGTACTTTTTGCCTGATATTTAGAAAATAAACCTCTGCAGCAAAAAGAATAGAGCTTCTGTTCTAGTCTCCTTCCATTAACAATAAATAATAGTGGAACAGGTGGAAAATTAGCATCTTGTTCTCTTACCAGAAAATATCTTATTTTGTATGGAAACTTGTGTATTTTTTCACAGAGCTCTTCTGACTTGTTAGTTTCTACATCTTGAATCAGAATTGACTGGCATGATGAGGGAAGTGAGACCTGAACTATTGTCAAAGTGTCTGGAGAAGAACCTCCAAGCAGTAGTGCTACAGTGTTTTCCATGCCTATTTGTGATGAATGAATTGGATGAACAAATTATGAGAGAAAACATATTCTAAATGGGACAGTGAGTGATGAAATTATGGCCTTGGCCTTGAAGTCTGAAATAAGAATTTTACGTGGGGCCAGAAATCAAAAGTCTGAACTTTGTATTTAACAGTTCAGACTTTATTTGAAGTCAGTGATTTTTAGAGGTTATTATCTTTTGTGATCAAATTAGTGCACATTCATACTGCTTGGCAGGGAATGAATTGTGCTATGGATTACTTCTGGGCTGTGCTGCTGGATTTTGACAAATCCATCTAGTCCCATACTGTGGAATGTGTGGACAAGGTTCAGGTTTGTGTTGATGGAGATGGAAACCTCTTGCTTTACTGAGTTCAATTTGTTTTCACATGTGGTGTGTTGTCTATCTGGTATGTCTGTTTTATTTATAGCTATATAAATATAATTTTGAAAAAAGCTAGTTGGCAATTTTCACATCAATATTGTGTTTTCAACAGAAAATGGCTTATTAGTCAGCAGAGGCTGCTGGCAAAGCTTTATCATTTGGATCTAAAAATATTTGGTTTTAATGAAGCATTGGGAAATAAGGACTTGGAGTTGTGGTTTTGCTTTTTTTCCTGTAAAATCATGAAGAACTTGATGCATCTGTTAACAAATCATTTATTGTTAAAAACATTTTCAGTGAAAGTATATCACAGCTGGCTCAGATATTATGTATGCATTATGTATGTGTTATATTTTTTTTGTCTGCTGAGACCACTGAAAAGAAGTTCTTTGTGCATAGTAAGAAAAATTAGACTTGCAACAGCGGAGGTTTGTTGTTGTGTATTTGTTTTTTTTTTCTTGTCTAGGGATTAAAAAAATCATCCTCGTAAATTTGCCAATATTTTCATTAGATCTGACAGCTTTTCTTTGTGACTCCGAATTCCAAATGGTGTTCCCTGTTTGCTTAGAGAAAGCAGGGGGCCCACTTCACAGTGTTTGCTCTGAGGCTTGGGCATTGACAGGCAGGCATTTTTCCACATTTTTTTATTATCAACTAGAATAAGCAGTTTAATAACTAGGATTAAACCATCAGATCATGACAGAGCAACATTAGCTGCAGGAACCAAGTAGGAAAGGATTCCAGATGTGATTAGATGAATACCTGCCCCTAGGGGAAATAGTTAAGTGGGCCTCTGTTTTTATTGGTAAGGTAAATGTTTCATGGGCCATTCTAGGCAGGTATCCCAGGCCTGCATTTTCCCAAAGAGGTTGCAAGTCCCTTGTGCCAAAGAATGTACTGTATTCTAAACCTGAGCCAAAACTTTCTCTCTGATGAAAATCAGCAGTTTTGCCAGAACACACAAGATTCTGCTAGTGCTTGAATCATTTACATTTTTGTTATAAATGCAAAAGTGTGTTTATGGCATGCCAGTAGATGAATATTTTCTTCCGGGAAGGGGGAAGTGGGGAAAAGTTGTGACCAGAACCTCTGCTGAAGGGAAGAGTTCTCCCTCTGAAATAACAAAACGTTACTGTTATCAGTGAGATGAAAAATGATCATAAAGTTATACCTTCCCTTATCCAACATAAGAAAAGAGGTGTTTATGTTTTTCATGACTGAATTTTCAGTATATTCACCTACAGATAAATACTCAGGGCTATGAGAGACTATTAAAAATCAGATTCAGGGAAGTGATTTCTGGAATGAGAAAAATACCTGTTTAGAGATCAAAATAGTATAAAAACTTGTTGGACTGCAGGAGTTAGGAGTGCAGGACTCCTTCTGTTAGGAGTGGGAAAATTCTGTCATGCTGTTTTAGCATCAGTGCTGAGAAACAAATTGTTCTCTGTTGTTAACTACTTTGGACCATCTCTGCAAAAGTATTAAGGTACCAAACAAAGTAACAGTGTAAATCTGGCCCTGGAGCACTACAATGTACTTACCCCACACACTACACTACAATACTGTTCCAGTCTGTGTGATGAGAGATGTATTGTACAAAAAGACTTCACAGGTCTATCTGTAAACAGCTCTGCTTTCTGCCTAGTCACTGTATAAAAAATGAAATGAAATTAAGGTATCAAGTTAATATTGGTGAAGAAATAAAATGCCAAGTTAGAGTATACGATCATCTTAAAACATTTCTTCCCTTTTCAGTCTTGAGCACTCAGGCTAATAGTGCAAATGTGCTTAAATATCTACAGCAGAATAAAAATGTAAAGCTTTGAGAGAGTAATTCTAAATATGTCTCCTGAGTCCAGGTAAGTTTTCCAGAAATTATTAAAACCTGTAAATTTTCACATTTCTATTTTATGAAGTATTTGTTCTACCCCACTTAAATTTAAAGGTTGTTTTGCTGTAACAGTCTAAGGGACCTGGACTACTGTATAAAGGAGGACAAAGACTGATAAAAGTTTTACTGTCACTCAAACCATATTTCAGTAAATACCCTTTTCTGATGGCTCTTCTGACAGCTTGCTCTGTAAAAGACTTAACCTTTGTTTCCTTTTCCATGTGGTATAGAGGAGAGTTTTAGGTGATTGAAGAACCAGTTAGTGAAGCTCAGAGAGTCCACACAATATGGTACTGTATGAAGATGTTCTTCCCTAAGAGAAGTGTATAGTCCTGAAAGAATCAAAGGAATAAATAGTGGAAAATATTGGGGGTTTATAAGTTTGTCTTACAAGACTGGACTATGCTGAAGTTTGTCTCTATTTTTGCAAGTTCTTTGTTTATTTGTGGTCTGGTAAAAAGCTTACTGAAATCAGTCTTTGTATGAACCCTGATGGACTTCTGATTAATGCCCTTAGAAAATTTATTTTGGCTTCTTTTATTGACAAATCTGTGAGTCTGAAGTGAAATTAAACCAGGCCACAGAAAGCACTTTATTTCCTGCAAGGGAAATAACCTTAAAATTCTCTACCTTCATTTCTGAAATCCTTCACTGCTACAGAGCAGAGTGTCTGGCAGTTGTTCCAAAGAGTGAAGCTCCTCAGGTGTAACACACAGGATAATCTTACTGAAGAATGTGTGGGAGGTTTGCTCACTGGAGATTACAACAAGAGCCGCTGGATGTGGGTCAGGAGAGGGCTGTGCGGCTGACAATAGCTGTTCAGAGAAATACAAGGAAAGCAAGGTGTAGCAACATTCATCTTGACTGAATCCCAGAATGACCCTGGCCATTTTGGCAGTCGGTTTTCCCCAAGAAATTCCATCTGTGGTTATGAAAAAAAATAAACTTTGCCGCCAAAATGTCTCAGAGTGTTTCAATGATGTACCATAATTTTTGGAGCTAGACCAACTTCAGGTAAAAAGGGAGAGTGTCGTCACAGGTTGCAAGAAGTATTTTTACAGGGGGTAAGTCAGTAACTTTAAGCTGAAAGAATTGCTGCAGAGCAAAACAAAAACAAAGTGCTTCATAGGCAGGTCTGATAGACTTCTGCTTGGACCTCATACAGGGGCTTCTGCTGCCAATGAAGGGCAGCCTTATTTGAAGGCCCAAACATGAAATGAGCTTTGGAAGAAGTGGCACAAGCTATATAGATATTTTGTTTGTAATTTGAGTTTTTACCCCTCGCCTATTCTTTGCTGAAGTATTTCAGTCTTCTGAGTGCCTCCAGGCCTTGCAGAAGACTAAGTGGCTATGATAAAAAATGAGATCATGACAGAAATGAGGTAACCCTTTTCCTTTTGTCTTTCTCTGCATTTCTAGTGCTTCCAAAAGAAATATTTAGGTTAAAAAAGCAAACAAAACCTCCCTCCCAGGCCCATAGGTGAAGTAGTCTTTAATATTTTTGTTACTGTTTAGTTACAGTTTCCCCCACACCTGTGGCTTTAATGAGGCTTGAAAAAAATGTAGAAAAAACATCAATATGCTTCTCAGTCTGAAGAAAAGCATTTTGTTTTTTCAGGTTGGTCTGGAGCCTGTTGTAGTTGATGAGACCTTTCAGTGGGCTTTGGATCAGGCCCCGACTTTCTCAATTTTCAGGTGTACAGGGAAAGGGAGTACAAATACTTGTGGGTGCTTGAGTATTGACTTTTAGAGGAGTTTTTGCCAGACCTAGCTGCTTTAGACCCTTTGCACAGAGGATGTACTTTTGCTCCCAACTTTACAGTAAGTTAATGGCAGAAGCCATGTGAAGAAAAGGAGTCAGGGAAAACCCAAGCGCAGGAGTGTTTGACCTTTTCTGCTGCTCTGTATCTCCTCTCTCTTTGCCCCTCCCCTCCTCTCTCTCTACCCCACACTTCCTGGGGTGATGGTGTGATACTTTTACTTGGGAACTTGTGTGAAAGTTGAAATCAGACTGATAAAGATGTGGAAAAACCCTTCAAACATGAAATTTTTAGCTTTTTGATTAATTGAAGCTATTCAGCTGTTCTTTTATTTTTGACTGTACCTTGATGGAAGCTTGGAAAAAAAATGAAGAAATGAAGAAACAGCCTTTTTCTTCTTGTATGTCTTGACTTTATATAGGCAACTGCTTACAATAATTTATAAAGATAAATCAGTCAATGTGAAGTAATTTTAAAAAGGCCTTCCCTTTTTTAATGATTTTGTACTTAAAGCCTTAGGTATGATTTTTTTCTTCCAACTGGGATTGATATTGATGCTTTTTTCTCATAACAGATACCCAAATACCAAATTGTTGAACAGATTTCTCCTTTGGAAATGTCACCGTCACTTGAAAATACCATGTGTACAATGCAGCTGTCTGATTTCTTAGGATTACAAAGAGGCAAGAACATGTGAAGCCTATAAACAAGCTTGAAACTCAATGCATAAAATTTCAATGTTTATTTCTAATGTTTTGAGATTCTCCTTTGCTGTAGTGTGTTTGCTTGCAAAACCTCCCACCCTCCAAGTGATCATGTTGAATTTTGTACCTTTTGTGATTATTTCTGTTCACATACTCTTCTACAAGCCTGAATTATGCAGTACATTTTTATTGTCAAACTTGTTCCTGCTTTTTATTATTTAATCTACTTTTTTTTTTTTTGTCCACTACCACACTTGCATTTTTGGGTTTTTTAATCTCTTTTTATTCCTTCCTAGCAAGTTTTCTTTTGTTTTGCCTTTTCTTTTAATTGCCCACTCCTCAGATGTGGACTTCTGAGTTTCCCCATTCTGAATTGCCACTGAGGCACATGTTTTTAACACTTTCTTGTTGTAATTAAACAATTCTTCATGGGTAGTTCACCAAAGAGGAGGAACTGACTGGCTGCTGTTGGTGTTGATCAATATGATGACTGCATCAGTTTGTCATCTGATATAGCCATTGTCCTCCTCTTCAGCTGGTGTTCATTTCTGTTTGTTCTGTTACAGAAGTATCAATATATGATGTTTTTGTTCAGGTTTCACCAAAAGAGATCTTTTGATAGAAAAAACCATCCTCTTTGCTTTAGCTCTGTGTGTACTGCAGCAGCAGCTTGTGATATTGTGCTAAAAATTCTGTAGTCCAAACAGATTTGCTTCAGATCAGTGACTGCATAGAAAATCTCCAAGGAATATTTATGACCAGATGACACCCTTACCAGAACCAGATTGGCACATGAGAAGGCTTTTTGCTCCTGGAGATGCTGTTTTTATAGAGTGAGACATAGATCATTTAATGCTCATATCCTCTGGTCAGGAGGAACTGGATTTCAGGGGATCTGAGCCTTGGTCACTGCATTTCCCAAAGAACATAGCACAATACCTGCATCTTCTTTTCAAATTGGAGTTGACTTTACAGCTTCAGCTGGAGCAGTGTTGAGGGGATTGCCTCCCAATGGAAGCAGCTGCTCTGCTGCAAGGCAGAACTGCCTGCCCTTTTTAATAACCTTGGTGAATTAGCCCAGTGCTTTCAGAAAGAAGGGACAAGGGCTAGCACAAGAGCTGATCAGCATGGATTTTGTTGTCATGATAGATTCTGCCCCCCCCAACCCCCCTTTAGGTCTTAAATGCACTTGCTGGAAGAAGGAAGTTTGGAAAACAGCAACCTTCCTGCTTTTGCTTCTTGAATCTTCCAATTGCTGCTGCCGGCAAGACAGCCTAAAACCCTGCTCCAAAATGACTAGTGCTAACTCTGGAAATGTATGTTTGCCCTTTTTTGGGGCATTCATCATATTCTTAGCCTAGTAATGGTCCTGTGGCTGCAGTGGAGAAGAAAAAAGAATAATCATTGCTGTGCAAGATGATGAGATGCTGCAGGAGAAATTAGTGGGCCTTTTAGCAGGCATTTGAAGGTATATAAGTGTATTCCCAGGCTCTGTGTGACCAAAGGAGCTTGGGAGATGATCAAATGTATTGCAATTCAGAGTGTCATTATATGCTTAGCAGCCAAGCTTAGTACCTGCTGGTTTATAAAACCAGGTCCTCTGCATAACCCATGGACTCTTAAACTCTGCCCAGAATAGCAGACCTCAAGGATGTGTAATGTGAAGCATTTCAGTGTGTTTGGCTCAGCACACCTACCTTTGGAGATAATGTCCAGAAAGAAATTCAGTCATCAGCAAACTTTACTGCTGCACTTGTCTGTGTCCTTTTGTGACTGCCTGTAATGAGAGGGCCTGTAGTATGACCACTGCTCTTCACCTGTCTTTGTGGCACTGATGAGAATTGGAAAGGGCACTCTGAGCTTTTTGCAGATATGCATTACTTCATTTTCTTCCTGAAGGAGTTGAAAACTGCCCTTTGCTTTGATCTTTATTCCAGGAAGGGGACAAAATAAACAGTGTTAGACTTGTGTGGGGCTTTCTTGTGAACTCAGAGAATGTTAATTGCTCATAAAAAAATGTTTTCCCTCACAGTGGGAAACAATTTTTTGGTTTTTTTTTTTTTTAATAAATGGCTTCTCTGCTTTCAAATGGTGAGTAAAAAGAAACTTGTAGAAGGACAGAGGTGCGGCATCACTGAAAGATCTGTAGCAAGACATCAAGGTGCATCACTAGTAACTGTTTCTTCTCACAGTTCTTAGACAGTCATATAATTGTTTAGGTTAAAAAAGACCATTAAGATGGAGTCTCACCATTAAAACCGAGTCCAACCATTAACCCAGCACTGCCAAGTCCACCTCTAAACCATGACTCTTAAGTGCCACATACATAAGTCTTTTAAATACTTCCAGGGATGATGACTCAACCACTTTTCTGGGAAGAATATTTCAGTGTTGAAGAACCCTATTGCTGAAGAATTTTTTGTAATACCATTCTAAACTAAAAGTGGGCAGATTTAGATTAAATATTGGGAAGAAGCTCTTTACCCAGAGGGTGGTGAGGCACTAGCACAGGGTGCCCAGAGAAGCTGTACCTGCCCCATCCCTGGAAGTGTTCAAGGCCAGGTTGGAGAGGGCTTGAAGCAACCTGGTCTAGTGGAAGGTATTCCTGCTCGTGGCCAGGGGATTGGAATGAGATGATCTTTAAGGTCCATTCCAACCCAAAGCACTCTATCATTCTAAACCTCCCCTGGAACAACTTGAGGCCATTTCCTCTTGTTCTGTTTCTCATTACTTGGGACAAGAGACCAACACCTATCTCACTGCAGCCTCCTGTCACATAGCTGTAGAGAGTGATAAGATGACAAGAAGTGATTTCTGGGTACCATCAAAGGATCTCTGCTTGTGTCAGGCCTTGTTTAGTCTTGTGAAGGTGTTAAAAATGAAAAGAAAATTGCTCAGCCTTTTCTTTGTGAAACTAAGGAAAAGCATCAGACTGCTGGGCTGTGCAGGATATCTCAAATGACAAAGTAAACTAAAATCAGCTTGCAGAAGAGGGAAAATACACGGCATATAGTCAGGATATTGCAGAGACTACTTAGTTCCTACTTGTATTGTGCTAAACAATGGTAGCTCTTCTCTGACTTTGTCTGCATCTTTAGTCTTCCAAGACACAACATGGAACAGTGACACAAGATTGATGGTTTACGTAGTCAAAAGCTTATGATAGGGTGTATTGGAATGTGAATTCATTAGCCATTTATGTATTTTAATACCCAGCCACACAATGTATCTGCTCTTGTTGTCTTTTTGTTGTAAATGTGAGGAAACTTGTGGCAAACATCCATGAGGTCAAAGCAGGAATACAGGCATGTTTGCAGCCTACCTCATGTAGTGGAAACTCATATACTTCTGTACAAAATATGAAATAGTTTTATCCCACCTAAAAGGTGCAGATAGAAATGAAAACTTCCAGTTCTTAGGCTTTCAGCAAAGTTAGTAATTACAGTGTGAACAGGTGAAATACCAGATGTGACTTCAGATTTTGTTTATAATTCTGAAGAGTTTATGCATTTTCGAGAAAGATTTACATGAAGAACATAGATAAGTAAATAAATTGAGAGAGTGTATGATTAATATTTTTAAAATAGTAAATGCTTCCAATTCATAACATTCTTGAAACAGATCAGCCATAAGAACATTGTTTTTCTTTCTGCTTTACAAGGCTGTCTGTGTTTTGTTTATTTACTCTACAAATTTATGTTCAATGCCTCCTTTTCTATTTAACCCACAGGAGAATTTTGGTCATTAAAATTAATTACTACATATTTAATTAAATAATTTAAAATATATATACATGACAAATTAATGTATGGGAATGAAACATTAAATACCATTAAACATTTAATCCTTTTGATTTAATCATTACATTAAAATGAATTAAAAAAATTAATAATGACAAAGCAGGAGAAGGAAGTCATATGTGCGAGATCCAACATAATGTTAAGAAAAGGACCCACACAGTTTCACTATTTGGAAGCTACTGCTGGCACAACTGGTACTGCAACAGATCCACTCTATGAGCAAGGCTGCTTATTACTGCTTACCACTGTCCTTATCTGTTTCTGCTCTTCTTGCACTATGTCCAGAGCAGTGAAAAAAAATGTTATTTTTTGCTTTCAGTGTTTCTGCAGATTATGATTCTGTCAGAGATAGAGTGGCTGTAAGGAGCTGGCATCAAGACAGGCTTAGCAGTTTGAACAAGCAACAGGAGCTCGTCTTGTGACTGTTTCAAGCAAGGCAGTGGAAATGGGTCAGCTGTGTTGACCAAATTGGAAGTGTTTAGATGTGAGTAAATGAAGTAGCTAAGAAGATTTGAAATACGGTAATGAGGTAAATGGAGTTTGAAGGAAGAGGTCTTTTCTAGCAAAGTTCCATAGCACCAGTGGATTGGTTGCCATTTCAAGTTCGATGGGACTTGTTCAGAATGGCTACATCTGGATAAAACATGAAATTTTGGGGGAATTTGAAATATGTAAACACAAGCTTGGTTACAGGCTGGCTGGAAGATCAATATTCCAGTGTTCTCACTGCAAAATGAAAAGTCCCGAGATTTTGAGTCCCAGTTTGATATCTTTAGTGAGCTGCTTCTAACTCTTTGGAATTACATTTTTACTTCCAAATTTTTGATTAAATAGAGTAGTTTTGGAAGAAGCAGTTCAGTTTTGTAGTAATCCCATTTTAATAAACCTAGAACATCAGCAGTGATCTTGAATCTCTCAGACAAACAAGATTAGGAATTTCTTCAAATAAAAACTAAGTACATGTTTGAAAGGAGTGAATATTTTATTTATTTTTATCTCTAATTGGACCTATTCTGCACTAAATGTAGGTTTTCGCACACTTTTAGTTGCTTGGTTCCATTGAAACTTTTTTTTTTTTTTAATATTCATTTTTTAAAAGGCAAAATAATGTTGCAATTGCTGTTGGCACTGCAGTGGGATCTCTGGCCTGCTCTTGCCTCTGCCAACAGGTAATATTGTGCTGCTACTATAAGCCTCAGTTTTCCTCACCTGTAAAGGAGATTATCTTATTGAAATGTGTTGGTAGCAAAGGTGGCGGAAACTCAGCATATAAGATGGCTATTATGGAACAGTCAGATTTAATACATGTCCAAATGCTGCATCTGTATGACTTAATACTGCAGAGATGATTATGTTAGAGATTGTCACTTATATAGTGAAATTAGATGGATTTGATTGTGTGATTCAATTGCAGTATGTCTGCATGGGGAAAAAGAAAGTGTCTTAAGATAGTAATGGGCATGATTCAGAGTGCTGATCTGCATTTAGGTGAGAATGTTTCAATCTGGTACAAAGAGGTTCCTACTCCAGTCTTTCTGTGTCCACTCTTGCCCAAGTCCTTCAGCATTCAGAAGCAAAATCCTAAAACTTAACCCTCTCAGATCTGACTGGTGTTAGTTCACTCTCTCATATATTCCCCCCCACTCCTACAAAGTTCATAGTGTTGAAAGTGGATCTTGGATTCTTCTTGCTATGAAAAGGTGCAAGCCATAAAGCTCAGATTTAGGGGCTTGAAATTCTTTTAGAGCTGTGCTGTATCCGGCAATTTCTGTTCCTTTGGGCTTGACAGAATTTTTTTGGCAGTTAAATTTTCACTCCCTGTGTTTTGGTTCAAATAAATCTGAAACGTGGAGCAGAGTTCAGTCCAAGTGAGTGAGTTTCCCATGGTTTCTGTCTGAAATAATAAATCCTTCCTTGGAGAGAGAAGGGCAAACCTCCATTTGGTTCATCCAGAAGATTTATAGATGCTTTATGAACCTGGGTTTAATTTGGAGTTTGCAAAAAAGTCCTTCCCTATTGTCTTCTATTCCTGTTTCAACTCTGGGGTATAACCCTGCCTGTGTCAGAGTTAACAGCAGTTTTTCACTCCCATTTGTAGCAAAGGCGGGATTTTCACTCTGAAGTTCTGCCTGTTTCTGTTTATTGCCCTTACAGGCCAAATACTGAGTTAGTAACTATACTTAGTGAAGCACTTATTGATTTCAAGGCAGAATTTCAAAACCTCAGGATTCCATACTATTCCTCTTAACTCTATTAAAATTGGAATTGTATTAGCTATCAAATGATCCAATAAATGGCAAAATTTAATTGAAGAAGTGTAGTTCACTGAGGGCAGATACATCCCTGGATCTTTTTTTTCCTGTGTTTTTAAAGAAGACTCCTTGGCTGCCTCGAAAAATTCTCATGCCTACTACCCCAGAACTTGTTTTACCATCTATACACACAGTACATAGCATGCCTCCTGATTTTACAAAAAAACCCTGGTGTTGTTCTGCTCTTTGACCTGCAGCCTTCTTTACCCCATAAACTGGAGCAAAAAATGTCTGTCTAATCGATCCTTATTTAATAAACACGGTTATCAATGCCTTTGAGACAGCTGTGTGGCATGGGGACATCAGGACATTTGCTGGCTTGCCTTAATTGGCATGGCAACGTTGGTTTTTGGCCTGGCACAGCAGATAGAAAATTGAATTTACAAAATCAAACTGTAGTTATCTACATTCCTTTATGTCTTCCCAGGTGAGCTACTGGGCTTCATGCTAATAACTTCTAAAGCAAGCAAACTTCAGCTAATTATGTGCTAGTTTATTCTCCCTTGCTAAATTTTGGCAGGTTGCTTCTGTAAATTATGAAAAATAAATGTGAAATATGCAGATGTCTTTTGTTTGAAGCAGATGTTTGGTCCGCCTTGCCAGAATCTAATCAGCTGTTTCCCCAGAGTTTTTTGCTTCTCCCCCCACCCCCAATATTGTCCAAGAGTTTATGAAAACACGAAGAGTTGAGAGACCATAGAACAATAGGACATTTTTTTATTTTCCAGCTACCAGGCTTCAAGGTTAATCAAGGTAGATTTTTTTTTAGGCGGTTGTCTTCCCTGGCTAAAGTCTTAGCAGATGCTGGCATAGGGCCCCTAAGGCACAATGTTGTCTGAGGGCAGAATTTGAATGCAACCTTGCCTGTCATGGGGGAGGTGGTGGTGAGCTGGGAAGGAGCCAGTGAAAGCTGGCTTGAGTCCTGATGGTACTGGGTGGCCAAGACCCGCCAAGATGTATGTGCTTCCCCCATGGGAGCCTCAGATGGGGGAGGTAAATATCTCCAGGGGTGCAGAGCAGTTGTGTTAAAGCCAAGGTGGGTGGCAGGATCTATTCCCTTCTTTGTTGCCCCAAACCACCCCTCTCCATGCCCTGTTGCCTAAGGCCTGGCATGGAGGGAGGATGGATGGGCTGGTTATGTGCCCCACGCTGCCTGGCTGGGCTAGAGGGAGACTGGCAGGGGTGTACTAGTGCTTTGTTGGCTTCTCAGGCAGCACCACTCTTCTCAGCAGCACAGGGTCTGATCTGTCTGTATCAGTATGGGCTACATGCTGTGGTCTCCTGGTTATCACAGCTGCTGAAAGTGAAGCTCCCTCCAGAAGTCTGGTCCACACCATACCTGGTTTAAATTTTAGTTTGGAATTGCAAGACACAGGTGTGCTGATACAGCAGCTGTGCCTCCCTTGCTATGATACTGCACCCTCCCAAGGAGCATTTCTGTCTCAACAGCAGCATTTACTAGTTAGGTACCAACATAAAGTGCAGAAAATGCTCCAGATGAAGATTCTTCAAACCTTGAGAATCATCTTCCCTGCTGTTAAAGCTCCAGCAGGCTCATCAGAAGTTCAGTATAATAGTAATTATTTTTTTAGTAAGTGCTGAACACCTGCTTTGCACTTTCTGTTAAGGCTTTCACAGCATTTGATTGTGCATGGATTTAAACTTCCAGCCCTCCTACAGGTTAAGTATCAATTTCCCCACTTTGCTTATAGGGAAACAGACACAGAAATAGGCAAAGTGATGTTTTCTTAAAAGGAGAAAAAATAAGTTTTGTGTTTAAAAGACTTTAAGGGTGTAATGCCATCCTGATGATACTAGTCCATGTCACAGCCTTCCACTGCACATTTTTTTCCAGATGCCATCAGGCTTCTCTTGTGGGTCAGCAGAAAGGCAGATATTTCTGCAGCACAATGTTGGGATTTAGCTCTGAGTGTTTGGAGCACTTTCTGTTTGAGTGGATCTGCTGATCATTTCCAAAATCTCTACTTTTACCTTAGGTGCTGGAAGATGAATGGCTGTCTCAGTTGATAACAAATGAACATCTCTAGGAGCCAAGAGGTACAGAACAGTAGGCAACTTCTGAGCAATCAGTAGTTCAATATTATGGTCCTACTTATTTTTTATAATTGCTGAAGCAGAGATCAAGAGTCTGTTGTGATAGGTGCTTTGGAAGCAATTAAAATGAATAGTCCTTTCCCTGGGGACAGAGGTCTTGAGATTGTGGCAAGATGCTCTTTACTTCTAAATAGATTGCTGGAGGGAAGGATAATTCAGCAGCGTAAGACTGGTAGGGATTTTTTTTACAGTAAAACTGAAAGGGGAGAAAAAACATTACCAATTTTTATTAGCTTCTTTACATTTAGAGTTGGAAGAATCTGGGTTTGGTCCTTACAAAAGCAATTATTTAATCTGACTTTATCATCAAGGAATATTATTTTTTAAAAAATGAATCCTCATAAGGCAGTATGAATATATAGTCCTTTGATTATTCAAAAATTGTACAAATCAAAATAAATTTGCCTGAGCTATTTAAAATAATTAACCTTTGACAAACCTCCCTCTCTGGTAATAGAATAGTAACTATATGAATAAAAGATAAGTCATGATAGTCAATGAATTACAATATTCATCCCATAAATTACAGGATAAGATAGCAGCAAAATTTATGTTTTTATAACTGCAAAATGTCCTGAACAGTAGTCCCTGTACTCTTCAGGTTATTTTCTCTTCTGTTTCTTTGAGGTCTGCAACACCTCTTGTATGAGGGGCGTCCAAAGCGATGTAAAGTGATGTTAAGTTTTGTCAGTGCTCACAAAGGCTGTGACCCAGGACTTCCTTCCCTGCTCTGAAAGGGAGTCTGTGCCTTAATGGGAAACCCATGCTACAAAGGGATTTTCCTGAATTGTAACAGTAAGTGCAAATTATGATCCTGGGAATCTCCTGCTATATAACCAAGTACAATGCCAATAAACCAGGGGTGTAAACCACACGAACATATGGACAAAATATGGTCTGAATGGCATGATTATGTTTCTCAGGCCATAATAAATTCATCCCAAGGTGCAACTGTGCATCTGTTGTTATAGTATTCATGATAGCAAACTCTACAGTTAAAGTTGCAGTTTAAGTCAAATTATAGCCACCTGTTTCCATTTACTAGCAACTTTCTTAAAAATTATTCCTTCTGGACTGACTTTAAAACTGGCAAATCAGTTTTAAAATAGTCATTCATTTATATATTTATTTGGGGGAATAATATGCTTGATTTATAGAGTAGGTAGGCTGAAAGGCACTCCCTTCCTGCTCCCTCCTCATCATTCCAACCCTGTCAATTGTCACCAATGCATTTCCTTAAAAATAAATCAAATCCTCTGGATCTTGAAGGACAGATCCAACTCGCTTTGATTTTTTGGTGAATACTGTATTGGGCTTTCTGAGGCTCACTTTGTGGCTGTTGGCATGGGCTAATACTGTGTAGGACAAGATCTGTTTACTGCATATGAAGCTTTAGGTGCTTGGAAGTTAGGAGTCTTGTCAAGACTAGTTTTCTACTATATTTTCCTCCTTGTGAAGTCAGTAAGCATTGCTTACATGGCATCCTATCTTTCTTTAGCTGGGAAAAATCCAAACCACAATCTTTATAGACTGGAGATAAAGTGTAGAATGCTTGATTCTTGACAGTTGATACCAAGGGAGGTAAATTTCTTTAAAGCAAGTTTATTGCCCCTCTGGGAGTGATGAGATACCAAAAGGCTAAATGCTATTATTAAAAATTTAAACATGGCAATAGAGGGGAATCTAGGTTTGGGTCTGTAAACATCATGTTCTCTTTTAGTGTCTATCTTAAAATCTTCTAATGCACAAGTCAACTTTGAAATGTTTTCCAAGTTAAGGCATACAAATATTAAAGGAAGGCCTGCTACTCATTCTTAAAACAGAGATCAATATCAGTGTTATATACAATATTTTGAAGTGTGAATGACCCTGAATGTGATAGACTCCCAACAAATGTTTATGGAGCAACATAATTTCTTAGCAAGTGTCCATAATGTATCTGTTATTGAATGCTCTCCATTGTGGTTTCATCTGAGGGGAGTAAATGACACCATGATTTCAGGTTTAGTTTTGATAGGGCAGTATTGGGAGCTGTTTGGTGCACTTTTGCATTGGGTTTCCTTGAAGCCCCCTCCTGACAGCTGTGTGAGTGCAGGAGGGAGATTACATGGTTCTTCTTGAAAAACTAACTCACCACGTCATAGTCAGCTCCCTCTAAGAGGCAAATGCTGACCCCAGCCTGCAGCCTGAAGGGCCAAGTTGGACTCTGGTTTAATCCACAAAGGCTGGTAAGAAAAAAAATATTTCCTTCCCTTGACACTTTGCATTATTTCTCCTTTTCTTGCATGTTGCTTACTGCTACTCTGGAAATGAATGCACAGTACATCAGGGTGCACAAAAGTCACAGAAGAGAGTTCCTTTTACTTCTGTTATGTAAGTGGTCCCACTCACAAGGGACAAAGAAGTTCTCCTGTGCACACAGAGTGCCTCCTTTTTTATGCAATAGCATTGTTCAGCATCTATAGATGTATAATCTAAAATGTGGCTTGAGAAGAGTACTCATACCCTTATGCTTTCTCAGCAAAGAGGAAGCTGAAAAAAGACTTGCCTATAGCCTCACAGCAAGGCAAGGGGAGACTTGGGGTTTGGAACTGAGATCCCAACCCTATGCTAACCCCTGGGATGTGGTATTCACATGTCCTCTGAACAGAGAGAGATTTATTGATCTCAGATTTCTCCTGAGAGAAGCTGTGAGAGAAGTAGAGAAAAGAATGATCAAAACAAGTCTTATCTCCTTTGCTGCTCCTGTGTTTGTGCCCATGTGGAATGTGTTCTGGAGATTGTTTAATCGAGGTGATTGCTTGATTGGATTCTGGTGATAGTGTTTTGGATTCATTGACCAATCGGATCCATGTGTGTGTCGAGACAATCGGACAGAGAGTCATGGGTTTGCTAGTTAGTTAGTGATAGTTCTTGTTAGTGTAATATAGTTATAGATAATATAGTATAATGATTATTTAGCCTTCTGAATCAATGGAGTCAGATGCCAATCATTCTTCCCAGACATTGGGGATTGTAACACCGATACTGGGGGTCTTCTTCTCAGTGCTGGCTCTACTGCCTTCAAGGCTGTCTGTGCCGGGGAAGGTGAGAGCATTAATGGATTGTAGTGCAACAGCTCTGTGAAACCTCTGCCAAGTGCACAAAAATGATTCAATTTGGCCAAGTCAATGATTCCACTGTCATTGTTACAAGCCTGGACAGCCATTGTTGTAGAAATTGTTGGAGATAGTAGCAAAAGACTGTGTTTTGTTTGGGGTTTCAAAAAAAAAGTGTAAAGTTGCTGCTTGAAATTAGGACTTGCACAGCATTTTTGTTCATTTGCTCTCTTGTCAGCATGTTTTCTACCAGACTCCTGTTCTCTTGGGTGGGACAGAGAAAGATGCTGGCAAGATGGGCAGATGGATGGCAAGCTGCCACTCAGCCTGGAGCTTTGCAGTCCACAGTTACCTGGACCCAGAGGGCCACACGTGGCATGATTTGAAGCCTAAAAGAGAAAATGAACTTTCAGTGACTCATTTCCAATAACTTTTTTCCTTACCTTTGTTAAAAGGTGCCTTAGTTAAAGCTTGTATTATGAGAATTAAAAAGAGACATTGATATAATTATGTAGTAATTGCAGTAAATTATTAAGATGAAATCATTAAGGCAGCTTTTTCTATTATTGCTGCTTAAGGTAAATGTCTTATTATATATATTTGGAAGAGAATAAAATAAGAATTCTCTTGCAGCTTTAGTATTACTATAAATAAAGGAAGACTGTACTCTTTTGCTGCTGCTTACTGACACTGTCAAGAATAATGTGAATAGCATGGAACCAAAGGAAAGTGTGTTCTTCCCTGAGCCCCAACTGAGTAGCATTATAGCTCATTTTATCAGGCTCTTAATTGTGAAGTGCCCTTTTTTTTCTTGAACTTGCAGGCAGAGAAAATTATTTATTTCACACAAAAAGGGTATTTTTATGCTTATGAGTGACCCATTTGCAGAAAAAATGTTATTTACATAGGTGAATTCATAGGGGAGAACATGAAATCGACCACTTTCTTTTCTTTCCTCATGGAAAACTTGTGTGGATAGTCTTGTTTTCTATTAGGGATGTAAGAATAAAGAAGGGGGAATATAACTTCAGTCTATCCTTAATAGGCTTTTTACACGGGCCCAGAGCCCAGAATGTCTGCTGGTGGCAGTGATATACGGGATTTTCAAGATTTGGTGCATAGCAAAATATTAACAGTGATGCAACTTTTGTATTAATTAATTCTTGTTTATTGCTTTGCATATATTTATTTATGTTTTCAAGACAAAACAGTAGTGTCTCACTCAGGGGGCTGGTAATTGGATAGAGAACCTTTCACCTCTGCGTCAGGAGCTCAGATTTGTTACAGATCAGTACTGCCTGGGAGTTGCTATCATGTGACAGCTGCTCAGTGGCCCTTATAAAATGAGGTAGTGGTCCCAGTTCACTGCCTTGAGAGCAGGTGTCTTCAGCACAGATCAAACCTGAGGGTGCCAGTGCAAAACCAATCGTTGGTAGAAAAGAGGAATTGCACTTGGGTATAATGCTCACGGTTTGCATGGACTTAAAAAAAAAGTCAAGGGAGCAAACAGACATGTCTAGATCCTCAGCTGGCGTAGATTTGGCATAAATAAATGAAGTGTAGCTGCAGTGATATCACCAGCCAATTAAAACAGAACTCACCGTGGTCGGACTGTTTTAGTAATCTAAAGGTTACTGACATTACAGTAATATTTTAAGTAAAGATGAAAATTATCAATCCAAATACCTTAGAAACAAAATCACATTTAAAACAAATTCAGGCTTCCTGAAATTTGGAATAGCACTAATTCTTCTGTCTCGTGATGCCTTGAGATAACCATACAGTTATGGTTAATGGATTTTATTGTTTGTTGTCCCAAAGGAGGTGAAATTGGATTTCAAAGATACATTAGTCTCCAACTTTTAATGACTCTCTGCTTATAATGGCTTTGCCTGTACTTCTGCCAGGGCAACAGACCCAGGCAAGCAATTCTGAATTGTTGAGATGTGGTGATGGAAGAAGTAAAGACTTCCACCGAGGAAGTCCTAACACTAGGAGACCATAAATGTCCCACAAAACTTAAGAAAATCCTGAACTTCTAGAAGTTAAGAAGTAGTATAGTTATTTCTGATATTACTGAAGTCTTGTTTAAGAGGTGTCTTAGTCCTGTCCGACAGTGTGCAAGAGAAAGTAAGAGAACCATTTGCTCTAGAAAAAAGTATTTCTGTTATGCTGAGATTTTGCTGTAGTATCTCAAATTTGAGTTATTTTGGTACTTATTTCAACAGGAACAATACAATAGCAAGGGTGTCTTAATTTTGTTATAGAAGTGAAATATTTATAAATTCTCCAAAGTAATTCTGTGTTTTAAAGGGCATATTCTCTATTTGTACAGGATGCATCATGGAAAGAAGTTCAACTTCTTCAGCCTAAGGCAGACTTCAGCCTTAATTACAGAGTAGTGGCTAGCACTTCCATTGCTTTAGGCTTAAAAATGATGGAGACAGAAAAGTAGCCTCTTATCAGTAATTGCTTTTCTTCATAATGTATAACTTCTATTCTCTATCTTTAACTATTCCCACGTCTGGTATAATTTAGGGAGCAGGCTAACACACTGTTGTTACTTTTTCTTACCTCAGAGCTGCTAGATGAGGGGACAAAAAGGCAAGCAAGAAAAAAAAGGGAGAGGATTGGAATTAGGATAGAGGATAGAATGGGTGGTGAAATGAAATTTTTACTGATTCAGTCTGTGCTGAATGATTCAGTCTTATTTTCTGCACTCCCCTGGTTGTTAGTTATGGACAAGGACTAGAAGATTTGCCAGATGTCTTTAAAAAAAAGCCAATTATCAAAGTGTTTTAATCCTCTCTAGTGTCAGATTCCTTCACAAACTTGTTCCTTGTGCCATTCATAGCTTATTATTGACTTAGTATGTTGTTTGTTTTTCAAAGTCTGACCTGATTAACTGTCTAGGAACAATTAGCACCATGATGATACAAATACAGTATTCAAAGACATTTGCTTCAAAAGGATCAGTTTCAGTATTTACAGAACTGAAGGTGGTGGGATTCAGCTACAGATTAGTCCAGCCATTAGAAAAGGAGGCAAACACTGCTTGTGCAAATACTTTCGCTACATCTAAATTGAATACACTGAGGCTTTGGAAGAAGGAAGGGTAAAAATTCCAGCTGCCTCCTTTCTTTCTAGCTGAAACGTGGAGGTACAAGGGTGTAGCTAAGCTTACCTTATTCAGTCACCCAGAAAAAGACACCACTTGAATGCACTCTCTGAATAGAAGGCACAATGGTAATAGCAACGTCACACAACAGAATGGCTTCTGCCAAATCGCCTTAGCTTTCTGCATGATCATCAGGATCAGCAATCTCTCAACCAGCCCATTCTCCAGGTTTTGCTGTAGCAGTATGCTTTAATTTGAGATTACTCTTGCACATACACAAGAAACAAATAATTCTTGAGGGATGGTTTAAAGAGGAAAAAAACACAACAAAAGAAATGTCACAATCCAGAAGAGCCAAATATTGGAAGGTGAAAGGAAGATTAAGAAGAAATTGCCTGTTACAGAACTTCATTAAAGCCATTTATTAGCTTTGTAATGCCTACAGTCTTCTGGCTCCAGAGTTTTTTCATATGGGGGGTGGATAAGGGCACATTTCACTTTCATTTGCATTCTTGATCCCTGCTGCTCTGTTTATGGCATTGATGCTATTCATACAGTCTTTGCAATATTAATTTTTAATTTATGATGCTCATTAGGAGACACTTAAAACAGAACAATTATCATTTATCTTGATATATTATTTACTAAGATTTGCTGTCATGGTAAGGGACCTGTGATTAGTGGGAGGGGAATAAAAAGCAGTTCCAAAAGGTGCTTGGCTGAATGGACTGAATCTGAGGAAATGGTTGTCACCACTGAAGGCCTGAAGTGCTGATGTCTAAGCAAAAGACTTGCAGCACCTAATCAAAACTCAGGAGGAACCTTTGAAGACAAGACTGGGACAGTGCTTAATGAACCTGCAGGATAATAGTAATGAAACTCTCCTGTAGACCACCAGCTCATCAATTATTCATCCTGCTTTTGTCCTGGTACTTTACTGTCTTCCCTTTTGTCTCAATATGATTACCTTTTTTTAATTCCCTATATCCTCATTTTCCTTTGGTGGTGTTGCTGACGCGTACCCCTGGTAACACTTCCTCCCTGGGAAATTCTGTTTCTTGAGGTAACTGTACAGTATCCACAGGAACAAGATAGGTAAATTGTGCTCTTTGAAGGCATTTGGATAACCGTGCTGCATTTATTAAGACTTAGTAAGCCAGATCACTGACATGACAGCCTTGGAGAACCTGATTTGTTAAAGGCTACCACACTGGAAACTCAGAATAATTTATGCAGTTCTTAATTAATTTTTAGGGTTTAGTAAGTTATTGTGACACTATGTTGTTATTATATGGCAAAACAGAATTTCAAATAGTAGTGACCTACTCGGAATATATCAGACATGCTCTTTCCTCTCCCGCTTCCATAACTGTCCCTCTTACAGGACTTCTGAGAATCCCTGCCTTTAGTCTTTAAGTTCCCAGGTTGTTTATGATGTATGCTTGTGCAGAAGAGAAGGCAAATTGGATGTTTTGGAGCCTGATAATTGCAACTCTGTATCTGAAACCAGTTGTGGTATTTTTGACTCTGTTTTGTTTTGTTATTTTTAGACTTCCTGAAAGGGATATTATTTCTGTTTGTTTTCTGTTTGACATCAAAGCAGGAACAACAAATTACTAATTTTGTAACCTATTCCCTGGACCCTTGGCTTTTAATTTTTTGTACCATTGCACAGCAGCAGTGGAACTGTATGCAGAAAACCTCAAGGGCCAATACCATCAAACACCTTTGAGACACATGCACCATTCCCTGCCTTTTTTCTGTTGAAAAACTTGACACTGCAACTAATCTCAAAGGCAGCCACTGTATTGATGAACTGTATTTTCTAGGGGGAAGGATAGGGAAGGAATTACAAATTATGAGGTTCAGCAATTCTGGCACCTTTTTTTCTCTTCCACCTTCTGGATTTTGCACACTTGTATTTAGAATGTATTTATATCAAAAGGGGAAAACAAAAATCCCTGTGTCTGGTGTAATGGGAAAGCTGATGCAACAGTCTGTGATGACTTCTTCAAAATAGTGTAATAAGGACAGTACACAATGCTGCAGCTTGTATTTATGCTATGTAGCATGTTTCATCTCCAAACCAGTTTATAACCTTACCAGAGTTATCTTTGCAGCACTCCTGTGGGCAAGGCACATAGGCATTGTTAGCCTCTTTTTTATGTTGGATCAGAACTTCATTAGGCACTGGAATGCAAATACAGAAAGACATGGGGGAATGTATTCAATGCACAAATAGGTAGTTCATGTTATTTTGCACCCTGCTGTAGATTCAGATCCTTTTGTAAAGAAAACACTGCAGAATGATGATTTCTGCCCTTTCCCCAGCAAGACCAGCTTTGACTATTGCTGCACATAATTGGTGTTTAGAGTTAGTCACATGCTAAACCCGAGAATATTTATCTGATGATATTTGTTGTCTTCATTAATTGACATAATATTCCCAAAGAGTTTCCTTATTTTTATTCTACATGAACTCACTTAGATAGAATGTTAAAAATCATTAACATAGTTTGGAGATGTAAATCCTGTGGTCTGATACGAGATGAGCACTCAGAGCTGCAGCCTGACCCACGCATGAGCGATGTGACACATGCACATGTCAAACTGCAACCCCACACAGGAGCTAGCTTGTCTCCTGGAAACCTTATAGATGTGTTAGTGTGGTGTGCTCCTGGGCTCACTGTGATGGAGCAGGGGTATGAGGAGTCAGGCAGCATTACCCTGTACAGTGATAAATGGAGGTTTCCTCATGCCCCTGTGCTCTCTCTGTAAGCAGGCACCAGGATTCGAACAGCCCATCTGAAAATGAGTGTTGGATTAAAATCAAGACTCTCTAGCTTTTTCTAGCCATTCCAGCTGGTGGTACTGGGTTTCATTCATCACCTCTAAAGAACATTTTTGGATTAGCCTTACATCTTTCCAAGCAAATCAAACCTTAGCTGCTCTGATAATTTAATGTTAGAATTGCAATTTACTATAAACCTTCTTAGCAGGCAGGTAATCAACTTAACAGAGTTTATTGCACAAGCAGCTGTTCAGCAATCTAATATTATTATTTTTTTTACCTGTTATTTGCAGCTGCAGAACAGGATAAATCCACATTAGTTCCAGTCTGCCTGACAAACAATCTCATCTCTGCCATGTTCTAATTTTTGATAACTTTCAAGATCTGGCTTCTGCAAACTAAGAAGCACATAAATTGAACAAAATAACTTTGAATAAAACAAGCCTGCTTAGTTTCTCTGGTGTACATGCCAAAGGTTTGGCAGTTATATGCCATGTTAGTGATTTCTTTTTTTTGTTTGTTTTTTTGGCTTCTGCTTTCTTTGTTTGTTTTCAAAAAGGGTTTACCTATGTTTGTCAGTGGTTAGTGGAATCACTAATGTTTTAACATGATAAGAGGAATAACCCCAGGTGCTTATAGCATTTGAAACAAGGCACAGCAATGAGGTGAGATGAATAGGCATGTTCTTTCTAAAGATGGTGTGTGCAGTAACAATATCGGGGCTTTTAAACCATAATCCTGTTTCCCTAAAGCGTTCTTCATGATCAAATTCAGCTTTCATTGAATGTGGCAAGGGGGGAAAACTGATAGTGTGCATGTCACTGCATAGCATGGCATAGCTCTTTTAATGCTGGCCCTTTATAATCTTTGTAAGGTCTTGTAACTTTTCTGAATTTTGCCCAGGGATAACTTTTCCCTTATTTTAACATATTTCCTTCTGTCTGGTTTGGCCAGTAATTGACTTTGTCCTTTTTTCATTTATTTCTCTGCCTCCTGGTTGTAGCATCTTCTCCCTGGAGTCTCAGGTTAGAAGTTTTCCCTTTTGTGAAACCATGACAGGTGCCTAATTGAATGATGAATGTCCCTTTATTACTCTGTAATTGAACTGCCAGCTTTTTGATTGGTTTGTGGAGATGCTCCACTCCTCATCAAGCACTGCGGGGGGCTCCAGGGCTGGCAGTCTGGGCCTACCCTCCATCTGTCTAATCACATCTCTCCCCTACTTGGGTTTTGGGTGGGGAGGGGGCTTGGGGGGAGGGAAGTCATAATAAATTATGCTAATTCGGCATCGCTGTGACAATAGAAATATTGCACTGTTACGTGCGTGGTGGCGGCAAATGCGAGAAGACGTTTTGTCGTCGTGGCTGCCTGGCCTGACAGGCTCTCAATGAAGATTAATGGCCCTCACCTGAGTGACAGAGCAGGGGATTGTGGGGCAGCGAGGGTCATTCATCATACTCTGACAGGTGTCATTCACTCTGACAGCCGTACCACTGTTGCCTAGCTAGTGGTTCCATTTTTCTGCCAGTTAAGCAAGGAGTTTAATAACATCCCCAGAATTAAAACTCATTCTTTGTAGCAGGTCTGACAGCTGAAAATAAGAAAATCAATTCTTCACATGTTATAGCACAGTTAACTGACTAGGGTTTTGACTTTAATTTAGTCTTTGGGCTGAATTTCAAGTAGGCTGCTTTTGTAAGACATCATCTATTAAAATTTACCAATAGCACTAACTTCACTTTTATTATTGTGGCTGGATTAAAATGCAGCCTTTAATAGTGGATGTCATCTTCATTTGGTGCAAGCTCAAGTTCTTACAGCTCTGGTGAGGGATATTCGACTTCATCCTCATTAGTGATGTTTATAGCTTCTCTCTTCATTAATATTGATCCATTAAACTACTGAGAAAAACAAGACAGACACTAATATGAACCACTTTGTATCATTAAACTGTTTGGATTTCTTGGTTTCAGTCATTCTAGCAAGCTGAATAAAATATTTCAGAAATAAAAGAAAAAAAAAAAAGAAGAGACAGCACAAACTTCTGGCTACTCTTGGTGGGAAGAATCAGTTAGCCTTATGGCTCTGTGCTGCTGATGGCTTTGTGCTTCCGAATGGGGCTGGCTAATCCTGGGGAAACACAATCTCAGTTTGTGTTTAATATCTCAGCTAGTGAAGCTAGGACAAAAATGTTTGTTGCCTGTTTCATTTAACTCATTAAGAACTGTTGTAGCTAAGGGACAGGCATGACTAGCCAGAAGCTGTGCATGGAAATATGAATGAAGAAGACAGATTGATGTCTGTTTGTGTAACTTTGGAGTTTTGTGATTCACCAGCCTGACACCACCACAAAAAATGCAACCAGGATGCAGAGAAGGGTGAGACCAAGTGTTTCCAGTGGACCTGGAAGTAGTATTGTTGCTGTATAAGGTCAAAATGAGCTGTATCCACAGAAATGTGTGTGGTTTGGGTTGATGTAATCTAGAAGGATTAATTCCACAGGGAGTAAGTGTCAAAAAAAGGCTGCTAGGGTGATCAGGAAAATACAGAGCTATCTTATAAGGAGAGAACAAAGGACTCCAGCTTGTTTGGACTAACAGAATGATGGCTGAGGAGGACTGTGACTGCTCTCTACAAATACTTCAGGGGAAGTAAACATGGAGAGTTGAGGAGAGGACTGTCTTGGTGGGACAGCCCAGGCCATTTCTTCCCATCTGTGTTCTTATAAAGCAGCCATAATTTGTCTCCATGTAGATAATAAATCAAGAACTGAAAGAAATTGCATGTGCACTTCTCAGTCTCACTGAGATATTGTGAGGAAGGAAAGGTTTGGTTACAGGCTGTGAGGGAGGACAGGAATTTATCACACGTTAGGAAATTTATTTCTGTCTCTGTTGCAAGTGGAGAGGGAGTCTAGGACAGCAAGGCTCTTCCACAGAGACTTATTCAGGTATCTGGAGTTTTATGAGAGAAGTTTGTACTCCTCGGTGGTGTAAGTACGGAGTTCTCTGCTTATATTTTTATAGAGAGCATCTTATAGTAAGCCTTACATTCTTGCAAATTTTTCTCTCTACTCAGTGTAAAATGTTAAATTATGTCCTGTGGAGGCTACTCTGCTTTGAAAGGAAAAATTTTATCCTCTGTTTGTTGTTAGTGTAATGAGTGAGCTGCATTTAAACAAACAGTGTAGAGGTAAACTGGATACATAGTGTAGAAAAGCAATTTGACTATACAGAGTAATAGATAACATTTTACAGGTCTCTATTTAGTCTTAGCTGATTGTGTATGTATGTGGTGTTTCTTTCTAGTGCAAAGAGAGGCAAAAAGTGGATGTTGGGTTTTTTTCTGAAATCATTAACAAATCATGTCCTCTCTAGTTCCTGCAGGTTATTGCAGTTTTTTGCACATGAGACATTAACTAATAACATGATTTTGGGCAGACTCTGAGGTCAGAAGACGAATATTGTATGGATGACCCTGTACATGCGTATAAGGGCAAAGGAATGTCTCTGACCAAGAATTATGTAAAGTGGCATGTTTAGGCCCTGTCTGACTCTTGAAAATGAAATAGAACCTTGGGCTCTATTTGGTTCCAGTTTTAGCCTGGATTGGAGGAGAAGGATCATCAGTGTTTTGAATTGATATGATAAATTGTTTGTAAGTTTGCTTTTATTATTTTTTAACTGTGCAGCCAAAATCATGTTTATTCTGAGTATTTTTAATGTGTAGATACATGGTGTGTGAATGAAGTGAAAATAGAGAAGTGGAAGGGCTTAGGTGTTTTCTAGTAGAACAATTGCTCTTGTTTTCAGTATCACTCATAGAAATGAGGATTGGTTTAAAATTATGGGACTCACTGAATATTTGGAAGCAAGTCTTTTCACTAAAGGCAGGTTTTTCATAAGGCAACTCTAAATAAAGAAATGGTTATGAACCCAAATAATTATGCCCTCTAATAACTTTTATTTCAGGTAATAAGAGAAACATGATTAAAACATGCCTATTACCTCATTAATGCAAATGGCTCTTTGTTAAGTAACTTCAATTTTTCCCTTCTCAATCTGGCTGGCTCTGCACTCCAAAAAGAAGACTCAATGAGAGATACACATGCAAAAAAATAGGAATTTCAAAGTCAGAAATACCTGTCTGTAGGAATAAATTAATACAAGTTTGTTGTTTGGGGTCTTTTTTTCCTGAGCCACAACTAGGTATCTCACCTACCTTTCCTCATCATTGTCACTCTAATCTGACAAAAAGTTGCCCTGAATTTCCATGTATCCAGATCTTAGTGCAATTTATGTGCTCAGAGGCACCCAATGGCTTGTCAGAAGATACTGTAGGATCTTTTAGAAGTTTCACCCCAAACGGAAAGGGAATACTTTGATGCTTTCTGTAGTAATTTTCTATAGAAGAAATTCCTAGCATGCATATTGTGCCTGCCAGGCTTAGTTAATCACAAGGAAGAACTTTCTCTATTATCATCTATTATGCAATAAAGTCTTTATACTAATCAGTTTCTCCAAGAATTTGTAATAACTAAAAGGTGCTGGAAAGTTTTGGATACTTCATGCTAGCAGCTGCTGAAGGCCACCAAGTGAGTGGGTGACTGCTATGAGTCCATTGTGTTTTGCCAAAATCTGACTTTTCTCTGTCATTTAACATTAAAACAATGTACAGAACCTGCTATTTGACATCATCCAATAGGACAGGATATATAATTCCAATTTAGGAAGTGCTGACCCTGGTGAATTGTGAGGCAGAGATGAGATTAACACCCTGTTCTGCATTCCCTCTGACAAGCTGGCCTAGTTATTTTAAGACGTAGGAAGGTATTAACCAGTGCAAATAAAAATAGCAAAAGGAGTGCTAAAGTAGCTTCTTACTGAGCTGACTGTACTTCCCGTTCTAATTATTTTCACTCAGCCCCTAAGCACTGCCAAGAGTTCATTCTTTCTGTATTTTTTTTTTCCCCACCATGAATCCTGGCACCTGTTCATCGTGTCTTTGTTCTGGGTAACAACATCTGTATGGAAATCTTCAACAATGTTTTGGGGTTTTGAGTGGATTCTTATTACATTACTTAAACCAAAAGAAATGTGTTTCCACAGCATGGCCAGATGCCTGGCTTAGGTGAAGGTTTCACTGGCTATAAGAGCCTTAATGACTGAGTATATAAAATCTCTTGGGCATTTGAAGTGGGTTTCCCAGCCATCTACAAGTTTGCTAACCTATCCATAAGGAAACTCTTAACTACCCATGCCTAGATACCACCATGGGAAATCTTGAGTATTACTATGTCCACTTACTCCAACGCTCTCATCGAACTAAAATGAACAAAGTCAACTAACTTAGCTGAGTGGACTGGTTTTTAATTTTACCATTAGATATTGACCATTTTGTCAGCTGTTTTGTGGTTATAAAAAGGCATTCAATTCAATTTTTATGTAAGCGAAGCTTTTGTCCAAGATAGCTATAGATGCATAGTCACTGAGGAAAGTGTAAAGTACTGAAAGTTTGATACTAAGTGTACAGCAGTGAAAACATGACTTAAAGAGGAGATTATGCAAGCAATTTGATTCTAGCAGGATCAATTACAGTAGAAGTTAATTTGATAGGGATCATAGACCTACACTGTAGCCAATTAGTAGGATGAAACTGGAGTACACACAACAAAAGGGCCTGATAATAAGCAAAGTGCTTAGGAACAGAAGCCAAATGAAAATGAAATAAAAGGCTGTCATCCAAAAATCTCTGGTCTTGAGAACATGGGACAGCCTCCAAATGGATGATTACGGCATTTATCACAAGGTACATTGGGTCAAAATACTCATTAAGGTTGGTACAGAAATAAACAGGAAACTGCATTCAAGAAAAACGTGATTTGGAAAAGAAAGAAAATGCTAATCTAATCTGCTACCAGTTCTCTTGGATCTACAAAGGTACCATACATGCTTATGTTCATTCTGCTTTTCCGATCATAATTCTTTGTCTGAGTTCGGTTTTGCTGTTTGCTTTAGGTTTGGTGGTGGTACTATAAAAGAGAGAGGTATTTCCAGAGACTGGTCCAACCTAGTGGTAAGGCCGCCAATATACTTTGTCAGTGACAGTTTCCCCTGACAGGCAGGAGCTCAAGGTGTGTTTCAGATGAAGCACATCAGATTAATACTTAAATATCCTTTAGTATGAGGTAGATTTGTTCTAGTTGCAGGAGAACAGCAGCTAGAACACAACCCCAAACACAGGCACTGCATGGTGACACTGCAGGTGGATGGCACTTCAAGGCATAATGGTAGAAAATAAGATGTACGCTTTAAGGTATAATGCTGCAAGAATGACTTTGGCCAGCTGCAGATGTTACCAGAATCTAAAAGAGTTACAGTAAATAACTTATGTCAGGTTGGTAATATGATGCTTGTGGAAACTGACCCAATGGCACAGGGGCACAGTAAGGGGATGAATCAAGGAAGCCTCTAGGAAACCAAATACTCTCCTAAAGAATGACACTTGGAAAGGTTTGGGGCAGAAGGAATGAAAATGACTTTTCAAGTAGAAATAGCCAGAAACAGACCCTACTACATTGGAGTTAAGAATTCTGAGAGTGTTTGAGAGACAGGAGACTTATCAAAGAAAGTTTATTTCAGATTATGCTGAGGAGTGCCACTGGAACCATGCTAGTAGATTCATTTTAAGGCCTGAAAAGAACTTCACGTTTATTACTTTTGTAATACAAACCAAAGCACCTTATCTTTTAATTTTGCATTAAGCTGCTAATGTTTACTATCTGAGCATACCAGATGCTTACACTAAGAAGGCTTCTTTCTAGAAGATTTCAAATTGTTAAAAATATACCATCTTTTCCTTGCTTAAAGCATTCTTTTTTTAAATTATTAATTTTATCTTTGTGGCTGCCAACTATTTATCATCTTGCACATATCTCCTGCTGATTTAGAGATCAGCACATGGATGTCTTTTGTTCGTATTCAAAAGTGGATTACTCTTCATCATGTGATGCAATAATCAGAGTCCTAACCTTCTTTTGGGTAACTCAGACACGTTATGGAAGTGTGTCAGTCAATGTTATTGCCTTTAACCAAAAAGTAATTTTATTAGCAATCGGTTGATAAAACCTGTCTTCTTCCCCCCCCCCACCATAAACTAATGAAGTAATTAGTATTAATTAGCATTAATTCTGATCTTTCTTAGTTTTATACATATCTCATCCAAAATCAGTGTTTTCATAGCTTTTCATAAAGCCAATGTCAGGCTGTTCATCTTAGCATTATCTTAATTATCCTATTTATACTTCCTAGTCATTAACCTTCTCCTAGACAGTAGATGAAGCAAATCAAAGGCATGGATGGAAAATCTGTGGCATGCATGCCACAAAGAAATTTAGCTAAAGAGCTCCTATGTCATGGCTGGGAAAAAACCCTGTAGTTTTCAAGATGTCAGTGCTGTTACACATGAAAACAGTGACCTGTTCCTCACAAAGTAAAAATGGATAATCTCTGAATCTGCTATAAAAAGTTGGAAAAATACTGAATGCGTTGTTGTGTGGCTATGGATGAGCAGAACCCTTTTAGTTTACCCAGGAACTGTCTCTGGGCTTTACAAGCTCTTTAAAATTGGAGGTGCCAAGGCAAGAAAGAAATTTTTGCACATTAAATTCATCTTAGTCTGGATCTTAAGTTTTGTTAATAAAGCACAAATTTCTTAGAAAATTGCCCAGGGTTTGCTGTTGAAAACCTCCTGGGGACTGAATTTGAATTCATGCCTGATGTGGGTAGGGATCTCCAGTAGAGATCTCTCTCTGCAGTGGACAGTTCAGTTCAGATCAGGCATCAATCTTTCAGAGCATGTTCCTCTTCCTCCTTAACATCAGTATCAGGCAGATGCAGGGTCTGTTGATGGTGTTTTAGGGATACATCAAATTATCATTACAAATCAGTTCAGAAAAATTTATCTGGTATTACTCAAGGTAAAAACCTCTTATAACCTGTGAAATTAATGAGCGCACTGTTCAGCATACATCCTCCTGTTATATTTCCTTGAAAGTGGGTGTATGTTAAAATCCAGATACCTTCATTTATTGTAAAGATGGGAAAATATTTACCATTTTTTTCAGATTAATTTTGAGAATCTGTTTGGAAAGAAATGGTAATGAAATGATAATATTTTCACTGTTCTTGTAGGTAACGGCAGATTTCAGGTTATTTTGTTATTTTTCCCTGAAATTTCAGCAGCAAGTTCATATACTGAAAGATTTGACACCTGAGAAATAGCATCAGATATACAATATTAATCTAGCAGGTTGCAGTTTTACACGAGGATAAAAAAATACAGTGCTTTTTAAAATATTCTTCTGAATTTATGGACATCAGTCAACAATCTGGAAACATACTGGCTCAGTCTGTAGTACTGTAGGAACCACTTCAAGTATCACTGTTACTCTAATTCTTGAGGCATTAATATTGATGATAAACATGAAAAAAAGAGTGTATATTGAAATGTTGAAAGAAGTATGTATGCTGTGGAAGCTGAAATTCAGAAAATGCTGGTAATCCTTCCTTGTAGGCTCAGGCTCTCCATGGGGAGCAACTGTATTCCAAGTCCATCCCTCTGCTTTAAACACTCTGTTATATGATTATTATTCCTTGCTCCCTATTGATAGGTCTGGAGTTTACATGAGTCATGGTGTCATTCTGAAATTCATATTGGTAATGACACATAGAACTAGGTTCTTAATTTAGCCATCTCAGTTAAATGTCTGAGGCTCATTGATATGAATCTCCAGGCTTAAAATTTCCTGACTTGGTGTCTCTGTTGGCAAAGCAAAGGTGGCTGAGAGAAGAATGCTCTGATTCAACAAGGCTCACATGATATTTTTCATTAAGTTAATAGAAATGTGGAATAATTTCCTTCAGAAAACTACTCTGGAGGTCATCTGGAGCATCCTTACAGGCAGTAGCTGATGATGGCTCCTAGTGGACAGTCTGGCTTCTAGTTACTATCTTGCTAAAGGTTAGGTTCTTGTACAAGGTGGAAAAACAAAAACAAAACCAACAAACAGCAAAACCAACCAAACAAAACCCTGCACAAAGAACAACAACAACAAAAAAAAAAGCCAAAATACTATTAAATTTAGTGTAACTATGGTAGCTCATTTATAGAACTTGATAAATATCATCATGTCATAGTGTGATTAAGAAATAAAACCAAGTGGTTTTACTTGAAGATTTCTACATGTAGAACATTTATATAGGAAAAACAGCTGAGATGATGTAATAGTTGAAGTACTGCTGAAGATGAGCAGTGTGGGACATAGCTAGATCTAATTAAACACACCAAAATTAGCATAGAGACAAAGTGTAAAAATAAATAGAATCACATGGGAAGATTAATTCTAATTTTTTTTTAATTCAATTTAAAAAATTGTATTTAATACTGAGACAAATATCTATGTAAAAGACCTTGGGGAGGTTCATTAAAAAGTAACTACATTAGCTGAGAAAAAATTTACCCACCTTTTCTGCCTATGTGCAGTCCCAACTGCACAAGTACCTGTTTCATTTGAAGTCTTCATGATCATACTGCTATGAAAAATTCTACAAACACTATGTATTGGTTCTTTCCATATGCATGCATTCCTTAGATGGACTATTGTTCGCTGTCACTGAATAGGAGTGTTTTGGTATAGGAAACTATATTCTTAATTTTTAAACTAGCATCAGCACTAGACCCAAAAAGTGACTACAGCACATTACTAGCAAAGCGTCCCGATGTATGTTGATAATAATAAATTGGGTTGAAGTACTATAAATGGTGCTGCTTCCAGACTGAGGTATGTCATCAGTAAATCTCACACTATTGTAACCCACCAGGAACAACAAACACAAAGCTACTGAGAGACTGAAGAAATCAAAGGAGTTTGTATACAAGATTTAACAAAACATGGCACCTGATGACACCATTATTCTCTGGTCTTATGACATTGGCTTCCATTTCTCAGACTTTTCCATTTATGACAGACTACACGTTAACTGTTTGTGATGCTGCACTTCCATCATCTGCTGTGTCTTATAATAATAATTCTTCTGAGCTACTTTTTGTGTTCCTCTTATAATACAACATAGGAGAGAATTTCTTGCCCCCCTTCCTGGCTCCAAGGAGTTTTATGTAAAAGCTGATGTGCTTTTAAATGCTCTGCACATCGCCAGTGCTAGAAAGTCAGCCTGAACCCTGGAAACAATAGCTACTTGTTTACAGATTTAGAACAGAAGATCAACTTGATTTTTTTTTTAAGTCCCAAACATTCTTTTCCTTTTTATTTTTCAAATCTGACAGGCCAAGAGTTGTGGAGCACTGTCATTAGAGTGGCCACTACAGAACCTGCAAGTTCTCACCTGTGCCAGTTGGTGCAAACAGCTACAGGGAATGTGGTGGCCCTCTCAGGGAAATAGGTGCTTCTACCATCCCAATCAATATTTATAAAAATTGTGAAAAGAATAAAAAGCCTGGGGCTCAGATAATTTGCTTATCTAAGTGTTTTGCCGCTTGCAGGGTACCTCTTGAAAATGAGGCTGGCTTACCTCAATTTCTGCAGCTGATGGCATTGCATCAGCTTTTCATCATCCTCAGTTTCCACTTTTCTTTGGCTTGCTGTCAGAAGTCTCCTCTGCTTGATTTTCTTCCTTCCCACACTGCACCGTCCATCTTTACTCCAGATGTGGGAAGCAGAGGTTAAACCCCCCATTCCCTTTTTCGGTCTGTTTTCAAATAATGATACCATTATCTTTCAGCAGCAGGACTGGATAGCATTAGGTATCTCCATTCATTCAGTACATCAGTCAAACCAGCTAAAGAATATATTAGATAGAATCACAACTTTATCTGTCCAATACATAATATACCAATGTAGCACAAGAAGGGCTGCTCAAATTGATTGAATTGGTTTTTCCTACAGAGCTGCTTTGTGTATAGTGGGAAATATTCTGTATCAAACAATCTACATTAACAGCAGCCACGGTGTGACTAATCTCAGCAATGCTAATACTGTATAATCTCAGAACACTTGAACAGGAGGATCAGTGTTCCACTCACTTCATATAAATGGCCTATATAAAACCTTATAAAACCCATCAGACAAAGGTTAGCTACTGCTACATTTAGAGCCTGGTGTTTATGACACAGGTGGGGTGTAGCAAACACAAACCCTGATCTCACAGGCAAGCAACCTTGGATCTAAGTGACTAAAGCCATCAACAGATGTGTCATCCACCTTAAAAGAAATAAAAACAATTAAAAAAAAAATCTTCCTTTTATTTCACAGCATTTATTAAACAGTGATCTCCTTATAAATTTTTCCAAACTGAACTTTTTGTGTCCAACCCTTTAAAACAGTAAGCTACTCACCTGAGCCAACTGCAGAAGGACAAAGTATTTGAAGATTCCAGGGTGATGGAAGATTGTCAACATTAGCCTGCAGAGAAAATAAAAATCCTGGAAACAGTGCTCAGGGGAGCATGAAATTGAAACTTCTGCTAGGAAAAGCTTTCAGCTGAAGAGAGCTTTTTCGAGCTTTCTCTCATGGTGTGTAATAACGGGTTTGTACAATTTCCTTTTCCAGGTTGTATAAGGCCAGAGCTGGTGGCTTTGATGCACTTTGGCTCAGGCAGGAGGGAAGATGAGCTCCAAGGATTTGCTTCCCTGAGGGAGATGGCATTTGGTACAGTGGGAGAAGAGAGCGAGAAATAGTGACCTGAAGAACATGAGTTCAGCTCCCAGCCACGACTGCATTTTCATTCTGCAGTTCTCACTGGTGCTGCCTCTACAGTTTGAGCAGTTAGTGATAGATCATTTCTGTTCAGGAAGATCATCTGTTTAGAAGGTCAGTTCTTTGCAGAGGTTGTTTGGATGTTTTGTTTGTTTCCTGGTTGTTTTTTTTTTTCTTTTTACTCTTTAAGTTCTAAAAGCTAACTGCCAAATAATACTTCTGTTGTTATTCTAAGTCTTTGTGTACTGGCTTCTCCCAACAGCTGTGCCAGGACAGTGCTGCAGTAGGGCCTGTCTTTTACTCTGTTTTCCCCCCTTTTCTATCATTCTAAAAAATCACACAGATAGAAATTTTTGATTTAGACCCTGATTGTCTCAAAGAAAGAGGGAATTATTTATAATCAGAGGGGAGCAGGTTTTCATCACTGTAGATTGATGCATGTTTTAGAGCATTCACATTTAAGATGTCCAGAATATAATCTGCTAGATCCTTGGTGGATTGTAAATTTCTAGATTTGGGCTACTTTTTTCTTTTTGTCTGCTGAGGAAAGCTTTATGATCAATATTACATTATCTTGTCTGTAGAATGGGGCCCCTTCTTACTATCAGGAAGCCTTTTCTTTACTTTCATACCAATAAAGTGTTTCTGAGACCAGGGTTCATTCCTAATAAGCAACTTGAGAATTTCTCCTGAACTAAGAAATATTTTCCCCTCTGTGTGCCCTAAGCTTCAGAATACCAAGGAGCTTGCATGCTTTGATTTTAAGACAGAGCTTACAGACTAACAGCTTTTTTATCACCTTCCATCAAGAAAAAAGCCTCCAGGTGGATTAAGCTCTGTGTATAAGAAGCTTACAAGGTAGCAGGTGTCAAGTCCCAGTAAAGGTCATTCCATTAGGGCTATTCTCTTCTCAGACACAGCTTTCCTTGTGGACTTGTGTAAAACTGCCACTGAGACATTGGTGCACTGTTTTGCAGGGCAGGGATGTTGAGCAAAATGCTGAAGCATGCACAGCATATTTGCCCAGGGATTTTAGGCTGAAGTCTAGCTGTAGGAATGTGGCCCAGATAAAATACAGTGGCACTGCTAGAGACTGGAAGCTCGGTAGGAAAAATAGCTTCCCATGTTTCTGGTCCAGTCATCCAAAAAGGTCCAGATGAAGTAGACAGACAGGGTGTTGACAGTATACCATAGAAAAAGTTGTCAGTTGTTAAAAAGAATTAAGAATCGAAATCCTTGTTGTATTATGATTGAGGGTCTGGAATGAGCTTGAAATATACTTGATGCATCCCATTGTCTATTGTTACTAGATCAAAGGAGAAAGACTGTAAAAATGAGTAAAAATCATGTGACAACTCATGCTGCCAGACATTTCAAGGCATGAGCAGACAGCATTCAGTCAGCGCTCTTGGATCATATTTCTGATTGTATCTTCACAAAAACAAGGATCAGAAACAGAATTTCCTTTTCTTCTTTTTTCTTTTTTTTCCCTTCAATGAGAATGATGTAACATGAGGAGCTCCAGCCATACATGTACACCTTTCTTGCCCAGGCTGCACCATGGAGCTTTGCCCCTAGATGTGGGCTTATGGTGGGGTGAGCAGAAGGTGAAGGGTGGAAGAGGCCAGCACAGCATGATAATAGTTTCAACATTTGAGAAAGCTGCTCTAAGTGACATCTTGGGAGGAACAGTTTGAAAAGCTTTATTCAAACTTGTGCTGTTTCAAAGCACACTGTATGAAATCTTGCATGCCTATATAAAAATTTAAGCTGAAGAAGTGACTTGCAGCAGACAACCATCCTTCTGAAAACTGAACTGGTCTTATAGAAACCAGACTACACTGCAGGAAAGAAATGGTGAGAAATCTAATCAGATAAGCACAAACAGCAATGAATTCAAAGCCTCAATGTATCTGTGAAGGAGAAAAACTGCCATAGAGATACGTTAATGACATTGCAGAGAAGTCAAATTTTTCTGCTTCTATCTTCATTTCAAATATCTTGAGCAAATACCAGTTTTCAGCCAGTAAAGATGAGCCATTGATTGATTGATTGACTTGTCAATAAAAGAAATATTACTACCAGATGATGTCATGATGATAAACCATCTGAAAATATATGCATAAGAGTTGTGAAGGATCTTAAAGTAGAGAGGCTGAACCACTGGGAAGAAAGTGCTAAAGGAATCTATTATACCAGAAGACAAAAAGTAGCACAGGCACTAGTTGTCCTATTTTCTGCACATTTAATATGGCTAGAAAAGATCCACTTGAGAACTTATTTGGACTTCTGAAAAAATTTTTGATCAACAAGAAGCATTACTGCAAGTTTTGTAATGGGCTTTTCTGAATATGAGATGCTCAATGGTGTGAATGTTAAAAAGTTATCGAACATCAGCTGATCCAAAAGCAATTGCCTGCGTACGTGCCCTTAGCCTGCAGCAAGAGTGAGGAATTTTGGATTGCCTATATCCTCTTCACAGAAACAGTGCATCTCTGCTTGGATTTGTAGAATGGTATAAAAAAGATGAGTTAAGCGTTCCTGTTAACTGTTCCACAAAAACAAGAATCAGAAGTTATTTCAGAAAATTAGAGTCAGTTGAAATGGATTAAGAGAATCACTTTGCAGGCAGTGGATAAGTAACCTCATGGAAATTGGTCATATTTCACAGTTCTCATTTTAGGTCAGGTAGACATCTCTGTGCATGTTCATATTAGATGGAGATAAAAACAACCCTGAGGGCAAATAGACCTTCAGGCTTTGGAACATAAACTGTGCTCTGATTAATAGGGTAAGGAGGAAACTTAGGACAGTGAGGACAGTGCTACACCCTATCTGTTCACCAGAGGATTTCCTTTGCTTAAGCACTGTAGATTTTTGTATTGGCTTCCTGATGGAGGGCTCTGTCCAATATGACAATTCCTGTGGTTTTTCCTTGTGTAATATGGGCATCAATTGAATCATACATTAGAGCATGGCACCATGATGGACCTCTGCTTGCAGTTACTGACCTTGGCATTTCAGCAGTTCCACTCTCTCCTATTTTTGCTGAATTTTGAAGTCCCTCTTGATTTGGTGGTGCAATTGTTCATGTTTCTTTTAAACATACTCTTCATGTTGATCCTGCTTGGCAAATGGTAGTGAGCTTGTGAGCTTTGAAGGCTGGCTTGAAAACTGTGAACATCTGAAGATCTTGTGCCTTTATTTCGCTTTAAATATTTTATCTTCCAGCTTGAAATTATTCATTGGATCAACATGTGAACTGCTCCCATTGGGAAGAGACTGGCTGTGAGGATTTTCCCTGTATTTCTTCTTGAAAGGAGACTGCTGATGTTAGGAGCCACTGTTCTTGTAGCATGGCTGGCATTGAGAGAACATTTTCTCCAGAGAGAGACTGTTTGGTTGGGAGCAGCTGCTGCTGGCAAGGCTGACTGGAAGAGATCCTGTCCCTGGTGGTTTGGGCTGAGTGGAGACCCTGTTGCAGGGAAGTGTTGCGGCTGGAGCAGAGCCAGGGTGGGGTCAGTGAGCATGGAAGACTCTTAGCAGGAAGAGCTTCTCTCACAAAGACCCTGCCTGTCCCCAGTGTCCTTAACCAAGTAGGGCTTGGGGGCTCCTGGTGCCAGCGGGGTGTTTCTGGGGATGGGTTCAATTGCTGGGATTGCAAGAAAGGCTTTCTGTGTCTTTGTGAGTGTCGAGTGTTTGTTTACATTGTCTAATGATGATTTGATTCACACTTAGAGCATGTTTGATTTAGCTCAGCAAATGTTATCATATTCAATATTTTAGTGTGTGTTTAATAAACATAGTGAAACCTGCTCAACTCTCCACCTCTATTAGGCATCCCCTGTCTTAGGGAACAACTTTAAGATATCCCCAAGGTTTCTCTTGAAGTTTTGCCTGACCTTTAGTAAAAGATGCCCTCAGCCAAGCTACTGAGCTTTGCTGCTCCCTTGGGTGAACTGCCTAAGAAAGGTTTCAGTCTGTTTCACTAATAATAATTTGGTTTTCTTCTCTGTGAATGTGTATTGGTTGTGCATGGTCTGGCTGTTTTTTTCTTTTTTCACCTCTGTTCTGGAGTTGATTTTTACTCAGGTGATCCTGTTCTATTCTGCATTGGGTTGCTCAACAATGACAATATATTTAGATTATTTTCTTTCACTGATTTCTTTTAAGAGAAATAATGTATCTTATGCACAAGATGGAGTTAACTTATGCACATACAAAACTATATACATACACATTTTCTTTAGCATCTTTGGGGCTACTGTTATTTATTTTCTATTTTTTGCTATTTTAGATTTCAGTGAATGTTTCATATTGTAGTGGATGGTAGATGTCTGGTTTTTACTTCTGGCATATGATTTTTACTTCTGGCATAACTAACTCCTTTGGTGTTTAGAAGTAAAAAAGCAGTACCTAGAAATTCAAGATTGGGTTTTATGCTGTTAGCCACTCTTATCTAAGGAAAGTAAAAGAAAATACCTTCCTGTTATGGGCTACAAGTTTTTTTTGTTTTTTTTCCTTTTGTAGACTTGGCCTGGGATCTCCATTATGTTTTTTTTTTTTTTTTTTAATTTACCCTTGATACCTGTTCTAGCCAGCTCAGCCTTTGTTGGTTAGAAGGCATCAATGCAAACTAAACAACTTATATCTCCATGCATGGATTTATTTGATGATGTTGGAAAAGGCATTATTTAAGAGGCAAGAAAAATGTTTCTTTATCATGGTGATGGTTTTAATTCTAAATAATCTATGATTACACAATCATAGAATGGTATGGGTTGGAAGGGACCTTAGAGATCCTCTACTTCTGACTCCCCTGCCATGAGCAGGGACAACTTCCACTAGACAAGGTTTATCAAAGTCCCATCCAACCTGGTTTTGAACACTTCCAGGCTTGGGGAAACCACAACTTTTCTGGGCAATCAGTGACAGTCTTTACCAACATCACAGTAAAGAATTTCTTCCAAATATCTAATCTAACCCTACTCTTTCAGTTTAAAGCCACTTCTCCTTGTCTTGTCACTCCATGCCCTTGTCAAAAGTCCTTCACCAGTGCTCTTGGACCCTGTTTAGGTACTGGAAAACCACAGTAAGATTTCCTTGCAGCCTTCTCTTCTCCAGGCAGGACAACCTCAGCTCTCTCAGCTGTCTTCACAGTGCAGGTGCTTCATCCTTCTAATCACCTTCATGACCCTTCTCTTGGCTCCTTCCATTAGGTCCACATCCTTCCTATGTTGGGGTCTCCAGATCTGGACTCCAGGTGGGGTGTCACAAGAGCAGAATCACCTCCCGTGACCTTCTGCCCAGGCTGCTTTTGTTGCAGCCTGGGATACAGTTCTCTGGCAACCAAAAATTGGGGATTTTGATAACTCCAGGAATATATGCACTGATGCTTGAATATCTAATGCTAGCTATGCATTTTATTTTTTTTTTTAAAAAGAAAGAACAAAAAACTCTGGCAATAACTGCTGTGAGTCACATTATAGCTGCAAATGTGTTTTGTGCCAGGAAAGAAGGAAGTCAGGAGAGAATCTGAGCAGTAAAACTGCCTTGCTGGTTTTGCTTTGTCTGCAGAGGCTCTGCACAACCACTTGGTCAGCCCAATGGCAGGAAAAAATGTGGCACAGAAAGGGGGAATTGGTTGTGATGTGCATATATACATATGAACATGCAGGTATTTCCACATGAATAAAACTATGGTGTTTACTAGAGCTGCATATACTGTCCCAGGCTAGATTAAAAATGGGTTTGCATATATTTTCTGTCAAGATCATTTCATTGAAAAAAAAAGGACTTAAACATAGGAACAACACACAAAATAAATCCAGTCCCTAAGCTTTGTGCCCTCCTTTTTTTCTCCCATTGAAACCCAGTAATCTCACTTGTAAATTTATAATCAAGGACAGATCTCATTAGCTCACTGGAGCTAGAGGTATATAGAACCATTGTATCATTATTATTTGACTAGAATGTGTCATCTGGTGGTACCCAAATAAAAAGAAATAGCTTCTAGTGCATCTTCGAAGGTTTCGCTGTTCACTATGTAAAATGATAAAATTTACTCAGAGTTTTCATCTATTAAAAAAAACAAGAAACAGGCAAAAGATATTTCTTTTTAACAAACAACCACTGTCCAGATTTGAGAGTAAGGCTGGCCTTGAATGTATTCACAGTTCGGGCTATACCTTCTGCACATCTGTAATCCCAGTGCACAACACACTGCATAAATTACTTGTGTTTGGCAAGAATGGCATGTGCAAAGAGGCTGTATCTTGGGTTAGAGGTATGTGCATCCTTCTGCATCCTTTAATACTTCCTCAGTGCCAGCTGGGGCATAGATTATTTATGTATCATTTGAATCCAAATTCTCATATAGGTTTTTACACACATGTACCCTTGACTCAAGATTTTCCAAAGCTAACCATGGGACTGGAGTCTAAATGAGACAACTTTTGAAAGGCCTGGTTTTCAGGGCATGCTCTACATCTCATGACCCTCATTCTAGATGGCTGAAGTTCATTGGCTCAATGCTATTGTTTTCCTTTGACAGTCGGACTCTGAATCCCAGAAAACCCCTGTGTTTTCCTCATGGAAATAGAGGAAATAAGAGGACCCAACTAAGTGTTTTGTCATGGTTGGTGACACTGATAAGAAGAAACCTAGTAAAGCATAATATGCTATCAAAAATTACCTTCCCCCCAACACATGTTAAATTAGCCAATAAGCCTTGAAGCTGTGCATACCTGATGATTAATTTATGTTATTTTGTGGGTGTTTTTCTTTGAAAAAAAGCTTCTATCATGCTAGATTTACAGCATTGCAGAGTTTCACAATGTTGCAATGCTGTCTTCAATTCAGCCGCTTCATATTGAAATTTCACACACAATAATTGGCTGACCTTCACAGCTATGGCAGAAACTAATTAAAGCTGTAAGGCTTTGCTAGCTATGCTTTTGTGTGAAATGTGAAGTTTGGTGATAATGAAATATGGGGTGCAGATGCTATTGTCTCAGATAGTCTGTGTCCTTGGTTCACACTAATGAAGAACAGCAATTATTAAACAAAACGTATTTTCAACCATTAATTATTTGTGTTTTGATAGACTAAATGTCCCAGCAGCAGCTCCTTCTTCACTTCTTCAAAAAGTCATTTAATGTAATTTTGCAAGCCAGTGGGAGAGTTCTGAGGATGCTGCATGAGACTTTTACTGCATTTGGAGGATTAGTTTTAGACTCATTCTGTGGTGCATTGCACAAGAAACTGCACCACAAATGAAAGAGTGTTTTAAATGGGATGATATAAAAGTTTGGGGATTTAATTCCTCTCGGCAGAATCTGAATAACACAATCATTATTTCTGTTGTTAAATTCATAAAAAAGACAGAAATTAGTATATGCAGGGAGCTTTTATGGGTAGATGGAAAAGGGCTATATCCTACAGTCCATCTTTCTTACCCCTTTAAATGTGTCCTCTGTGACCTCACTTATTTCAGCAGAAGCAGAAGTTGATTTTTAATTATGGTCAATTGGCAAAATTGCTCAGGTGTCCTCTCATTCTCAAGAATGACTATTGGGAGAACAATGGGAAAATTTTTTTATTTTCCCCACTGAGCTGAAATGTGGACTGTGTGTATGTACCCATATCTTTCTGTTACATTTGTGTGCTTAGTACTATAGCTTCATAAATTTGGAGCAACATTGACTGTAACGGTTAAGAACCGCTATGACTTGTATCTTCCAATCCCCTCCATTTATTCCTCTTCTTTCTTTTTTTCCCTTATACCTCCTGCCAGTCCTTCCCCAATGCTATGTGAGTTTCATGAACCGCCATTTCTCCTTCCATCTGCTAAGATGATCTGTTTAATGTCAACATGGCATGATTTTGTTGTACTTGAGGGCTACTATCTGCTCAGATTAGCTGGAGGAAGGACTTCACCCTTCCTGGAGATACCCAGCTGGGCCAGCTGCACCTGTGGCTCCTTTGTTTTACACTTGATTCACCTTTTGGAGGGTGTCGGGTGCATGCTTGTGGTACTGTGCTTTGTTTTGTTTTTCCCTTCTCCAGCCCCTAATGCTCTAAAGCTTCCATGCCCACTGCAAGCAGCAGTGGTTATGTCTACTAAGCTGAAGTGGAATATGTGCAGATGTCACCAGTGACATGTGACAAGGTGTGCAGCAATTATGAATGCTGGGGGATCATGGTGCTAAAGGCATGCAAGCAATGAAAATCTGGGAGATGCCACTAGAAATCATTACCTTCCCCTTACTGAAGTGACTTATTTAAAAAACAGCAATTGAAAAGACTTCGTTGATAATTCCTATGGAATTTCTTAGGAACTGGATGATCCCTTTGAGCATCCCAGCCTGGTCATCAAGCAGCAGAGGTCTTCCATTAGAGTGGAATATATTTGCTGTTTGCTTCAATACTGTTGTTTCCATGTTTTAGCATCTGAAACATCATGTCTTCAGCAATTAAATATATGCAGTGATATCAAGGGATGGAACTGTTAGGGAAATACCATTACATTTTTGTCCATTCCTGGAAATACAGTATTGTCCTACCTGGCAGCCATAATCATATAGGAGAATAATTCTTTACAGAAACAACTATTTCAGAGGATTCTTTTGTATAAGCATTCAATTGTGGGTTTGTAGATAAGAAAAGAGCATATGTATGTTCTACATACTTATGCATCTTGAATAGATACCATTACCTGTACCTCAAAAACAGAGAAGGAAAACAGACAGAATTAGAGACTTCTTATTCCTCCTCACGGGACTGATGATCCAAGAGTTGCTTCATTTGGTGTTTTTTGAGTAAGTCTCTCTGAGGGTCTTAGCACTTCAAATACCTAAATATCTTCAGATCAGTAACATACTTGCTGAGCTGGAAATTTTGCATTCTCCAAACAAGCAAAACAGTAACTTGCTCAGGATTGTCAATAATCATATTTACAAGATTTTCCTGCCCCTGGAGTACTCCTCCTAGGGTTAGTGTCAGAGGGAGTCCAGAAATCAAATCCAGGTAGATGTGGCCAACTTGGCTCCCAATGATAAATCCTAGTCTTGAATGTGTGTGTGGCTCTCTTCTTCATCAGGCAGGGTTTTCTTATCCAGGCATCATCCAAAGGCTGCCTGAAGAACAGCCCTGGATGTAGAGAACATGTGCTCCTCCAGCCCAGCCTTGACCACGGTGCCTTCTTTCCAATGTCACTATTGGTCACAGAGGTTTTCACATGACTTGGCTTGTGTGTATTCATTAGCATCCTATATATGTATTTAACAAATTATACAGACCTTGACATACATTCATGAAAAACAGAGGTACTCTCAGCAGCTGGTGGCTGTAATTAAGATTGCAAGGTAAAGGCAATACGTACTAATATTACAACACTGTTACTCTCAAAGTAAAGTTTTCCAGGCTTTTTCACTCATGTCTGTTCCAGATTTTGATGGCATCTTGGCTGTAGCAAGTTGCTCTTTGAACATATAGCACATATATTGAAAAGTACAAAGCTGTGGATGGGGTGTGTGTGCATGTGTATGTTTGGGCACACACACACACGCCAATTGCACAACAAGGCAGTTTCCTATTAGTCTCACTTTACAGCTTCTGATGTTTACTGTGACAAATTTCAGTAAGAGAGGATTTTTTATGCTGATTTATTTGTGAGGCCAGCTTTATGACATTCATATATTGCATGTTTTTGAGTGACATGCTTTTTGTGACTTTTGAAAGAGATTCTGTTGTAAAAGAGTGAAATTGAATGAGTGAGTCATCTCTTGCACATAAAATATATTTGAAATTACCAAAAGCTTTAGTTTTTACTGAACAATATTAAAACTATAGCAGGAAGATGAAATTTAGCATTCCTGATGCAATCTGACAAACACATGGAACACAATTGCTTGTAGTAGTGGTGTTTACAAGGTGCAAAGATGTCAGTGTGCAGGGTAGAAAGGTGAGATTTTACAGCTCAGTGAAAAGGATATTCCCTGTGACGTAAATATTTTAGCAAGCACGACTGTAATAAAGTAAAACTAATGAAAGACCAACAAACTACTAATCTTCTAATCCCAGAGAATAAATGGGATTTTTTAAAAAGCCAAACCCCAGAACTATAAAGAAATTATTTCCAACAATTTGGGAAACACAGCACTTTCCTGTATTAATATTTGTCTTTCTGTCTATATATAAATATAGTATATATTATAATATATTATATAATATAGTATATAAATATATTATATAATATAGTATATAAATATAAGTATATATAAATTTATGTGTGCAAAACTGTTATATATGGGTTTTGTCTTTCTCATTCATAAAGAGAAATGAGAAGTAACATATAAGTAGGTGCTTCTGATGATGCAAATGTCAGCTCCTTAAAATAATTCCCTGGATTCCTTCAACTGACAATTGTGTCAGCTCATATCACAACTATGACAGAGTCCGAACATGGGACTGAAATTTGCTGATTGCCTCTGTTGTTTGAATTTTTTTGAGTACTTGAGCTCTAAGATGGACAGCTTCTCTTTCTTCAAGTGTTTTTACAGCTCCAGGGTTAAACAGTAGTATCTTCAGAAAGCTCTATTGTGAAGTTTAGTAATTGACACCAATAACATAACAACATTAAATCATCCACTTTTTTCTTTTTTTTTTTTTAGTGAATAAGCCAGTCTGCTTGTAAATGCATTAAAGGATAGTGTGTAGGTGGAAGAATTATGCTACTATTTTAAGAGCTAATAAATCTTTATTTAAGCAAGGGACCGCTAAAATTTAATTAGGCATATAAAAGCAGAGATCATTCTAAGGGTAAAAATACGCCAATTCTCACAAGAAAAGACATCTGCTTTATGAGAAAAGTGTAAGTTAAAGTGTATTCCCCTGTTACTACATCAATAGAAAAGCTGGTTTCAGGAGTCTAAGTGTAAAAAAGGAGGAAAAGAAGAAAACAAAGTATTTTCAGGCTGTGCATATGGGTATAAAAAATATGCTATGCAGTTAGTAATGTTACCTGCTCTGCTTGGCAGTGTTCTTGCAAACAGAATCTTTCTAACTCCTGAAGGATAGCCCTTTGAAAATACCATCTCACCACCCAGTTGCTGATGCTCCACAGCCAGGTCTCAGTACATGGGTGAGCTGCAGCCTTCCTTAGCACTAGCTACATTGCCTTAGAGAGGTGTGCTGCTCATGGAAACGTTTGTGCACATCATGAAATAAATTGTGAGTGGCATGAAAAGTCAGACTAAGCAATTTTGGAAGATGAAAATTACATTGGACAAAACATTGCTCTTGGCGGGTTTGCTCACGTGCCAGCCAGTGTGCTAGTAGGCATTAGGGAAAAAAGAGGAATTCCTGATTTTTGCATGTGACATAAGTTTTTCCTCTGGTAAGCGCAGTGTCACCATAGCATAAAACATAAAGGATCTTTTTCTGGCTTGGCATCACCAACATCTCGGAAAAAATTATTGAGATTTTTTACTCTCTCAATCTGTTCAGTGAAGAAGAAAAAAAAAAGGTAAAACTACATGGCATATTAAAGGATCTCTTAAATTTAGAAATGTGTATGAAGTTAAAATAAACACCTTCTCTAGATTGCAAGCTGCCCTGAGTTTTATTTCTGTCTGAGCTACAAAGCCAGGCAGCACAGGCTGCTCCCCTGCTGTAGTAGGGCTGTGGTGAGTGGCATCTTCAGGTCTGCACAGTGGTTGGTCACTGAACTGCAGGTGTAGGTTTTTATTATGCAGATTGCTCATAAACTTTGCTGTGGGTGTTGAAGAGTCTGTAGAGTGACAACAGAGGATGCTTCTGTATCATCTTGGATAAAGGTCTCTTCACTTGGGTGTGCTTATTACCTGGAATGCTGTCGCTGGGCAGAGCTTTGGACAGCGAAGCGCAGAGCTCAGCCCTGGGGCTTTGCTTGCTTTCCTAACAAAACTATTAAATAACAAATACACTTTCATTTTACCCAACTAGTACACAGTCTTTGACCTTTCCTACTCTTTCTGTTTTACTAGGCTCTAAGACCTTTGGAATCTTTTCCAAGCCATCATGTGGTGCTTCATGGAGTGCAGGCAGAGCTTCGTGGTGTAACGAATTGTCTGAGCAAATTGCTGAATCTATACTGAAGATTTTGAGGAGCAGCTTATACAAATACATGTCAAAAATAACATGGTGCAGCTCATTGTGCTTTAAGGGCGGGACATACAATGTAAATGACCTTTTAATTAAGGTCACCCTGCTTTCTGTGTTTATTTGATTATGCTAAAACTATCTTAGAACAAACTCTTATCTTAACATAATGTATTTTAAGCCTGTGTTTTGCCAAGTGAGGAGTACCAGAATGACATAGTACAAGTTATCTAAAATGCTGCCTTCTCAGCAAAGCTTATGTTTGTGTTGCTGCCCATTCGTCTTTTTATTTTCTCTGGGAATGTGACACAATCCAGGAAAGCTCATTCTGTGGGGCAGACCCTTTTAAATGCCAGGTGCTGTGTGCTCTAGGCAAGGATAGTCACAACTTGGCTAAGGAAGGTGTCTCTCATGTCTCAGCTTTCAATATTAATTTGTTCTGGCAAGAGTGCCATATGTACACTGAGTTACTCACATTCATATAAGAAACTGAACTTGTGATAGGATCTAAATGCTTTTATTTTGACTTGAATATACATATTCTGGGATTTTCCTTCTCTTGGGCTAAAAAAACCATGGCAATTTCATATATCCAATGCTTCCAATTTTTTTGAAAAGTGAAGGAATATTATTAGTAACACTTGTGCGTGCAGCATACTGTTTTGCATATAAAATACTAACTCCTGTATTCAGCTGTCTTGATTTCCTTTGTTTTGTAGAGTAGACAGGGCTTCAGTAGCTAGGCTTTTTTGCTTACTATTTTGACAGTTAAGGTATGGATATAATTCAGTTGGCAGGAGAAAACCTTTGGTCTCTAGTGAACTTAGAATGTAACGTGAATAAATGCCTGTTATTGATGATGAAGACCAAGCAGATATTTTGAACTAAACATACTGGAGAAAATGGACCACCTTCTGGCTTCTGTCCTATCTGCATGATCCCATAGTGGCCTGCTGGACAGATGGTTTGGTTATGACATGGTGAATTGCAAAGATTTTTGTTTCTCCAAAGTAATTGTTTGTACAAATCACAGACTTTGTATGCGTAAAATTCCAGCCAGATGTTGAAACAAGAAATGAATCAAGTAATTGATTTTGCTGGGAACTGTGGTGATACCTATTGCAATTTGCAGTGGGACATGTTAGTTGGGAGCAGAGGAATAGCAATGGCTTCCCTTGGAGCATATACTTTATGTTTAGAGATGTGATCTGCAAATGCAAATTTACTGATACTATAGCTTGGATCATTCCCAGTGTTTGAAGTGAAATATTTTGGATCTAAAATAATTAAGACTACTGATTTATCCAAAGCAGACAGTTTTTGTATTAGCCCCTCTCTCTCTTTCCTGATTTCCCATATATTCCACACATCTTTCATATTCTTCCTCTGCTCATATCTATAGCTGGAGTAATATCTGCAATTCTCCAGTTTCTCCCAAATTGCCTAGCATTCTTTACTTATCACAAGGAAGGCTGCAAGAAAATGCATCTCACAGGTTTTCACACAGATATGCCATACAAAGTCATGCTGAGATTTCATCAGAGGATCTAGGTGACTAGATTGTGAATGTGAGTGGAGCAGCTAGGCAGTGTCTGAAAAATCCGAGAACATTTTAGCACCTTCCAGAAAAAGATGTCTGCAAATGAGCTAGGACAGAAGCTAAGGAGAAACACTACTAGCAGACTTGCAAAAGGGTAACTAATGTTAGGGATGACATCGGTTAGACTTTGTGTAGCTCCAGGAAAGACCTCTGCAATTTGAGCCTATAAGAAAATTATATTTAGCCCATTGTAGAGTCTTGGTAACACAGGACTGGGCCATTAAGAGTCATGGCAGAAAGCTGGTACGAGCCATCCAGGCTAGTGCAGGAAAGGTGGTGTTTGGGAGAGCTATAAGAGGAGTGCAGAGGTGAAGACAAGGTGATGTGAAGAAGACAAGGGCATACACTGAAAGTGAAGGCTGGATGCAGTTCTAAGGAATATTTAAGATAAACTCTGATAACTGCAAATGTTACTTACCTTTGAGCTCTGGATGTGCATCTCAGTCTACTCCTAGCTTTCTATAGGGATGAGATGCAGGAACTGTCAGGAAAAGCTCAGAGATGAGCTGTGGTGGCATCCCATGGCACACAGGAAATTTTAGGAGCCAGGACTGCACGATGGAATGGAGTGGGGATGCCCATTCCTTTCTTTGGACTGGTCCTCAGTCTGGGGTCAACAGACATATCCTTCCATCCACTTTCACTCTAGACACCTTGCTGAATGATTCCCATGCCCTGTTCTTTTTCTCGCAATGTACGGCCACTGCTAAACAACAGAGAGAAAGCTTGGGCTGGAGCTGTGTGGAAAACTTGTCAGATTAGTGATAGGTTCTGGCTCTGTTTTTAAATAAGTGCCTTCTGCTTTCAAATAAATTGTGAACAGATCCACAGCAGAGACAAAGCAATTTTGAGTAAAGCAAAGGCCTTCTGTCAATAGTGGCAGCTGAAGGATCGGATCCCTATAGTACTTGTTGGCCTGTAGCTTTGAAATACTATTTTTTTGCACTTTTGTCCTTTCAGGAGTGAACCTTTGAAAAGGTTATGTGTCATGAGAACAAACCAGAATCTAAATATAGGAGGAAAAAAAATAGATTAGTTGTCTAGATTTTGAGAACTATGGATTCTAACCCATCCCCTTTAGCTGATGGCTCCTGCTGACTAACAGACAGGCACAGTATCCTGTCTTCCCCCTCCCACCTCCAAGTCTGCTGCTGCCATTTCTCTTGATGAGAGGACAGGCAGCATAAAGGACAACAGTTTAGAGGAGAGATGTGACTCTTATTTCAGTAATATGATCCCTTTACAACTCTGTTTCATGAAAACTTCTTCCCTTTTCCTGTGGTAACACAAGGGAAATATTTGTTTGCTACACATGCTTTATTTAGATAAAGGAACAAGGGGGACAGTGTCTTACCAGCATTTAGAAATCAAAGAGGTTAGAGACTATTAATTCAGCCTATAATTAATCTGTTTTTGTATAGAATTCTGCTATTTATGTGACACTAATAAATGTTTGAAAGGATATTTCCTTTTATTTTACCCTTCTGCTATGTAGAAGCACTAACTGGCTAAGCCAGCACATGCAGCCTCTGTTAATACAGTTCAAATAACAATTTCTTTTCTGCCTTGTTCACAAAAATAAACAGAATGAAAGAAACATAAAAGTGTCAGTAACAACATCTTGCAACTTGGAAAAAAAGGATTTGAATTACTAGTAAACTTAACCCCATTGCACACTACCCCACCCCCTGCCCAAAAACACAATTTAATTTCACGTGTTTCTGGCTTTAGTTGCATACAGCTGTGTTATAGCTTAAAACAACTAATCTTTTTCTTTTCATTTTCTGTTTTTTAATATATTTTTGGTTTACAGGAAATATTTGTTGTTTGAACACATCTTGCAGCACATTTTCCTCTTTAAATTTATCCACTAAATACATAAATAAGGGGTTTGTACTGGGAATTTCTGTTCTGAATTGTATTTGGGGAATGCTTTTAAAGCAAGCTGAGGAAAGTGTTTTAGATGTCCTCATCCAACTTACACGGAATTAGAAAGAAAATTTTCTGCTTTAGAGTTCTATACTTACTGGGAAAATATTCAGTTTTCTGGATATTCATGTGTTGGGGTCTCATTGAGTGTACTATTCATTCCTCAAACGTGTTCTTATTTAGAATTTTGGGGAAGTCTATGATAAATCCACATATAATATGAAAAATAGCGACTTGCAGTACAATAACCAGCCATCCCTGTAATCTCAGCTGACCAGGACGTGTCATTTTTTGGTACTGAGTAAACCTCTAGCGTGGTTTGGTTTAGGAAGCTTACCCCAGTGTGGAACCTGGTGTGTTTGGGACGCTTTTCTGCGGCTGCCTGATGGTATAGAAGGGTCTGAGCCGTGGGAGCCCAGCAGGGGGTAGCCAAGCACTGGTAAAGAAGGAAGCCTCCAACTTTGAAGTATCCTTCATTCTACGGGCAGGACTAGTGAGCCTGCACTCTCTGAACAGATTTTGCTTCCTCAAGGCTTGGGTTATTTACCCTGTTGGTGAGCAATGGTGCTCTTTTTGCTGGGAGAAGCCACAGTGCAGGAATCACTGCGCAGAATAATGTGCTTTCTTTCTTTCCCCCCTCCCCTTTACCTCTGGAATGCTGAGAGTTTAGATTGCTCAGGTGAACATTCCCCAGCTAAATCCTTGGAAGGTGAACAAGAGGGGAAACTGTTTTCTTCTGATAAACTACTGTATTTTTGCAAGTGTTCAAATTTCTTGGCATAGAATACATTTTTTTCTTTTTTTTTTTTTCAAAGCTGCTTGCCAAACGTGTACATAATTTGCTATGCCTATGGAGTTGCATCACTAAGTGAGGAAGCTATGCTTTCCAAACTGAGACTGGCAGCTGGCAAACATAAAATATCTCAATGTTGGCGAAGTCCCACCAAAAAAATTAGACACCTGGTTTTGAAAAATCCAAGGCTGGGTCTTCATTTAATATAAAGCAACTGCTCTGGAGCCTGTGCTCACTTTCACAACTGAGAACTTGGTCACAACTGCTCCATTTTGCAGCTGAATCTGTCTATGATGGAAACTGAAAGTGTGTTCTGATATGGGCCTGGAAAAATGCTGGAGATTATTTCTCCCATTCTCTCCCACCCCCAACAAAATAATGGGACTTGGCTGGCTAGCTAACATACTGCAGATTGCAGGGATGTATCAGCTTATATTTAAAAATCGACTGCCCTTCACTTGTGTTGCACCCAGGCCTGCTGGTTTAGCTCAGGAGCCTGCCTTGCTAGGCTCTGTGTCAGCCTCTTCTTGCAGGCAGCATGTGTGGAGGCAGACAGTGGTCCCAGAAAAGGATTATTGGAGATCACTTTGATGCTTGTCTCCAGCTCTGCTCTGCATGACTTGGTGGGCTAGCCTTTGTTTCTGGCTTCTGCTCCTTGTCTCCCTCCTCTCTGCTGGCAAAATGCTGCCTGCATGACTTGTGTGCTCCAGAAGTGGCTGGAGCTACTGAGGCTCTGGAGATTGGGTCAGTTCAAGTTTTGCCTTGACAGATGGAGGGGGAGAAGAGTTTCAGCCTTCAGAGAAGGTGGGGGAAGCAGCAGCAGAGCTGGTGGGAGCTGTACAACCTGTGGGAGCATGAGGCCCCCAGGGAGAGGTCTCTGTCTTCTGTTGTGTCTCCATTTGCCCAGGGAAGAATTAGTGGGGAAAAGTACCCCCCAGTCTCCAGAGCTATTGTGTCCTGAAATTTCAGTGATTCCTTGTGCAAAAGTTTTGTGCTGTGTCCATGCTTGGTGGCATTGTGATGTATTCTTTGGTCATTATTTGTGAGAAAGACGTAAATGGTTATTGTCATTCCTCTCCTAAAACCAAGGTGTTACTGCCTGCACAGTTTAGAAAGTAATACATCCTACCTAATGTGTGGATGTTAATATAAAAGCCCCTCAGTTTCGTGTAGCCCATACTTACCTTACTGCTACCTATGCCAGGCTGCTCCTGTGTTGTTTCCTTTGTTCTGTTTTCCTCAGTGCAATGAACCCTTACGTTATGTGTTTCTGCTGTAGTTTTAACCTCTAATATGCAACCATTACAGCTTATCTCGTCTCCTAAATTACTCTAAAATCCAATTATAAAATCCTCTTTCCCTCAATAGCATACAACTTGCCACATTACTGAAATGCTGGGTAGCTTTTTTGTTTTTTCTAAATTAATAATAACTACCATTTTCCGTCTGCTCTTAGTATGGAAGTCTTTTATATCATTGTGCTGCTTTCCCATAATACATGTTATGGTTCTTTTTATATACTAGTTATGTTTGGAAAAAAACAAGAAAGATTTTGAAAAGATGTGCCAGTCAACTTCTTTGTATCAAAATATAATAATGAAAATCCTTAGGGGAAACTTAGCAGAAAATTCCCAATAGTAATGTATCCTGCCTGAAGAAAATGTCAATTCATCACTTGGTGGACCCTTTTTTTTGGGCAGGAGCAGTTGTTACTTCAAACCAATTTCTAATGATTTCAAAATAAGGTTCCTGAGGTAATGTGTGAAAAGAAATTCAACAGGGCAAGTGGAAAACTCTATATTCAAAGTATTCAAAAATAGCTTTGTCTTACCATTATGGTTTCTAAATTTCTAATAGGCTTTGTCTTGTTTTTAAAAAATCAGATTATAAAAACAGACGTGATTTACTTTGGAAGTTTATTAAGTACATATCCTGAGTTCCTAGGTTCTCCTTTTTCAAAGTGCTGCAGTTTCCATATTAGTCCAGACGTTGATTGTGCCCTAACACTAAATCTTTTGCTCTTACAATATTAACTATGTTGATAAAACCACTAGCCTGTTTTTAATAAACTCTTCAGTACCGTAAGCATTTTCTGAACCCCAGTGTGAAGATCTGGTGATAAAAGGTATGCAGTGGAAATAAAGATGTGCTGTGAGAGCTTGAGTGAGATTTTCCAGAAGGGTTTGCTAATAGTAAATAACATCTTCACTTGGTCACATACAAATGCACATAAATATATGTTCCTTTACCCACACTGTCCAATGTTATCTAGTAATTAGCCAAGTGCAATAAATTAATCAAGGAAGGAGTGCACACCGACATAAGAAGGTTTACCAAGGGAAGAGTAGTTTTTACAGATCCCATGCTAAAAGTTATGTGGCCTGGAATTGGATGGATTTTTGCAAGTTTACAATGTAAGCTGTAAGATCCCAGACAGCCACAATCCTGTGTGCTGTGGGATCCCAGTCCACCATCCTCATGTGAACTTCTTTTTGCCTTTCCATAGGAATTACATATGTAAGGGTCTGAGTGTTGATTGTACTCTGGTATTTCTCCCATCCTATTTAATTGGACCTTAGCACTAAAAAAAGGCCTCAAAGACTGATTTTTAAAGGGCAATGCTTGGCTTGTCCACCAGTGAAGTGAATGGCAAAATCCAACTAGCTCCAGAAGGGTCTGATTGGAGCCCAGCCCGCCTCCCTTTGATTGAATGTTATTCACAGCCCCATCCTCTCTCCCAAAAGTTGCATGAAAATCTTTTTGGTGTTTTTCTGGCCTATTATATTCTAGTTTGGTATGCTACAGTTCTCATGCATTTGGAGTTTTGAGGTTATGCAGGGGTTTGTTTGTTTGTTTGCTTGTTTGTTGTTTATTTTTTGAATTGTACCTTGCTTCTTTGAGATTGGGAAATCTATCACTTAATTTACTTCAGGTCATAAGAAATAAACCTGTATCAGCACAGACAAAGAAGTCATTGAAAATATATTTATATTTTAAATTGAAATTCAAGGTAACATTTAGGTGAATAATTATTTACTGTTTTGTAAATGATGACATATATGACAGCAATCATGCTTTAGTACAAGTGCTTTTCTGTTTTGAATGTCTCATTAGTTGCTTTGCAGGGCTGTACTGGTTTTTTAAGATTCAGATTCAAAATCTCTTCTGATTTCTGCTGTTGGGGTTTTGGCAGTGGGCCAGCTCCAGATATGCATAATATTTCACTGTTAGACCTTGCAAACAGAATATCCTGCTGTGCTAAAGAAAACATTGTGTTTCTTACCACATGAAAATAATCCATCACTTTTCAATCAGCACACATGTATACACTGGTGTGTGCATGCACACACGCACACACACACACCCCCCCACTTCTACCTGCTTTTCCCATCAGACTCCAGAAAAAATTGATGACTGTGATGTGAAGGGTGGACTCTTTGTACATGATCCATAATAAAATAATCAAAATATATCTAACATCTGATTTACAAAACAATGTGGAGTCAGAGGGAAGCTGAGGAAATAGACCATCTGAAGATCTCTCTGACCTTGTCCAGGAGCAGTATCTTTTTGTTTGTTTATTTAAATCTTACATGGAAAGTGAGAATGTAAGTTTAAGGCAAGCTAGAACATCCCTTTGCACAGATCACCACAGCTGCATAGAATGCATTATATAAAAAAAGAAAAAAAGCACATGTTTACAAAATACAAATGCTGCCACATTATGGTACAGCAAATAAGGAGAGATTTTCCTCCTTGGAAATTACACAGGAGGGAGCTTATTCACGGTGAAGCACAGAAAATATGTGGGTGCATGCCCACAGGCTGTGGGAAAAATAATGTGAGTTCTTTTTTTTTGCTGTATTGTGCTGGATATCACTGTGCATTTATGACGCTTTTTCTGTACCACTGAAATCTGCGTGTTTACCAAGGACAGTGATATCTAAACAGCATGTCATTTAAAGAAAAGTGGTTAAACAAAAGAATAATTTAGCTACCTAAATTTGTCCTTCGTTTACAGGCAGACAACATATTACATACCAGTACACAAGTGCTGTAACAGTAGTCAATGAATCTACAGCTAATTGAGGTGTAGTAGAGTAAATACACCTTAATCCAGCTAAGTATTTAGGCAGTATTTCACTTTACACTGAAGTTAGAACTGCAATCAGGAGTTAAGTCCAAGGGTTTTTTTTCTACTTATATGTTGCCCTGCTCTTCAGAATGTAGTCACTGTGGGATGTCTCTATAGCAAACTGAGAGAGGGACCACTCAGAAGTGCTGTTCATAAGCTATCATGAATAAATGAAGAGCCTGGAAGGGGGAGGACTCATGATGTATAAACTTGTGGAAACTCCCTCTTTTCCCTCTGCATTCCTCAACATTTTGCTGAATGGTAATGGATTCAGAAATTTAAGTGTAGGACATAGCTTTTTATGCCTATTGGTAATGTGCCAACAAAATGCACATGGACCATTCTGCTAGGTAAGATCATGGGATCTCCAGAGGATTCTTTTTCTCTCTGTCTTTCAAGGCCTTAATATTTCTATCTGTCTGTGTCTCAGATCTAAATCCAAAGCAATAGGGTGTAGCAGCTGAAAGAGCAACATAGAAGGATGCAGTGGGCAAGGTTAAGAAGAAGCACTGAGAGCTGGGGAATCATCAAGGCATTTAAACCCCAACATTCTTCACTGCTGCTCTTTAAGTATTTTCAGTCATGCACTTCTAGACCACTGAATTTTGAACTTCTGGTCACCCCTTTCTTCCAGATGTGAAAACAAGAGCCTGTCAGTGGAAAAAGGAGTTCTCAACAGAACTATCACAATGCAGTTTGTGACATGAGTCAGAAACCAGAGTTCTATTCTGTTGCCATGATAATACTTGATTAAAATAACTTACCAGGCTGTCAGTTCAGCAGTTTTGTTGTCAGTCACTTACTTTTTACTTTCTTAATTATTTTATTGTTCTTTATCTAGGTTTAGGAGATTGGAAATTGATGCAATATATTCTGACATCTTAATAAAGCATGAGAACATTTGGGCAGCCTTTTCAGGATTTTTTTTTTTTTTTTAATTACTTTCCTTTGGTGTTCCATACCTTTCAGCTCCCTTTCCAGTTTTCTTTTTAAATATGGAGTTGTAAGAAGGAGAATGTGGAGAGGGTAAATAATGAAAAAAAGGCCTTGTGGTTGGAGAAAAAGATATCTATTTTCATGCCTGACCTTAACAAGGCCGTTACTCACTTTGTACTGATCATTTTACTCACCTATGAGATAAATAAAATAATATACTAATTTTGGTCGAAATAAACAGAAAATACGTATTTGTAGAAAAGACTTGAAATCTTTGCCAACATATTTACTTGTGGAGAAATAAACATTTTTCACGAAATCAAGACTGTCTGACTTTTCAAAGTTCCTTACAAATCCAAATGGAATTAACTGAACCTGTGGTCACTCCAAAAGATGGGGAATACCCTTTGTGGTGGTTTTCTGGTCTTAAATGTGAATGAAGTTTTGAGCAGTCTTCAAGAGACTCACTTCAGTGTGTGAAGCAAACAGTTCACTTTTCTCACATACACTATATGTGTATATGGAAACAGAATTATTGACTGATATAGTTCCATTTCAGTTGGTGACTTTTCAGAATGTTAACTTTTCATGTGCCTGGTTCTTCAATGTCTTTTTATCCCAAATACAGAAGCATTTGAGTTTCAGAATTGTATCTGAGCATTTGTAGCACATAGGAAATGCCAGAAAATGCAATTTAATGAACAGCTTTTGCATGTGGAATTATTTACATTATTATTTTTCACACAAGAACGTTTTCATTCAGCAGAAGCTGAAGAATGATGTCAGAAAATCCCATGAACTTATCTTTCAGAATGCAGAATGGCTTGCCTATTTTAGCTCCACATTTCTGACAGTGCAATTTTTTATCCTGTTCATTCATAGGATCCAGAAAGAAAAATGTAAGGGGGGATGATGCATCTAGCATGTAAAATACTGGTCAGCCATGTTGTTTGTGTTAATTCCATGTACTACAGTGTAGAAAGCCCCGTCTAAAGCACTTTACTGTTAATCCCCTTCTGCTGTGAGAAAAGCTGTTTTTCACCCTTTGGGATGAGTGTGGACCCTTTCTTTGGCTCACAGTCACCTCAGCAATAGCATCCAGAGGAGGTGTCCAAGATTTTCCTTTGTCCAGAAGTCTTCTGGCTTGACAGGAGGGACTCTGAGGACAGCAGGATGGAAGAGGAGGAATGAGAAGTAAGGCTGGGGGACAGGATCTCTTATTATTTACTCTAGGGAGGGGTAGAAGAAATATTCCAAGTCTCCTGGCAGAAAGAGACTGGAGGTCATTGGTGACCAACAGGTAGAGAATATGCTGATAAAGCATGATGAAGTAGAGAAAAGAGCAGTACATGTGGAGCCTGGTGATACCACCTTGGACCACCAAGAAATAGCTGATGCATGAAATGAAATACTCACAGTTCCCAAGTGACAGGCAGAGAAGAAAAATAACCAACATAAAAGAAAAATTAAGGTTTGTCAAAACACTACCAAAATTAAGAGAGGGAAGTGCAGTCAGCTAGTTGTTCCAAACACCTAAAAGTGCCAGAAGGCACCTTATGGAGGAAGCATCCATCAGCAAAATGATAGGGGGTTTTTGTTACTGACCATAGCAATATTTTTCCAGGTATTTCCTCTCTGTCTTATATAAGCACTAGTTAAGAAGAGGAAAGCAGTCCTCAATCTCCCTGTACAAAAACACTCAGAGCAGCAGCTCTTTTCTCTCTTTCCTTTTTCATAAGGAGACATTGTGACCAGAGAAGGATTTCCAATTGGAAGAGGTTTTGTTACCAAGGAAGATGTGGATGACAAGGAAGGAGATGAAGAAGAAGAGTAATTGAAAAGGATACCTCCAGCACAGTGCAAGATTAATGTTCCTCCTAATTTATCTCATATTTCTTCCACAGATGATGTTCCAACCATCTATGTTTGTATGGTTAACACTGAGGGTTAAGAGCAGAGAAGAACTCCTCAGGGTCTGCTCAATTCTTGCCATCACCCTTTCAGCAATGGGGAAAAAATCCCCTGTGTGATTCCTCGCACCTTTGCACCAGGGTAAATGAGAGGTTAGAGGGATTGTCTGAAAGGAGGTGCTAATGATGCTGATCAGCATTGGACAAACCAGGCCACTTGTGCATTGTGTGGGGCAATTGTGGGAGTGCAATGATTTCTACAATGAAGGCAGTCAACTGTGGTGGAGGTCTGATAAATCAGAAATGCTCTAAACTATAAGCTCAGCTTCTTGGTGTACTCGGGAATATTCCAAATTATCTATCATGCTGGTAATTGCTAAAAACTGCCTATATTTTAGATGTATGTGTTTGCAATATTATTTGGAGACTTTAGCCCTGTAAGAAAAATTATTATAATTCAAAAATTGCAATGTGCAACTGTTGGTACTTTATTTTTAAAAGCTGTGCACCTGACACAGGGAATGTGCACAAGTTGTTGGCTTCAGTCAGAGGTCCCACTAGAAGTGAATGCCTAGCAGGAGACTGCTGTCCAAAGAATGACAGTAAATTATTAACTTTTAAGCTACATTTTTATTTATTTACTAATTAATTTATTTATCTAGTCTCCTATTGTGTAAGAAAAGTTGTATTTGGGGAACAAGCTGATACAAATATATTTTAAAATACTTTAATATTCAACACATGAAATATTACCTGCAGAGCACTATCTTCCTCTGAAAAGAGAATCAATGTAACTATTTGCACGACCTGATTCACCTGAATTTAGACAGATATTCTGAAACTCTCTAACAGCAGAATAGGTCTGTCTTTTCTGGTACCTTTCACAGTTCTTTGTCCAGTTTTAAATGAAGCAGTCAAGGAAAATATCATCTGTCTAGCTTGCAATTCCCCTGTTGTAATACATTCCTTGTTATGACTTTTCTCTACCCTCTACCTTCCTTGTTTAATTTCACCCTTTTTGTATTTTAGCTTAGCTTAGCAGCCATTTGCTTACATTTTTTCCTCTATCCATCCTCATCTCCTGCTGTGACATCAATCATTGTTTCTGAAGGAATCAAACTACAGCTACATGGGAAATCTGGGGTTTGTGCATTCCTGAGGCCCACAGCTGAAGGGAACCTACCTTGCTGGTCAGATCTAGAAAAAAATTGTTAGAGTATTAAGGGATAGCTAGATTGGGATAAGGGATTGCTAGAGCTTCACCTAGACTGGTATCATACAGATATTTCTTTTTCTGCACTGAAGGCCCCAAACTTTCTCCTTTTCACATTCCTGTTGGTTGCAATGCTGGGGATGCTATTTTTCTCTCTGCCACAAAGGGTTTAGCTCACTGTATCCCTTCTGTGAGAGATTTTAAAAGGCACCTTTTACCTTCAGCTGTCCCTGATGTCTCCCCAGGTATAATTTGATGCAAGTTTATGCCAATGTTAACATTTTTAATTTTTAAACCAACTTTGAATTCTTGCACTTTGTACATGAAAGCTGTTAAAACCTTGCCCATTTAAAACAAAGAATAACTGAAATAATAGGTTCTTGGAATGTGAAATTTACTCATATGTAGCAGATTGACACAAGGCTGAACATTCACCAGAAATCTTATATTATGTCCTCTGATTTACTGTGAATCGCTTCACATTTACAGTAGAAGTACAGATAAAATCATATCCATAACACTGTGATGACTATAAGTGGTCTGTTTCGCTGCTTTTTAACAGACAGTTGAATGATATAATTTTAGAAATCCCATACCAAAAAATGCTATGCATTTTCCTCTCTGTCTTTCTCTCTCTTCACTACAGTACATGTCTTGCTGTTTAGAGCAAACTGACTGTGCTCAACTTGTTCTGTTACTGTGTTGCTGACATCGATGTTTTATTTACTGAATTACAGTTGTGTTTGAGGCCTCCTTTATTTCCAGAATGTTTTGTTAAAGTCTTGCGTACATTAGGCATTTTACTTTCTTTCCCTATAAAATATTTCATGATGTCCTGATCCAGTAGAAAATTTTCTTGTAAAGTCTGGCAAGAGCTGCAATTACTCTGGACTTTTGGGGCAGCAGTGCAAATTTTATTGTCAGAGTTATCACATCCCCTTCTGTTCACCTGCTGTGTTTTTATGACTTAAAAATCACATCACCTTGTTTATGATGACAGTTTATTATTGAGTAGGAATATACCAAAAATATTTTTTCAATTATGGCAATAAAATATTGGAGATTCTGCCTAGGCCACGTGTTAAGGAGAAATGTAGGGAATGTAATTCCCCTTGAGAAACCAATGCAATTAATTTAATAAATATAGGGAGTGAAATAATTAGATTAATAAATTAAAAGGGTTTCTATTTGTCATTTGTTGATTATAGCTGGCATCTGTTTGAGTATTATTTTGTTGGGAAGTGCAGGTGTTTCTGCAATAGGATTTACTGTTAGTCTAGATGTAAAAAAAGGTCATCCCTTAGTATATTTCCACTTTGAACATATTCAAAGAGTTATCTAAATTTTACAAATTTTAACTAAATTCTTTCTTCTTTTCCCAAACCAAAAAACTGAATATTATGTGCTGTTATACTGCACAAATATCCATACCAACAGTATTAGTTTCTTTTATTGGATATAATGGATCACTCTTTGCAAGTAAAATACCCACAATTACTTTATCTAATGCATTATGCCCAACAGGGCAAATTCAGTGCAAGCCAGGCCATTTAGTACTTCCAACTGGCCCAGATTTGTTGAGTTTGATGTATGTGGAGTAAGCAGTAAAACAACCAGTTTGGTTGGTTTTGGTTGTTTTTGGTTTGTCAGCTCAGTGAGTGCTGGTGCAGCCCTACAGACAGGCTGCAGGTGTACAATGCTCAGGGGAGTGGGTGAGTGACAGTTTTGCCTTAATCAACATTGAGCTGAACCTCTCCTCTGCTCTCACTATCAGTATGCAAATTACTAGGGAAACACCCTTATGACATAAGGTGCGTTAATTCATATCTCTGGCCGGGGGGGTCTATGTACAAATCGTAAGTGGGACGGGACAGCTGGGGACAGCATCTCGAGCTGTTGTATTTTCCAGCATCAGTCTCATTACATGGTGATGACAATGGGAAGCTGCCAGCAGCTCACGTCCCCAGCAGCAAAGAACTTCATGTTACAACTTACTTTAAAAGGTTTTGACCAATCACACAAAGCAAGAGCATATTGACAGTAGTTCTGTCCAATCACTATAAGCACATGTACCTTTGATTAAAACAATGCTTGCTTATTTTAAATACAATACCTTCTTGTAAGCCTTAAAACACAATGCACAGAGCTCCATTATTAAGCTTAGAACTTCCTAACATTTTGCTAGATATAGTTTTCTGTAGCTTAGGGAGTTATTCTAGACAAGCGTTAATACACAGACCATTGTTCTATTTGTCCTTACTTTTCTGCTATTATATAATTTTTCTGCTGACAAATCTTATGGCTACTGCATAGCTCTAACCACAGTTCTGCTGTGTCTGAGGCCTGCCTTTTGCAGCTTTCCCAAAACCCTCTGTTTTTGAGGATTCCCACAAATTCACATACCTACTTAGATGAACGTTTGAGTGCACTTTAAGTTGTATACTCTTATATGGCTACTGAAAAATCCATTCATTTTAACACCAATGAAATCTGAGTGAATACAAACACTGATATTTGAAATGCTTCTTTTCAATAGGTGGGAAGAAAAAGAGATTATTTTCAGGAACGTTTCTTCTCATGCTTAGGTTGTGCAACTGAAACACATTGAAGAAATAAGTTATAAATATATACTTGTCCCATAGTCATTTATTTCTGAAATTCTTCAGCTCTGATCTGCAGTCAAAATATCAATGTCTGTAGGGCACATGCTGGGAGCCTGGGGAAAGCAGTGAGCCTTTTTGAGGCTGGCCCAGGAAAGCTTCATCCAAAGGAGTTGGAGACATGAAAGCAATAAAGTTTGAGTGTAAATCACATCTGTGTAACCAGCACTCAGATGCTCATCACCCAGGGCAAAAATGCACCCCAAAATTAAAGTGAAAAAGACTGAGACCCACCAAGACATAGTATGTGACTTTATTATTGTTGCTTTCCTAACCTGGGAAGCATCAGCTCAAAGTTGTGGTCTGTTTATACTTCCTGGGAATTTTTCATTTAATGGTATTAATTAGCCCATTCCTACAGCTGATGCTGCATTTTTATTAAAAATACTGCTCACCATCAGGTTTTGGCATTACTACTCTTGCCTTACTACTTCATTGCCACTTGGGTGCTATACATGTAGAAGACCTTGGAATATCCCATTTTCCTGCCTGGTTTGCAACCTCTGATAATTAGGGAGTTGCTGATTCAAGGATGGGCTGGCTGTTTCATTTTTACCAAGACACTGCAAAAATAGAAAGAAAATTCTATGCAATGAAGTAAAAGTAGGACTTAATTTGGACAGCATAGGCATATAAAGATATGGTGGCTGTAAAAGCCGTTATCTTTTAGCAAACAACAGTTGCTTATCAGATAAGACAGTGATTTTAATGAAGAATCATAGATAAGGATAGAGCAGCACATTGATTAATGCACACAACAACTTCTCCTGAAACCTGACTGCATTAGGTGTTCACTCTTTTGTGATGATCTGCAAGCTGCAATAAAGCTTTTACCGTTATTCAATATCATGAATAGTATTAGCAGGATTATCAGAGTTTCTAGTTGAAATGGATGACTCCATCTCCTGGACTTCCTAAAGTTCTCACTTTAAACCTGCATTACTATTAGACAGAGATAAACAAGGGAAAGAAATTTCTGGGAAAGAACTGAGGGGGGAAAAGGGAACAACCTATTTTTGTTGTTGTTGTTGTTGTTGTCATACAGCGTAACTTGAATATATTGTAAGTAATTAGGAATTCCCTAATTTAATCCACAGTAGTATACAAAAACACACCACTATGCTTTTTGGCTGTGTTTGGCTTTTGTAAATGTGCTTTAGAAAAAGGCTGTTTGTCACCAGTGAAAAATCAACTGGCCTTTGTAGCTGGACTGATTTATTTTTGAATGCAGGCTATTGTTAAATATATTTTTTTTTTTCATTTTCTTTGAGTCTAGTCCATACATCACACTTCTGTCATGAAGAAAGTTATACATAATTCCTGGGGCAACACGTCCCCATTTCCCTTTTAGATTTTTCTGATCATTGAACCCTGCAATAAAATGGTCCCATGCACACCTGTTTGACACCTGGGTGGTGCAGTACATGAGCCGTAGTTTGAGGCACTGAAATAGAGTTGCTGTGATCTCACCCAAATTCAATAGAGCAAAACTTGTTTTAAAGGGAAGTTTTTTAGGTCTAGGTGGGATTCTAGAACTGGAGGATGGTCTTAATTTACAGTCATCTTCCTGAAATCAATTATTCCTTAAAACTACTCTAAGTTACCAAGCTCACAAGCTGTTTATTGTGTTGCACATGAAATTATACTTAAGAAAGTTTGTATTTGCATGAGTGAAAATGTGCAGTATAAGGCTTCTTGTCTTGAACATCTTTTAACCTGCTGGCTTACCTGAGATGAAGAGAGAAATAATGCAAATGACTGTGAGTTTGACCGTGCTGTGTGATGTGTGAAGGAAGCATGGAGTACACGTGCTTTATTAATGTGAGTTTCTCAGCTAGTAAGCCATTGTATATTAGTAATATCACAATTCAGGACTAATTAATGCATCATTATGGTCTCCTAAAAGGCTTTTGTCAGTGTGAGGCAGTGTACATGGGTTAGTATTTGTTCTGGAAATGTTTTATTATTATTGCTTTATTGTAATGTGAAAGTTGATTTGGTGCCTTGAATTGCACTTGCACCCCTAGAAGCATTATTTTAACTGGAAATATTTGCAACTAAAAATACCAGACATAAACCATAAATGTGTAGTGGGCCATTTTCTAATTCTATAAAAGGAGACTTTCATTAAGGGTAGAGAGATCCAGATATGGCAGCTGGGTGGTCTTGAATCCAGAATCAGAGAATTGGTTCAACATTTAGAATTTGTCTCCAATACTCAAGGGCTGATCCTACACATTCCCCTTTTTCAGGCCTGTTTAGGGCCTTGTGGGGAATGCACAACTTTTGAGAATCAGATCTGAAAGTCTTCCCAGGGAACATGCTTTTGAAGAACATCTGTTTTGAAAACACCAGGCATGTGCAAACCAGAGTGAGACCAAGGTCATCTGAAGTTTAGCTTTCCTCTACCCAAGAGCTGCCTGTAGTCATTTTTCTAGCTTTATTTTCATCTGGTCCCTGCATAGCAAAAATTCTGCTCATAAAGCAATCACAAAAATTGTTATGGCCCTAAAGAATGCTGCTGAAAACAAATAAGTGCTGCAGTTTCTAGATTCCATCCCTAATTAGTAAGAGGGGTCAAGTGTCAGGTCCATCAGTGAGCTGTAGTATTTCAGTTTTCGATCAGTAAAGGTCTCATTCATTTAACAAGACAAAGAAGCTGAGAATATTCTTTGTGACATTGTTCTGGTTGCCTTTCCTTCTCATGTTATTCCTAACTTTTTCCTGATAGATTAGCTTGGGTTTTTTGAAACTGATCTCTGGATAATACTTTAGTGGACTCTTAAATCACCCTTTTTTTCCCATTCCTTGGCAATATCGTTGCTTCCTTTCCATTAACCTACTGCCTGATTACACCAACTGTCTGAAATGCAGTTTGAATGACTCTTTGCATATGATCTTATCTGACACTAAGATCTCCTTCCATTTTTTAATCTCATTTTAAGGACATGAACTATTTGGAGTTCCTTCTGCCCCTTTTATCTAGATTCCATTTTCTTAAATGAAAGAAAATCAGCTTTTCCAAGGGGAATAGTTTAATTGTTCAGGGTGCATGATTTGTTGTGACCTTACAATTGTGCAGGACCACGGTCCGTGGTGTTCCATGCAAGTGATCAGAAGGGGCCATGCTCGCCTTTGAAGTGGGGTAGCTTATCAAAAAAGTAGTAAGTTGGATCAAAATTTCTGTCCAATTAACTGTGTCCTTTCCACATAAGCATGGGGGTTTTTGTATTGTGGACTGCTGGGGGTTTTGAGTAAAATTTACTGCCAAATCTATGTTTTAACAGACTAGTATGAAGTATTTTCATTCTAACCACCTATTGATTCATCTAAGTTCATAGATGAATAGTCATAACTTGAAAGATTTATTGAGTTCTATGAGTCTAATTTGTCTAGCTTATTTGTTTTACAATAAGGCCACTTTTCTGCCTCTGCTGTTCTGTCTGTTCAGCTTTATTCACTAAACCTGTGGCTCATATTCTCTACTGCTTCCATGGGACTCATCGTATGGCTTGGCTTTGTATGGTTTCGATTTAATCAAGAGGAAGATGAAAGTAGGTGTGTGTTACTTTCAACTCCACAGTCATTTTGCCATCCATCTTAGTCAATGTGTGGTTGCCCAGGACACAGCATTAATGATAGCTGTCAAAATAATAGTCAGAAGGTTAAAGGTCAAGAAAAATATGTTAAAGACTTCAGGGTGAACCAGATGATAAAGTAACTCATTTAGGCCATTAAATGCTAGCATAGTATGGACTTGATGGGTTCATGGGTTACTAGAAGCAAGAAGAGTAAATGGGGACATCTTCAAGTAGTTTACTCTTGTTAAAAGATGAAAAAAGATGATAATAGCATTACCAAACAACTGCACTAAAGGCAATTTTCTTAATTACCATGCTGACCCAGCGGTGCACAGAGAGAGGTCTTGTTATTAGAATGAGAGTTTTTACTTTCCAACAATATTAACCCCTCTTGGTACTCTATGTCTTAATTAAGAGTATTCCTGGAAGTTCTGCAGCTCTCAACATTTTTACATTTATTTTTGGGTTTGTAAAGCAATGAGTCAAGAGATAAACCATTGCATCTTTCTTCATTGGCTGAAGCAAAGGGTTCACTTGTTGAAGCAAAATACCACTGAGTCTATGCTTCATTTTAGGTCTTTCTCCAATAAAGCTATGAGTCATACATTTATGGAAGGAGCAAGGCTGAGCAGCTAAATAGTCTCTGACTGTAAAAACAGTAGCGTGAAGTTGTCTCCCTTTCCCTAATTTTTTCAGCAAGGCATTTTGTTTACAGTTGTTTAGAAATTAGATGTTTTCAGTTGTTTAGAAATAGACTTATTTTCTGGAATAATCTAGGTGAGAAAAAAAGTTCTGCAAGCTATTATATTTTTTCTAAACAGTGAAATGTCATAGAAAACTAGAAAGTTTTATATGTATCAATAAAAGACTTTCAATTTCACAGCCTGTAAATGGGGGCAAGGATTAATAATTTCCTCAAACCTTTAACAAAAAATTCCAGCAAGATTAATGTAATTTGCACGTGTTGTCTGTCTTCTGTTACCTAGCTGCCCATGGTTAGTAAAGGCTTCATCCAGGCTCTAAGATTTTCTGGGACATTGACTGTCATGCCACAGGGACTGCTGGTTTGCTGGTTTCTTAAGGGATCTTTTTAGTAGTATTACTTTCATTTGACTTGCCTATATGCCTGTATGCTCAGATATGTTCTTCTTGAAGCTATTATATTGTAGTTACATTTGGTGGAGAGGAAATACAAATCTCAGCATCAAGCAAAATGTCGTAGGCAGAGGAATTCCCTGCTGTTCCAGCATCTAAAAAAATTAAGCATGTACAGAACACGTTATTAGAACTTGAAATATTATTTTAAAAAAAAAGGAGGATTAATTTGCAAGTATCTGAAGTTGTGACATTATTCTACCATGATGAAATAAGAGTAAAATGCACTAAAATCAGCTGGACTGAAAGTTTTGGGGAAGTCATTACTGCTACTGTGACCGTCATCCACTGTTCAGAGAAGGCCTATATTGATACTATCAGTTAGTACTGATAATTCAGGGAGGGGGAGACCAACGAAACTGGAGACAGTGACTGAAACATCTAGAGTGTCTTGCTGTAGAAGGTATTCTTATGTTTTCCTTTCAGCCTCCCTCATCAGAGGAGTTTTCAGTGACTATCACTCAATGTGGCATGTCAAGCAGCCTGTTCCCAGTCTTTGAAGCTCAGAGAATTATTGGGAGCATGGTAACAAGGGCACATAGAGCTGTTACAGCACCAGATTGATCTCCATGTACTTTCCCTTCAGAAGCTGTCTTTGAATTGGAATTTGGCCTAGAGCAGAAGCAAATGATCTGATTTTCGTCACTTATGTCACATTGATTCAGTTCATGGCGATTTTGGTGATGTGGGGGAAAACTAGATTCCTTCTGAAGGAAAATGAACCAGCAGTTGAACTTCAGGTACTTCCCAGCAACTTCCCAGTGCCCTATAGGAAACAAGTGCCCAAAATAATGGCTGGTCTTCTACATATGTGGGAGGGATATTTTATCCAAGGATCAGGTAAAATCTGGTTCCAGTAACCACTGAAAAGGGCATATTCTATAGATGTAGGGTCTTCAGCATCAACTGCAGTAATTGCTTGATCTGCTCTTTTCACACCAAACACCTTGCTACTATAGAGTCAAGGCATCTAATCTAAAATGATTGTCCAGGCTGGTATATTTTCTGTGTCACTTGGTAATTAGTTTAATTATATTATTAAGAATCTGCAGTATATCATACTACTATATCAAATTCTATTTCTTTTAATACTGTAATATCCTCAACAATCCCTACTAATTTCATGGAACTACTGGGCTTGGCACTGTAAAAACATGTAGGAATTTTGGCTAGAGCCTCTTAAAAGAGCTCACAATCTACCTCAGTGCAATAAAGTGAGTAGCGTGAAGGAAGGTCTTTAGCCTGGCTTCCTGGGAGACAGAAAAAGTGATTTGTCTAAAATGAAACAAAAAGTATAAGGTAGAACTAACATTTGAACTTATGTACTATGAAAATCATTCCAGTGTCTGGACCAAGGCACTGGCAAGCTTATTTCCCATCACATTTTCAAAGCAAATTTGCTTCCATATTTGCACTATTTGTGAGTTTATAGTAAAGGACTGTGTTCCAGCCTTATAGTAAGTTTAAAATCATATATCTTCTGATGTCTGGTTTGCAAAAATTGTTAGCTGACCAGGCAAAGAACATCTGAATGGCTAATGGAAACTTTCTCTTCCTGCTAAATGGGGCAGTTGGCTAATTTGTTTAGCTAAACTATATTAGCCATTGGGAAAGTTTTATTATCACAGACAAAAGCAGGAAGCAGGGAATGGACATGCTGTGTTTTTAAAATTAATTTTGAAAAACAAACTCACTTTCTTATTGATTATTTCAGTTGTTAGATTAGAGGCTCATTACGTTTAATAATAGGATAATAGAAGATAGAAATGGAAAAGATCTATTAGATCATTGAGTCCATCCCCATTACAAGGTCAGGTATATGTGGATGGATGTATCAAATATTAAACTCGTATGACACAGTAAATCCTCTGTTTCCTCCACAGAGTGCTGATGCTAAGAGCTTTGACAGTGAGTTGTTTACTCTTAAAAGCAGCTTCTGAGCTACCTTCTGGCCAGCTCTTAGGCAGATGTTTAGTTGGGAGAGAAGAATCCCAGGAGCCCAATGAGAAATAAGGTCATGGTGTGGCCTTTTTCCCTCCCATAGCTGCATGCCTGCAGCTACTGGCAAGTGAATTTCAACATGCACTCGGGCAAAGCCAAGAGATGCCTTTGCAAGGCTGAAGTCCAGCTCCTTGGTTTTTTTCAAAGTGTATCGTTACAGTGAGAGAAACACAGAGACTGAGGAGTAGTTTCTCTTTGATCTGTAGTGCCAGTGGGGGGAATGGGGTAACACAGGAGATCAAGACACCAAATCCAATGGCTCATTGGTTTTTTGTGTAGTCTGCAGCAGCTGCCATAGGGACACTGAGAGTCAGGTGAGATGTGCAAGAAGAAAGTGCATTCCAGATGCTCAGCACCTGGTTTCAGGTAATTGATCTTAACCCTCTTCGTCTCTCTTCACTTCAGTTTTGTAGCAAATAGGCCTGTTTGGAATTGAACACCCCTTCCCCACAGAGCCAATCCTCTTCCCACAGACTTGCGCTCCATGTTAGGCTCCATAATATTTATAAGGAACATGTGAAGGTTTGTGGGGTTATTTGTGAACATTATGGAAAAGGGTTGGAGGTGGAAGTCTTACTTCACATGTCCACGGTTAAGCTTCTGGGAAGCTTCATAGATGAGGAATCCAGAAGGTTTCCCCAGATGTATAAACATACCCAGTCTTAAGAGGCTACCTTTACAGCGGTCAAATAAATTTATTTGATACAAAGGGGTCATAAAGACTTATTGTGGGGTTTTTTTCCTTTATTTCTCACTCTATAATTATGGTGGAGAAGAATAAAAAGACCTTCAGCTTAAAGAAGTTCTTCAGCTGTTGTATCTCAAAAAACACAGACTGTGTCAAACAGTTATATTAGAATGGACTGTTGAGAAGCAGTAGTCTGGTTAGTTCTTTCAGGTATTACATCACTGGCATTATTAAAACTTTTGCCTGTAAGCAGTCCTTTTATCTTCCCTAGAACTCCAGTAAATCTACTCATGTGGGTAAGGGAGTAGCATTCATTTACTGAGCCTACTCAAACAGGTGAGGAGGCATATTAAGTTCAATAAGAACTAGTCTTGTGCAAAAAGATTAATCACCTCACTAAGCATTCAAAAGATTTAAGGAGAAAGTCAGCCCTTTTTGATTCTGTCCTTATATTGATTTTGGGGAAACTGCTAAATTTAGAGCAATTAGATACATTGGAAGTAATTAAATGCAAAAGTGCTGTAGCAATTAAAATGGGAGGCCAAGCTGCATATAGAACAGTTCAAGCATTTTATAGTTTTCTCAATTTCCTTAAAAATTGCAAGAGTTTTTCAAGATTGATGCCTTCTGCAATGATGCATCCCCTATTTTGTTTTTTAAAATTGGGCCATGGTACTCCTCACTGGTTTTTGCTGTTAAGTAAAATCTGAGTTGTTGTTTTTTTTTTAAGTATAGACATAATAATTTTAAGTCACAGTGTATTGCACATGCCCAGAACAGCCTCGATAATTTCCAAATTCAAGGACTAATAAAAATTGGAAGCACTCCAGTAACTTTAAATTACTTTGCACATTGAAGAGTGATTTAAAATCATTGAGCTGATTCAATTTTTTTTTATATATGCACTTCAATTTGGAAGTGAGTCAGATGGACAGTAGTGTGCTGAAGAGGTATGAGACATATTGAACTAATTTAAACATTTTTAATTCAAGAAAGAGAGAAAGGAGGGGTAATGAGGTTCCTAATAGGAACCAAGAGAACACCCCCATTTACTGCCACTGTGTGGTTAGGAGTAGGATGATAAAGCAGTGAAGGAATGACCAACACCATCAAGGAGTTAGCTTTTATAGTATTAGTGTGCTAGTGATATGAAGGATTGCCAAAATTGGTGGGATCTGGAAAAAGCCCTGTGATTATGCTTTATTTATTACAAGTATTGTTTTCAAAGAGATTTGCACACCTGTGCATGTTTTGTTTTCCTCTTGCAGATAGATCAACAACGGGACAACTGACTGACTTGGGGAAAACCACATACACATGTGCATACATGTGTATAAATGTAGGCAATGTGCAATTTGGCTTCACAGCATTTGTTACTTGACACTGGTATGTATGCAGAAAGAAAAAAGCTGGCATATGGAACTGCCTGGCAGCATGTGAATATTACTTCAGCATTCATGCACAAGATGCATAAAATTAAAATAAGAAAATACTTCTATTTTGCAAGACAGTGACATGATGGCCATTCCAAGGTTAGTGAAATTTACCCATTAATAAGTTGCCCTGGTCCTCCATAATCTATCCAGTGGGAATGTGTGATATTAGTATCCTAGCTGGGTTTTTTGAACAGATGACAGACTAAAGCCTTCACATAAACTGCGGAGGTAGACTGGGATAAAAAAAATCCAAAACTAGAAAAAAAAAAAAACAACAAAACTACCGAAATATTGACTTTGCGAAGAGGCTAGTAGTTTTTATGTGACTCTTCATGCAGAAACAAACATGTTTGTCTATTTTTAGAGGAATCAAAGAAAAAATTTGATAGAGAGAGATGTTTGAATGCATCCATTTTCTTTGAACATTAAATCACCCTTTGAGTAGGATTTTGTTTTGGGGGTTCTGTATTAATCCAAATTAGGCATAGTCAGCAGTGGTCTCTGATTCTAGTTACAGAAAAAAAAAAAAAAAAGAGGATCTGGCATATTTTACTCAAAAGTCCAGTAGCAGAAGAAAGGTGGGATTTCCTCCTTGTTCTCTGCCACATATTTTCCTCATATTCAGGAAATTTCACTGTGGGTCAGAAATTCATTAAGTTAAAAGCTGACTTCAACAGTAAAAATCATGCCATGTTATATGCATGTTTCCATAGCAGTTCTTGCTGTGGCTGTTTGTTGGCATAAAGACCTCACATTAGCCTTTATTAGACAGACATACTACCTTTACACAGAGTCCTATAGCATGGGATGAACAGACTGACTGCTAAAATTGACGTAGCAGTTGTGGGCATTTTAACTTCATGGCACTAAGCTGGGGTAAGCTTCTTCTAACCATATATTTAACAATGACACCTGACAAGATGTGAAAGATGTTTTTTCTTTGCAAAGCCACATTTCAGTACTGTTGCCTTATTCAGCTCCTTCAAGGTGTTCTCTAAAGTGACCCTACTTTTAATGGTAAACCACTCAACCACTGAGTGTTTGTAGCTTTCCCAACATTAATAATAATAATAATAATAATAATAATAATAATAATAATAATAATAATAATAATAATAATAATAATAATAATAATCCTTTTGCTTCCAGAGAGGACTGAAGCATGCCCTAGTTTTCCAGAGTATCAGCAATCTCAGATTTCTGACCATCTTTGTTTTTGTTTCTCACTTTGTGTTTCCATTCACTTTTGTGCTTTCACTGGTTGATCATATCCTAACAGTATCCACCACCCTTGAGCTCTGTTCAACAATACCAATCCACTGGTTCCTGTTTAGGAAAGAGGTTGTTCATCCCAGTAAATGTGATAAAGCAGAATCTAAGTAGGAGGAGAGGGTTTGTAAGTTTAAGACTGATCTACATGTGCCATGTTGGGCTCATGCATGCTGACTGTCTCATATTCAGGACTGTCTCATATTCAGCTTTTCTTCTTCCTCTTGGATTTGGATGCAAGCAGGAAACCTGATACAGAGGGCTGTCACATGAGGAATCGAGATCCCTTGGCAGAAGGGATGCTCCTAAATGATAAGCAACAACTGGAGATTAGCTTCAGGCAGCCATGGATTGCCCTTTCTGGTCTAAGTTGCAACAACTTATGTTTGGGAAATTTCAGAAGGCCAAGCTGCTTTTCATCAATCTGTTTTCATTCATTGTGTGCAGTTTTTGATCTCAAGTACATCTTTCATATGGTGTTGTCTAGTTCTCTTACCATCTTTTCCTGAGCTCCCAGGGGTTTGATGGTATGTTGTTTTGATTTCTATCAAATTAGATAGCCTTTCAGACACTACAATAATTGTTGGCCTATAACAGCCACTTTACTGGAAGTCATTAGAAAATTTTCCAGCCCAGCAGTATACAAAGGAATGACTCCTTGACAGGCCTCAAATGCTAAACATTTAGTGAGGGGACCACGACTCTCATGAATTTGATCCTAACTCAGACAAAGCTTTCTTGGTTTATGCATTAATTCTTGCTTTTGCAGTTTTCTCAGAGAGGTTATTCATGTTTTCACTTCAACAAACCAAGACCCTGCTTTAAAAATCTATCCTGGGCGTAAACCCCAGTTCTGCCCCTGATGGCATTTGTTCAAAACCAATACAAATATCTGGCCCTCAAAGCGGATTTTTCACACTCAAAGATAGCATTATCAACTCACCTTTTAAAACTACTTAGGGTTTCTTTAAAAATGTACTGTATCTTGCAGAGGCAGCAAAACAATACTGTAGATATGGAGGCTATCCATTTTCATTTACTAGATAAATCAATACTCACATAAAGCCTGAGTAACTTGTTGGCACTAAACTATGCAGCACCATTTTTACTAAAATTTGTCAAGCTTCAACCATATGAGCTTTTATATTTCTTTAAAGGGGAGTATGTGTTTTCATGTTGCATTATATGAAATTGATAGTAATAATAAACAGTAATAATCAAGTTATTAATCTTCTCTGAAAAGTCTAGGGGAAGGGGCTTTTCTCAACATAAATAGAGTAAGTAGAATTACAAAAAGCTCCACTAAACCTTTGTGTGTGACTGAGAGAGGGATGTTTCATACTCCGTAGTTTACAGGCATATGTTATACTGTACACACCGTCTGCAAGCACTTTAGAAAATCCTGGATGCTTAGCATAGTCTTAAATCAGGCGTGTTGCCAATTGTGGATTAAGTAGAGGATAGCTGGGTCATTTTCCGAGGAGTTCCTTTACAGTTCAGCCTTTTTTCTTGGTGTTAATGCTTTTACTGCTGTTGGGTGAAGGGAGGAGAGGCTTGGAATACCCTGCCCTAGGGCCTCCTAAACTGTTCATCTGTCATGGATCATGTCATGGAACAGAAATGTTTGTTTTTGCTCCCATTCATTTCAACTGGCAGCCAGTTATTATTAGAATGAAAAATTAAGCTATTATGCAGTGGAAGCCTTTCTGGCTCTATCAAATTTATGGAGTTAATACAGCAAAATTATCCTTTATAGTGGGTATAAGCAGCTGTATATATAATGCAGGCCCCTTCTTGATCAGTCCAAATACAAAATGGCAGCCTTGTTTTCATTATCAGCATTAAAGCTTGATATGGTGTGTTACCTTATTTCAGAAATTTCAAGGGAGCAGTTAATAAATTAAGAGTACTGTGGGTGACTTGATTAGACATTTAAGTCCATTCTCTGATCTTCAGGGTCTGCAGATATGCTGAGTTGTTCTCAGAAACAGAAAAATCATAGAATTTCTTTAGACTTTCCAAAATGTTTATTTTCAAGTGCACTTGACTTTATGTTTCCTGGGGTGCTATTTGACTGGATTTATTTATTTATTTATTTATTGATTTTAAATGGGGAAATTAGCTGTATCCTTTACAAACAAACGAGAGGTGTGAATATTTTTATCAAGCTTCATATTCTTGAGAATCTGGGGTCTCAAACTCTAGTGACTCATACACCTTAGACATAAGGCATTCACAAGGAGCAAGGTGCCTTGTGAGAATAGAAGGGGATGAACTATGCAAAAGACAGAAAGCCAAATGAATAAATAGGAGACACATCCAAGAGGGAAACAGTTTTAATAATATTTCTGTACTTGAAGTTGCAACTTGCCCTCGAGTTTTGCATGGAGTGCAATCTGTTCTAAATTCAATTTTTCTTCTCTCTAAAGAAATTCCAGATCCACCTCAGTAATGCAGGCACCTTACCAGAGCATGCCACTGCAGTATAAGGGATATTTATCATCCCAAGATTTTGCCCCCACTTTCTTGTCTCTGAAAATAATTGTAGTAAAGTTGTCAAGTTGGGGTTAAATGGAACATTATCTACACAGATATGGGATTGTCTTTGCAACACGTACTCCAGATGTACTGTTTCTGTGTCTTATTGGCACATTTGGGATGGATTTGAAAATAAATAGAAGCAAGTTTGTAGCATCTCATACAGTGATTAAACCCATCTTTGGCACTAAGCAGTTATTGTGTGAAAGTTGTACTGCAGGAAGACAGAACAGAGAAAGAAACATGATTTTCAAAAGCAAAAATTCTTTGTGAGAAAATGTGAAAAAGTTGTTAAGCACTTGAAATTTTGAGTCATTCCTGCTGAAATTATTCTTGTGGAGTTTATCAACCTGTGTGTACCAGTATCATAGAGGACCAATTAATTGCACTCATAGTTGCCTTTGAGCTATTTTGAAAGTAGAAAGAAGTCATTTTGTTAATGGTTTAAACAACACTACAATCATTATTTATAGTTTCTGCCAGATATTGTCTTTATAGTAGATGGAAACACAAAGTTACTCTTATATTTTATGGTCCCTAATGAATTTTGATGAGAAACTAAGGAAAAGGAATTACAATCCAGTAGTTAAATACAAAATATAATTATTAAAAATAAAATTTGCTGCACCACAACTCTTGACCAGAATATGATCCCTCACCATATTTAAAGAAATTGCTATGAAGCACAATCTTGAGGAAAGAAAGGAAAAAAATTATTTTATCAAGTAAAAGTTGCTTGAAAAAGTAGCAGAAACCCTATAAAAAGTGGAGCTGGTGTTCAGAATTCACTAGGAGTGGTTCCTCTTCTAATGAGATCCCTGATTAGCTCCAGCCTGAAGGTGTTAATAGAAGGCAGCTGTGTATCTACCAAAGTTCTCAGCATCCACCTCCTTTTCCCTTATCCAAAGCCCCTCTCTGACTAGCTCCCTCAGGAGCCTTCAGCTTTGCTTATCTGTTGTTTTGTGCCTCTCTGTGTACAGGGAAGGTGCCTTTTCCCTGGTGTCCTTCTGAGAGGCTGCTGCCCTAGTCCTTGGTATCTGGAACTTTTCTGGGCAGGACAGAATTTATTCTGTCTTGGGAGGACTTCATTTGTTTTACTGCTGAGTAGCACCAAGCATGGGACAAGACTCTCCTACTCCTAATTTATATGGTAGGATCCATCTGAAAGGAATAGGGAGACAGTGATTCTGGCTTATATTAAAAAGGCCCTTTAGTACAGATGTGCTCTGAGGTATGTACAGATTTTTTTATGCCTCCCTTATGGATCCTGCTATCCTATAAGAGTTGTACGAACAGGCTGAAATGCAAAAGACAATCAGACCTCCAGTAGTGATAAAGTGAAATAACTGGATATGCAAAGAATTTATTTATTGGTGAAGGACAACAGCTATGAAAGTGTGTTTGGTTATGCTGTCTATCACAAAACACAGAATATCTCATTTTCCTTCAACAGTAGTAGGAACACAAGGAGATGGAGTTTTTAAGTTTTGTCACAGGTGCTAATTTCTGCTGATACCTTGGTCCTTTTAAAAGGTATCATGAAACCTTAAAGAGGTTTTAAGTAAATTTGGAAAGATTCACCTACTGAACTACTTACAGTGATCTTTTCTGAGATCATCTAGGAAGAGCATAGAGATAGTACATTCTAACAATGACACAGCCAGCTCTTGCAGAGGTCATGAGTGCCAAGGAAAGCACACAGCAGCACATTGATTTTTATTAATATCGTGTAATCCAGAATTTGCAATGAGATGGAAGTTAAGCTATTGTTCATCTTTAGATAGATCTTAAGGTCAGAAACTGAAGAAATGCGTAGAGGAATGACAGTCTTGTGAGTTTTGGAAGTGCATAAATCCTGGGGTTTGTGTTATTTCTGGCTAAACTTTTTGTGTTCATCTTGAAGGGATACGTTTTCGTTTTAGCCTATTAATCTCAGTATAACTTTTTTTGACACAGACCTATTAGGAATTTTAGAGACTACAATATAGACTCCAGATGCTATGTCCTCCTTCATCTTTTTGGTGCACCCTTTAATCCATAACAACCAACACATTTATTTTATGAGCCCTCACAATCAAGAGAGTCTTAATATCCTTTCTGGCAGGTTTTCACTCTTTGATTTCACATTATATAGGGGACTGGATACTTTGAACATACTTTAGAAACTCTCAAAAGTAAACTTTTTATGGTACATTCTTTACATCTCCATGGTAAATCCTGTTGTGCTTTTAAAATATGCTCACAGGCACATGTATGGAAGTGTAGATGTATTATAAGCTGAATGATAACACATGAGATTGTGTGCTGGTTGTGTGTTGTAGGTTGACAATGTTGATTGTTCCAGACACAGTGACCAAACCTCACTGGAGACATCCATCATCCAGGGAGAGCCCTACTCTCCTGGTTTCATGACAGTCCTGGTACTAAGTAGTGAAATAAAACACATACAGATCAAATTGCACTAAAAGTTGGTATTTGTCTCTCCACCACTGAGATCTGTTGTGATGAACATAGCCATACGTTTTCTTCTGCTCTTGGAATTTCAGGCAAAGAGAATTTCAATTCTTTTCACTTTTTAAAATTTATTTCTCTGAATGAAATTGATTTTTTTGTTTGTTTTCACCAACATGCCCCAGTTGATAATGTTGGGGTTACAGCATGCTTACGTGAGTGCAACTCTGATTTTGGTTCCCAGCAGGTAGAAAACTTTCTTCCCTTTTTCTTCTTTTTGTATATGTGCCTCTGTATCTCCTTCAGAAATGCAACTGTTAGAATTTGTAAATCCTACCAGTGAAAAGATGACACACAGGGAAAAGCAAAGATGTTTACCCATCAGTGAGCTAGACAAACATCTTCATTTCAGTGATTCAGACAACAAATCAAATAAAGAAAGAAACCCTCTGATGAGCTCCTCCATTTCTTCCCTTTATCCAGCTCATCTGATGCTGAAGTGAAATACATTTCTGCAAGTACAGTCAAGCCATAAATTGAACAATGAATATCTTGTCCAGTAAAGCTCATATCCCAGCTGGGGTTTTCAGCAGCCTGAGCAACATTTCTGAGGGGAAGACCTTTATGAATGAGATTAAGGAATGCCCATATTCAACAGGCACCGCTCTTTTCCCATATGACTGGAGGAGTAATGATTCTGTCTGTGCAAGATCCTGGCTGCTCTCCTGCCTGCAGAGGAAAAGAGGCACTCTGATCCCATGCTATTTATGTTGGGAACATTTGGGAGTGGGTTGGGCTGTACTTTTACCTCCCTCTTTAATCACTGCTCTTGGTTGATTGAAGGGTACTGAGACAAGTATTTGAAGGTGGTTTTATGCCTTGCTCTTTTAGTGCTTGTATTCCTAAAAATCTAGTCCCTTCTGCTGAAAAGTACCTGAGTGTTTGTGCCCAGTAAGGATCACCACAAGAGGGATTTTGTGCTAAATTCTGGTCAAGGATGTAGGTTCAGTCTCTTGTGCAGTCTCTAATAGTGCCAAGGGTACAGAAATACCCTTGCAGATCTGCTTTTGAAAGCCCTCTCCTAATGATGTGATTTGTAGCTGCACTGATATGAGTCTTTGAATCTGGTATGCAATGGAAATTGCAAACAAGACAATTCTAATCTGTTGCCAATCAAGCTGTTGTCATACTAAATTTTTACCTCTTTGTTGCTAAATAACTGGCATCTGCATCCATATTGGTGGTCCTGAGAGGACCCTAGGAAGAGTGCTGAATCCTGTTGAATGTTGTACACTAGAAACAGCCTATGTGTTGCTGCCTGGGGTTTTTTGGGTTTTTTTTTTAAGAAAAAATCTCTTGGATTTTTGCCAGTGGCTTGGAAAGTGGCTGGATTTGGACTACGTATTTTCTTTCTCAAACAAGAGACTAAAATCTATTTGGGTTTTTTTTTAATGATGATGAAAATTAGGAAAGGAAGGGTACATGTCAGTGTTAGTTTGAAGCTATGCTGGTTTAAACCTGTTTTTCTGTTTCAAGTACTTGTCATATTCCATTTGGTAGCTGCAAATCCATAACAGTAAACACCTTGGAATCTTTGTGGCTTAAGGTTTGGCACATTATGTGTAGTGTGCTGATGATACAGGAGGTGGGTCTGCTGTATCTGCATGAGGGAGGGCCCAAACACCCAGTTTACCACACATTGTAAATCTGCTGATATTGGAGTTGCCTTTAGTGTTTAAGAAAGAGGCTCAAGACCCAGAGGACCACTGCAGTCTTGTGAGCCTGACATTAAAACCAGTTGGAGAGAGAAAAATCAGCAAGAAAACAAAGATTGGGGGGGGGGGGGGGGGGTGTCTACATCAGACTTTCCCCTTTGCTAAGATAAATTAGCAATTTATTATTAACAACATTTTCCTACAAACATGGATCAGGACTGCTCCTGAGCTTTTTGGGTTTTTTCATTCTGGGAGTGTTTTTTAGGGTTGGGGACAGGAAAAGCCATATTTCACTGCCATTATCCAGTATTTTATCAGGGAGAGAGGCTTGAATTCACATTTTCACCATGTATTCTCTACACAGACATGGAGAAACACAGATGTGCAGATAATGTCACCCACATTTTGCCCTGGCTTCAGGACCATAAGCTAATTTTATAACAATTGACGGTGACTTAAACTAATGTTGCTAGGGTGCTGTCAGTGATGCTGAATAAATAGGGAAGGACTTCAGGAGAACAGCAAACAGCAGCTGTGACGACTTTTGTTCTGAAGCTACCTCTGCATGCCAGATTTTACCCTCCAGGCACAGCAGCAGAGCACAACTCCCACCTGTTATCTCTCACCATTGAGGCTTGCTTCTTTCTGTTTAAGTTAGGTTAAATATTTCTCCTTTTCCCAGGATTCAGAGCTCATCAGGCCAGCTGTGGTGCACAGTCTTGAAACACAAAACAGCTGGAGACATAATGTGAACAAAGTTCACCTTTTCTTGTTTACATTTGAAAGCTGCTGCACTATTTATGGGATGATGCATTTGTTTAAATGAATGTCCAGCTATTATTGATTTTTCATCTCCGCTTTTTTTTCCCCTTTATGATTGTGTCCCTGGTGTTGTGCAGCAGAAATCTCTCACTTAACACACCTGCTCACAAATTGACTGTGGAAAGAATTAGGCCATGTTCTCCCTACTGTTGCTGTGGTGGAACTCAGGCATGTATTAACCCAAGAGACCCCATGGAGTCTCTCTCTTTCCATTTGGCATCCCCACAGTTCCATTTGAATTTGCACCTACCTGTTGCACAGTGTAACAAAATGTCAGCTGAGTAGGTAGCTCCCTTTTCTTACCTTCTTTCTCCCCTCCCTTTTGATAAGAGGCCCTGCCTCTGATCACTTACATCCTTCTGGGATTGTGTGAGAGGGAGCAAGAAGCAGGGATAGAAATTGAGAATTTCAACATCTTTAAGGGTTTGGACAACTAGTAGCTTGGAGGTTGTATACACTGCATATAAGAGTCTTAGTCAATAATTTGACATTCTCAACAATTTGCATTGAGCTGAGGTTTCAGTTTAGGAACAACAGCTAGTAGCAATGGCAATGGAATTACTGAGGACCTGCTACACCTTTCAGAAGCTTTACTTTTTCCTGCTCATTAACAATTAATGCCTTGTTTTGTGTTGAATTTGTCTATATTCAGCTTCACTTTAAGAAGGTAACTTTTATACATTAACACTGATCCATATTACTACTGTGATTACTTCATTTATTTTTACTACTGTCCCAAAAGAGCTACTTGGACACTTGAAGTTTTGTAGGTCTGGTTAAGATAAGACAGAAACAGCCTGGTGTGCAAGTACCATACTTGAGGCATCAGTGCTAAACATCGGGTGATCAGAATTGGTTGGATGAGGTCCTTTTTTGGTTAGAAATGGTGCTTCTCCCCACCACGATTGTGGAATAACTTACTTAGAAGGAAAGTTTCTTCTCTTTTCAGAGAAAAGTTGGCTCATGCCCTAAAGCCTGGAGATTTATGTTCTTTAAAATGTGTGTGGGTTTTTTAATCCTGTTCAATGTAACTGTAGATGGTCTCCATAGCCATATAAATCCTCCACTATTCTCTGATTCCAGCCAAGACCTTGGCTTCAGTGATACCTGGTTGTTATGTATTCTGCTGAGTTAGAGTGAAGCTACCTGTCTTTGATATGACTCCAGTACTCAATACAGGGAGGAACTTGCTTTAGTCCATCCAAAGGATTTACACAGTATAATCCGTGGGTCTTCTCAACAAGCCACCATTCTTAGCCAGCTAAATGTAAGCATAACCTCTCTCTCAGTCTGTTTCTTCTTTTAAGGATAGATCCTGCACTCCTAAATGTCAATCAAGGCAAATGGAGGTTGAAAATTCTGTTGATTGACACAGGCTGAAAGTCCCCCAAGTGCTGGATTAATTCTGCAGAGAAAATTCTTGAGGTTTCTTCAAAAATACTGTATATATGAGTGTTTTCAGTTTTGCTTTGTCACTTTTGCATGTCACCTCTCGTCTGGATTTGTCTACCACATGTGTAATTTTGTGATATCACTCTTGGGGAAAATTGTTCCTGTTCCTCTTCTTTTAAAGAGTCACAGAGGTTACTCACTTGTTGTCTGTGATACTAAATTGTCCAATCTGTCCCTAAGACTTTTAGAAGTCTGCTTTTTAGTGGATATGAAAATCTGAAATTCATTCTTGAAGAAGCTTGAAGCTTCTTTAATGAGAAAATGAGATCACTTTAATCAGCCTTGATCTTTTGCAGTCTAACCATAAATATGATTGAGATATGAATACCCAAATATAACTTTTGTTCCCCATTATTCCGATTCTTTAGCTATGTAAACATCAGATTATTTTAAACGTGACAAATCTGTGTTCCAATGAAGCCTTTAAAAGTCACTGAAAGTCCATCTTCCCCATTTAGTTAGAGTAATTTAAATCTGGAATAACTCAATTTGCTTAATTTGAATTGCATTGACATAGGTGTGGCTGACAGAGGAGGCTGGCTAGCAGTTCCCAACACCAGGAAATCATGAGGTCACACTTGCTTCTTGGTCCAAAGACAGCTTTGTCTTCATTCCAGGTAAAGCCACACCAAAAAAAAAAAAAAGAGTGATTAATAATTTTTGGTTTCTACACCTGTGTTTTAGTCACAATTGGCATGTAGGGTACAGAGGCATCGAAATACCTTGAGCAGCTACAGGAGGTTTAATTATTATTGCCTAATAATGTATTGCTAGGAAAAATAATGTAAAAGAAAATCCCCCTTTCCATTTCTCTGAGTAAGAACAATATTAGATATATAAAAAAGTACACAGAAACCTTGATGAAAATGGCTGAGAATATTTTTTTTTAAAGTCTGTCTGACAATAATTTTCTGTATGAGTTCATAAACATTTTCACTTCAGATCTTCTCTCCCTCTCTCTGTTCCCACAAATAATTCACACAAATGTAATAAACCAAACGAGACTCAAAAAACCACTAACTTCTATAACTAGGAAGTAAAAGTACCCTTTACTTATTCCAATTATTGTTTGAAATATTGCTTTTATAAAAAAAGGGAGAAAAAAGTCACCACGTAAAGAAAGGACAGAGACTGAGACCAGTAAGAGTCATATAAGGGGGGAAGTGTGCTCCCTTTCATTTTCACGAAATTCTTGCCAGAAATACTTAGTAGTAACTGCAAATGCTTTTTCTGCAAAAGAACTTTAAATCATTAGGTGAGATCTTTCAGAAATGTGGTGAACTCATTGACAAGATTTAGTTAGTTAATTAGTTAGTTTAATAGAATAGATATATTTCTTCTTTCCTGCTTTGCAGAAGAACTAGGAACTTCTCTCTGAAGTTTTTAGGAATATGAATAAATTATATGTTAACACTTTCTGTTCTGTGTTAATCTATACTACTGTTGCTGAAAAAATTGTGTTGCATCTATTAAGTTTTTGTCTATGCAATTTCTCAGACACTGATGGATATAAACTGAAGATTTACATCCTTATTAGTCTATCTGGACTTCTTAGAGTGTATCCCTCTGTTAATAATGACTTTTTCTGAATGAAATATAATAAAATTTTAACATTCCAGTATCTAATATTAAATTTATTTAAAATACTTTAGAGTATTTTAATGTAAACAACTTATTTTAATAAAGATAAAAATTACTTTAAGACATTTGAGAACTTTGTCATTCAGAAATATTTTTAGTACCAGATTTTTATGGATTTTTTTTTTTTAATTAACACAGTGATTTATGAAGCACTAAGCTGAGCTGAGCATCCCCTTGTTTACTTTGGGCAAACTGAGTGACAAAAATAGACTGTTTAATGGCATTTTCCTGTACCAGGCAGTTTTCATTATCTCACAATGTATTTATGGCATGGCAATATAAATTGAAGTAGATTGTATTGGCACTGCCAGCATTAGTAAAATATTCCATTTGTAATACATCTAGCACTGCAGGTCTTCATTGTGTTGCCAGTGGAATTTTCAAAATATGCATCATTGACATAAGTCTGCTCTCCTCAAAGTAAGTGGAAATTTTAGATGCTGACATAAGAGCAAAATTTAACTAGTGAGAACTTTTGGAATGGAAAACTGAATACAGGGTAATGATATTTTTAATAGAAAAGATTGTGCTAACAAAGTTTAATGAATATTCTTAAAGATGTGCAATTACAGCATTTACATAGCCATTTTTACACTTTTGAAAAGATTTTTACACTTTTAAAAAATATTTTGATAGCTATGGGCCAAAAATGATATCAAATGCAGTACCTTTGTCAATATGGTGAAGTTAATTTATCCTCCAGCATGTCTGCTCTGTGATCCTCTCTTAGAGTCATAATATTTCTTCCATACTGGCTGGATTCAGGGTACAACATAGACTGTCTGGGAATAAATCAGGATTATGTAGAGCAAGTAGCTGTTATTTATGAGGCCATTGTTCACTGGCGAAGAAGTTGGAGTGTATGTAGCTGACATGATGGGAACAGTGAGGAGGAGACCCCTGAGATTGCAGGAGACGTTTTCCTTTTCTCACTTCTCTACCTGGCACCTGAAGAAGAAATTTTAAGGAAAGGCCTGCTTTGTCTCTGCAGCTTCAGACAGAAGCCAGCCCACTGGAGATGCAGGCAGGAGAGAATTTAGCTGTTAAAGTCAAAGAAATATTTTCTGATTAGGTGTGAACTGATTTTATTATTTTTCCCTAACAGCTTATAAAGTGACCCACTTTAGGTAACTTTTTATGAAGTATCAAAAATCACTTATCCAATACCAGAGCTGCTGCTGACAAATTTCAAGCTTTTATTTCAAAGCATGAAACAGTTAAGTGGTTGGAAGAATTCTTTTAAGCATGAGAAAAGCAAAGTAATGTGAAGAGCTGTGCATTTATTTTGAGATGTCTGCAGTCCCAGTTCTCATGAATTTTTACTTGGTGTGGGGATCTAGTCAGTTCACATGATATTTCTCAGCTTTCATCTCATTGTTTCTCTGAATACAAATAAAATCAACAAACACCAAAATCAAACTACCAGCTCCCCCAAATCTCAATGTAAAACAAACCCACCAATTTGAACAATTTCCTTCCAAGTGACTGCATTTGTCTGAAAGCAGTATTTTAAAGTGGGAAATGTCAGTTGATCTGCTTGATAGGTGCTATGGCTATTTCTTGTGCTTGCAGACACAGCAGAGAGCTAAAATTCTGACTGCGGTGTGTATGAATAAGGACACACCAAAAAGGATCGAACTGATTTCATTTGGATAACACAAAGAGATCAAGTTCCTCACCAGCAAGTCCCATGCAATGTCAGCATGACAATAATTAAATATTTTAAATCTTTGTTATTTATAAAATAATGTCAGTTTTGAATTAAAGCCCAGATCTTATGAAGATTTACCCATCACAGATTGTTGTAAAGTTAAGCAAGGTTGCAGGATCTTTCCATGTAATTTTCACTTGTGATTAGTTAATTTTGCTTCTTTGAGTTTTAGAGGTTTAAATGTAAACTTTTGAAAGCTTTCTGGAGTGATTGCTGCTTGGTCCTACATGATGTCTTTCAACTGAGCACTGGAAAATCAAGACTACTAAAATCACTGTGAGGGAACATGACTTTAAAGGAGTTTAGCATTGCAGAGCCAACTTTCCTTTCTCCCTGGGAAGAATTTCACTGGAAATTGATTTGCACTTAAAGAAATGAAATTTGCCTAAATTGTTAAGTAGTATGCATTTTCTTTTAGGGAAAAATCCAAGTATTCATGAACACTCGGGGTCTCCTTAATCTGTGAAGTGGTTGATAGTAGGCCTTCCTGAAACAGCCTGTGTTACTGAAACTTAAATTTATAAACAAAACTTGTTACCTTGATAAGTAATCAGCAAAAATATAATATTTTAGGAACATATTTCCAAAGTAGGAAACTCAATCTGATCTGATTACTCATGCTCACTTAAAAAAAAAAAAAGTCAGTCAATACAAGTTACCAGATTTTCTAAAAACTAGAAGAGTGGAGAAAGGGAGAGGCTTATAGAATTGCATATAAAAAGGCAACTTTGGTACAGTCTAATAGTTGCTTAGAAGACACAACACAGACTTGACTCCCAAACTTGACCCAGTGCACTATCAAGGCTGTCTATTAGGAAACATGCACATTGAATGGCACAACTGTTAGGTCTTAAACGTTGTGGTAGAGTTTGGGTAGTCTCTTGATCAAGGCATGGTGGACTCATAAGGCAGGAGCTGAAAATACTTCTCTGTAGAAATGAATCTTGACCATAGTAGATGGAAAAGGGAAATGATTTAGTTATGCTGATTCTGCTAAAGAGCTCCAGTTATATATTAAGGCAGTAAAACTCCCTATGGAACATGGGAGGAATGTATTACTGGTTAATTACAACAGCAAGATATGCCATTGAAGGGATTATTACCATATTTTATGATGACTGTTTTATCATCTCCTTGTTTATACTTTCCTTTGGTAATGAACTTACCTTCAGAAGTTTGAAATATTTAATATTTGAGCACTAAATATTGTACCCCCTGTATTTGATAGGAGTAGATCTTTATATATGGAGTAAGAATACAGCTGCAGGTGAATAAAAAGCTGGATGAGAAAATGGCATTTTCAATAATAATAATATGTAGTGTCCATGCATCAACAGCGGTGTGGTTGTTTCAGTTTAGTTTTTCTGGTGAGGTATATGAAGCAATACTTTTTTTTGCAATGAAAAGCAAATTCTGTTCCAGCCAGTGTGGCCTGTAAAGCTGTTAGATTCCCAGGCCAGTTTCAGCAGCATCTCGTCAAATGTGGGTGTCTGAAAGATGAACATCTCTTGTTTTAAGTAGTTGGACAACTGTTTGATTGCTCCTTCTATAGGAAAATAATCTCTTCATGGATGGCTATAAGTGGCATCATTTTTCCTTTGGGTTCCCATTGCTGTTTTCTGTATATATTACACATCTGGACTGTAATGGAAACTTGTTCATTCCTCTGAAACATCTGTTGTGTCCTGCTGCAGTGAAGACCTACTGTTATTTTTGGCTGTGTACTCCATAATTGTATTAAATCTTTGTCTAGTGGCCTCTCTTCCAGGTACAATCAATTCAAAATCACACAGAAGTAATTAATAATTTTGCAGAAAGTGTTACCTTATTTCACAGCTAGGGTGTTTTATTTTGTTTTAAAAAGCAAGGTGAAAAAAGGCATGTCAGTGAAAAAATAGAAAGAGCTTATGTAAATATCTAAGGAGAAAAATGTTAGGAAGTTTCCATATGGAAAAAAAGATTGTTCCTTTCTTCAGTTTAAAGTATCAATCTGGTTATCCTGTTTATGCAGCTGCTCACAGAAAGGCCTTAAAAAACCTCCCAAACCCCCAAACAAACAAAAACCAAAAAAGGGTAGTAATGTAATGGATTCTTCTAGTAAGAGGAAGAAGGAAAATGAAAGAAAGGATAAATTATAGAATTTCAGGCTCATGGTGATTTCTGATGTTAAACCCTGGAGAGGGCAGAAAGAAGTGATGGCACATATTAGCCACCTCTGGAGCTCAGAGCTTACTCGGTGAGCGAGTCAACTAAACCAATGAGAAAGAAAAGCCTTTTATCTCCACAAACAGCTCTGCACACCTAGAGGAAGCTTTGTGTCCCACCATTGAGAAGATTTCAGTGAGAATCACCACATGACTCTGGGCTAATTTTTCTGCTAGTTTTTCCTTCACTCCTCAGGCACCAGATTTTTTTTTTTTTGGCTGCTTTCTTAGCATGGTAGAAGAAAACAAAAGGAAACAAGTGAATTCTGAGAAAGGGAACCAGGATTCAGTGATTTTGAGTGTGAGAAGCAGTAGAAAGCTTCTATAAATGTTCAGACAAAATCTTTGCTTTATTGTACTGTGATCAGATCCCATGCACTGTCCTGATACTGTCCTGACACATTAATTGTGTTCCCTGCTATGCTGAAAAGGATGGGAGACTTGGACTTGATTGCTACAAGACTGTGGCTTTGCAGGGATAGTTTTAAACACTACCTCTTCTGTCAGTATTCAGGACACAAGGAGAAGTTACCGGTTAATTTTTTATTTTACAGCAGATCAAAGCCAGAGAATGCAAGAGAGATACTCCCACAAAGGAAAACCAGATGCATTTTACAAATACCCAAATTGTGCTATCAGAGCATTAAATATTTACCAGTGAGTGTCTGCCCATTGTGTACTTTGGTATATTTAATTTCTTTTTATTGTTATTGTCTGTCTGGACTTGGACTTATCTCCTTGGCCGAAGATAAAGGATGATTTGTGTCATGAACGTACAGCATGTGAAGTGGTGCTTAGGTTTTTCTTGAGATTCAATTAATGAGGTAAGGAAAGGGCAGAGGTATGGAAAAAGGCTTTGCTAAGCTGCCTTTTAAATTTCATTCCATACTGAAAATGGAACTCTGTCAGAAATAGTTTTGGTTTTGAAGGTCTGCTCTGTGTTAGCAGTACAAGAGGCAGCTGCCTAAAATAAGAAAATGCTAGGAGGGTGTCTAGGGGCTGTTTATGAGGGCAAGGCAGGCAGCTGTGGGTGGTGTGTGTTTCCCAGGCTGTTGCTGATAACAAGTGGATGCTAACATACTAATGTGTTTTTACTTTTCGGCAAAGTATTAAGGCTAGAGAGTTGTTTGCGACACATGGTGATTTGTTGAAAATCGCTATTTGCAAAATAGAGGGGACCTGTTATATTAGCAGAACTGACAAGAAAATAAAGAGCTATTTTTGATTTTGATGTTGTTCAGTGGTTTTATTGTTTTTTGGGTTTTTTTTAATCAACAACCTTTGAGACAAGGAAAGATGGACACAATGTTGGCTATTACTTACCAAATCAAATGTATTTAAATACACTCTCTCTGATATTTAATAAAAATTGTAGTGTAGCTTTTTGTGGCTAATAAAACTTGGTTTACATTACACCCCTTGCCTGGTATGATTTGCCTCCTAGGGCTCACTTAGAGTGCATTAAGAAGCTACACATAAGATCAGTGTGATTTGCTGCAAAACTTAAATAATTCATTTATGCACCACTGCTCTCAGACAGTGTTTTTACAAACGCTGTAATGAGACAAGCTGTGAAATGTTTTACATGGTGGAAATGAGGTCTGCTGCTCAAGAAAATCTTTCTGCACAGATTTTATTCCTTGAAGTCTTCAAGAGAACTTTCCAAGCATTGTGGTGTGGACCTCCAAAGCACACTGATGTCCTCCCACTGATGAGGCTATTTGTCCTAACTTAGCAATATCTTTTTCTTCCAGTACTTCTTGTGTTTTCACTGGAGGACCTAAAATGAGCATGGGATACTTAAGGAATGCAGAGTGGAAACTCTAGTTCATTATTCCGGAACAAGATTCTTTCCTGACTATGACTATGCCTTGTCTACCACACTGACACTTGTTCTTACTCTGCTCTCTGCCATACACTTGACTTTTTAATAATGGGCATAGAAGGAATTGGATTGATAAAGTTAAAATAGACCAGAACTAAGCTTTATTGTCAAGGTCATTGACAGCTCCCCTGATGTTCACTCTAAATTCTTGTCCTCTGGAGTTGTGTTCCTTCTGTGTAGCCATAATCTTCAATGCTCTCTGCAAAAGTCTTATTGCCCATGCTTAAGAGAGCTTAAAAGTATGTCCTGCACCTGCACTTTTAGGAAGCAGTTCTCCTGATATGAAATATCTCTATTATTTACACTAAATTTTAGAATAATTTGTATTTCTCTTATTCTAGTAATTTGGATGGAGAAGGGGGAATAGTGCTTGGTGTTGGTGAAGGAAGGGTGACCTCTCTGTCATTTTTTGATGTGTATTAGGCTATAGCTTTTAACTACAGGATCAGATCTAATTTGTTCTACAGGAAGAACAAATTACAGAAGAATTAGAACTTAAACAAATTAGTCCAAAATTAGTAATTGGGTAAGAATAATCTGTTTACACCATGGGTCTGACTTTGCCAGGAAAAGTATCCAACAGATTGTATTTCCCATGCACATCTCAGCACTGATTTAAGCTTTACATGAGATAGTGGGAAAACCTAGGTATAATTGAGACTGCTGAATGGCTTTATTTGGAATTTGTAACTAATTGAAAGAATGTGTAATTAGAAGTCGATTTTAATTTTTAGTATTAAGACAGAAGTTCAATTTTTCATAATTTTTTAATGTGTCAAATTTGCTTTAGAGTCTTTTGCTAGAAAGTATTTTGCAATTGCCTGTAGCTTTGCATAGCCCTTATAAAACTTGAAGTGTACAAAGGAGATTAATATTTTACAAAATGAAAGCTGGAGAAGAAGGAAGAAAATAAAGTGCTTGTGCTACTTCTAGGTAGAGATCCTTTTGAATTTGCTAGCACTCCTGTGAGCATTCCCCCCTCTTCTCAACCAGACTTGAATCTGAGAAAATTACCATCTGTGCATAGATATGCAGGAAATGAGCTAAATTTGTAGTGTAAACATTTTCAAATGAATATTTGCACAGTACAGTCTCTCAGTAATGCATTATCCTTTTTCATTTGGTAATCAACACATATCCCTTATGAGTTGTGTTGAAAGGGAAGAGAGTGACTCTCACTAAACTCTAATTATCCTCTCCTTCCTCCTGGGAAGAGCTCTCTTTAAGCTCCCTTTTGTGAGCTGCTCTCTGTTTCACAATCATTCCACTTCTTGATCATTCTTTCTCCATATTTTGCCTCAAAGCATACTGTAGGACACAAACCCAGGCAGCTCTGTGTAGGGGTGTCTGCTGAATTCCTATAAGGTAGGATTGCCATACCAGCACAAAGACTCAGTAAGATTCAGAGAAACTAACTTTCAACTGAGGTTTTATGCAGGACCCGGGTTTGTGTAATACATAAATATTTCTTGGCTTAGGACTGGGAGAATGACATATTTCCATTAGCCTCGAAGTAGTTTTGACTCAATTCGATCTGTAGCAACATGAGTCAGCTGTTTCTGCTAAGCAGTGTTTCTAATTCAGCCTTTTTCCTAATAAGCACGTACATATAACATGAGCTTCCTACACCAATTAATCTGTGTTTCCTCCATATGGTTTGTAGATTTTTATTTTCTTTTAATTCTGTGCAAGCTGCTGAATAGTAAAATGCAGTCAAGATCTTGCTCTAGTGAAAAACGGACTCCAGCTGAAGTTGCCAGGGAATTGCCAAAATTAGCATATCCTGGTAGTTTTGAAAGGAATTTTTCAGCCCATCCATCTGACTACTAGGGCTAAAGTTTTGGGTAGTCCTGTATAGAAATGTTTTTCTGTAGAGTAAATTTCTGAAGGCAGGGTGTGTAGAAGAAGAAGGCTGGACCAAAGCTCACTGAAGCTGGGTCAGAAGGACAAAGAAGTAGGTCTGTGGAGTTTGTCCTGAGATCACTCAGCTGAGATACTACACCTCAGCAGAAAGAGAGGCAGAAAAAATGGGGACACCAGAAGATGGGGAAGAATAAGTGTTTAGCATAATATTGACCTTAAGAGGTTTGGAAACAGATACTTTTCATTTGGGGAGAGTACGAATTTACAGCCTGTGCATGGAAAAGAATTACTTTGTTTGCTAATTTTAATGTGCAATTAGGAGAGTAAGAATGATGCCACCAAAGCTTTTTTATTTGTGCCTCTGGGCTATCAGTGAAGCTGTAGCCCTGTTCATGTGCATCCACAGATACAGAGAACACAAAGACAAAAGGGATGCACCCATGCATGGTAAAGCACTGAAAAATCTAACCACTCCCCCCCTACCCCTTACAGAGACCTTGATTAACACCCTCTTCTCTGACCTACAAGAAATAAAACTGAACAGAAAAAAGACCCTTTTTCTTTAGTATCAATGAAATCTAATGGCATAATTTTTCTCCTTCAAGCAGGGAGAATGTTAATTCCTGGAAAGCACTTTATACAAATTAAAGTCCTTTCCCCTTCCAAACATAATTTTTAACAAAGGAATCAATCTCTCTCTCAGCAAATCAAGGTGAACAAATACATATACAAAATAATTAAATTGCTTTTTTCTTATTATAAGAGTTTGTTTGATTTGCAAAACCAAGCTGGAATATTTATGCCCTCCCTTTTAGGGAAGGTCAGCAGATATATACTCAATTACCTATTTGTACGCATTAAATCAAATGACTCTAAATTCAATATTTTGTTTTTTAATTTTGTCTGAGCAGGAAGCTGGAAATCCAAATTAATGGCTCTTCCCCAGTGACATAAATTCTGTGAGGTGTTTGTAGCTTGCTTGCCTCGTTAAAGTTCTCTGACATGATTGATAACTCTTGTCCTCTCTGACTGTGAAGGCTGCTCAGCAGAGGCAAGTAGATCATGCAGAGAACTTGTACTAGGATCCAAATTCAAGATGTTTTCATTTTTTCTACTTCCAGGTTGTGAGGAATGGCTTCTTAATAGGTTGGTACCCTCCTTGTTTTCTCACTAACAGCTGCTGTTGGACGTGATAATATACCAAAGTCACTGCAGCTGAGCAAGGAAAACTAAAGCTTGTCCCTATGAGGTGTGTGGGGTCTGTGAAGTCCCTTCTGCTGAGAGAGGAACTGCTGTTCTGGGACCTTGTGCACACCCTGTACAGTTATATGGTGTGGTTATTTTAACATGCAAAGGATCCCCATGTGAATGGTCTACCAGATGTCCCACTTTTTCCCCCTTTCTGTGTTTAACCTGTGCACTGACTGGCTGGACCTTGAACTTACAAGGCCAGGTTTCTTCCAGTGAACCACTAAATTTCCATAACAAAAATCCAGACAATAAACATTTCAAACTACTTTTCACTGTCTTTTTAGAGTTCAATTCATTTTTGCAAGCAATGATTGACCCTTGTCTAATTCCAAGACAGCCTTCACTCCAATGGGCTGGGATTCTGATGGACCAGTGCAGGCAAGATGAGTTGTGAACACCTTGGGAAAAACTTCTGTTAATTTTGGTGCTTGGCTTTAATCTCATACTTTTTATCCTATTGCATGTTACTGGGGCAGAGAGTGGATTTGTCCTCTGTGGTTTAACATTTGTGAGGCTTGTGGATTTGCTAAGGGATATCTTGCAATTCATATTATTGGGATCTTTCCTATAATGCAGCAATTCAGTCCCTCCTAATTTGTTCAAAATAGAGGAGCTTGACTTGAGCAATAGGTATTATCTGCAGCAAGTTCTCAGTAAGGTGTAACTGAAATAGATTAAATGTCAGATACAAATTTTCTTGATCTGGCAATCCATGCAAAAATTGGGAAAGCAGTCTAAAGTGTTTGGTCTTGAAACAGTGAATATGAAACATTCAATGAAATTCCCAGAGCTTTGAATATGAATCCGAATCAAGGATAAAACTGTAAAAAAAAAAGTCCTTACAAAGGACTGAAGGAATGAATAGCACCAGTTACCTATTGCTGCTGATGTGGCTGGAATCCCAGCCTGGGTACCTGTGTTGTAGCATAGACACATCTCTCTAATCAATGTTAATGCTACTTTTTATTCTGTCTTTAGGCAAAAACAGAATGTAAATGTAAGTAAAAGAGCACATTGCTCTTTCCATAATCCTTGTGCTCTGAACTACTTTCCCCCCATAGGCTATTAGTGTCTTTGAATAAGAATCCAGTTCTTTTCAATAAACACTGTGCATCTGAAGTGGCTGCTAGTAACTGAAGTGACAGCTACTCAACTGCTAGCAACCAAGAGGAGCTTGCTAAACCTGAAGATGTCACATCATTTTTGCAGCTCCATTTCAAAGCTTTTGGAGACTGAAGTGCCACATTTTCAGGCAGAAACAGGTAGTCAACTAGGGTGTTTATTCATTGAAGGTCAGGCTTTTGTATTATGAAACTTCTAGCAGATGTGATAAGCAGTAAATTGCAGATCTATCACCTTCTTTTTTCTATCTTTTTTTCCCCCTGTGAGTGTGTGTGTGAAATCAGCAGAATACTGCCTACATTTGATTTATGGCCCACTTTTGACCAACTCTTATCAGGCTCCCACAAGCCCTTTTCTGATGCAGCTCGTGTCTGAATGACAATAGACAACCAATGCCATTATGCTCCAAAATCCCTCTCTGCATTCTAGACACCTAAGATTACATCTGGGATATTGATTTATTACTGCCCCCACTACTTTTTTTTCCCCCCACAGGGACCAGTTTGTTCAGCCTGAACAAGATAGACTATTATTAAACTGAGCAAACTACTCCATGTGAACTTAGTAGAGAAATAATCATTTGCAACCACCTTTCTAACCACCCAGGTTCATAAAGAAATGTAGGTGTTGAAATATTAAGACTGTTTACATATGGGTCCCACAGTTCGTGTTTGTTCAGATTATATATAATTTATATACACGATATGAGACCCAACAGGCATTCTGTTGTGTTGGACATTATAGGCATATTGCCTAAAGCACCTCAGTATTGCCACCCAATGTACAAAACCCAAATTATTACAAATCTTCGTTATAGAAATACCTACTGTAACACCAACTGTATCTCTGACAGAGAGGTTTTATGACATGTTTTAGAGCCTCAGCAAAATTTATATATTCTACCATAGATTTTTTTCTTCTTCTTTTTTTGGGGAGGGAGAGGAAGCTATAAATTTTACAGTACATTGGATTTTTATATCTCCTAAAAATGTACTGTGCAGGATTCACATTTAATATCCCTCAGCTATAGTAATCTGTGTATTTAAGTCAGTAAGTGAGGAGATACAGACAGGGTTTCTAGTTAAAAGGGATTTTTTTTTCTTCTTCTTTTTTCCCCCCAACTCCCCCTTCCCTCCAACAAGCACATACCTCACCCCTATATCTTCTTTTAGTTAAAATAGTATTACAAAAAATAATTATAAAAAATTACATGGATTCAAATGCCACATGTGAACTCCTCTGGCCTGCTTTTAAGAAACTCTGAGCACCAGCAATTTCTTCAGCTGCTCTGAGAAAAACCTAGAGGGTGGCATGGACTAAACACCACAAACAGATGCTTTCAGAGGTTTGCTCTCCTTGTTCTTGGTCATGGGACAGATCTGCTTGACTCTCAAATAGATGTCCCATGTTCAATGTTCTACCTCAAAGGATTTGTTTTATTCTGCCTACTATTCATTGTGTTTGAGTGTCTATCATTGCTTTTGTCCTGGGAGACTGGGTTTTTTTTTTTTCCACATGGGCAGAAAGTATCACACATAGGCTGTATTTTAAGTATTTTCTTTTAGGCCTTTTTTTTTTTTCTCCTGTGGAGCAAAACACTCTATAAGCAAAGAACCAAATAAAGCCAGAATCAAGTAGGGAAAAATTAACTTTTGTCATTTATTACTATATGTCAGGTGTTTATCATGTCTTTTTCTCATATTTAAGAATAAAATAACCCCTATGGAAAAAAAACCCCAAACATTTTTCATTTGAAGTTTTGTAATTATTCCATATTTCCTTCTGTGGGCTTTTATTTCTTCTCTGTCCATTCAGGGCTTGATCCTGCCTTGATCCTGTCTGTTCCAATAAAGCACCTATGGATGTGCTCAAGGGCATTTGAAAGCTCAGATATCTATGCATGGTTTGGAAATACTGAAATATTTTTGTTTAGAGATAGCTGGTCAATGGGATGTCTGAGTAATGCCTATAACCGAGGCCTTGTGGAAAGTGAAGATATTTTTCCTATGAATGTCACACCTTTTCAATCTAGTTGAGCATCTAAATACCGGAATGAGAAAAGGAACTGTGTTGGTGCTGAGTATGACTGAGTCTGTTCAGTAGCAAAGAAATAAGTTCTACAGAAATACATAAATCAGAATTACACAGACCCACAGATTGCATTGCTGTTGGTAACTGAGAGCACTATGGCTCTGCAAGGGTACTGGGGAGTTACAATAGTTTCTGGGCAGAGTAGGGAGAATAATTAAAGGCTGATGGAAAAGGATGAAATGTTTTTTCCTCAGAATGGAGCAAGTAAGAGGGGATGTGAAGGCAGCACAAAACAAGTGGAGAGTCAAGCAAACTGAAATATGGCAGGCTGAAAAACCCAAAAGGGAACACTTTTTCCCGTAATGTGTAACTCAGCTGGGAAATTCATGCTTCTATTCAACAGAGAACAAATCAAATTTTAGAGAGATAACCAAATTTATAGCAATGGTCCATGCTACAGCAGGAAGAGCAATGTCAAGGTCATTAGCAAAGCACTGCAGCCAGCCTTCAGTATCTGGCTAGCTGGGGCTTGGGAAGGACAAGTAGCCAATAGCTACAGGTAGCAGAGTTGCACTTTGGAGCTTAGTTCTAGCCATAAGAAGCTAAGCTTGAACGACTGTTGCCCTTATCCAATATTGTATTTCCATTAAATTCAAAGGGCTTTTTTTTAAGTTTGGGATAACCAGGGTGTTGGATGTCCTGTGCAGAATGTTGTTCCCAGTCTCCCTATCTCATGGCTGACTATCGTACAGAGAAAGCAGAAATCACAGCAATGCAAACAACTCAGACCAGATTTAAGTCTTGCTGAAGCTGAAAGTCACTTTTGTTACATTCACTTCTGTTTGGAGTAAGTTTTTTAGAGTATTTCTGGCCTGTTTTACAAATCTTGCATCATTGCATCTCAGGGTCACCAGGAAAAGCAGTGGCAGAAACCTGCTCTGGGTAAGCCAGATTTAGAGTTTTTCTGACTTCACAGTGGACCTCTTTCTCTGTCGTGGAAACTCCACCATTCTCATATTGCAGCTGACTTGAAATTGTGATTTATTTGTCTAAAGGCATTTCCTGGTTCTACTTTGTTTTGGAGCAGAAACCTGCTTTGTTTCTTTTAGCTCCTGGTGTCTTCTACCCTGCAATATAGACACCGGCCTGTAAACTATTGGATTGCATAATGCTGCTTCAGATAAAGGTCATAAATGGTCTTATTTGGAAATTAATTCAAATAAGAAAGAGAACGAGCCAAAACCAAGACTCTACTGGGCATGTTAATAATGTCATTTGTTTACAGAGTGCAAGATCTCTGCTAGAGGACATCCTGAATCATTGGCTGCTGCCCTTAGTGTTTGCCTTGGGTTGTCCCTGTTGTGAATGAAGTGAGTCCAAAGGTCAGAGAGACTCTGCTGGTTCAACACTGCCTGAAGATATCTATTCAATTCATCTTCTATATATCCAGGCTGATATTTTGAAAGATGGAAGTTAGGGTTTTGATACTTAAAAAAAAAATAGACAGGATTCAGTTCATACAGTGGACTAGTGTACAGTCATTGGTGCTACAACCAGGAGAAATGAGTGCTGTGGTTCCTGCATTAACCAGGAAAAAGGAGGTTGTTGAAATGCTGGAAGACAGTGGCAGTGGACAGAACAGGTGCTTGAGGGCAGTGTCCATGGTGCACATGACAAGAATGCCTGTTGGCATGAGTTTTGGTATGCTTATTTCTTATGCCTGTAAATTTTCTGTGGTTTGGGGATTTTTTTCTGAGCAGTCTTCAACCCAGGTAATGCAGAAATATTCCCTTGAGAAAACATCTTTGTTTCATTGCTCTTCTCATACATACACAAAAGGGGGTGAGAAGACACAGTTAAAATATCATTTTTAGAAAAGGGTATTTATTGTAGAGGCAGGCAGGGTTTGTGTGGCTCCATGCAGAAAGTATGCTGAATTTCAGCAGGTAGCAGGTAAAAGAGCTGACAAATAGGGAGCAATATTGTCAGCCACGCTGAAAAGTGCTCTGATGCCCTTTCCTAAGCATTTTCTCATCAACAACAACAAGATCAGATGTTTATTTCAGACACAAATAACACAAACACATGGCTTTTGGCTCTTTCTTTCAATAAGTAGCAGTAGCAATTAATTATCTCTTGGAACATGTTACATCTACAAGAGAGGATTTTAAACCCTCACTTTGTTTTTAAGATTTGACAGTATTTCTGAACTGTTCAAAGGTGCATGTTTAACATGTGGAACAAGCTGGCATTCTGGCTTCAGCAGCAGGGACACAAAGGCTGTCTTCCCATAAGTTCAGTTGCACTTTTGGTTTAGGAGAGCATGTTTCACTTATTACAATGAATAAAGAGCAGGGGATATTCAAACACACTGCGAGGGTCTCCTGGGTGTAGCTGTGGATAGTAGGTAGTATTTATGCACACATTTTTTTGTATGCTTGTCAACAGCTCTTTGTGTCAGCCTTCTCTTTTTTTTTAATGCTGGTTGTCCTCAGGAAAGGAATGAAAAGGAGTGAATGTTGTCTCAGCTGCTATAAAGTGCTACATTCTGTCAAGTATAAATCATCATCCTGAAGTTCCTTAACCTTAATATAATTTAGTCTCCATGTGTCATCAGTTGAGCCCAAGCCTTTCAGATGAGTCATTCACTATCTGCTAGATTTGTAGGGGCAAGCTAATTTTTGTATATAATGAACCTTATGCATAGGCCTCTTTCTTTCTGCACTCTGCTCATTGAATTGGAATGGCTTTTGTTGGACTGAGAAGGTGCTGTGAGACAAGCAGGGTTGTGACAGGAAGGAGAATAGGAAGCAACCAGCTCCAGAGCAAAAGTCCTTGTAACAGCAAGAGTGTCAATGGAGTGGTGTAAGGGCTCTGACACTCCTTTTCTCCAATGCACCAGTGTGTAAATCAGGAGTTGCCCTGTTGCAGCAAAGGGAAATGTAGTTGAGAAGCTTCTGCAGAGCTACCTACCATGCACCTAGCCTCAGCTGCCTGCAAAGCAGTGCAGGTGCCCAAATGAGCACTGGTGAGCACCGAGGAAGTGTGAAGACCCCAGGGATGACAGCAGAGCTCAGCTTGTGTCCTCAGCAGCCACCTCAGCCCACCAGCTGCTTTGCCAGCATCCTGCACTGCCCAGAGGTCACATAATGGGTTGATTTTAAGGATGTAAAGCAAGAGAATATAGCTACTGACCTTGTGTATTTTTTACAGGGAAATCATCCCATGCCCAGGGGCTGGCATGATGCAGGTGGAGCTCACTGGAAGGTTTGACAAATGGGCTGTGGACACTGGCACTGTGTATGGAGCAAAGGCAGGGGTCGGTGTAGTGTGTATAAGATGAAAGATGAGGACAGGGCTAGGTCAGGAAGAACACTGTATCTTGAGCCATAGCCTTTTCCACTATCCAAACTCCACAGAATCAGTTTCCCCATCTCCTCCAGCAAATCAGAGGCATTTGTAATTTACACTTCTAAAAACTGCTACCTATTTCTACTACTTTGTGGGTTAAAAAAAATACCTGAACGTGTACACACAGAGATATAATTGAATAAAAATCCCTCCATAGCTTCAGGTCATCACTCTTTTGGCTGCATGAAGCTCATCTATTGACAGAAATCATCTACCTCCAGCTGATCTTACTTCTCAGCCAAGGTCTGAAAGTCTGTCACCTCCTGTCATGATCTGTCATACAAACATCACACACAGCGGTTAGAAAGATTTGTTGCAGGTCTGTTGGATCATTTTTCTATTTTTTTTTAATCCACCTAGTATAACCACCTATTTTTTTTAAACCACCTATGTGGTGTTGAATTGTCTTATAGCTCATGGGCAGAAGCTGGGTCTGAGTTTATTTTAGTAATCTGCCCAGATTTTTCACAGGAATCCTGTGAACCGCACAGAAAATGCTTGAGTCAGACTCTTCTCTGCTCAAGACTCAAGAAGGGCATGTGTTGAACTAAACACATATATCGTCATCTTTGCTGGAGGGATACAGGGGTGGAGAAAATAAAAATCAATGCTGCCTGTGGCTGAATTTCTAGTTGTGTTTCACAAGGCTGTTACTTGGCTCATCTCTTACCTCCAGACATTGCAGAATAGCCCTGCTGCATTCCTTTTGCGTTGGACTGTCTGGATTTTTTCTCCAAGAATATAGGCTTGGCCTATTACTTCTGCTTCTCCTCTGTCCTTTACGGCCTTTCCGCCTCTTCCTCCTTTTTGCCGCACAAGGCTGTCACAAACTGTGTCTCTTGATGTCTTCTGTGGCTACTCTGTCACCTTCCTCTCCAGGGCTCTGAGTGGGCAGGGCCAATGAATTGCTCCCCAAAGCCCAAGAGCTACAGGGTTTTCCCTCAGAAAAATAATGATTTCTTCAGATTTGAAGATCTGAAAGGCATATTTAAAGTTACAAGGAGGAAGTGTACTTGCTAAAAATCATCTTCATTTGAACAAAAGTTATTTATACATATAAGATTTTTAAAGACGTCTTGAGAGAATTGAGAGAAAGGACTTTGAGGTTGTTATATAATCTTTGAGGTCTTTGTGCTACATTAGAGCCTCAAATCAGAAGATACTTGTATCATTGCAATTGATGTCCAATTTAAACATTTTATCTTAACATGGTTTAAACTGATAAACTTTTAAATGCATTTTAAACATAACATAAAACTTGAGTGCAGTTTTTCTTCTTTTAAGCAAATTCTTGCTGTTTTTCTATTGTTTTCTAAAAACTCTTCTTTTTGCTGTGACAAAACAGTTCCAACTAAAGAACTAAAAATACTATGAATTGTAATGACAATAAAAAAGTCTACGTTCAAGGTCTGGAGAGAGTAGAGTGGAGATGTAATTTTGAAAGTCCCTAATAATTTATCTAGACCAAACCTCCTAATCTGCACTGCATCACCTATTGCATGGAAGATTAATCAATCAGGTGTATTGATGTCATTAACTAGTTCATCCTCAGTTCTTGGCTAGGTGAAGAGTCCATGAGGACAAAGGTCTTATCCTCAGCTGCATGACAGGGAGCAAGACTGAGGCAAAAGTAATGTTTGAAAGGTTTTCTTTTATTTGTAGAACAAATGTTTTCATCCAACTGTAGCACAGTCAAACAGTGTGAAGGAAATATAACAACCCCCCTGTCTCTTTATCTGTGTTTTTATAAGGTCATCCATCACCACGGTATCTAAGAGTCTTTCTTCTTTCCTTTAAGGGTCCTGGTCAGGAGTTGAAAATAAGGAAAAGAGAGGAAGAAAAACCACAAAGAAAGAGGCATCTGAAAAGTAAAAAAATACAGAGCTGGAGGTGAACCTAAACACTCAGAGGTAATTTGCCTTGAGGAGCAAGAACCCTTGAGACCTGTGTGTAGACTTTTGAAAAAAGACCCTGTGAACAATAGTAAAGGCTATGAACGTACCATCCCTCTGACAGGTATGTAAACCTTAAGATTAAAATAACAGCTTCAAAAATCCCTCTGTCAGAGTGAGTTTGCTTCAGCTAGTCAGGGTTTCAGGGGAAGTATCATAAAGACAATATATATCAAGTGGAGGTAGCTAAGGAAATTTCTGTTTGAAATTTCTAAACAGGTTGGTCCTTGAAGCATATTATCTAAAACTTGACAAAGTTATCATGACATTAAAATAACATTATATAGCATCAAGTAATTAAGGGTTATACCCAGTGGATTTTAAAAATATTTTTTCATGTAGGCTGAATCATCTTTAAGATAAATTTTGTACACAAGAAAAATGAAGAATCAGAAAGGGCACAAAATTTGAGTTCTCATTTTTTGTCCTTTTGTCAGTTATTATTTTGATTTTAAAAAAAGTTCACCAACATTTCTGGAAATTCCAATACTCTTTTACTTCACAAAGTAATTGTGAAGGATTCCTTAACAGGCTTTTGCATTTTTGTCTTAGTTTAACTATGTCTTTCCACTCTGTCACTTTTAATTGTGAGAGGTGGTTTATTGTACTTACATTCACGGTACAGGAGGAGGAGGAGATGGTGGATACTTCAATCACATGTGAATATCTCTGAACATCCACCAGTTGTCTGCTAATCACATCCTTTCAACAAACACAAGCCACTAACCAAACCTCTTTTTGCAAACTGTAAAGAAGTAAGAGAATTCTCAACAGCAGAAAGCAGATATGCTGTATATTAAAGGAGTGAAATTATTCAGTGAGTGTTCATTGATACTTCTTTGAGCAGCAACTTCCTCCTCCTAGAGATCTTAGCTGAGGTTTGCAGATGACCACAGGTAACGATGTGGTTTCTTGTCACTAATAATAATTACGTGAGGCAGCAATATGTGGTGCAAAATATTATTACTCAGTAAGTGGCATTTGACTGACCTAGCTACCCCAAAATCTTATTGCTAGCTTGTATCACCACTCCTTCCAGAAACACAGTAGACTTCAAGAAATGTTTAGCAAGAACTTCAGCTGATGTCAGGCCACGTACAGGTCAGATATAAGGCCCACCAGAGAAAAAGGCTGGCTTCCACTGTGGGGCAAAGTAGACTGAAGGGTCAAATTCTCAAAATCATCTCATAAACTCTGGCATTTACTTTGACAGATCCCACACCTCCATACACAGCCACTGGTTCAACAAACTACTTAGACCTATGACCAGCTTAGAAAGATGTGAGTCATTGCACTGCCTTCAGCACAGTGACTCACATCCCTGAGCAGCATCCCCTGAGCCGCCCCTCTGGGCTGGCCCCTCCACTCCAACAGGATGCTGGGGTGGCTCGTCTGCAGTTTCAGGTGTTTATTAAAGGCAAAGCAGGTCATGGTGATAGATTGTGTTTTTGCTGCCCAATTGGAAAGTATGACCCCAAATAATGACCCCAAATATTGGGATCTCTGTGTGGTTCTTTCCTATTTATCCCACCAAGAATGCCATATGTAAAGGCATTATAATTCAAGAAGTTTTTGCAGAAATGCCACTCACAATTCTCAAATAGGAGCAGTCAAATAATTTCTTTGAATTGTTTTGCCTTTACTTCAGTTTCTATGTACATGTTCGATGCAATTAACTTCATCACAAATCCAAAGAAATGTTCACAGTTGTTCCTGGGACATCTTATTTGTGCATGTCTATCAGAGAATCATAAAAATCAGAGACAGAAAAGTTATTTTGCTTTAGATCATCTCCTCGCTGCCCTTGCCAGCACAGATCTTTTTCCCTTTACAGTACATTCTCCAGTGCTTTGTCCAGTCTAGCTTTAGGTAGATTAAATATGGTATTTTCTCCCTGTCCTGCTGGAAGCTGTTGGAGAGGCTCAGAGGTAATTGACACTGGCACCCTTTGAAGGTGTGTTGTGGACCTTACCACACTTTTCATTTGTATCCAAACACAATGCTTTCCTCCAGCTGTCATGAGTATTGTGTGGCCATAATTCTTTCAGTGTTCTGTGCTGAACACTTGCAACTAGATGGAGCAAAAGAAATGAAAATGTGGTTTTGGTTTCTTTTTGGCAGACAGTGTACATAGGATTAGTTCATTTAAGCAACCCAGAGGTGAAATAGTAAGATGAGGACCTTTAGAGTATTTTGTTGATGAAAACTAGAGGTGTTGAGATATGGTGTGCTTGTCTGCACATGAGGATTTTACCTAGATAAAGAGGTGTATTTTACAGGGCTTGATTAATAACTACATTTGAAATACTGTCTGCTCTCATAACACAGAAAGCAGATTTAGCCAAATGGTGGGTGCTTTTGAAGAACACTGCTGATGATATCCCAATTTAAGCAAAGTAGTAATAATGTTTTCAGCTTCCGTTTCCTCAAGAAATGTATCAAGTGTTTTACTCAGTCCTTGCTCCAACTGTGCTGCTGCTTTGGGGTTGGGACATGTCTGCCACTCCGTGGCATGACAAAATATAGCTTAGACTTGATGGGAAGCCAGCAGTAAGCTGCTGAGCCTTTTGTATTCAGACTCTTATTTTTTAACTATTCTGTTTCTCCTAAAAGTTGGTAGCACTCTGTCCAGAACAGAAAACAAAGGGTGTTAGCTGATCTCTTGGTTTAAATGTTTCTCCATGTCACCAGAGCCTCAACTTCTAATTGTACCAGCCATAGACCTATAAAGCCAGAATCTCTAGGTACAGTTCTCCATCCATATCACTGTCATTATTCATTTCTATCGCCTTACTGAGAGGGGAATGCTGTCTCTTGGTGAAGCCTCTTTAATTAATACTTTTACTCAATTCATATAGAAGGTTCTTAACATAGGGATTATTCATAGCACTCTCACTGCTTGCTGTTACTGCCTCTGAGTTCATGAATCCTGAACTGAGGATCACATCATGTAGCCCAGAATTTCTTGGACATGTAGTACCCCATTAAAAGGTCATTTTAAGCAATTAATATTTTATTTTTAAATACTTACAAATATTTATTATAAACTGGGCTTTAAACAGCAGCTAATGAGGAAAAAAAATCCATTACATTCATATTAAAACATGTTCAAAAGTTTAATTATAAGAAGGAAAATTTAGCTGAACTGTTACAGCATACATTGCAGTGCCCTGCTTTGGCCAGTTCATGTCAGACTCCCACATTCAACTGAGAAGGCAGATTTTGTTGTGTTCCACACAGAAACCAAGAAACCAAACTGGTGATTTAGGGAACAGCTAAATACTCCATGTTCTCGTCTTGGGCAATACGCTTGTCTGAGACTGGGTCAAATGCTGCTTTTGAAATCCTGTGTGTGACTCATGGCTGAGAAGGAGCTCTGCTGGATTTGAAAGATGAGGGTTTGTGCCTG